>NC_091822.1:67782500-68382500 GCF_038994185.2 Dermacentor albipictus | reverse complement strand
CGAAGCGGGTCACCCGAACTGGCGGACTAGGACTGAACATGGCACAAAATAAATGCAACTGTCGTACCTCTGTTCAAAGTGAGCCTTGCAAATTATTTCACCATTGGCAACATGACACTGAGTGTGCATAATGTTTTCTGTAACCCATGTGCATGCGGATCTCACTGCCTCATTAAGTTTTCACACAGAGAGAAACGGTCTTCCATGTGACACGCTTACTCATAAGTTCCTAACTATGCGCTAGTGTTCATACAATCCTTTGTGCCGAAACTCAAGACACTTCAGCCGCTGACACTCAAACGCCACGAAAGTACTCTACAAGAAACCGGCTGACCAGCGCCAAGCTATCAGCAGGATCATCACCTAAGTCGGTAAGCTGCTTCAAAAAACTGCCAGTCCTTTTCAGCTTGAACATTTACATGCTTCAAGAAATCAGAAAAGCCCGAGACAGTTAATCACAGTCAAAAATAAAATATACATTCAAGAGCTCAAAGCTGTGCAAGCTTCTTGCGTGACTTAAAATGAAAGGATCTGCAACACAAAACCAAGAATTACATGAACTTCAAAATTAACCATCTAGCATTAAAAAAAACAGGAACATCATCAGTGACCGGAAATATTACCGACCATGACAGACAGCTTCTTACTACTCCATTGATCATAAAAGTTCAACGACAACCTCTAGCTATCAAACTACCAAAAGCTACAAAATGCTGAATTCGATGGAGACCGCTCGTAGCAATGTTATGGAACTGGCTTGAACTGAATGTTCACACCAGTGTCCTATTTTGAGCATCCGAATTCTAACACCTGATGAGCTGCTTCACAAATAGAGCTGCGCTGCCATCAAAGGGCTGTTTTTTAGCAACAAGGTAAAGCATCGTGGTGCAGACTGTCACTGAGAAATTCAGTAAAGATGTAATAATTGAAAGGCACGCATTGTGCTTGCTTGGCATGCACCCAATGCACAGCTTCTGTAGGATCAAGAGAGAAAGGACGCTTTAAAATAAGTAAAGCGGGAGCCTGAAGTCTAGAACCATTGGGAGTGTTGCCAAGCACTTACGACACGCTCCTACTGCTTCACAAGAAGATATCAAGCAAGCTCTGCCTTAAGTACTTCAGAAAGATAACCACATCTGGATATGCAGATTACTTTCTCGAGTTCTTGAAATTTTGCAGGCAATGGTAGAAACCAGGGAAAGTCCAACTAGCACACCACTAAACACCAAGCACAGATGTCCAACAGAAGCATCGCGATTTCGGAGAATTTTATGCAAGAAGTGCTAAAGTACTGCATCAGTGTTAAAGAGTAGTGAACCATGAAACCCCATGCACCTGTCGCACGGCAGCGAGGGCTCATGCTCTTAACTATGAGACTCCTGTTACCGTTGAATAAGAAAAAGAAAGTACTACAGAGTAACGAGCACTGCCACAAGTGCTCAAGAATAAAGCAGTGGGACTGCAGGAAAAGTGGTTCGAGGGCTCCAAGTACTCAACCTAACGTATTACAGGCATCTGTGACTAGAACAAGCAGCTGGTGCGACTTCCTTCAGATAATGATGTTGCACCTTCCAAGTCAACCATGCAATAACTGTTGCAAGTGGCAGAAACATGGGGGAGCAAACCACATCTTGCTTCAAACAGCATAAGCTTGGGCAGAAGGGCAAAGTAAATGGCCCTTTTGTTCTGTTCGGCAATTGCAGCAGAAGGACCTTCATGCTGAACTGTTCTGCCAACTTTACTAAAAGGGAAAGCAAAGTTTCACTATTTACTATTTAGGCAGCTACAAGCTAATCGCCAAGAGAGTGTCAGTAAGTAAAATTGTGGCTGCATAACATGTACGATGCCAGAGTGCATTTCAAAGTACTCTAAATTTGTGTGCTCTGCAAGGACTTCCTACTGCTACCACATGACTCGACAGCCAGCCTCATGGAAAAGCAGGGGCTCCGACTTGCTGACTACGCATGAGCTGAACTTTGCTTTGGCATTGGGAGTCTGGCCACTGCTCAAGCTGATCATTACTGTGATGTGCAGAGCAGCAATGACAGGAACATAAATTACCAGCTCGTGGAAGTCGAAGACATTCTCAGCTCGACATTACAGGGAACAGCACTCGCATTGATTACTGTGACTTATTTCACCACTACAGGAGCGATACAGGTGTCCATAAGCTTTGACCATGACAAGCTCTACCAAAAGCCGAAGTCGTCATGAGAGCTCAGTCATTTGGTGATATAGAACAGAGAAGAAATAGCCAACCTGAGCATTCGATAACCTTGGAGTGTTAAAGGGACACTAAAGATAAACATGAACAATTTCGAATAATACAATATGTTCTAGCCCTCTTTCTTCTTAAATTTTGTGGTGACTAGAACAAAAAATGAAGCACAGAGTTCCATTGTTTTCAAGTTCATGGCATTCTTTAACATTTAGGCCACGTAGGCTCAGTGAAAGTTCCTGAAACTTGACATATTCATTCTGGCTCCTTTAAAACACAATGTAGCTCATTTTTACCCATAAATAATTAACTAGGCCCTAGCAGACGCCATCCAAATCTATGACATCACGCTGAGCTGGTGTGAGAACTTTAAGGCGGCAGTGCTACTCATTTTTCCTTTTTGTGCCTTTTTCCACTTGCCAAGCCTCTTGCAGTAAGGGTGGCATTTTTGGTATCGTATAAGGGTAATTTACTATTGAAAGTGAAATCATTTTTTCTTTTTCATGTCCCATTATATTCCATTAATAAATAAAGTGGCACACACGTCTCCAGAATGCAGTTCAATAATCCAGAAAACAGTAATATGTCTGGCGCATCACTCTATTCTTCAGTCTCTCTCAATCATGTTAGGCACAGGGCACAAAAATGCTTTGCGTGTGTTGCTGAATTCTAGGTACACAAAGCTTTTTAAGATGTCTGATGGCCTGAGAACTTTTGGTGGAGCCTTTGCTGACAGGAAACGTGGCCGGATGTGCTGCGGGAAGCGTTGGTCATCCAGGAAAAGGACTTCTCGGCACAGCAGCAAGCAAGTGTGACCTGCCCTCAACAACACACGAACCATTTTCTCTATGCGGAAGAAGCCTTCTGATGTTTGCACAAATGTGCTGTCACTTTTAGTTCGCCTTTTGTACAGTGTGCTGTGGTACATCTGTTTCTTAAATACAAGCCTCTCGTAGCACTCAATACTACTGCCACCATAGCGAGTATCACTGAGTGCTTGCATTTCGGAAGCACTGAGTGTAGCATGCTTGTTCAGGCCAAGAAACGTTGCACCACCTTCTTCAACTGCATTCTGGATATGTGGGTGTCCAAGGAAACTATCACTAACTGCCCTGTCCTCTTCCGAGATATTTGCAGTGGCAATGAAGTGCTCTAGATATTGCCCCATAACCACACGCTCAACAATCTGATGGGGCAGGCCATGAGCAGCGGTCACCGACTTTACAAGATGCCCATTCCCACTCTCAAATGAAAAGGCATAATGGGCCCACAATGGCCCCAAATATCGAACACTCTCTGCAAGGTGGTAGAGCTGGTGCACATTAAACGTCGCTGCTGTCACACCATACAGTGCCTCACAGCGTGCTGCAAACATTGACAGAAGGCGCTCTGAAAAGAATAAAATGGAGCAATCAGAAAAGTGAATTTTCGTAATGTATAAAAAGCTTGAGGGTCTAATCACATTTGGTGCAGTTGAGCTTATATTTTGAGTGGAATTACAAGCATCTCCAAAAGGCAGCACCTTAGCGAGCATTTAAAATAAAACTTAGTTAATGGACCAGGGAAGTCATTTACTATGGTGTCATTTTTGATGTGAAAGCATCAAATGGCCCAATGATTGAAAAAAGCAGCGCCTGTAGCAGCGAAACATCACTTATGTTGCCACTGGCTGCAACGCGACATGACGAGCAGGTGAAACGGTTACCTGCTGCTGTGTTAGCGTGCCAGGTGTTGTGCGAGGATTATGGCTTTGTAAGCCGGCACACAGTTTGTATCTCTTTCTCTCTCTCTCAACCCCACTGAGATTAGCTGCTGTGCACATGTGCCAGCTTTGGTGGCCTTTGCTACTGCCTCAGTCTCTTGTCGCTTCCACCACGTACATAGCAAATAATAACTGAATAAATGCACTTCATTTCTCAGCAATATCGTCCAAATGATTCCGGTCTACAGCCAACATGCTAACGTAGAAACTGTAGAAAAAAAAGAAAGTAACCCGCACCAACCTAATTGAAAACTCAATAATAAATACCTCGCAGAAAAAATAAAAAAAATTACTCGCAGCACGAAGCTCGAATGACTGCAGTTGGTACATGTTATGACAATAATTATTTTGCATTCGCAACTTGTAACAAGCGCTTAGGTGTCCTTGGATTTTTGTTGCACCTCCTCTCCACTTCCCCATAAGCAACAAGGTCCTGTGCCACTGCAAGGAAATTGTACCACTAATGGCTCAGCAGAGACCTCAGCACAAGAGTATTGGGCAGTGTCCTCAGCCTTTCTTTTTTTTTGAAGCGAAGAAATGTGTAAATGCAAAAATTACTATGAGTTACAACACATGCACTTGTGTTTCTATATTTGTGCTGACACAGTCACTGTTGTGCAGAGACCTACTTTGAGGCATCCTAAGGACCACGTGGCCTGCCAAAATGAAGCATTCATTAATATACGCAACTTATCACAAACGGTTTAGTAGTGTGTAATCATCATGCTCTTTCTCTGTCACAACTTTCACTTTCCTGTTAAAGCATATTGCTTTAACATTTTAACATTGCATCAGATGCGGCTACATGGTTGATATACAAAATCTGATCATGTTAAATGGACACTAAAGATGAACACTAAATCCGTGTAGACCGACAAGGCACGCTTTCAACTATTTTCGTTAATTGCACACTAAAAGTTGATTAAACAAGAAAATTAAGGCCAAACCTTTTTTTTTAACTTCACATTGAACCCCAAGCACCAGAACATCAGTGTGATGTAACAGATCTCAAAGTGTTTACTACTGTCCATTGTATCACACTAAAAGTTCTCGAAACTTGCAAATTTCAGTCTTTGCCTCTGTTGCAATACAATGTAGCCCAATAAACTAGGCCTGAACAGACACTGAAAATCATTGACATCACGGCAAGCCGAAGTGAGAACTTAAGGTGGCGTTGCCATGTCTTTCCTTTTGCATCATGCTAGATTACCAAGTTTCCTCCTATGGTAAGAATAGCTTTTCGTGTTATACAAATAAGGGTTATTTGCTAACACAGCTTAACTTACTTTCCTCTTTAGTGTCCGCTACCCCCGTGGTTGCTTAGTGGCTATGGTGTCGGGTTGCTAAGAATCAAATCAAGGGATCGAATCCCAGCCGCGGCTGCCGCATTTCAATACAAGAACACCCATGCACTTACATTTAGGTGTACATTAAAGAACACCAGGTGGTCGAATTTATTCGAGTCCCTCATTACGGCATGCCTTGTAATCAGATCATAATTTTGGCACGTTAAATCCCATAATTTATATATTTTATCTTTAGTGTCTATTTATCACTGCTACCAAAATGCTAAATTATGCCTTTTACATTTTCTAGAAGTTGTGTGGAGAGGTGCTCCAGAGAAACTGCATAATGGTGCATAATTGCAGAAAAACTACGAGTGCTTGTTAGTTTTAGGTATGAGCATGGCCCACAAGAAAACATGGAAAAACATGTGGCACAAACAGGAAAAATTAGCCTCATCCTTTAGAGCAAAAAAAAGCACAAGAGCATGGCAAGAATAAAAGAATGTTTGAGATGCCCAACCTAATAGTCCCCTAGAGCTACGTTTCAATGAAATGTAGAGCAAGAACTGACACCACAGACCTTTAAGTGCACTGACACCAGTTAAATTAAATGTGAGTGCACATAAGAGTGTTGCAATCTTTCTAATATATGTGCTTGGCTCACAAAATGGTGAAAATCTTTCCATGCAACAAGAATTTTCTATAGCTGGCAAAATAGATGTCGGGAAGTCTTGTGGCTTCCAGAATAGAAGCCTCTGTCCTCTAGGAGCATGTCCATATAAAACTGTGATTACAAGTTGTGCCCCCTTGAGAATGTTTTTGATCTTTCCCTCATGCTATTACCCCTTTACAGTTATGCAGGCAACACTTTCTTTTTATGACCTCCAGGGGGAAGGCACACTTTCCTTCCAGCTCAGCTAGAAGAAACATGTGCAAGAAAAAAACATATATGCACACTCCACACACTAAGAAAATACGGAAGCGAAGCTTGCAAGAGCCAGCAAGGGAAAATGCCATATTATGATGATGAGACACACTGCAGATTTCAGTGATGAATGCATCCCTCAGCCACCATGGCCGACCTTGCAGAGCAAGCAGAAGTTTTATACGGCATTAAAACATGTTAAATTGCAAGATGAAACATGCTTCACCTTGTAGAAATGCGCCACTATGTGATAAGTGCAGCTAATTTTGGTAAAGAATGTGTCCCATAAGTTCTATCTGGTTTACACAAGGGAAATTCTTAAGGGTGTTTTGTTATGTCTTTTCAGGTATGCATCCGAGGCTTAAAGGTTAGAGCATCAGGCTTCTGTGTTGGGGGAACTAGGTTTAAACTATCCATCAGATGTGTAATTTTATATATTATTCACTCTTAGGCATATGTCAAGGCCATGTACACAGCCAGATAGAAACACACAAACCGCAAAGTGGGTAGAATAGCCAAAGAAAGCTGGTAGAGCATGGCAGGTATTCAATCTTGTGGACCTCTCAATACACCCCTACTGCATTGCACGGCATCACAATAAATACGGTCGTAGAGCATGAACATTTATTTTTACTTTTTGGTGCACTATCTTCATTTTCGAACCATTTTAAATCCTGCTTATCAGCAGCAGCAGCGACCTGTTTTTATGTTTACTGCAGGATGGAGGCCTCCCCCAAGTAATCTCCAATTACCAAGTTATGCATGTGAATTTTGTGAAGTCATCATACCACACGCAATACTCCGCCATCCTCAATTGCACTTCCATTTCCTTGGCATCCATTCTGTGACTCTACTAGACCACCAGTTATCTGCCCTACATGAATGGTTTGTCCAGCTCCATTTTTTCCTCTTAATGTAAACTAAAATATTGGCTACCCCTGCTTGCTCTTTAATCTACACACTGTCTTCCTGTCTCTTAATGTTATGCCTAACATTTTTTGTTTCATCACTCATTATTACAACCTGCTTATTGAAAATTTTGCCAAGACAAAACTCAATCTTAATGCACCCAAGTTGAATGCACAAAAGCCGTTTTACACCAAGAAACTTTCACATTTGGTGGGCCATATAATGCACTTTACTAAAGACGCATAAGTAATTGCAAAGTAAAGACATACAGACACATATGATTACATAGGCTCTTATTTGTGCATGGACAAAGCTTGGTGTTGAAGTGCACATAGTTGCATCTATACACACCCCTTTCAGTCCATGTTTCTCATACTGTGTCACTAATCCTTTATCAGTAACTGTTGAAGTAGACTAGCTTTCCACAATAATAAAATTTAGGAGAGCGGGCTTACATGATTTTACAAATTGCAGTGTGGAGGTGTAGAACATACATTTTAGAGTGCAATAAATAATACCCAAAACAAAGGTGAGCGAAGCCAGTTGCTTTCAAGAGTGCACTTCAGATTTTTGTCTATAATGTTATCTTGGGTAACAGATTCACACGTATATGTACTTGTTGCCACAATTCCACATTTTAAGTACATTTCAACAGGATTTGCAGTACGAGTGAAAAGAACAGATGTTTACGGAGGTGAGCCTTGTTTTCTGTTTAACCTGAGTACTTGCGCAATTTCCAGTTATTCGTTATTGAATATGACTGATAAATCAACAAACAACCAATACTTACTGTGCCACTCCCAACACATAATTTCTGAACAAAGATTACAAGCAATTATATTGAGCTATGACGTGGATACTTAACCTACATATGTGCAGTACTTTACCTGCATGGTCTATCTGCTGAGTAGATATCTCTTCTCTAAACAGAATATGTACTGCCTCCAACAGCTTTACGAGGTGACGCCAGTACTCATGGGGGATCAGGCCATCAAGCCATGGCAGGGCGTAGAAAAGAAGCCAGTGCTTCCATTCTGAAGCCTTCCAATGAGCCCTGTCATCGATGCGACGGGGTAGACGTGTGATGCAGTGAGGAGATTGAAGGCTTAACAAGCGGTTATTAACTTCTCTCACAGATGATGGGCTGGCTGCAGACATAAAAACGGCACAATGATTAATTATACAGAGCATTTTAGGTGACCAAGATGTCTCTCCAATACAGTAAAATTAAACCCGAAGAATGAAATCACCTTATCCATGGCACGTCAGTCAGAGTAACATATGCTTAAAGCATGCAAGTTACTGAAAATGGCAAAAAAGAATTACTTCCAGTCATATCTAGACTCAATTACATTGGTTTTGGTCTGATTTGTGAAGGTGTGTGCACTGGTGAGCAGAGCTCTTCATTGTTGTATTTGGTGCGTCAACTATACGAAACTTTGCAGCGTATCAGGCAGCACTTCCTTATCAATACATTTAAAATAATCTGTACGCACTTAACGTGGCATGAAGCACTAAGAGCATAGCAATGCTTCCTCCTCATATGTCTTACATCCACCTCATCACATTTTTTTTTACATATTTTAAATAAGCATGCAGATTGCGTACAGTGTACTGTGATGATGCCAAACATTATTAAACAACCTCGTGCTACTCTCCGTGGGCTTTTCCAGTCACTTCACACATGCTACTCACCTAATACTATTCTTCTAATATGTGCCATAATACAGCAATAGATTAAAGGGTCGCTGAAATTAGTTTTGTCATAACGAAGTGATTTATACGGTGGTCACACCTTTTAAAGCAACCTCACAAATTTTGTAACACACAGCACCAAGAGAGGTACAAGCAATTATAGATTCAACACGCACACTGTAGTGCAAACACATGGCGAGAGAAAAGAGTGGAATATGGTACAGTGTGTGTCCCCTTTCCACTAGACTGTACACGATGCGATACCAACTAACCCATCAGTCTATACCTTTAAAGATTACTCTCCACGAAAGCTACAGCCTTCATCCTCAAAACCTATTCCACAATTGTGTTTACATTAAGCGTAAGATTGTGTTGTTAACATCATAAAGCTGCACATGTGCTGCGAGGGTTAGTGTTGTGGAGAGCTCAGAATTTAGACTACCTGAGGTTCTGTAGCATGTACTTTGGATTTTCCAAAGCACAGCACCATTGAAACATGGTTACCATGGCTACGATTGAACCTATGACTGCCTGTTGAGCAGCTGAGAGTCATAGCCACTGCGTTAGTAGGCATTTCTGTCTTGTAACCTACTAGGCACTGTATAACATAGCTCTGCAAGCGATCTCTACTTCTAGTCCATTTTTACATGTGTGTTGAATTATCTCTTGCTCATGGCACACAATTAACACTTTTTGTAATTGCTGACATGTCGGAAGTCTCTCGTAAAGATCAGCTATGGCGCTTGCGTGCCTTTATGGGGGATAGCTCCCAGCCTGTACCTCCTGCACAAATAGTTCGCAACTGATCCACCTTTGTGTTTGATGCACAGGCAAGCCACAGTGCAACAGGAACATGTAACGGTTATACCTTTCTTGCTGCACAAGACGCTGCTGTACCAAATTAGTTTCTACAAAACCTAGTCTCGTAATTGTTCCTTACAACTAACACAGGATAGTTAATCAGCCACCAGTAACTACTTTCCGTCTCTGTTGCTTTATTTATCACTCCCTCCCCTCTGTCCATATCCTTCAACAGGTCTTGACCTTCCCTCCAAAGCACACACTTGCAGAAATGTGCAAATAACAGCTGATGCTTGGTCCTAGTTCTTAGCCATGTGCATGCTGATGATTTGAGCAAATGTCTGTGTTATAGCCTTCAATGTTTTGTTTTTTCTTTGTTTTTTTCCTTGCAAAAATGATAACTAAGCATTACAATATGCTATTGTTGCATATCTGCACTGCTACATTGCAGTTGTTGCAGATGCTGCTATGCAAGAAGCAATTATTATAAACACTTAAGTGGCATCATCAAGCCATTCAAGCAAGATGAATAGAGATAGATGAAAAGTATACAGAGCAAAGTCACTGAAATCAGCACATCTACAATCTTCATAATCTGTGTACACTTGAACATGACCCCCCCCATTAACAGTCCCTAGAAACTTCCCTACTGGATAAGAACAATTTGTATGCTGCAGTTACGTAATTCAGTATTAAAAACCATAATATGTAAAAGCACAAGCTATATTACTGCAGAAGTAACTGCTCATCGTCATTAATCATTCTATGCTACATTATCACTTAAGAATGCCACAGAACACATTTGTTTACAAATGGCACTTTTTTCGCAAAATACAATCTTTTATTCACTTTTCTATCATCGTACTCATTTGTTTTCTGCCTGTCTTGATAACATTGCTTCTCTGTTCACCATTCATACATCTCATTTATGCAGTTGGTTGATTAAACCTACTGCATACTGCTTTGGTTTGTTTAATCATTCAACATGTCCTCTATCATACTCCTTGCCTCACAGAAGCACCTTCTGTCAGTGTTTGCTACAGCTGAAGCCTTGCTTGAATATTGCAAGTATAAGAAGCATGAAACAAAGTTTGAAATATACATACCGACGTAATACCGTTCAGAACAGTCAGTTGTACTGAACAAGGCCTCGCTTATCTGCCTTGCGACTCCTAGCAGAACACAGTGCATGTATTCGACGCTGACTCCCTTGACAAGGTTGAAACCTGAGAAATTACATTCAAAACACACACACTTACTGATTGAAGTCACCCGACGATAATGCTCCTACCAGAAAGAAACCAGGCAAGTGCCCTGCACCATAGGCCTCAGCCTGATATCAGGTGTTAGGCTGTATACAGAGTACTACCTCCCTGCCGCCTGCACTATGATGAATATGGAGCAGGGAAGAGCTACCTGCTTAAAGAGCTCCTAAACAACCATGAGCTCGAAAATTGAGTTACCTAGTGGCTGATGAGCACTAGTCCATTATGAACATCATCAGCCTATTTTTTGTCCACTGGAAGACGAAGGATCTCCAATTACCCCTGTCTCGCGCTAGCTGATTCAAACTTGCACCTGCGAATTTTTTAATTTCATCATATCACCTCATTTTCTGCCATCCTTGACAGCGCTTCCCTTCCCTTAGCACCCATTCTGTAACTCTAGTGTTCACTGGTGATCTACACTACGCATTACTTGGTCTGCCCAACTCCATCTTTTGCTCTTAATGTTAGCTATGATATCGGAAACCCCCTTTGCTCTCTGATCCACACCGCTCTCTCCCTGTCTCTTAACATTTCGCCCAACATTTATTGTTCCATTGCTCGTTGTGCAGACGGTAACTTGTTCTCGAGCTTCTTGGTCGACCTACAAGTTTCTGCCCCATATGTTAGCACCGGTAGAACGCTATGATTGTATTGTACCCTTTTCTTTTCAACAACAGTGTTAAGCTCCAAGTCAGGATTTGGTAATGCCTGTCGTAAGCACTCTGACCCATTTTTATTCTTCTGTAAGCTTCGTTCTCATGGTAAGAGTCTCCTGTGAGTAATTGACCTAGGTAAACGTACTCCTGTAGAAACTCTAGAGGCTGACGAGCGATCATGAATTCATGTTTTCTTGCCAGGCTATTAAACACTGCATTTTTCTTCTCCATACAAAACTTTAACCACACTTTTGCACTTGCTCAGTTAAGGTCCTCAATCATTTGTTGCAATTGATCTCAACTGTTGCTGGAATATGAACACGTGGCGGCAAGAATATTTTTAAAGTGGTGCAGTAATAGCAAAGATACAGGCGTTTGAACAATGAAAATGCAACTGCTACTGTTTCTCGCTCTCTTTTGCTACTCTCCCCATTTGCACTATCTGCTCCTTGTCACATACTCACCAACACTACGCACTCTAGTGAAAGCTACATCTCGCATGCAGGCCAGAAAAAAAGGGTACTCCATTGTCCACCCCTAATCATCATCAGCGTGAAACTTACTGAATAGAAGCTTCATAAAAGGTTCGGTTGAGCACAGTGGGCAAGCATCCTTCCATTCTCAGAATACACAGTCAGCTCTTGCCAAGTTGGCAATGTCGTTCCTCGACTACTGACCACTCAAGAGTTTTTAGCCCTGCTGACACCACCTGGAGCACCCTGTTGATGCGTGGTGGTGATGCACAAAGGCAGCAGCGGATAGGGCAGGAGAGCAGTACAGGATTGTTTTTCGAATTAGTGGCGTTTCCTGCAGCACATAGGGCTGCAGCATTCGCTGGTGATTATGCTCACAGCATTCTCCAAGCGACGAGCATGTTTGTTTGAAAAGTGTAAAAAAATGTTAGACGTTTATGGGCTCTTTAAGGCTTCATAAGCTGGTTTCCCTTCCTTCTTCAGACGGTTACAGCTGGTTGTTTAACACACCACCACATAAAAGCATAAAAGAATGCCGCTGCATGCTTACCTTTAAGGCTCATTAAAGCCGATGGGCCCTTGAAACCATTCACTGTGTTTTCTGTGATGTATGCAATATGCATGTCTCTGATTACTTGACTATGTGTCCTTTCCTCAGCCGGTTGGTCAATGTAGCGCATGCCACCTGAAAATAATGAAATGGAAAGCTTGCTTGTACACTTTTACAAAGGCACTGCACTACATAAACTATATATGGTGACAACCGAAATAATAATAAGTTTTGCCCACAAAACCACACTGTGCCTGCAGGCTATGCATCCACAATCCAAAATGTAGTTGCAGAGAGACACCACACTTTCCAATTATGAAAATGTACCTGACATTGCTACGTTATCTGGTGCAAACTACAAATTTAAAGGAACCTGTACGAACATGCACACAGTTTATGACAAAAACTGTTATGCTGTAGAGTTCAGAAGTTATAGAGGGCAGGGCACTACTACTAATTTAAGCGACTGTGACTTAACAGTAGGGAATGATGACATTTGTTAATTTTAAACCATACAATAGTATTTGTTTTTAGTAAAATGTTGAAAAGAATCACTTCATTGCTTTTCAACTTCTTGATTTTTGTGAGCCTGCTGCTGTGGGTTTTCTTCACCACCCCGTGTTTTCTTGTTTTCTACAATCGTAACATTGGCGACTGTGCCAGCTATGGCGGCAGCCTCAACCAAGTGACACCTGATTGCGAGTCTTTGCAAAGCATGCTGGTGTGCTTGCCACCAATACAGTCACAGTACTTCAAGATGCACCAGAGTGCAATTGTTTTCAGCAACAACATAACGCAATTTGCCTTTAGCGGCTACATGAAGCCGCAGCATCGTAAGGCTTATGTAAGCTGCTTATGTAATGCAGGTGTGTGAACACAAACATTATCACAAAGACTCTTGGCAGCTGTCCATATTTATTTGTTCCAAACTTGTTCATATAGGGTTGCCAACTGTCGATGAGTGGACAAAGTTTGAATGGAAGGGGAGCGCCATTCTATTATTAAGCAGAAAAAATCAAAGTTGGGACATTTGGTTATCCAAACTGGATCAAGTTACAACTCCGGACATTTACTCAGAAATAGAGACTGTCTCGCTGAATTCAAATGGTTGGCTACAGAGTATGTGCTTCTACCGTAACAAGAAACCATCACCTCTAACAAGCTCATAATAGTATGTACTTAGTGTAAAAAGAAAAAAAGAAATCAGTGCTGTTGTCTTTTTTCTTTTCGTGTTAAAAATTAGATTGGTATGATCTTGTTACCTGCATGGATAAAAAAAACTGCAAAATGTGGTAACAGGGACGACAGATGCTTGTCCTCATATGCACAAAATTACCTAATGAACCTATGAGCACATTTACAGTGAGCTCGACAAAAATGAGTTTTGTCGAGGTATGTGTATTTTTGACAATGGCTTTCCAAATTTTCCTCACAGAGAGAGAGAGAAACAGCTTTACTGGTCCATTATGAAATGAAACGCGTTAAGCGTCTGATGGGGTGGCTCACTCTTCGCGGGCTCCATATGCTTCCAGGGCCGCCTGGCCCCAGTGGATCAGTCGGAGCTGGTCCTCCAGGGCGGGGCTGGACAGCATGATCTCCCATCGCTCGTAAAGGGTGGGGATAGCAGGGGGGTTAGTTATGGGTATAGGTGGGGGGTGGTCTATGGAAAAATTGCACTCTCCTATGACGTCCCGAAGGGTGCCTAATGCATTGCAGTGAGGACATGTGTTCTTATATCTGTCTGGGTGTATTTTGTTCTGGAGGCAGGGGTGGGGAAAGGATCCTGCCTCGATTTGCCTGTATATTGTTTGCTCGGCTCTGGTCAAGGAGTGGTGGGGGTGCGGGAAGGTCTTCCTGCCATCCCTGTAATATTTGACTATATCTCTGTAATTTGTGATGGGTTGCCATCCCCTTGCCTCCTCCTCGTTGGCCCGGGAGTTCAGCGCTCGGACCTTTTGATGAGCACATTCATTGCCCTCAACTGAGGAGTGAGCCGGGACCCAAACTAATTCGATCGCTTGTTTAGGAGGCGTAGCTTTACCAAGGATTTTTAGTGCCACAAGGGACACCCAGCCAGATCTGTAGTTCTTGTATGCAGCTTGAGAGTCCGTGACGATCTTGGCGACATTTGGTTGCAGGAGTGCGAAAGCTATCGCTGCTTCTTCTGCTTCGTCCGAAGACGGAGTGTAGATTGATGCGCAGGTGACCAGCTTTTCTAGCACGGTGACCACGACTGTTGCCCTCGTAGAGTGTTTCGATAGAGAAGCGTCTGTATATAAAACAGTGTCGTCTTCCTCCAGGGTCCTGGAGATGGCTCTTGCTCGGGCGTCGCGTCGTCCGGCATGCCTTGTGGGGTTCATGTTGCGTGGTAGTGGTTTACATTCCAACTTCTCACTCAACTTTTCGCGTAACTGGTCGTGGCGGGTGTAGTGCGATTCTTGCCATCCTAGCTTGCGGAGGACGCTTCTGCCCGCCTTGGTGTGGCTAAGGCGTACCCTTTGATTGGATAGGTGGGCTTCTACGAGTTCGGCTACTGTGTTGTGGACTCCCATTTGAAGTAATTTTGCCGTGGATGAATTTATGGGAATACCCAAGGCCTGCTTCGTGGCTTTCCTGATTATTGCGTCAAGTTGTAAGACGTCCTTCTTGAGGAGCTGCAGGTACGGTGCTGCGTAGACGATTCGTGAGATAACAAAGGCCTCAACGAGGCGCAAGGTGTCCGATTCCTTCAGACCCCTCCGCCTGTTGGCCACTCGTCTGATCATGTTCAAAATTTGGTCTGACGTGAACTTGATTTTTCTAATCATGGCTGTTGCCTTGCCGTCTGCCTAGATCAAGAGGCCCAGGATCCTGAGTTGAGGCACCGGGAGGATCCGGTTCCCTTCCAAAGTGATTTCTATGTTTTCTGCTTGTGTCCTTGATGCACGTGGTCTGACAATGGTCAGCTCCGATTTTTGAGGCGAACAGCAAAGGCCACATGTCTTCACATAGCTGTTGATCGTGTCAGCCGCTTTTTGGAGCGTGTTTTCCATCCAGCCATCCGACCCTGACCTCGAAGTCCTGAGGGTGATGTCGTCGGCATATAATGCGTGGCCCAGACCATCTATTGATTCGAGAAGCTTGGGCAACGGCAGGAGAGCCATGTTAAATAGGAGGGGGGAAAGGACCGAACCTTGCGGCGTTCCTCGATCCCCCAGGGAGATCGGTTGGGATGTCTCCTCTCCTATTCTGATCCTTGCCGTTCGGTTACGAAGAAAGTATCGGGTGTAGTTGTAAGTTTTCACTCCACAGCCCGTGTTGCGCAGGTTGCGGAGGACACTTCAATGTGTAACGTTATCAAAGGCACCTGTGAGGTCTAGCGCTGGTATCGCTCGCAGCGCCTGCTTCGTTGCTCGCTTAATTACCAGTTCGTTGAGTTGTACGAGAACATCCTGGGTGCCCAGGTGTTGCCTAAAGCCATACGTTGTCTCTGGCATCTGATCGGTGGCATCAAGATGTCGATGCAACCTCTTAAGTACCATGCGTTCCATGACCTTCCCCACGCAGGACGTGAGGGATATTGGTTGCATGTTGTCGATGTGAGGTGTCTTCCCAGGCTTGGGTATGAAGCGGACTTCTGCCTCTTTCCATTCGTGTGGAAGTTTGCCACACTCCCAGACCCGGTTCATATACTCGAGCAGCTGTCTGCGGGCCTTGTGACCACGTCTGTGCTCCTCACAGACGTGGTCAGTTAAAGTAATACATGGCACAGAAAACTGGAAAGTCACAGTATCTCTACTGCTGTACTTTTGCCTTAATGGCAAATGCCTTGCATCTGTTACTGCATGCACACTCATGTGGCATGTTTTGCCACACGTCTTAAGAAACGTAGCATGTCTATCACTTCATGCACAGTCATGCTAAGCCAGGTTTTCGCACATAACAGACTTCCCAGTGAATATTTTCGAACTTAATTACTTGCACAAATATTCTCAAGAACCCACATAGAGCATGCTGTGTGTTGAAAGTTGCCCTTGCTTCCCAAGTCTTTGGGTGATATGAGGAGCAATATCTGTCTTGATAGTTGGCATTCATGTGTGCAGCTACATCTTCTACACCAGTATTCTAGACTAAAATATTAAAATAAGAAGACTGTTCCGTGCATACAAGAGACACCACTCAATTACAATAAATACACTATATAATACTGCAATTATAAAAGCTGTTTGGAGATATCAGCACATTTCTTACCTTCTCTATGCGTAGCCATCGTGAGGCACCGAGGGCAGCCATGCAGACTATTGAACTGAATCATGTTCAGAACGGCAGCACGTGCAGGTGCATCCACAGCACAGCACAGCACAAATACTCTAGATTGGTGTACAGATGATGCAGTCTTCCATGATATGGGCTTCATACTTTTTACCTGCTCAACAAACATTGCAAGAAATGTCTGCATATTTGGGTGGGTTCTCCCAAACCATAGTGCTGTCAGAACAGGATTTTGAAGTCATTTGGCAGGTGGTAGCTCATTCACCACAATTTGCAGAGGCCACACTGATGTCTTGGAGGACTTGAAAACTGGACTTCCATCTGTGTTGATGGTCAGAGTCAAGTCATCATAAGTCAAGTTCTCAGCTTTGCTAAGCTCATAAAAGCAAGCAGCACTTGTTATGTCAGGGACAGCATCACATCGCTGGCTTCTCTTCAACAACCCTTCTTCCAGGCTTTCCTTTGTCCTGTCAATGAGAAGGCAAAGCTGACTTGCTGTGTCCAAAGTCACAAAAAAATGACCCTTTTGCATGCACATTGGTGACATTTTCTTTGGTGCCACAGACAGTGCATAGTGCGTTGCCGCTTTCCACTGTCAACACAGCCTGACAAACATCACAAAGGTACCAATAGGTAACTAAGCCGCTTTTCTTTGTTGACCAAAGCTTTCTAAATGCGTACTTGTTGCGTGGCAACACGTCAGCTCCTGCGATGCTGTTCACCAGCGCAGCCAGATCGCCCAACGCTGTCCACGTCAAGCCATGCGTAACTGCATATGACATGGCCATAGCAGCAGCTCCTGCCTTGGACGTACCAAGGTTTGGCAGCGTTTCCGAGCTGATTGCAGCAAATGTAGTGGCCAATATTTCCTCTTCGATAACAGGCGGCGGCGATCCACTCTCAACTGAGTCGTCGCAGTCTTCTGCTTCCTCGCGAAACATGCAGCTTTCTTCAGACCCGACGGATGAGGGTTCGCGGGACAGATCGTCGCCGGTGCAGGAAGGCGAAGCGTCATCCCCGCACGTAGACGGCTCTGCGCTGCTCGGTGCACTGGAACAATCCGCGTTCTCCTCGCCTTCTTTCCAACGTCTGTAAAAAGTCGTTTTCGGCACGCCGAGTTCCTTGCTATGGTGCAAGTAGCTCTTGCGCGCCCTTTTCGACGGAACGTCGGCCATCGGCTCAATCTGAGCGATAAAACACACGTAATGTGTGCAAAACTGCTGCTACATAGAATAATTAACTAATCATTAATCGAACAGTGAACAAGCTACTAACCATTAATCGAAGACTCCATCGACCCTCAATTCGGCAGCGCCCAATTAGAGTCGCAAAACAGGAGGTCAAGATCAGTCGCTGGTCGTGGCCGCAGCTACCACTGAATGCACCAACCACACTACAAGGCCTTCGTATTAACCCCATCGGCTTAATCCTGTATATTGGGGGCGAGCTCCACGACTGGAAAAGCTGGCGCCACCGTCGGCATGACGTGACATGAAGGATCACGTGGACACGGCGGCCGCGTCGGCTGCTTCGGAAGCGCCAAAGCGACCTGAAAACGAAAGTTAAAGTCCCCCTTGCGCTGCAGTTCTGATTAAGTGGGGAGGCTTTCCGGCATTGGGTGTCTGCTTGACATCTGAAATCACTATAATCGGTAGTGGCTGTACCTTTGGAAGCGTGCAGTATGGTAGGCTACTGCTCGTAGCCGCATTGCCAGACGTACGCAACGGAGCCCGGTGCCAGCCTTATTTACACGTAGCCGCAGGACAAGAAGCTGCGTGAAGCTTCGCCCGCGAAACTTAGAACGGGCAGACAGCCATCGGCTACAACTCGGGTATGCAGCAAGCCAGACACAACGAAGATTTCTTCTACGGCGCCGGGTCTGCGATATTCGGTGAGTAGAAGGAAACGCGCACTGAGACCCTCGCCCGCAATCGCTGCCCGGCGTGTGCGTGTATATATATATATATATATATATATATATATATATATATATATATATATATATATATATATATATATATATATATATACTTCGATTTAGGTGCACGTTAAAGATCCCAAGATCCCCATGTGGTCGAAACTTCCGGCGTCGCGCCTGCACTACGGCGTGCCTCGTAAAAGTGGTTTTGGCACGTAAAACACACCATTTAATTTTTTTTTGTAATGGAATAGGATAGGTAAGTAGTATATTTACAAAAGGCGTATATGGTCATGTTTGTTTTATGAATTAACGCACTGGATTACGAAAGAGAAGCAGCGGGACATTGCCCGCTGCATGAGAATACCGATAAACATATATAGTGCGATCGCTGCATTGAGACTTCATTCTGTTATGCGCCATTTGTTTATACGACAGTCCGCTATATGAACACATTTCACATAGCTTGCGCTCAGCGACTGCCCGCCTTTCACGCAAGAAGCCGGTTCGGGAGACTCCATCGCCGCGACCGAGTGCAGTGGCGTTTACTGTACGTACGTATTCGGTAAAGAGATAGCGTCTGTAAACGATTCTGTGCTTCCAGTTTGCCAATATAATTATATATCGACAATTATATAACGAAGGAATAATTCTGTTCCGCGGATCTATTGTGAGCTGCATGGTGCCACGAGGTGACCGCATGCACTTCGTTATAAAGGCGTTCGACTACAGCTAGGTCTGTATATTCGATCGTACGTGTTTCTAATAAATGTGAAAATATCACTATTAAAGTACACCAAACAGGCTGTCTTGAGGGTTATGTATATACATATACGCTTTATTGCCGAGAGCATGCAGCTTGTCCTTAACGATAAGATGCATGCTCTCTGCAACACGGCTTTGTCCACGTATAATTGTACTACGTGGACAAAGCCGTGTTTGTTGTTGTGGAATATGTATACTACAACAAATGCTGATGCTGATTATGTCAGCATAAGGTGAAGCGGACCGGTATACCGCTTTACCTATGCTGACATAAACGCGTGTGCATTGACGCAGCATCCGGTTCTCTTGCTTTTGTCATATGTATACCTATATAGTGACACGTCGGTATAGATGAAATTAATGTTTGTTTTGTCGAACGCTGATGACAAGACTACGAATACTCAACGTTCATACATTTCTGCTGGCACATAATTGATACAAGTTGTAAATATTTTACGCAATCGCGTCTGTTTGAAATCCACAAACGGTTGAAGGCAAAGTGCAACATAATGTACAAGAGGTGACAACCCTCTTAGATCTGACCATGGTGTAAGAATATTATGAGCTGTGATTTGACCTGCGTTGAATTAGAGTGAAAACTGCGTTACGGAAACGGCGGGGACAGTGTTCTTTCGTGCAAGTCGGATTCCTCGTTTCCGTTGCAGCTTTCGTGCATCGAAATATGACGTTTGGGTGCTACTTCGTAAGGATGATAATTGTGAGCACGCATGCGAGCTAAGGTCCCCTGTTCCATCTCGCTCAGATCTTTGAGAGATGAATACGTTCTCACATCTACGGCTGCACTTGTCTGCCTCCAACTAGTGCCGCCCTATACGCGCTATTGCGCTCGCCTATCGCAGTCTTCAGCATGCTTCCGGTGAATGACTTCATCGTCACTGCAAATCGAAAAATTATGATAACAAATTTCTCCACGGCGTTTTCCACATCATTAATACCTTTATTCTATGCTACTACTTCATGATTAGAGCCGGTAAGCTTTCCATATTGCACTAAAAAAGTGGTTACCATGAAAATTAGTTGTCAGTCGCTTTAACGATTGGGCCGGGCACTGAAACACATTTTCTTAGATGTAAATTAATGACACCTGCTTAAGCCTTTTGTAAACGAGTATATATAATGATATAAACAAGTCGTTTATTTGTAGCGCAGCATACAGACGCACTTTCGTCCCCGTGTGGTGTACTCATCGGTCGTGGACGAAGCACGAGAATAAAACCGATGAACAAAAAAACTTAAATTTCGGTGGCTACGCTTGTCACTTTATACGAGAAATAAACATCTGCAACACCCACCTTACCATCCTAAAGAACAAAATCATTAACATCGGGGAAAAAAAACTCGTTACTGGCGCCATCTAAACTAATCTACCACCATGGGCGGCCGTGTCCTTTAGACTAGGTCTGTATGTATGGTAGGGCTTTGTAATAGACGCTGTAGTGAGAGATTTTGCATAGGTGATCTGTGATTTTACAAGTAGCTGTTTTATCATATCTATATTATATTTATAGTAAACTATAATTATATCCGCGGGAACCGTTGTTGGTGCTGATAGTTTGTCGGTCGTGAACGAGCGTTCCTCGTGTGTATCGAAACTCCGCCTGCACGACGATCGGTACCAATTGGTACGAGACAATGTTTACATGTGTACAGTACACAGAAGATAAGGAGCGGGCAGCGCTGCCTGAGGCTCTTATAAGAGATTTCGAGCCACAAAGCACAACTGACTTCAAAAAGGACGACGTTGTCATGGCGTATTGGGCGGACGAAGATGGAAGAGGCGGAACCCGGCCAACGTCACTGCTCTCGCGGGTAAGCCGACGCGTCGCCGCCGCAGGCCATTTGCACCTAGAGTAGGGGTCTAAACACGTGGCCCAGCGTGCTGTTCTTATGGTTTGCCTTCTTTCATTTGAGTGCTGTTTTAATCATTGTCAGGCACCCTTGTGGACCTTCTGTGCAAATTGAAGAACTCGCGACACTCATTTCCCAGAGTGATATTGGGAAAGCTGCACAAAGGCAACTTGGTAAGATTTTTTTCAATTACATTTTACAATGTGCTGTGTGAACGCGTACATTAGTTTTGGTTGGTTATGCCAGTGGTAAAACAACACCTAATGGAATATATATATATATGACATGAGTGCATCTTGCACATTAAGCTTTTTCGGTTTTTAGCTATATTTGATTCATGTGTGGTTCATTGTACCATCCTCACTATTTGCATGGTTTGCCTCGTCGCAGATGTGAATGCTGTGGTAAAAGAAATTCCCCTGCACTGCAGTGTGGTACAGTCACAGCGCATAGTTGCAGATAGTGATTGCTGAGGTCATGCTTGCTGGCCAGTCTTTGTCTTTGCACAAACAGTTTAGTAACAAGGCTATGATTTTGGCTGCTACCTGGCTCCTTGGGAAAGTGCATGAGACCTCTCTACCACACATGCACATGTATTGTGTGGCAGAAAGGTCTTTGTTTCTTTCTCTTCAAAGTTTGGTTACACATGAATATTGCAATTATCAGGTTGAGGCACCGAAGAATGTGCACCCATTGTACTCCTCCTATCTTATTCAAGCTGCGTATACCTTAAGGGCTTCTATGTCATTTGTGCCGAATTCCTGGTAACTACATCCCACTTCTCTTTCTTCCTGGTTGGCTGGCTGCCTGGTCTTGGTCTGTCAGGTCGCACATGTTGCATAAAGGGGTTGATGGGTCACCGTATCTGCTCTTGTGAAGTTGGCAGTGACCAAGTGACCACCTGAGCTTCAGTGTTTCACTGAAGATATGCTGTGCACCCCCTCTCTTTGCATGATTGGCACAGTTGCAGTCTTGTTGTTTTTGACACATACTTTGGGGACCATATGGGAATGAAATAGGCCCTTAGTTTTCTGTATCATCAACCTACTGGGTTTCTTACGAGCGTTACTTTGCTCCTCAGTTAAAGCTTACATAGCAAAACAGGTGCAGCTGCTGTAGTTTATTGCTGAGTTATCAAAGTTCAGTTCAGCAGTAAAATAAATACTGCACTGCAGCACCATCTTGTGGTACTTTGTGTTGTTCAGGAGAACTTTTCAAGGGATGAAAGATTGGTGCATCGTGCTGTGGCCTGCTAGTATAATTATACACTGAAAACGTTCAAAAGCACTGCTTTGGACCACAAATAATTTGCTAGTGAGGTGTGCACCTGCGCATATTATTGTTCATGATTATTATTATTATTATTGCTGTTATAATAATAATTATTACTATTAGCACCCACAATTAGCTGCAAAATTGAGAGCAGAATGCAGCTTGGCAGACCATTACTGCTTACTTTAAGCATACCATTTGCATCAAGCCATCGCTTTAGCCTTCTTGGTGAAACTTGAGTATTTATTGTGATGTACTCTTGGCGTCAAATAAGACGTGAAGATTGGAGCGCATGGCCAAACCATAATGGAAGGTGTAGTGCGCGCCATCCAGTCATCACCATTGACAGGAGTGCAGATCCTGTTCACAGCACTGCACAAGGATGCTCTACCTGTGCTGCAATATTTTCGTTTGTGTTATGGTTCTCTTTTACTTGAATGCAAGAAAACAAAAATAAAAAGCAATGGAAGCTGAAATATTGCAGTATAGGGCGAGCATTATCACAGTGCGACGAAACTGTATGTCCTATCGGTGTCAATTGAAATGTGAACAGCAGCGTCATCTTTTCTTGCTTTCAAATGAAAGAGAACCAGAACAGAAACATAAATATTGCATGATAGGTGGAGCATCAATGTGCAGTGCGGTCAAACTGGATGTGTGTTCCTGTCACTGGTGCTGACTGGATGGTACACATTATACCTTCAATTATGCTTTGGTCACGCGCTTCACTGTTTGCGTTTCATTTGATGATAGTATGTTCATAGGGGGTTCTAGCTTCCTTTTGTGCATTCCGTGGCTTGTGCAGTTGTCTACTTGTGCTATTAATTTGTTCTTATTTATTTTTCCTAAGTGTTGCAATGCTGTTGGTGATAACGCCCCGATTATAAGGCCCCAGATCTTATACATTTGTAAAAATGCTGCATAATTGTGAGGCATATAGCGCGTTAAAAAGACAAGGACAAAAGTGAGACGTGACACATACAGGTGCTTTTTAACGCGCTATGTGCCTCACGATGTCTTATCAACAAGCTCAAATCACTGCTTTACTGCATAATTGTATGATACGTAATTGCAAAAACATGGCTTTGGAGGCCATGATGTGGTGCTTTATTGACCTTGTAGAGTGTAGCAGTAGAACTGTTTCAAAATGTGCAGCTGCTACCTGAATGATGGGAAGTGCTTTTGCAATGCATAGAAAGAGGCCTGGATGAAATCAAAAGTTAAGTGACATCTAGCCTGGTCAGGGCAATGTTTAAGTCAAACCCAAACATAACAAAAGGGGAAGAGGAAATAAAAGCTGGCCAGCTATGATTAGTGCCACACTGAAAGCCTTATTGCACTACATGTGCCATTTTCTTATTTATTTATCCACCTAAAAGCGCAGTTAATTTCCCTCGTGATTTCTTCAGCTTTACCATCTCTATGGGGCTGCTAAAAAAAAGTCAGTTCCCCTGTTTCCTCTCATTCAACCACACACACTTTTGTTGCAGTGGTCAGTGTTGGCTGCTGGCAGAGTCCCTGCAGATGTGAAGATAAGAAATAGATCCCGATGCCTGCATAAATGTTCTTGAGGAGATGTGTTGAGTTTTATCTTGCATGCCTTTTTTATGGTTAAGGCTGATGAAGGGCTCTCCAAGAGAGAAGAGAGGAAAAGGAAGCGAGAAGCTGCCAGGAAGGAACTTGGCAACATACTTAAGGCATTCAAGCAGTCGGAGAACTCGGAACTGGTAAGCAATATTTATTTGAGCCCAGCTACCCATTATTGCTGTCAACATTCAAACCTGATGGCGATGCTGAAACAATATTTTGGTTAAAGCTTAGAGTAGCAGTTTACCTTGCTGCTTCATTATCATGTCTGTGATGTGATGAGGGGGCTGTGATTGTGCCTTTTACTTTGTTATTAGTAGTCTTTTCTTTCTGCACATTTTCATTCAAAATACAGGTCTGTGTGATTTGGCCTTCTGGCAGCACAACATAGCACTATTTTCAACTGGACACGACTAGCATACACGAGACTGCACACATAAAAAAAGAGTAGTATGCAATATTTAATGTTAGTTTCACCTGTTCATCACTAAACCCATACAAGGGATTGTTAAAACTAGAAATCTTCACTAAATGCCACTTGCATTAGCATGTGAAAATAAATAATTGTATGTGGTGTGCAGAGGTAATGGCAAAACCTTTGTGGGAAAATAAGAATGAAAATATGCATCACTTGCAATGCACAAATGGTGCCAAAGTACGTCATAAGATAAACTGTTGCCTTGATTTCCTTGGCTAGTACAAAATCCCACTTGGTGCTTTATAGGTGGTCATGCATGGAAAACTTGCATTATCATAATCAAGACAACCTGCCATTGCAACATTTCCTTATTACCATAATTTTACCTGACTGGTATATACTGGTATTTTTAGTGTGTGGCTTCCTTTGTGACCTCAGAAGTGACACACTGCATTGAAAAGTAATTGCAGTAAAACAAGTTGTGAGGCTAGTTGGTGCATAGCTATAAAAAATGAAGCACCAACGGTAACGGCACACTAAGAAGGAACGGAAAGACAGGACAAGGCGCTTCCTGTCTTTTTGTTCCTTATTAGTGTGCCGTTACCGTTGGCGCTTAATTTTTTGAAAAGTAATGCCACAACATGTTAATGGGTGAGATTTTACGCACCTTTATGGCTGGCTCATGTTGGCCTGTCTCATTTAATACCAGTACAGGTGTTGCCTGGTTTGCCAGAAGTGCACTGTCGATTGGCTGATACACATTTATGGATTTTTATTGCAGCACATATTTCCTTTGATTCTGGTTAACACTGCTAATCAGAGATAACTTGGTGATGTCTGGTTCTGATTTCTGGTAGTAAATTATTGGCTTGCATACGCATGCAACTAAGTGACTTCTTCATAGTTCGTATCTTTATTGTATTGTTCATAGCGCAGTTCAAGTATTATTCATAGTTTGCTCTTGAGAAGTCTCGTCATTCTCCCAAGGTTCATGGTGTCATGTAATATTGCAGTTTCAAGACTTTGAAGATGAGAGCGAAGAATCTGTTGAAAATCACACTAAAAGCAAGAAAGATAAAAGAGCTTCCCATGAAATTGAGTGGAAGAAGATGGAAGCAAGAATTGAGGACCTTGAAAAAGAACTACAAAATATAGAAGCTGAGAAAGAGGAGCTTGCTCGGCTGTTGGAAGAGGAGCGAGAGAGGTCAAGAAGGCTGACGGATGTTCGCCTCAACAAGATTGGTAAGTTGCAAGCTCGTGTTTGTGATGAGTGTTGACGTTTGCTGGTATGTGAAATGACCGAGAACAAATTAGTGGACACACAAACACAGACTTCAAGAGTCACTTTATTGGAAACAGATGCACATACAGGCATGGAAAGCATGCTCACTTGCAAACAAAAATGCAATGCCCACACAAAATCGCGTTGAGAAAAAACAGTTCTCGACAAAGCAAGCGAAGGCATGCTCACGCATTTATAATTAGGCTTGCTGTTCGGGCTACTTCAATGACCAGCCTAGTCCATCTCTGTGTCTCGGCACATCAGAGCCTTTGTTAAACAACGGCTCACTGCCACATGTCTTGCAACAGAGCCAACCAACCACCGCATGCTTTCTTATGTTGTTGCTGTGGTTTCTCAGTTTGCCCTTTAGGCAGTGTTCCATATAGCCTACCCAGAACTTTCTGCATGAAAGTGCAGTATGATGCACAACACGATCTCTAGTTTACAAAGTGCATTTTATTATGCCTGCTGCAGCCAGCCAATAAAGCCTTAAATGTTGAAGTTAGTGCTTGTCTGTGCAATTGCTAGTCCTGAATTTGAGTGCGCTTATACAATTCTAACTCATGTTCGTGTAGCAGGACTTTTTGAAGTGAGCTCCTTAAATTCATTATTTTTTAACACAGAAGCTGAGAATGCCTAACAAGTGCCACGCAACAGCGATAACATGTTTCAGTATTCAATGAAAGCAGTAAAAGCTGGGGATCAAAAGGAGAGTGAATAGACACAAACCAAGTAAGAAACATACGTGCAGCTACATAGGCATGCACTGTAGAGTGTCATATAATCAATAAATGGGTGCATATCTATGAGCCAAGTATAATACAGAAGCTTCTATGTTTTGTCTTAAAGGTGCACTGACACAATTATTAAAAATCTATTCTTAAAGCTGCCAACTCTATAATAAGGCTTCAGTTTCTCAAACATGCAATAAATCATGAATTATACCACCTTTTAATGCAATGAATTTAGATTGGTACCATATAGAGTACAGCTTAATTGCATACCATTCGTTTGCAAGGGCTTCTCTACACAGAGAAAGGAAATAAACTAGGAGGAAATGTCACATTGCATAGCTGGCCTTTGTAAACCAATTATTCTTGGATCCATACCCTTCACTTTCTTTCTCTTGGCTTACCGCATGACCCTGCGCTCAGCAGACTTGGCATTGTAAGCTTGGCTCGTGGTAGGTTCTAATCAACATACAGGCGCCTACAAACGTGGTATACTGCAGCGGCGTCACTCGGTATTCTGGCGAGCTGAAGCACGAAACATTGAAACGAGTCAAGCGACATGCCTGCAGATAATAAAGGGCACCGATTGGCTGTCTCGATCCCAGGTGCTGTCTGTAGATGGCGTTGCGATGCAGTTTGCCGTTGCTGCGGCTCCCGTTGTGTGGAGTTTACCACTTTTGTCGGTGCCTGTTCATGTGTTTGGGAGTTTTGGTAACTGCCATGTGATTACTTCTTTGCAACATGCTTATGCAACTTGGGTAGCTTATGCTGGCTTGTACATTTAATCGCCATTGCGCTACAGTCCAGTAACTATCACACTCATTTTATTTTCAGAAGAGTGCAGTTAGTGCGGCAGTGAAAGACAGTAAAAACTGTCTTGACAAGATCACTTATTGAGTCAACTTTTTTTGGCTGCAATTTTATCCTATGGTGCTCTCTTCCAATTCTTTCATTCCTCCTAGCTTCACTACATGTGCAAATTGTGGTTATGTGCATGTGTTATCACTGATGAGTGGTTTGGTGCAGTGGTAAAAGCACAATGTTATAGAGTTGTGGAAGCTTTTCAAGGCGAGAAAGCTTTAGGTGACGAGGAATAAGTTACCGAAGGGGAGGAGGGCAAAGGGCACTGCACATTCTAAGAGACAGTAGAGTGCGAAGCTTTTATTATTACATGTTGAATGTGAACAAGTGGAAAGAATAGGCCACGTGGTGTGCTTCCAGCTTGCGGCAACACGGTTATTTTGTGGCTTGTGAACACTGTATCATCAGGCTCATTTGTATGTCAGCAGCTTGTGATACCATGTGAGAATTGCCTCTGATATGCGTGACATGTAGAGAAAACCTTGTAAAAAAACCTTAGGCCAACTGATCGTAGCATTGGAAGAGGATATAATTAGCAATTCTTTGTGCATTTAGGGAATTCTTTTGCCATACTATGTTTCTCAGTTCAGCAGTTATCTAATGAAGCATGGAAAACAGGATGCAAAAGTATTGTACCAGTACTCTTAAGTTGTGGTAGGCTCATAGTGTGCACCTGATTTTCCAAACTGAGTTCATGGCAGATCATTTATACCTGACATGCTGTCAGTTCCTGGCCAAATATTAACTCACTTCTTGCAATATTGTGGTATATGTGCATGTAGCAGCTAAATCAACATTGCAGGTTATGTAAGGCTTATCAAAAATATACTGTGTACACTGAATGTATGACTTCGGGGCTCATTATCTGTGTTCGGAGCATACAGCTTTGGAAGGTGGGAGCTTCTGTTCTTCATTATTGTAAGCACCATGCGTGGCACAGGAGCCACGTATGCATCTTAGCCACAGCTATGTCCACAGGCACGAGCACATATAAGGATTTTCCTGCACCATGTTGTGCATTATTTGCAGCCATTGGCAAAAGAATGTCTGGCTTTTCCTTGTTTCTTAATGCTATTTTCTTAGCTGGTGTTTTATACCAGTAATTTCTTTTCATGCAGAAATTGCTCCCACTGCCAAGACAACCACAATCGCAAAAGAGGTTGTTCATGAAATCTTGGTGCCAGAAGTATCCCCAGGTTTGCTCATCAGCTCTCTCTCACTTGGTTTTCCTGTTCCAGACCTGGCATTCTTTAAAGGGGCCCTCACGAGGTTTAGGCATTTTGAACAGACAAGTGTGACGCATAGATCACTCTGTGGAAGCTGTGTCTGCAAAATATTGAAAGCTACACGGTGTAACAGCATAAACGTCACAGAAAAGCTTGCATGCCCTTTTTTTCACGTGAGCTCTGCTTCCAGCCACAGAGTCAAGGTTACATGCACAAATGCCTCTATGTAAGATGCACTGCCTGCAACGTCACCAATTATGGCTTATGACCTTGGTATTTTGCCTAGCACAATGCTGCCACTGGTAGTATGCCACACAGCGAAAAGTGGAAGGGGAAAAAAATGGAGGCAGTGCTTGTGACGTAAATGGGACAAGGTCCCTTGGCTCCAGTGAGGGAGTTGGCAGGTAACAAAAGTCACCTGTGGGCATCAGACATAGCAGAAGGAGAGAGTGCTTACGTTGGCAGTGAGCCCTTCCCTAGGTGATGCCCCGCTACTTGCAGTGCACAAAGAAAATTACCGATTGGACTTGGTGAGGGGCCCTTTAAGCTGCAATTGTTAAGAATATGTTTAAAAATTTGCTTTTTATTTAACCTAAATAACTTCATAAAATTTACTTTTTTTGCATGATAACTTCAGGAAACTTTTGACCTCTTAGTTGATTGCAAGTGATTTACATCTGTGTGGCTTCATGTGACAGATATTCAGCGAGACATACTATTTAACTTCGACGCATGGGAAGATGTTAGTCTAACATACGCACAAGATGTAACAAAATGTTGCATGTTGTTGGCAATGTATTTATCTTATTCATGCAACACACAGGTCCTAGAATTAATTGCTATATTGTCTTCATTGTTCATATGTACAGGTGCACCTAGTTATTACATTGCCTTGGAAAAGGTGTGACTGGTTTGTCTTGACCACTTTGGAACAGCTTCCTTGTAGACATTTTTTTAAAGCATAAAATGCTGTTAGCTCCCGTCGTCCGCGACCTTCAAGAGACCTTGAGCCAAAATCGAGCTGTTATCCGGGAACTCAAGATGAGACTCAAGACTCAAGATGAGAATGAGACGAGAATGGGGCAAGAATGAAACGAGAACATATGGTGCGCGATCGAAGATCTTTGTTCAATACGCATTCTGTTAGGTCGCTGCAACGTCAGAGAGTGGCAGTATGCAGAATTTGCGAGAACGGGGCGGAGAGAGCAGCCAATCTGCAAGTGGTGAACTCCCCGGAAGTCTACTTCCGGGGAGTTCACCAGTTCACCAGTTCACCAGAGCTTGCAGAATACTAGAATTTGTAACTATTAGTTTCTCTGCGTTGTCCCTAGGTGGTGTCACGCACAGCGAGGAAAAAACAAAAGGAAAATAAACTGCTGCAACAGTGGCGTGCTTTTCAAGAGCAAACAACATTGCAATGGCTCTCTGGCATTCAATTATGGGGTCGAGTTAACTGCACAACCAACGCACTGTTTCGAGAAACGAAACAATGCCAGAATTCGCTTCAGTCAAAACTCAATTTCGCCCCAGTCTAAACTTACGGTCTATGGTCCCCAACCCTTTGTACAGGACCACATTACATATGCTAATTACTGCCCTTTAAAAATATTGCTTTTGATTTCTTCCTAATGTTTGTTCACCATACCACTCTATCAAGCTGCAACTTCTTGTGCGCTGAAGTTTAATTTATCATTTCGAATAGCGATGTTCAAAAAGGCATATACAGTGCACCATACACTTGATTGTCATCTTCTGCGCTGAAACAGGGTTGCTTGTGCTCTTTTCATGGCTAGTGTTCTATGATTTCCGTGGCACGGGTTTTGTGCCGCCTCCTGCAAGAGCTGGCAACGTGCTGAGTGACCAGGCCGACAGTGACCGGCACGCCTGAGATGGCTGTGAGTAATCGTCGTAATTACTCCAACCCATCTGATTAGCCCGTAGCTGGTTCATGCTTACATCTACTCTCGGTTATGGCAGAGCCAGCATCTTTTTACTGGACTTACTAAGTACAATCAGTCAGATAACAACATCGGGTGAATGCTTGCCATTTTAATGATCCATGCTTGTTGCTGCAGTGCAAAGAAAACTCTAGTGTAGGTGCATGCACACTTAATTGGTGCCATCACGACATTTGTCTGCTGGGCTGTTCTCTGAAGTAGATGCTACCCCTGTGGTTATAGTCATTCGTCTCCTTGCTTTTTCTGCATTGTCCATTACAAAGCACTGGACCAACTTGCAAAGTTTTAGCCTACTGCCACAAATGTTTGGTGAGAGCTGCATGCCAGTCAGTGAATTTGCAGCATTTCATATACTTGCACAAAATTTTTAACCTTTCCATGCCTATGCGAAAGCTCCACGTGAGTTTGGAACGAAGCAGTTATCATCGGGCAGCACTCGCTTGTTGTCAATTGTTTGGCTGATTGTACAGAAATATGTGCATTGCTGCAAATACCTTATGTAATGATGACTTCCAAGGGTGTTAGAGTGATTTGTGAATATTTACTTAATTATGTCAATTACAGATGATAGTTCCTCTGGCAGCATCCTTTGTAATGCTTCAAGCACCTCTAGTAGAAGTCTTTAAGACTTTTTTTTTGCAGGATTTGCTTTGTTTTGTTCTTTTACGTCCAGATAAAATGCATGCAGGAGGTACAGTAGAATGTTTCTCATACTGCTGTATTTTTGTTTTAGGTGGTCCACCGCAGTCATACGAAGTGTTGGCGGAGGGTTCAGTGGAAGGCATGTGAACCCTTGTAATACTCATTACGAGTGTGTCTTTACACACTTTTTATGGTATTTGTGAAGTTTCATTCCATGGGATATGTGTACACATTTTGTTTATGAAATGTGAAATGGGCTGCACTATATTTTTGTTTGTCAGCTGTGAACTGGGGTTATACAACTAGCCCTTTTGCACCTCTGACTAGGAAAGAAGGCCATTTTAAATAAAACACTATTTTTTGGAGACTGCTGACAAATTTCACACTATCTTGAACCAGCACAACACTGTCCATAATCAGTATTCCTTGCTTTCAGTTCTTGTTCTCCAGAAAGTATGCCATACTTCTCTCTTCATTTCATCTTACACCAAACGTACAGAACCCTAATTATAATCATTGTAAAATGTACAGGGTCGTCCACTCTTGGTATGAACACGGCGCAGCGTGGCCGTGCTGCGCAAAGCGTCAGCGTGCACCACTTGGCCGCGCATCAAAACTAAGTGGAGCAGGCGCACAGGGGCTTGGAGGTGGGGCATTGCGTCGTCTGCTGAAGCGAGGGAGCTTACCATGCTTTAGCATACTACACAGGACATGAAGCCCTACCTCCAAGCCCCTGTGCACCTGCGCCACTTTGCTTCGATGGGCGGCCAAGCCGTTCGTGCTGGCGCTCCGTGGCGCACAGCCATGCTGCGCTGTGTGCGTGCTAAGAATGGATGACCCTGTGCATTGCTCAAATCGTCATTGAAATATATTTAAAGCACATAAAATGCTGCAACCATAACTTGCCCATGTTTGTTCTATTAGGCAGTTTCTAGCATGTGTCAATGAGTTATTCAGCTGGACAAGAACCTTCTCTGGCCTAACAATGACGTGACGCTTGCAGTTCCTTCGAAAAGAATTTGCATGATAGTGGAAATTCTTTCTGCAGAGTCATGCTCTATAAACTTGCAGGCTTCCCCAGAACTGATTTACCACATTCATTTAACTAGTGTATTGGGAACAGGAATATGAAAAAGTACTACAAGTCTGTTGCCATATTAAGGTAATTTTTACATATATAATTTATTTTATAATTTATTTAATTTATAATTTATTTATTTAATAATTTATAATTTATTTTTAATTTATTTTTTTATAACTTAAATGGCAAGAGCTGAAGGATCGTAGAAGGCATATTAGATTAAAATTTTTCCACGATATTTATTATTCTAAAACAGGCATAATCCGCGATAAATATATCCAGGCACCACATCATATATCTAGGCGACTTGACCACTGTTTGAAGGTCAGGGAATTTTCTTGTAGGGGTGACGTCTTCCGTTATTCTTTTTTTGTTAGAACTGTTCGAGATTGGAACAGTTTGCCATCGACCATTGTATATATTACAGAAAATGATGCTTTTTACCACGCATTGAACTAATTTGTTGATGTATTGATTAAAGTTTGTAACCTCCCTGCTGTAATGCCCTACGGGGCGATGCAGGTAACTAATAAATAAATAATAAATAAATTTTGTGGGTATGTTGCTCAGGCAATGCTCTTTTTATTATCTTTCTGTAAACTGATCTGCTGAAGTACTCCTAAGTTGCATTGGGAAGTTGCACTGCCTTTCAAATTTAATAAGATTGGACATTTTACAGTACTGCAATAGAAATGTGCTATTAGCAGTAAATATAATGCTGCACTGCATGCATTGCTGTGAACACATTTCTTCTCATTTTGCTTTACAGTCCACTGGCATAGTTGACAATTTGCAATAAGCAAAGACATACATCGTTCAGAATATTTAAATATTCGATATAATGACCACATTTGTGTGCATCCTGCAGTTTGTTATAAGTGTGTCTAAAGTATGTGCATACTTCAAGTGCAAATAAATAGGGACAGAAGAAAGGAAAACCACATAGGACAAGTGCTCATCCCGTCTGTTCTTGCTTTCTTCCCCCCGCCCTGTTTTTTTGCGCTTGAAGTCAAATATGCATTCTCACAAACTTGCCTAAATTTCAGCTTTGATTGGCTAATTCTTGTGCTGATTGGTTAGATATGTGTGCTGTGCAATAACCAGCACCCAAGCAAGACTAATTTCTTATACTTATGTCTGAAGTTGCCAACCACACAATGCACGCAAGCTTGAGTCTGCGTGCCTTCGCATACTCAAGCTGCGTGCAGCTTGAGTATGCGTAGATAATAGTATGCGTAGATAATGCGGAATAGCTCGTATGTGTTGAAGGCTGGTGCGAGCGCGGAGATCTGTTACAGGGAAATATTAGAGCTCGGGCTGCCTTAAATTGCCATATTAGCCAAGCACCTTGCTAAAATCAATTCTCAGGGAGGCTGATTACCGTATTATGTGGAATATAGGTTAGGGCGAAATATTGGTCGACCCCCTTGCATTGAAGCGAAGAAGTCAACATAAAAATTATAAGGCACAAAACTTCGTTTATTTACTGGTGCCGTCAGACCAGTCATCTGCGTATCCATTCGAGCTGTCTGAACTCTCGTCTGAAGACTGCTTCTCACTGGCTGCGACCCACAACATGTCTTCCTTGGTACCATCCAAGGAGTTGCTAATGCAACACCTCTTCAATGCCCGCACCACCATATCGTCGGGCAGCGAGCGCCAAGCCTGCAACACTCATGTGGCCACAGTGGCGAGAGCCGGCTGGTTGGGGTCGTCGCGTTGGCACCGGCCATCTCCTGATTATACTGTTGACGAACACGGTCTTTAAAGGGCATGTTAAGCACGACGTCCATTGGCTGAAGTGCTGATGTCATACCTCCCGGAAGGACGGCGAACTCTGTCCTCCCGTCGCGGAGTGCCTGCTTCACACCTATGATCAAGTGCTTGCGAAAGGCAACCAAGACGAGCATGCTCGGACACCGCAGGAGTGCACCGGGTCGCCGATTTCAGAGGGTCTTGATCCAATTGATCATGAGGGCCTCGTCCATATAGCCCTTTTCGCTCACGCAAATGACAACATCCCGTGGGATAGCCTCTTTCGGGAGCGTCTTCCTCTTGAAGATTATGTATGGGGGCAGCTTTCTGCCGTCTGCATCACACACGAGCATCACCGTGAAGCGCGAATGCTCATTCCTCGTTGAAAGAAGCTTGACTTCCTTCACGCCGTGTTTGCACATTGTGGTGGACGACGGCATGTCGAACCACACTGGAGTTTCATCAGCATTGCCGATCTGTCCCCATGCTGCTGCCAGAGACAGATAACATAATGCTGGAATTCCACCAGCTTGTCTTCGTATGCCTCGGCATCTTCTGGCAGATGGATGTGCACCGTCGAAGTGCGAATTCCTTGCGTCGCGTGAAGCAACGAACCCAGTAAATGGAGCCTTTGAATTGTTCCTTGGACAGTCCGCATTCTCGAGTGAACTCGATAGCTTTGATGCGGATGAGTTCTGCTGTCACTGGCAAGGATCTGGCACGATGCTCGCGGATGAAATCTGCCCCCTTGCCTTCGAGCTACAGGTGCACCGCGTGGCCCCCACGATAGGACATCTTCCACACATTGCACGCAGACAGCTTGACTTTCTGCGTTCACCAGTACTGGGGCCGTATTCTGTAGCGGTTCCTTTGGGAACCGGTTCCTTTTGGCTGTTACGTCTGGATTACGTAACTCGGAGAAAGAGTGGAACGGGCGTGAGGGGAACCAATCAACGAGCGGCGGTCTGCCGGACGATCACGTCATCATTTTTGTTTGTACTTGGGGGACAATATAGCAATTGAAGGATGTTGCTGGTTTGATAAAAAAAAACATCGGTTTGTATAAAACACTTGCAAATATATTTTCAGTAATAAATGTGAGCTTGCGGCGCAGACCGCTACTGGGAGTTGTAAGTTTATTTGTGTTGTTTTCTTATTTAGTCGCTAGGTGGTGTGCCATACGTTATGCAAACAAGTTGCCTCGCTTTGTTTACGTTTTGGACTTGTCAAATTGCGCGCCGCGGATCGAAAACGATGTCCTCGCCGAAGGTTAGGCGGCTGGGTCCTCATGTTTCAGCGAGGCAACGCGATATACTCGTGTCATTTGTTGAAGAGCACCCCTACCTTGCGAAGGCGTCGTGTGTGCTGGGTCAACAGCTGACGGCGGCGCGCAAGGAGGAGCTCTGGCAGCAAGTGACTGCATTGCTGAACGCTGAGGGCCCGGCAGTGAAAACTGCAGCCCAATGGCGCGGCGTGTGGAAGAAAGACGTGTATAACGCCCACCGTGATGCAGCCAGGTACGCTCACTCGCTGACGGAGCTTTTGCGCACCATATTCTAACAAACGTGTTAATCACAGAGGAACCGGAGGAGGCAGCCTGCCCGGACCGCGAGGGCGGGCGAGCGCCATCGGAGTCTGCCCGCCGTTCTTTGAGCCCGACGAAGAGGTGAACATCAGGCGCATGGGTTTCAATAGGTCAACGCCAAGTCGACGTGCTGTCGCGATTCGCTCAGTCACCGCCGTTATGGCTGATGTGTGGTCGCGCGCTAGTGTTGCCGCTCAGAAGATGGCCCGAGCTTGAGCGTAAATCGTCAAGCTATTTACTATCGCTTGCGTCAAGTAAGGTCGACATTTTTGTTAAATACCTTTCATCAGTATTTCAGTCGACTCATTCAAACATTAGTGCGGTTAATAGAGTTGATTTTTCGGTCGGAGCCGGCGAAATGTCTGAGGTTGTATTTATTGTGACGAGCATCGAGCGATTATTACAGAGTTTGAAACGAACAAAAGTGTGTGGTCCGGATGATATCCCTACATCATTCCTTATAAATTGCTCGAGCATCTTTGTACTTCTGTCGCTTATTTCAAAATTTCTTAAATAACAGCGTTGTTCCTGGTGATTGGAAACTAGCGCGAGTGGTGCCAATTCATAAGAGTGGACAGAGGAACAGAGTTGAGAACTACGGACCAGTATCCTTAACTAGCATTTTATGTATGTAAGGTTATGGCACATGTGTATACCTGCATCATGTCTCATCTTGATAACCTTCTTCATCCTAGTCAGCATGGGTTTCGGCAGGGTTTTTCGTGTACGGCACAATTGCTTGCATTCACTCATGAGCTAGTCTCAGCAGTCGACAAGAAACAAATTGTTGATTGAATATTTCTGTATTTCAAAAAAGCTTTTGACGTCGTCACACATAGTCTTCTGATCGCTAAACTTTGACTTTACAAACTGGATGAGAACGTTATCGCATGGATTGCCGAGTATCTTCGCTCAAGACAGATGTCTGTGGCTCTCAACGGATGTTCCTCTGAATACGTACCTCTGACTTCTGGGGTACCCCAGAAGTCACATTCATGGCACCACTTCGGGCATTACATCATCATTTACAGCATGGTTTCCAAAAAGGATTTTCTTGCGAAACCTAACTACTAGAATTCACGTCAGACTTACACTTTCATATGAACAGTAATAAACAAATTGACTGCATCTTTTTGGATTTCTCGAAAGCATTCGATTGTGTAGCCCATAGTCACCTGATATCAAAGCTCTCAGCAATTAAACTCAACTCACTAACCCTATCATGGATTCGTAATTTTCTTACTAATCGCGAACAGTTCACTGTTATTGCTAACGTTTCCTCTGGCCTCTGACGTCACCTCTGGTGTACCTCAAGGCAGTGTACTTGGGCCTCTTCTCTTTTTAATTTACATTAACGACTTGCCGAACAATATATCATCTTCTATACGATTATTATTTCACAGATTTGTTCACACAGTTGGCCTAACCTTATCAAACCTGAAAGAAGCATCCTCGACGTCACAACGACTGAACAATCAGTTCAGCTACACCCGAATTTATGGCAACACACACGCTTTTAATTTTTCAACTTTGCCCCGTGCGGTCCGTTTATGGAACGCACTACCAGATACCATTGCATGCCAATCTAAACACACTGCATTTCGCAATCTGCTAAGCAATCAATATGCCGTTTCAACCGTCTAAACACGTCATGTCTTTTGTAATTTACTTGCATTTTTTTCTACAAGTTAAAGAATTTCAGCGCTCCCAATTTTTTTACAATACTTACTACTGTATAACATGTAAAAACGTTTACGATGTTATTATGCTATTATGTTGTTGTTTACCATTTATTGTTATTGCTCTACATATTGTATTTGCTAATGTATTGGTCTGTTCTATTGTTGTTGTTCTGTTCTATTGTTCCATGTTCTGTGTGCACTCCATTCATTATGCTGATGTTTATTTCTTTCCCGATTCCATACTAATATGTTACCGTGCTTCCCCCTTACACTATGCCTTCTCGAAGGCATGTAAGGTACACGTAAATAAATAAATAAATATTTAGAATGTTTGCAGATGACTGTATAGTATATAAGGTCATCAACAGCGAATCTGACCAGCAAGCACTACAACACGATTTGGATTTGATTGCCACATGGTGTGAAAAATGGAAAATGTCACTGAATGAGCAAAAGAGTGTCCACGTCACCCTTACCGGGAAGCGCTCATATGACAGCAATCGTAACACTATAAATAATGCTACTCTTGAACAAGTGTCAGAATATAAATTCTTAGGTGTATTTTTTTCTGCTGATCTAAAGTGGAACAGACACGTTACTCATGTTAGGAACAAGGCTGTCGGAGCATTAGGTTTCTTGAAACGTAACTTTAGTAGCTTGCCACAGAAACTTAGGGAGCAACTGTATTTCACACATGTGCGCAGTACACTAGAGTATGCGTGTGTTTGCTGGGATCCATATACTACAGAACTTGTAGATAAGCGAGAAAAAGTGCAGAACAGGGCAGTTCGGTTTGTCCTTGGCAATTATGACAGGATGCTTAGCATGACAGAAAGCAAAAAAGCATTAAATTCGCATCATCTTGAACACCATCGCCGAAACCTCAGATTAAAATTTCTTCATAACATATACCACTCTAACACGGGGATAGTCAGGTAATTGTATTTTCAGCCGCCCACTTTTCTAAAAGGCGAGATCACAAATTAAAAATATGTGAGATTCCTTTTGATCCTCTATTGCATGAATTACGAAAAGTCATTTTTTCAGCTTTCATTATTGATTGAATGAACAAACAAGACTGTAATAATAAAGATAAACCTTTGTGCGAAATATGGCACACCATGAAGATGGCTGAGCGCTCTTGCTGCCATGGGCGGAAAACAAAGCTTCACGGACGGTGGTCTTTTTAGTGCGATGTGGGGAATGAAATGAAACAGTTGTTTGCTGCGTTCAGGCACAGATGAATGTTGCACTTCCTCTATCTTACCAATGACTTCTTTGTGCAAGGTGGCCGCTTACATCTTTGTTTCTTCTCGTCAAATTCTGGCCAGTGGCCGACTTGGTCAGATCGGTCGTCTTTGGGTGGCATTGCGGCCGCTGGTCCCTGTGCTTTTTTGACTTGAACCTGGAATTCGATGTGCTGACTAGAAGTCCTTCCTGGTCGTTAGTTGGGTAGGCACTTGATATGGGAGGTAAGGCATTCTGCAATTTCTGCTTTTAAATGAGCCAGCGGTAGTACTTGTCTCGTCCTAAGCTGCTCCTGCACCCTCCTGTACAATACCCATGCTGTTACTACCGATAAATCTAGCATAGGCGTAAAAATTCGAAAGTGCCATTTCTTCGACCTCTGATATGTATGCAGTAAAGTCCAAACAGTGAGTGCAGCAGGTCAACACCACCCATGTGCCTGTTATGGACCTTTACTACGCTGGGGCAATCAATTTCGCGAGACACCTTGGCGGAGGTAAACCAGCGCTTAGTCTTTTGCACTGGATCTCTCCCAACAAAGCTCGACAGAAATGTCACGGCGCGGTTATCGTATCAACGCACACACGATAACTCCACGTCATCTATCGCGCTTGTGAGTCCCTCTGAAGCACCACGTCCTTTACATTTCAGTCCCTTTTCGCTTTTCAGGCGGCTGTTTGGTAGACAATTCGCCCTTACTGTACCGATCGTCAAAATTCCATCTTGTGATAGAGTGACCTGCAACTTCGGGCTATTGAACAGGTGGCAGCACGTTACCATATTTTGTATTTCAAGTTCATACTGTGCCAAATATGGCACACTGATTTCGGTTTCTCTGCTGTAGTTGCAGGCAAAATTGAGAAAACTAGTAACTGCCTTGAATTGACGAGACCAAAAAATATGCCAAAATAATTTTTATATGTTTCTGCGGTCGAAATTTTCAGAAAAAAAAAACCAATTGCTCCTGTTTGCCCCCTCAGAGTTTCACGTCGCATCCCAAAATCTACTTCACCTCTGTTTTGCGTATCGCTCAAGAGATGGCAGCACTTGCCCATAATAAGTGCACATAACTATGAGATTTACTCTGATGGTATCACATTCTCAACTGGGAATCTCACACACGCAAAAAAGAATGGTAACTGGTATGTGCCAAATATGGGACGCCATGCAATAGAGGGTTAAAAGCGACGCTTTCCACTACTCTTTCTATGTTCGTACTATAAGGGATTGAAATACTCTACCACCTGACACTGTCTGTATTTGTTCAAATGATGATTTCTTCCATGCTTTATGAATGTAATTTTGAGTGTCCATTTGTATGAGTTGTACCCTCCCTGTTGTAATGCCTGAATGGCGAAGCAGGTACCCAATGAATAAAATAAAGAAATGTTTCATTGTCATGATTTTGTTTATATTGTGTTATAGCGTAGTTGCACCTTGTTAAGGAGCAATTACGAGCATTATGTGAAATCATGCGTGCAAGAAATGCAATGTTGAAGCAACTCTTGAGTTTAAACAAAGCAGTAGGAAGCATGAGTGTCTGCTATTTAAAGAAATCCTGCTCCAAAGTGCTTGGCATGTCTCGCTTGTTGCTATACGTTTCAATATGTGCTATACAGATTGCTCTGAATGACATTTCAGTTGCTGTGTAACTTGTGCTGTGCTTGTGTGTCACCCATGAACAGACACCTTCAGCTTTGGAACAATGCATACTGCACAGTAAAATAGGCATCGCAAAGCAATATTCAACAATGCAAGATTGGTTGCCATTCACCTTGTAAATAACCTTTATTTAAAGAAAATTCCCTGGCGAGGCAATATTCAAAAGCACAGTGGACAAAGCAAAGGAGTAACATAATGGCACATGGTTATTTGTCACTGCATGTGCATCTGTCATGCTCAACATAGACAAATCATGTGCTTTTCACTACCGCAGTATGCAGCATACTACGATTAGCCACATGTGAGCACACGCAATGTGTTATGTTGAAGTGCACGGCCTATTTACTTCATGAAAAGAAAAATAAAACATGTTACACCAGCACATGTCTCCGCCTCATTTGCCAGCGAATGCGCCGGCGCACACTTTGCAGGTAGGCAACGCGCGAATTTCTGGGCAGCCGAAACACACCAACTATGGATTCGCGCACCGCACGGCCTCTTTGAAACAAAGCTCGAGAAGGCTGTACAGGGTGTGCCTGCGGCAGCACCTGTACTTGAAGCGGCACTTGTGCCTGGGCTGGCCCCTGTGAGCTGTCGTCATGTGTACCGTCGTCATCTGGCAGAGGCACGCCTGCTGCAAGGCAGAGGTTATGCAGCGCTGCACAAGCTGCAACAATAGTGGCTGCTTTCCGAGGCGAGTATTGGAGCACCCGATACCTCTGCAGGCATCGGAAGCGGCTCTTGACGACTCCTATGCACCGCTCAACGGCATTTCGCATTGATGCGTGTGCCTCATTATAGCGCCCCTCTGCCGTGAGGCGATTTGGGTGACCAGGCACAGGAGTCATGATCCATGGCTCTAGCGGGTACCCAGAGTCCCCTGTAAAGTGTTGCATGTCAGTGAAGGAAATGGATACATTAAGGCACAATGCAAGAACACAGTCTACGCCAGGGCCTTTTTACAACAGGAGCGGGTCTTGGATTTATTGTTGCAATATCTATCAAACATTGACCTTCCCGGAAAGTTGTAAAGAAAGTTCAACTCATTTTAAAGAAAAGCCCAATTTCACCTGTTGTCCTGGCTGCAAATCTCGTTCTCAGGTTAAGTTGGACATGTAATATTTATTTCATACTCGTGGTTATCTGCTCCGTTCATCCCATTTGCCCCTCCCTAAATGTACATCTTCCACTAAAACTTATTAGCTCTTCCCTCTTCAGAAGTGTTATTTTATAAAACACTTCAAAGGTCTACTCTCGGATATGCTGCCAGTATCTGGGATCCTTGCTCTACCTTTCGTACCTCTTCTCATGAAGGTACCCAAAATCGAGCTACCGAAATAAAAATTTTGTTGAGAGTTAGCGCTCGTCCTGTCTGCTCCTTTCTGTGTCCGTGTATCACATCGCGCTAGAAGCCAAAATCGAGCTACCCGTTTGATCCTTTCTAATCACTCCAGCACCACATGTCGCTGTAACAAAAAAAATCGCACACATTGCGACGCAAAGCAAAATAGCGCAACTTGCACCATTCTACAATATATACTACACCGATCACTAACGTCGATGCCGAAAGTTTCACGCACACGCTTATTCCTTTGTTCCAAGGACAGGGACCAGGTCCCCCGAGTCCATTGTCACCAACCCTTTTCCACTATACTTGAAAACTGCCATTTCGATGTGTTCTGTAGAATTCCACCCCTGCCTGTAGCGCTCCACATGGCATTCAGTGTATTGAAATTAATAAATAAACAGCATAACATGTCAGCTGTTGTATACATGCTGGTATAAATATCTGCCTTTTAAGAGAGACTTGTTTCTCTCGATAGTCGCTGCAGGTTCATTAGGTACTGCTGCATTCACAACACATTTCTAGCAAATCACGCTTTCTTAAAGCTTGCTAGGATGCAAAACTATTTGACTGTATATGTTTTACATGTGGAAGAAGCACTGCTACTTTAGGTGCACTTGCCAAGCAAGACTTCTCCATGAAGTAACAGGCCACGAGTGAGGCGGCGGCGAAATGCAGAATGCCTCCAGACGAAAGAATCGTGGCACGATCCCGGAAACCGTGGGTCAATTTCCAGGATATTCAGCTTCGCGTCGCACACCTCATAAGGGAAGGCAAAGAGAAGGTGTCAGTGCCACTGCAACAAATATCTGGCACAACCTTTTGCTTACGACACTACTTGCCAATCAGTTACTGTTCAGTCAGTGAACACAATTACAGAAAAGGAGATATCAACATACGCAGTAAGCAGTTGAACTAATGATCAGCATGATAACGATGTCATCTTAACCTACAAATGCAATGTTGGCATGTGTTCACATGCTCATGTATGGCATACGGTAACAACACAATGTGCAAAATAATTCCTTTGGTTTCTTCCGTCCATATTGTATAAGGTTCTGCTAAAGAGTGCCACCTGTGTTTTTTCTTATGTTTTTGTTTTTCAGACAAAGTGCCTATTACAAGCGAAAGAACGCGGAAACAGCATGTGCCGTATTGAGAGCTAGAGCAAATGGGTCTCCACACATTCTCATTCTCCCTCACACCATTTTCATTGATGGGATGCTCCTTTTCGCGTTTACAGTCTGTTGGCCACAATGCTTTAGTTTTACGTCGAATAAGAATCACAAGGGCTCGTCTTCTGTTAGGATCGCTCGCAGACGAAGACTCCCTTCACTGCTACGGCGTCTATTCCGGTTTAAGTCGCGCGTAATGTGTTTACATTGTAGCATCGAAAAGGCTATTCAACTGTAATTGGAGAGCACTGAAAAAGTGCGGCCGTGTTCTATGCAAAGATCAAAGTCGTCATTACACATACAACACAAACGCTACTTTCTCTAATAGGAACGCAAGTATTACCGGCAATTGATGAAAAATAACGAAACGAAGTTTTTTACAACGTGCACTCGCGCAAAAACATATCGAAAATATTTGTCAATGAACAATACTCACGACCATGCAGTTGAGGGTGTAATACCCTTTACGGCTCCAGTACGATTTCGTTTCGCCGGGGCCGAGCTTCTTAGGGCGAACGATGGCTATCAGACTCCCGTCCACACATCCTAGAACTTCTGGAATTTTTCCACGGCTAAGAAAGCCTTCCTTGACGGCGGCTTTCTGTTGCGCCGTGGATGGGAATCTAACCCATCCTTTTTCCTTGCCCACAACCGTAATGGCCTTGGCGACGGCTGTAATGATCCGGCTGACCGAAGGCTACGACAGTGCAATCGCTTCTTCATTCCCGACGCACTGTTGAAAGCTCCCGGTGGCAAAAAACCGCAGCGCGCACAGCACTTTCATCGTAGTGTCGACACCACGCAATCTTTGAGGTCCGAGATGTCCTTCCAGCTCATCGCAAAGACGTCGCACTATGTCTTTGGAGAGACTAAAATGCCTTCGAAACTCTTCTTCGGCCATGCCGAACGCGTCGCGTCGTTGTCTTTCGGCACTCGCCAGCAGCAGAACCAAGGGAGCCGCCATTGCCGTCTCTGTCTCGTCTCGTCTAGGTGCCGGCTCGTCAGCTGGCGCGAGATTAGCCGGCAGCCGCGGTTGCCCTAGCAACCCTCGACATCATGCTCGCCCCCACGCGCGACTCTCAAACGAACCACTTCTCCGCGGTTCCGCTCCTAGCAGGGAATCGGTTCCTTTCCAGATAATTGGCAACCTGCGTGACGTCATCAAAATTTGTCGTCCCGCCCACCAGGGATGACGACATCGAAGCGCCGACCAATGGCAACAGCCAAAAGGAACCGGTTCCCAAAGGAACCGCTACAGAATACGGCCCCTGGATGCTTTTTTCCAAAATGCCAAAGTGCCGCTGGGCGGACATGCTCCCATGCATTTCAGCATATTAGATCACTTTCTTTTAATATGCTGTGGTGATCTGACGTCAAGTACTAGTACTTATTTTGTAGTTTGTCGGCAAATTAGCTATGCTAGGAACGATTGCCGCACAAAAAGGGAAGATTGTGTCGATCCAATTACATAGGCCGCGTCAACGTTGGGCCGCATCGGTCACCATGGAGGCGATAAAAATGTGGATGCTGAAAAGTATGCGCATATATATATATATATATATATATATTGTGGTGAAGAGGAAGACGAAGAAGGTGCTCTTGTTGCGGCTGTGCGCGTGATCAGCGTTTGTCGACTGCCAGCGCTACCAGACTGTGCCCAGTGCCTCTTAATAAATCGCCTTATTACATTTGGTGGAAGGTGCTTCACTCCCCGACCTCGCCCTGGAACTTCGCAGCCGAACTTTAACATCTGCTCCAGCCGCTACTATGACCGACGCTCCCAACAATCCACTCGGCGCATCTGCCGCTCCTGTCATGTGCGGCGCCATGCAACGGCAGCGGGACCCTCCTGTTTTTAGCGGATCAGGTGAGACTGACGTAGAAGACTGGCTCTCTACCTACGAGCGCGTCAGTGAACACAACAAGTTGGATGACCCGACGAAGCTCCGTAGCGTCATCTTCTATCTTGCTGACGTTGCGAACATCTGGTTCCACAATCACGAACGGGAACTGCTAACCTGGTCCGCTTTCAAAACTGCATTCGCGGAAGTCTTCGGTCGCCCAGCCTTGCGAAAACTCCGTGCAGAACAACGCCTCCGCCAGCGCGCTCAACAGCCCGGCGAGACTTATACAAGTTACATAGAGGATGTTGTCGATATTTGCGCCCGCGTCGATTCCACCATGACTGAAGAGGACAAGGTGAAGCACATCCTCAAGGGCATCGAGGACGACGCATTTCAAATGCTCCTGGCGCGGAACCCTACTTCTGTGGCAGCTGTCGTCACTCTTTGCCAGAGCTTCGATGAGCTGCGTCGACAAAGGGTCCTTGCGCGCAGCGCTCTCGCACCTGGCGACTCTCTCTCGGGCCTCACACTTCGCTCGAACACCACGCCAGCAGCATCGCTCTCTCTTGAGATTAAGGATTTCATTCGTGAGGAGGTGGCACGCCAATTGTTTATGCTGCCTCTCAATGATGGACCTCCCCAGTCTGACACATCTCTGGCTGCTCCCATTAGGCGGGCCATTCGCGAGGAACTTGCTGGGTCTTTACCTTTCGCCCACCCCTGCCCTCCCGTGGCTGCACCTCTGACCTATGCCGAAGTCGCCGCGCGACCTGCGCCGCCGACGTTCTCGTTTCCGGCGCCAATGCGACTTCAAGCTGCACCTCCTCCCGCGTCGCCTCCCGTTCCATCTCGACGCCCAGTTCAGACCCCTTGGCGCACACGCGACAACCGACCCATATGCTTCGCTTGCGGTGTCGCCGGCCACGTTGCGCGCTTCTGCCATCGTCGCATGCCACCTGGTAACGCTACTATCGCACCGCCTGGATATGCCTATTCCCATGACACCACCGGGCATGCGGCTCTTCCCGACAACGAGTTTTCGCCGCCTCCTCGACGCCCTGTCGGCACCCATCGTTCGCCATCACCACGTCGTCGCTCACTTTCCCCCTTACGTCGCCGCCAGTCACCTAGCGAGGGAAACTAGTTGCTGCAGTTCCGCAGGCACGAACTGCAAGCTTCGCGACTTCTACAAGGCCTGCACAGTCGCCACGCAATTTATTCGACGTTTTGGTCAAAGGAACCGCCGCAATTGCGCTTATTGATACTGGGGCTGCAGTTTCTGTTATCGACGAAAAGCTTTGTCGCAGCCTCCATAAGGTCACAATGCCGTTGTCTGGTATGCTTCTAAGCACCGCGACTGCGCAGCATATAGCCCCGCTCGCTCAATGTACTGCCAGGGTGGTCATCGACGGCATTGTCTATGTTGTTGAATTTCTCGTGTTGTCATCATGTTCACATGACATTATCCTCGGCTGGGACTTCTTGTCTCATCATCGTGCCATCATCGACTGTGCCCGGGCCGAAGTAGCGCTTTTCCCGCTTGCCGATGCCCCACTGCCTGACCCTTCTGAACAGAAAGCCTCCAAGCCCCCGCAGGGGCGTCTGCGCAAGCAGGCGTTTGGTGTGTGGCGACACCACGGACCCGAGCACACGAGGGTTGGACCCTCCCGCGTGTAGCCGTACGCGGCTTAGCCGTGTCTGGGGAAAGGGGATCCTGGGGGTTGAGCCGATGCTGGGTGATTGGACCTTTAAGGCCCCCCGGCGGAGGCAACACACCTCTTCGGCCTCGGCTTCACATAGACGGCACCTCCAGGCTGACCCACCTGGAGGAAATCGGCAGTCACCTTTTCCTGTCCTTCTCTTCAATCTTCGTCTTTCTCTCTCACTTTCAATCTTTCCTGTCTTCTCTTCGCTTCTTATCACTTCCAGACTTCCCGGTGGCGAGGGTTAACCTGGTGTAGTTATCCAACCTTGGGTATCGTATATTCGGTTATAGCGGCGATGCATGGCTGGCGTCTGCAGGTATTTTTCCGACCTTGTAGCGTCCCCTTGTTGGGCTCGGTGGTGGGTGGCCACCATCGCCGCCGAATTTTACAATTTTTTATGGCTGAAGCTTTTCCCCTATTACCTGATCGCTCCCTGAAGAGGGGGCGCACCGATGAACCTTTCAGCTTTTTCATGCAACCAAAAGAGCCCTTCCCGAAATATCACGTCGTTCACAGTCAACACGAAACTAAGACTGTCCGTATGTTATCACCTTTTCTTGTAGCGAAATCCCTCACTGAAGCAATAGGCCCAGGATATAAAGTAACGAAGATGGGAAGCGGTGATCTTCTTCTCGAAGTTCGCGACAAGCCACAGTACGACAGACTCTCAAAACTTGTAGCGTTTGGGGACATTCCCGTCTCAGTAGGCCCACACAAGACAATGAATACAGTGCGCGGCGTCATCTCGGAAGATGACCTTCTGGAGCTTAGTGAAAGTGAATTACTGGAGGGATGGCAAGAACAGAACGTTGTCAAGGTGCAAAGGATTAAAATAAGAAGAGATGACAAAGAAATACCAACTAGGCACATTATCATAACTTTTGGAACTAGCATTCTTCCTGAATCAATCGAGACCGGTTACTGCAAGCTACGTGTCAGACCATACAATCCAAACCCACGTCGATGTTTTAAGTGTCAACGTTTTGGGCACGGGTCCCAAACCTGCAGAGGGCGCGCTACTTGTGCCAAGTGTAGCTCCGTCGAACACTCTTCTGACGTTTGCAGTTCAACAACCCACTGTGCCAACTGTGAGGGAGACCACCTTGCTTACTCGCGATCCTGCCCTTCGTGGAAAAAAGAAAAACAAATAATAGAACTCAAGGTAAAACTAAATCTGACTTTCCCAGAGGCACGCAAGCGTTTCTATACCAACAATCAGACCAGTCCTTCTTACACCGATGTGGCGCGCCGGGGGGCAGCACCACATCGTTCGGCGCCCGCCCAAGTCACTCGGAGAGTGACGACGGTCACGCCATCCACCCCCCTGACTGGGACAGCCAGCGCTGTTCCGTCTCCCGCAAATGAGGGCCAGCAGACCTCCGGGCCTGTTGTACCCAGGGCCACTGCCCGTACAGATCGGCCCACCACTCTCGCGAAAGTGCCTGCTCCGCAGGCAGTATCCACCGCCTCAGACGAGGTGATGGATACAAGCACAAATTCGGCGTCTCAGACGCCCAAGGAACGGCGCAGCTCCCTCGAGCGCGCCGGGAAGAAAGAGAGAGCTCGTATCAAGGGGCCTGAAAAGGTCTCGTGAGCTTATATAATCTATATTTCTTAGACACACAGCACAAAAAACATACAATATTGATACGCAGATAATACAATGGAACGTCAGGGGTTTACTCCACAACCTAGACGACATTAAGGAACTCTTAAATAAGTATAATCCAAAGATGCTGTGTGTCCAAGAAACACATCTTAATCCTTCACACACGAACTTTCTCCGGCAGTATGCCATATACCGAAAAGACCGCAACGACGCTCATGCCTCGTCTGGCGGCGTGACAATAATTGTAGATAAGGGTGTTGCTTGCCGGCAATTACAACTTAGAACACCCCTAGAGGCAGTTGCAGTTCGTACGATACTGTTTAATAAACTAGTAACAGTTTCCTCAGTATACATCCCTCCGAACTGCCATCTTTTGAAAACGGATTTCCAAAGCTTTATTAATGAACTGGTCGAACCTTATATTGTCGTCGGAGATTTCAATGCACACAACACGCTTTGGGGAGGTTGTCGTTGTGATGCCAGGGGACGCCTAGTAGAAAGCCTCCTCTTCACTACAGGTGCATGTTTGCTAAATAATAAAGAGCCTACATTCTATAGCGTGGCAAACAAAACATTTTCATCGATCGATTTGAGCATTGCATCTGGTACACTCGTTCCGTATCTAGAGTGGAACGTGCTTAAAAACCCATATGGGAGCGACCATTTTCCAATTATCATAAAATCAACAAAACATGATCAATGCTCCCCATGCGTCCCCCGCTGGATAGTCGAGTCAGCCGACTGGAAACGTTATAAAGAACTTACCCGCATGACCTGGGAAGACATCTCTGCACTTTCTATTGATGACGCCGTGACATATCTGACAGCATTTATAGTAGATGCGGCGTCACTGTGTATCCCTGAATCAAATGGTTCGCCCACTAGGCGACGTGTTCCCTGGTGGAATGCGGAGTGCAAAGAAGCTCGTAAAAATCAAAATAAGGCTTGGAATCACCTTCGCGAATCTCCAACTACCGAAAATCTTATCAATTTCAAGAAAATAAAGTCACTAGGTAGAAGAACACGCCGCCGGGCCAAACGGGAAAGCTGGCAAAAATACATCAGTAGCATCAGTTCATATACAGACGAACGGAAAGCCTGGAATAGGGTCAACAAAATAAAAGGCCGTGAAACTCACCCTCTACCTTTAGTAAACACACAAGGAGACACTATTGAGGACCAAGCTTATTCGCTAGGGGCACATTTCCAGTACATCTCGAGCTCATCCCATTACTCAGACACATTTCTAAGATATCAGCGACAAGCGGAACGACAGCCTCTGAACCGGAAAGGAAATAAAAATGAACCTTACAACCGGCCATTTAACATGGTGGAATTTCAGGCTGCTTTGAACTGTTGCAATAAATCAGCTCCTGGAAGCGATCGAATAGCTTATGAAATGATAGAACACCTACACGCCGAAACACACATAACACTACTATCACTCTTTAATTCCATATTCTCTGCCAGTTACATTCCATCTGCCTGGAAGCAAGCAGTCGTCGTTCCTATTCTCAAAGAGGGCAAGGATCCAACTTCGGTCTGCAGCTACAGGCCTATAGCCCTGACAAGCTGCCTATGCAAACTCTTTGAGAAAATGGTAAACAAACGCCTAATTCATTATCTTAATTGAGAGCAACAAAATACTAGACCCCATGCAGTGTGGCTTTAGGGAGGGTAGATGTACGACAGATCACCTTGTCCGCATGGAGGCGAATATCCGAGATGCATTCGTGCACAAGCAGTTTTTATTAGCCGTATTTTTAGATATGGAAAAGGCATACGACACAACCTGTCGTTTTGGAATTCTTCGTGATCTGGCTAGTATGGGTGTCAGAGGCAATCTTTTGAACCTTATTCAAAGCTACCTCTCTAATCGTACGTTCCGTGTTAGGGTTGGTAAAGTACTATCTCGTCAATTTACGCAGGAAACAGGTGTGCCACAAGGTGGTGTACTGAGCTGCACGCTCTTCATAGTAAAAATGAATTCCCTCTATAGCTTCATTCCACGAACAATGTTTTATTCAGTGTATGTGGATGATGTACAGATAGGATTTAAATCATGCAACATTTCTATCTGTGAGCGACATATACAGCTTGGCCTAAACAAAATATCTAAGTGGGCTGACGAGAATGGATTCAAGTTAAACCCCCAAAAAAGCACATGCCTTCTATTTTCGAAAAAGAGAGGTATATTACCTGACCCTGCTATCTATCTTAATGGACAACGGCTATCTGTCAGCCACGAACATAAATTTTTAGGAATCATCTTAGACTCTAAACTAACATTTGTCCCTCACCTTAAATATCTGAGAGCGAGATGTCTGAAAACAATGAATTCGCTAAAGCTCTTGTCCCGCACATCTTGGGGAAGTGACAGGAGATGCCTTTTGAGCCTCTACAAAAGCCTTATACGGTCCCGTCTCGACTATGGAGCAATAGTATATAGCTCTGCTGCACCTAGTGCTTTAAAGATGTTAGATCCCATTCACCACTTGGGTATACGCCTGGCTACAGGCGCTTTTAGGACAAGTCCCGTAGAAAGCCTGTATGTGGAGTGTAATGAATGGTCATTACATCTCCAAAGGACATATTTGACCTTTTCCTATGCTCTCAAGGTCAAATCAGATGTTCAGCATCCATGTCACTCACTTATTCATGAAGAGTCTACAGCCAGATTATTTCGTAACCGCCCAGCTATTAGACCTCCGTTGAGCCTTCCTTTGACAACACTGGCAGAAGAAACAGGTGTCTTAGTCCCAGAGAATGTCCAAATGGCACCCACTCGCCTGCTCCCACCATGGGAATGGCAGACCATTGAATGCGACGTCTCCTTCGTAGAAATAACTAAGAGGGCACCAGAAGCACACATACAATTCCATTTTCGTGAACTTCAGGAGAAGTACTCCTGTACAGAATACTATACAGACGCTTCCAAGTCCTCTAAAGGAGTTTCCTACGCAGCTCTGGGACCTTCATTTTCAGAATCCGGAGCACTAAATCCACACGCAAGTATATTTACAGCTGAAGCCTACGCTATACTATCGGCTATACAAAACATAAGGCTCACAAAACTTTCTAGGGCTATTGTATTTACAGATTCATTGAGTGTAGTCAGAGCCCTACTTAGTCCAAGAAAATACAAGAACTCAGTTTTGAGTGAGCTGTACAGTCTGTTGTGCTCCCTATATATGTGCAATCAATTGATTGTCATATGCTGGGTACCTGGCCACAAAGATATAAAAGGCAACGAAGCTGCTGACGAAAGCGCTAGGTCAGTAATTTTTAGTCATGCAGATGCAAATATCCCCATCCCTGCCACAGACCTAAAGCCCTTTCTACGCAGTAAATTGAGGAATCACTGGCAGGGCGAATGGGACACACAAGCAATGAATAAGCTTCACATAATAAAACCAAAACTGGGGAACTGGATAAATGGGAAAATAGCAAGGTACAAGGAAGTACTCCTTTGCCGTTTAAGGATAGGCCACACATACGGAACCCACTCTCATCTCTTGACTGGGGACGATCCTCCAACTTGTGTTAAGTGCGGCAATAATCTCACTGTCCTCCATGCTCTTATTCAGTGCCCTGCATTAGAAACAGAGAGGAAAAAGTATTTCCCTGCTGCATATCGCGAGAATTTACCCCTTCACCCTGCATTTTTTCTTAGCGATGAACCTCTTTTTAATCTGCAAACAGTCTTAGAGTTTTTAGCCGAAACGGACACCCTGAAGATCATCTGGCCAGGCAACGTTTAAGCACACGACTAACAGCCCTGCTTTCAAGGGCTCTCTTGAAACTCTGTTGTCAGTGTTAAGTTTTATTGCATCATGTTTTAACGAAAGCCGATTGCCATAGCCCACATCACATCTTAGTCACCGTCATAATTTTAGCACCTACGTATTCTACTCCACTTACAGCGGAAGTTTTTAGGCCCTTTTACAGCCATATCTCATTTACCATGATGCGATCATTGTGCTCGTCATCCACAACACATCGTCAACATTACCACCTGTCATGGCGCTCTTTGGCCAAACCTGGCCCTTGCGCCATAAAACACTACACATCATCATCAAAGCCTCCAAGCTCACTATTGTGTCCGATACGGACATACCACCCGACATGTGTGCGCTTGTGCCCGTCTCTTGCTCTACCGCGCCAGACGCTACAGTGCTTTTTACACCGTCGCCGATTTTTCTCCGTCGCAAGGCCCTACCTCTCCCATGTGCCGTCCTCACCACTGCGTCTGGATTATCCTCAATGCTTGTGTGTAACCCGTCTCACTACCATGTGACGTTACTGCGCGGCGAATCACTCGGTCGTGTTCAGCCCCTTGACCCGCTTCACATTCTCGATGTTACCGACGACACGGCCTGTTATGAACTCGACGCCCTCACTTCTCCCGTGCCATGCGCATCATCGTCATCATCATCGTTGTCGTCATCGTCGTCAGACGTTCTTGAATCTTTCGTAGACGCCGATCTGCCGCCTCCATATCGCCAGCAAGTCTTCGCGCTTCTTCAGAATTTTCGCTCGTCGTTTGACTGTGACCAACTATCTCTGGGACGTACGGCAACCGTCACTCACAGCGTACACACTGGTTCCCATCCTCCTTTACGCCAACGACCATACCGCGTATCGGCAGCCGAGCGAAAGATCATTAACGAGCAGGTCGACGACATGCTGCACCGTGGCGTCATTCGCCCTTCCCACAGTCCTTGGGCGTCTCCTGTAGTATTAGTACGCAAGAAGGACGGGTCAATACGCTTCTGTGTGGATTACCGTCGACTCAATAAGATCACTCGTAAAGATGTCTATCCGCTGCCTCAGATTGATGACGCCCTCGACTCCTTGCAAGGCGCGGAGTACTTCTCATCTTTGGATCTTCGCTCCGGCTATTGGCAAGTGCCCATGGCAGATGATGACTGTGAGAAGACAGCTTTCATCACGCCCGATGGCTTGTACGAATTTACCGTAATGCCATTCGGGCTCTGCAACGCGCCCGCTACTTTCGAGCGCATGATGGACACCATCCTTCGCAACTTCAAGTGGAAAACATGTCTGTGCTACCTTGATGACATCGTGGTGTTTTCGCCAGATTTCCCGACGCACCTCGTTCGGTTGCGTGAGATACTCACCTGCCTCACCTCTGCTGGTCTCCAACTTAACATCAAAAAGTGCCGTTTTGCTGCTCGCAAGTTAACAATATTGGGTCACGTTGTATCGAAGGACGGCGTGCTTCCTGACCCAGCCAAGCTTCGCGCGGTCGCAGAGTTTCCGACGCCCACTACTCTTAAGGCACTCCGCAGCTTTATAGGGCTCTGCTCTTACTTTCGGCGTTTTGTGCGCAATTTCGCGACTTTCATCGCACCACTGACCAATTTGCTTACCGCTACTCACGGCATCTCCGCGTGGTCAACTTCCTGTGACGAAGCCTTCCAGCAACTACGTCGCCTACTTACTTCGCCACCGATTCTTCGACACTACGATCCCACAGCGCCTACAGAGGTACATACGGACGCCAGCGGTATCGGACTTGGTGCAATCCTCGCACAACGGAAAGACGGCTATGACGAGTACGTCGTCGCGTATGCGAGCCGCACCTTAAAGAAGGCAGAAGCCAACTACTCCGTAACAGAAAAGGAGTGCTTGGCCATTATTTGGGCGCTCGTCAAATTTCGTCCATACCTATATGGTCGCCCTTTTGACATTGTCACCGACCACCATTCACTTTGCTGGCTGTCCTCGTTGAAGGATCCGTCAGGTCGCCTAGGGCGATGGGCACTCCGCTTACAAGAATATGATATCCGCGTTGTCTACCGATCGGGCAGAAAGCACTCTGACGCCGATGCGCTTTCTCGATCGCCGCTACCTTGTGATGTGGCTTCATTGTCTCCGCTCTTCGCATCCATGTCAGTCTTCAACGTCGCTGATATGCCGGACGAGCAGCGTAAGGATCCCCTGCTTTCAACTATGCTGAATTTCCTCCACGACCCATCCGCCACACCCTCTTCTCGAACACTTCGTCGCCAAGCCGCTCACTTTACTGTCCGCGACAACGTTCTTTACCGCAGAAATTATTTGCCTGATGGTCGCAAATGGCTCCTGGTGATACCACGACACATGCGTTCTGACATATGCGCTTATTTTCATGCTGCTCCTCATAATGGTCACGCCGGTGTTCTGAAAACGTATACTCGCCTAAGGCAGCGTTTCTACTGGCACGGCATGTATCACTTGGTGCGCCAGTACGTACGCGCTTGCACGGCGTGCCAACAGCGGAAAATTCCACAGCGCCCACCTGGTGAGCTACAGCCGCTGCCCTGCCCGGCTCGGCCCTTCGATCGCGTCGGCATAGACCTGTACGGGCCACTTCCCTGCAGTTCCTAGGGTAACCGATGGATAATTGTAGGTGTCGACCACTTGACGCGCTACGCCGAGACTGCCGCACTCCCGGCAGCCTCTGCGCGCGAAGTTGCGTTCTTCATCTTGCGGAACTTCGTTCTTCGACATGGCGCACCACGCGAACTGCTCAGCGACAGGGGCCGTGTCTTCTTGTCCGAAGTCATCCAAGCCCTTCTCGCTGCATGCAGCATCGTTCACCGCAAGTCTACAGCCTACCACCCGCAAACGAACGGCTTGACAGAGAGGTTCAACCGCACACTCGGTGACATGTTGACTATGTACGTCGCCTCGGATCACAGTAACTGGGACACTGTTTTGCCGTTCGTCACGTATGCCTATAATACGGCCACACAAGCTACCACTGGCTTTTCGCCCTTTTTTCTGCTGTATGGACGAGAGCCCTCGTGTACTATGGACACAATGCTCCCATACCGACCCGACGCTTCCGAATGCACGCCTGTGTCTGAAGCAGCCAAATACGCCGAGGACTGTAGGCAGCTCGCGCGAGCCCTTACGACCGCTGCTCAAGGTCGTCAAAAGCTGCGGCATGACAGTGACGCGCTTACACCAGTTTTCCCGACTGGTTCCCTTGTTTGGTTGTGGGTCCCGCCTCACAGCCCTGGCCTTTCGACCAAACTCCTTGCACGCTATGATGGCCCCTACCGCGTCATAGACCGTACCTCCGCTGTCACCTATGTTGTAGAACCTGTGACACCTTCACCCGACCATAGGCATCGCGGGCGTGACACGGTTCATGTCAACCGACTTAAGCCGTACTATGACCCCCTCATCCTACCTACTCCGTAAGTCGCCAGGATGGCTCCTCTTCTCTCCCGGGGGCAATTGTGGTGAAGAGGAAGACGAAGAAGGCGCTCTTGTTGCGGCTGTGCGCGTGATCAGCGTTTGTCGACTGCCAGCGCTACCAGACTGTGCCCAGTGCCTCTTAATAAATCGCCTTATTACAATATATATATATATATATATATATATATATATATATATATATATATATATATATATATATACCCAGGTGGCACGTCAGGTTGGGCCAACGTTGGAAGCATATTGGCACTTCTTGGCCCAATGATGGCCTAAGATTAACAGTGTGGTTCCAATATTGGCACTGCCATTCTGGTTCCTGGCCCAATGTTGGCCTAAGGTTAACAGCATTGCGCCAATATTGGCTGTGCCATTCAGATAGAGATCCAACGTTGGCCCACATTACACAGTCAGTAAACAATATTGGCTGTGCCATTCTGATAGAGATCCAATGTTGGCCCACTTTACACAGTCAGTAAACAATATTGGCTGTGCCATTCTGATAGAGATCCAATGTTGGCCCACTTTACACAGTCAGTAAACAATATTGGCACTGCCGTTCAACAAGGCGGGAATTATTGGACCGACTTTCGTATGGATTTGCCAATATGGGTTACCAGTTGGCTTTCTTTGGATGACATTGGCCCGTAATAAGCTAATTTTCGCCTTGTCGCCTTTTAGTGCTCTACGACTTGCTGAGATTGAACAACGTGTTTTGAAAACTAAAGCACTGATCACAGGCACACTGCGCATGAACCAAAAATATGTTCTCCCATGTCACCTCCATGAATGGTACACCGCTATTATTGCACTTCTCCTTTACCGAAATGTGTCCCGTAAAGAGAAAAGCCAGTGTACCTCGTAGCAAGCAGGGGAAGTCGCATAAATTTAGCCGCTGCTTTATTGATCGTGAATAAGAACTTGAGCTTTCCATAAGAAGCAACAGTATTGCGAATTTGCCTGCGCATTGTATTTTTTGCATGTACGCTCCGCGGCTTTAGTGGGTCAGGATTCTGAGGAGAATCGAGAATTACAGTGCCTCAGAGCTGATGGAACCGTTTTATATTGCATCGAGATGGAGCGCATATGCATTAGTGAAACTATTGTTTCTTTGTTTAGCATGAATGGCATGTTGCGGCGACATCATGCTCCTATTCTAATATATTTGTTTGTTCGTGCATGTGTAGTAAGCTCCTTGTATGAATGCCCCTGACAGAAAAAAAATTAATTGCACGTTTTGGCATTTGCGTGTCAACAACCTCTTGTCTTTGCCTTTAGTAGGCACGGCGCATTCCGGATTTTTTTTTCGGCCTAGCTTTCCGTCCTTCAGCCCCCCCCCCCCCCCCCCCCCCCCCCCGCCTTGCCTCTCCCCGACGCACCGAGGTGAGCCTGGTCAATGCTATCAGTCAAGCGTTCAGACAGCCATAAGCTGCTGTGTCGAATTGGGTGCTCTCGGAAGCATGGGGGGAAGCGGCGGGGTCACTATTGTCCTCCTTGTCGCCCTCCATCGCTGCCACCCCAAAACCCGGTCGGGCTAGGTCCAGCGGGGGAAAGGGGCGTTACGCCGTATTCTTCGTTCACCCTTTCCTTTCACTCTTTCCTTCTATGCGTCGCTAGCACGCCGACTGGGTGCAACACCGCCTGAGTGCTTGCCGTCCGTTCTTGCCAGCGCACTCCTCTCGTGAAAAATGCTCGCTTGCGGTCGTCATTCCCACTGAGAAGCCTACATCTTGAAATACGCAGCAATGTGGCCAGGAATTTTTGTGAGTGATAGAATTAATATGGGTGAAACAACAATTAGAAAAAAAGTCGGCGCTCGTGGCCACCGTCTTCGATATGGGATGAACTCGGATACAAAGAAGCATGGATCATACAATGGTGAGTGCATTTGTTTTGCGCATGTTATAAGTTTTATCAGAAGCAATATCACCCAAGGTATATCACCCAAGCAATATCACGCGATATATATATTACTGAAACAGGCCTGGCTAATGTTCAGTGCCTGTAATTAAATAGCTATTTTATTTGCAGCCTTTGCATAGTGCCTGGAGTAGAACCACGTGTAAATCTCTGTGAATTTCACCCAAATTCCAGGACTATGATTTTATCAAGCCACGCGTGCGGCCTGATCCTGCTAGTGATACCGAGGAACCACGCTTCTTCTCACTGGTATAGGTCAAGCATCATTTCCAGCTGACAGTATTTCTTTCTTTTCGTATAATAAATGCTTCTTTTACTAGTGTTTCTTGACGGAACTTCTCGGTTTCCACATTAAAAATTTCGCACGAAGGCCGCATTATGTCTACACAGTCTGAAACTAGGCTTTTTGTGCTGCAGCAGGTTTTGCTGCAATTTTTAATTTTAATGTGCTACGCTGACTAGGTGTGGGCTGTAAACAAAGCGGACAGATCCTGCGCCTTCTATGTCTGTTCTAAATATTACGTTACACCTTGTACAAGGTATGCCATATATGTCGAAATATTAAGAAGTGTTACTTGACAAATCTCTTGCAAGAAAGTTTCTTGATTCACCCCTTCGAACTCTCTGCTCAGACTTATAATATTGTTGCAGTATGGCGATTTTTCAAATGAAAACTCACCCACATATATTTGTCATACCAACATCTCTGACAATGTTTCTTTTCATTTTACAGTGCAAACATTTCCTCCAAGTAATGGTGAAGTCGCTATGGGATATGGTGGCAATATCAACAAAACCACCGCCTTATCGTGGTCCTCGGGGGCCTGATAAGCCCGCTGTCACCCAAGCACTGACAAACCTGCCTACCGACGTCAGCTCCCTTCCCTGAAACCCCTGGCCAGCCCACCGTCCTCGGCACCTTGCCCAATTCCTATCCTGAGGGCAGTGCCTGTAAATAAACTGTTTGAAAATAACCGAGCGTCACCCATCTAGGTCCACGGAAAATGCCTGTTTGTAAATTTTTTTTCGCAAATAAACTGTCATAAACGTCAATTTCAGTATTTTATTATTATTTGCAATCATATGTGATTTCTGCTTCTTGACATCTTTTGTCGAGCTTTCCTAGCTACTATTGAGGAAGACGGTAATGGGACAATTGCTACAAAGAATGCCGCTAGCAAAATGTTTGCGGTAAGAATATGTGTGTGCTCTAAAGCCAGCATATCTAGAATATTCGTCATGTTAGGGCATTGGCTCAAAGCTGGCATTAATAATGGCAATGATATGGCTGAACACTGGTCCTATATGGCTGCTGCATTGGCATAACATTGGCCCAATATTGGCTTTAACGCTGGTCCTACGATGGCTGCTGCATTTGCATAACATTGGTCCAATCTTGGCTTTAACGCTGGTCCTACGCTGGCAGCACGATGGCTGCTGCATTGGCATAACATTGGCCCAATCTTGGCTTTAACGCTGGTCCTACGATGGCTGCTGCATTGGCATAACATTGGTCCAATCTTGGCTTTAACGCTGGTCCTACGCTGGCAGCACAATGGCTGCATAGCATTGGTCCAATCTTGGCTTTAACGCTGGGCCAGCATTGGATCGGGTTGCACTTTGCCAATATGCCAACATTGGTCCAACATTGGCACCAATTTCTGCCAGCATTGGGCCATGGTTGGACAAAATGCTGGTGTGCTGCCTGGGTATATATATATATATATATATATATATATATTTAAGTCAAGGGGTGATCTTTGAGTAATATAAGTCGACGTTTTTTCCAAAAAAATATTTCGCACTGTACGGTCATGTTCATGTGAGGAAGTGCTTTTTCTTTCCTCTTCGCATGGACTTTACATCCCTAAATTTAAAACAGTTACTTTGATAAATATTTAAGAATTTTGAAGCACTGTCGATAGCAATATCAAATGATGCCTGCTGAGACATCTATGTGCGAGCAGGCGCTGGCGCACGTCTATTGTAGATGCAAACCGCCATTCCTTGTGAGGCGTGGCAGGCACAAGGCACGTAGACTCGAGTTTGTGTGCATCGGCAAATAAGGCTGCCTTTTCTGTACTCCCGCTGTGTTTGTTCCATTATCGCCTTGATGAAGCATTCAAATTTGATAAGTATCTAGAATTCAGTATGATTCTCAATGTAAAAAAATGTAGCTGTATTAAGTTGTCACTGCATCCAAATTTGCCCTACAAATTGCTGCCCTCAAGGTTCTAAACAAATTTCATGAATTTTTGATAAGTTTTCTGAAATGCATTATTCACAGCAAAGTATGTCTGCCTCATCTAGAAATTCCACAAAAGTAGTGTTTCGCTACACTCATGCACTTTTTATAAACAAAATGTTATGTTTTAAAGAGAACTTTATATATATGCTACACCCCCAGTTATCCTTGACAATTACTTTTATGACTTCATTGCAGTAGTGAAAAGTAGTTGTGCATGTGTTGTTTATAGTATAAGAGGAAAATTGTCATCCACCCGACTGTAGTATGAAGCTACAGAGGAAACGCGTACGAGCTTCTCTAAACAGAGCTTTGCAGTTGAAAAATTCGTCCTTGTCCGGGATTTTCTTCAACTGCAAAGCTTTCTTTCAGAGCAAATCGTATGGGTTTCCTTTATAGCTTCATGCTTCAGTCAGGTCAATGACATAGCAGATCACGGTCAAGCATGAACAAACAAGGACAAAGTGAGGAGTAGAAAACACAAGCGCTTGTGTTGTCTACCCCTCACTTTGTCCTTGTTTGTGCGTGCTTGACTGCGATCTGCTACTCGCTACCAACTAGCCAAAAAGTCGGTGCTCTTGTGGTCCATGACAATTTTTTCCACTTTTGGACCTCACTCCACCTTGCAGGCTTCCCTAGAACTAATTTGCCGCACTCATTTACATTGCTTTGTGAAGTTCATTAAAGATGTGTTCAGACAATTGCATGATGTTTTGCTGGCATAGTTATGCAAAAAGTACAAATTGCTTATGAAACTAGAAATTGTGGTGCAATATTGTGATTTTCAGGTGCCAGTTACAGCCATGCACTGGAAGATGAGCTTCTGGACCTGGGGAGGACAGACCAGACTGATATTGGTATGTGGAATAACTTGCTTAAACTGTGTTTGAATGATCGTTATTGTAGAAAATTCAACATATCTCATCTAGGAGGAGGAGAAAGTTATTTGGTTTTTTACCAGCTGCTTCAAACTTTGCCAGTTTTCTGCAGATACATCCTTTAAGCCACAGTTAACATAAAAATGGTTTCACCTGCATTACTAAATTACTCTTCCACAATACCAAAAATGCCCTCGGTTACTTCCAAAACACGGCTTAATTTCGATAAGCCAGAAAATGTGCAAAAGAGAAGGTGAGCGATGATGCCTTAACGTTCCTGCACCAGTGTGTCTGCTAAGCCCAATGGTTAATTGTTTGTGGGTAGAAATCGGCTTCATTGTGTTTTAAAGGAGCCAAGCATTGAAAATGGCAAGCTTCTGGCACTTAGGCAACGAAGCCCAAATATGATAAACAAAAGTGTATGCTTCGAAATTAATGATGTCACACTGACATTCTGCCAGTCTGGCGGCAGCATGAAATCCGAAAACTAGAACTTTGACCTTAATTTTTCAACTACTATTCCACCTATTGCATAATTAGTGTCTCATTAATGCATGTTTATCAAGGGTAACCTGTTTGCTGCTCTAATTGTGCTTCACATTTGCTTCAATATTGCTGACTTTTGCTTGTGGGACATTCAGTGACAATATTATTTGCCTCTTCAGATGACAGTTCTCTTGCTGCATCAAGCTCTGCACCTCAAGAACCCAAGCTGTTTGAAGTGGTAGATGGTAATGTAAGTTTGACTTAGACACTTCCTTTATGCTGTGCTTTGATTTTTTATATTTAATTCTTTCATATTTTTAATAATTGCCTAGTAGTAAGTGCTATGGCATTGTTATTTGTTTTATGTATGAGGAGCAATGCATGTCACCTTTTTCGTGTTAGTAGCTTCTAAGCTTTGCTTAGATGTACATTTGTGCCTGATGCTCACTGTGGTTATATTTCTATTTTTTACTTACATTTTTGTTCATTGTGTTTGGGCTGGCCAGTTGTCTTGTGTAAGCACTCTGCATGTTTCTCAAGGTGCATTGAACAGCAAATTCATGCACACTGAGCAAATTTTCTTGCAAAGTAAACATGAAACTAACGCACTTACATTTGTTGCTGGTCTAGTCGGTTCATACTGTATTACGGACCATAAGAACTATGGCCAGTTAGCGCAAATCGGCATAAGAATAAGGGGAGGAAGAGGCAAGGTGAGCGCTAACTCTCAAGTGTTTATTGGGGACACAGGTACATTGAATGTATACCACAAACCTACGAACGTGCATTTACAAGCGCGCATTACAGCACCCGCATAAGCTTTAAAAAATAAACTGACTCTCCAAGCGAAAGAAGGTAACTGATGTGTTGCTGATACATGAAGCCGCAAGTTTCCTGATGTGAACGGCTTCTGTTAATTCACCTACAGCTGCATCCTTACTTCGACCTATAATCCTGATCTGGTCTAGCCATGGCCCACACTGATGTGTTTGGCAGTGGGCAGGCAAATGCGTCCTGTCTAAATTTACTCTTTAAAAACAGCTCATGTTCCCATGCATGCTCGTTTACGTAGCGCCAGTCTGGCAGACGTTGCTCTTACCGCAAGGTAGCGGTATTCTGTACAGCAGGAGCTTGATGTGGGTGAGCTGGTGTAACATTTGAAGAAAAACAGCTTTAGAGAGATCAGGACGAAAAGAAGAACATCTACCATTGCAATGTGCTTTGTTTTCATACTTTTTCATGCTTGTAGGTACACCTTGGGCCAGGCTTAACTATGCCTGAGAACAAGCTGTCTTTCATTATGAAGGCTGGCCACGAGATGAAAGTGGTCAGGGAAATGGCACGTTTTATGGACGGTCAGCGAGCTGAAGATTCGCTCGTTGACCGGCCATTCTAGCTGGAAAAATTAGCTGGAAAAAAAGCAGCAGCCGACGCCTAATAAGGTGACTGCCATAATGAGTAAGTAACATTGCACAAATTCATGCCCCCTTTTAGTGCCTGCGGTATCTATGAACGTGTGCTTTACAATAGCTGGAACAGTTATATACGGTTTGCATACTGGTTATATGATGGTCTTATTAGCAACTGCAACCATGCTTTCGCAGCCAAAGAGTGTGCTTGCACAGTGTATTACAAAAGTGTGTTTTTTGCAGAAGCTTGCAGAATTTGCAAACTGCTACGCGACTCTAAATTTTCTGAATTATGTCCAATGGTTGAGCTCACTGCTGGTATTGCAAAGTGACAATACGGGTTCGAACATCTTTGCATGCATAATGTGAAGGTTTGGTGAAAGTAGCCTTATATAGGGACATTTAATTTGTAGCACGGTCTATTGCATATTTCCTTTTACAAAGGCTGTTTGCATGTAGACTTCAACATAGTTACTTGATTGTCATGTGTGTTTTAAATGTAATCTGGTGCATACATTTCTCAGATGTAGTGGAAAAGGTGATCGCAGAAACTCCCAGCGATATCCCCGGAGGCAAGCGGCGGGCGCAAGCTCGGAAAGCCATCCGGGATCTCTTTGCAGAGAGCGCTCGGCTAGGCCAGCGCGCAAAAACTGTGGCTTGAAGGGGCCTATTTTAATCTTTTTTTCAAATAAATAACTTCCTCAGAAATTGATGTCATTTCTCATACATTGTCATGATGCGGGTGCAAGCCATGTGCCTTTGCTAAAATGCTATGGCTGAGCACACCAACGTCCCAGTGTGCGGGCATCCCAGTGTGCCGGCGTCCCAGTATGCCGGCATCCCAGTGCGCTGGCATCCCAGTGTGCCAGTGTCCCAGCATGCCAGCATTTACTGGGCCCATAATCAGGCGCACTAGGTCCCAGTGCACTGGGTTTTGCAATAGGGGAGCGTGTACTTATGATCATTTACCCAGCAGAAGTACTCGTCCATAAAATGGCGAAATTTGGTACTGCTTCCCCTGGTTGGGCGGTAGGTGACAGTAAAAAGCAAGGGATTTGATTTTAGGGTAAACGCCTCGTAGCCATCGGTTACACCCCCGCAGGGGCGTCTGCATCAGCAGGCGTTTGGTGTGTTGCGACACCACGTACCCGAGCACGTGAGGGTTGGACCCGCCCGCGTGTAGCCGTGCGCGGCTTAGCCGTGTCTGAGGAAAAGGGCATCCTGGGGGTTGAGCCGATGCTGGGTGTTTGGACCTTTAGGGCCCTCCGGCGGAGGCAACACACCTCTTCGGCCTCGGCTTCACATAGACGGCACCACCACACTGACACACCTGGAGGAAATCGGCAGTCGCCTTTTCCTGCCCTCCTCTCCAATCTTCGTCTTTCTCTCCCACTTTCCCATCTTTCCTGTCCTCTCTTCACTTCTTATTACTTCCGTATTTCCTGGCGGCAAGGGTTAACCGTGTGTAATATATTCCAGCTGGGGTATATACATTAGGTTATAGTGGCGCTGTATAGCTGGCGTCTGCAGGTTTCTTGGAACTTGTAGCGTCCCCTTGTAGGGCTCCGTGGTGGGTGGCTACCACCGCCGCCGAATTTTGAAACCATCCAGTGGCAGAAGCGTTTCACGCGACTTTCAGATCGGCCTCTGAAAAGAGGTCGCACCGAAGCAACTTTTCAGTTCTTTTTAAAACCAAGCCAAGACACATTTGCGAAATACTATGTTCTTCATAGTGAAGGCAACACCAGCGTTAGAAAACTGTCACCATTCATAGCATCAAAATGCCTAGCAAATACAATTGGAGCTGGTTACAAAGCCTCGAAGATGGCTAGCGGAGACCTTCTCCTTGAACTCACCAAAAAAGATCAACTTGAAAAACTTATCGAAATCACCACTATCGGTGACATCAAAGTGACAATCTCTCCACAACGCTCACTCAACACCAGCAGGGGAGTTATATCTGAAGAAGACTTCTTGAACCTCAGCGACGAAGAGCTCCTCGAAGGATTTCAGGAGCAAAAAGTAATTAAGGTTCAGAGAATCACACTAGGACGAAATGACCAACAGATCCCAACGAAACATGCGATTTTGACATTTGGTAGTAGCACTGTCCCCAGTTCACTCGACGCAGGATATCTGAAAATCAACGTCAGACCATACATACCCAACCCAAGGCACTGTTTCAAGTGCCAGAGGTTCGGGCATGCATCTCAATCATGCAGAGGAAAGGAAACATGCGCGAAGTGTAGTGCCAACGACCATCCATCTGACAACTACAATGCTCCCGCACAATGTGTCAATTGCAAGGGTGATCATTCTGCTTACTCGCGGAGCTGCTCTTGCTGGAAAAGAGAAACAGAAATAATTGCAATCACAGTAAAGGAAAAGATTTCATTCTACGAAGCGAGGAAAAGGCTAGGGCACTTACCTCAAGCAAACTATACCAGTGTGACGCGGCAGGGGGCAGCGTCACACCGGCCTCAGGAATCTACAGGGTCCACGTCCGGTACCCCTGCAGAAACCCCGATCGCCGCCTTGGTGGCTGCAGCCAGTGCTGCTCCACCAGCAACGAAGACGGCCCAGCAGACCAGAGTGCCGCAGGGCCCGAATTTGAACCGTACCCCACGGCCCGAGACGCGCGTCTCGGCGCCTGGCTCTCGATCGTCCAGCGCCTCGGAAAAACGCGTTGGAGGTCGATCCGAAAACCCCGCCGCCATTGACGCCAAAAGACCAGCGTTCCTTGGAGCGCTTACAGAAGGATAAGCATATTATACCTTCGCTGAGAAAACGAAAGGTAACCTGAATGGTTACCGCCTTTCATAAGTGTAACCAGCTTTTAAATACATGTCACCTACAACCAGTAAGCTCAAACACACAAGTAACTCTTTTGTCAATCCCCATAACATGGCTTTCATCATTCATTGGAACTGCAGAGGCCTAATTCACAATCTAGGTGACATCAAAGGCATCATAAATAAGTTCTCCCTAGTGGCATTCTGCCTTCAAGAAACGAACCTAGGACCAAAGCATACAAATTTCCTTAACGGCTTTACTGTTATAAGAAAGGACCGCGAACACTCCAGTCGTCTATCAGGAGGCGTCGCTATTGTCGTTCAAGGCGGCATCCCTACACGGAACATTTCATTAAATACTCCGCACGAGGCAGTAGCTGTCACCGTTTTGTCATTTAAGACTGTAACCATCTGTTCATTATACATTCCTCCCCATAGCCATTTCACAACTCGAGATTTGGAAGATTTAATTGACCAGCTGCCGGAGCTTTTTGCTTCAGTTGGTGATTTTAATGCACAGTGCACTCTTTGCGGTAGCGATAACAATGACCAAAGAGGACAACTTATCGAAGATTTTATTTTGACTGATAATATCTGCCTTTTAAATTCAGGTACGCCAACTCATTTTTCGCCCAGTTCACGTAATTTTAGCTGCATTGATTTAGCATTCTGTTCTCCCAACATTTTTACCGATTTTAAATGGGATGTACCGAAGACATCATATGGCAGTGATCATCTACCTGCTATAATCAACCTCACACCAACACTACCCATTATATCTCACAAACCGCGCCGTTGGAAACTACAAATGGCAGAGTGGTCTGTTTTCACAGAAAGTGCCAGGCTGGACGAGCTTACTTTAACAGACTTAAGCATTGACGAAATAAATGAAAACTTCACTAACTGTATTATTTCTGCAGCCGAAAAGGCCATTCCGCAATCTTCTGGCGTTGTTCGCAAAAAGCTTAATCCTTGGTGGACAAATGAATGCACCATAGCAAAAAAGCAGCAAAATAAGGCCTGGGGAATCTTACGCAGGGAACCAACACATGATGATGATGTGTGTTGTTTTGTGGCGCAAGGGCCAGGTTTGGCCAAAGAGCGCCATGACTGGTGGTAGTGTATTGGATGTATTATGGAAGATGTAACTGGCTGTAAAGTGGCCTAAAAATAGTCGCTGTAAAGTGCGTAAAATCTACGTGCTATAAAATTATGGCGATGACTGATGACGAATAATATGAACTTTAAAATCCATCGTAAAAGATTGATGCAATGTTTAAAATATGCGAGATGTTAAATTGCTTACAGCACTACTGCCTCGCCAGAGCCCTTGAACCACAAGGACCTAGAGGCATGTGCTATTAAAAATAATTATCGCAGCGGCATCCTCTGGAGAGAACAAGCGCTACGAACGTGTGGGGCTAATAACATGCAACACGACATCTTTCAAAAAACCTAGGACGGCGTTGGTGTCAAACAGTGGTTCTGGACCAAGTAACATAACAGGATGAAGGGGGATGTGGTGGCGGTATGCTAAGAGAAAATGTTTTTTTCTTTCGGATTCGGCTTCCCGACACTCCAGTAGGACGTGGAGGACGGTCAGCCTCTCCCCGCATCTACCACAGGTTGGAGGCTCGTTTCCCGTGAGTAAAAAGTTATGTGTGCCAAAAGTGTGACCTATTCTTAGACGGCAGAATAGGACATCTGTCCGATGGGATTTGTTTACAGGAGGCCAGAAACCTAATTGTGGCTTTATTACATGGAGTTTATTATTTATTTCTTCGTCCCACATGCGTTGCCAGTGGCTTCGTAGTTTCCTTCTTAACAAAGGCTTCAGGTCTGTGACAGGGACCGAAGCAGTAGGATTAACTGCATGCGATGCAACTGACGTGGCCATCTGGTCCGCAAGAACGTTACCTTCGATGCCCCTATGACCTGGCACCCAGCATATGATGACATGCTGATTACCTATATACGCTTTACACAGAGCAGAATAAAGTTCGTTAATTACCGGATTTTTGTGGTTAGAGAATGCCATCAAGGCCTTCACAACACTAAGGGAGTCCGTATATATAACTGATTTCTGGAATTGTGATTTATTTATATGCTTTACGGCCGACAGCAGTGCGTAGGCCTCAGCCGTAAAGATACTGGTTTCCGGGTGCAGTACGTCGGATTCCGAGAAGGATGGACCGACGGCTGCATAAGACACCCCGTCGTGTGACTTCGATGCGTCTGTGTAGTACTCCGTGCAGGAGTATTTGTTCTGGAGTTCCTGGAAATGCACCTTGATTTCAATCTCTGGAGCGTTTTTTGTAACTTCCATGAAAGATGTATCGCTTTGTATCAGCTGCCACTCCCAAGGAGGTAGCAGCTTGGCTGGATTCATTAGGCGAAGTTCGAGGAGTGGAACATGCATTTCATGACTAAGCTCCCTCACACGCAGCGAGAAAGGCTGTCTTACGGAAGGACGATTACGAAATAGTGTAGCATATGTCATATCATTAATGGTGTTAAAACAGAGATGTTCGGGATTAGAGCGGACTTTCAAAAAATATGTTTGGCTGATGTATGTTCTCTGGATATGAAGTGACCACTCATTCGATTCTGCATATAAACTTTGTAAGGGACTCGTTCTGAAAGCTCCTGTGGCTAAACGGATACCCAGATGGTGAACAGGGTCTAGCATCTTTAGTGCGCTCGGGGCGGCAGAGTGATAAATGACGGCACCATAGTCTAGTCGCGATCGAATGAGGCTTTTATATAGATTCATTAAACACTTCCTGTCACTACCCCACGTAGTCTGGGATAGAAGTTTCATTATGTTCATTGTTTTCAGACATTTTTTCTTTAAGATGTTTAATGTGGGGGATGAAAGTGAGTCTGTAGTCAAGTATGACACCTAGAAATTTGTGTTCTTTGTTTACAGGTATCTGTTGTCCACACACTCCTAAGCAGGGATCCGGAACCAGGCCTCTCTTCCTTGTAAACAAAACACAAGAACTCTTATGGGGTTTGATTTTGATTCCATTTTTCTCTGCCCACCCTGACACCTTGTTCAAACCATGCTGTACCTGTCTTTCGCACACTGCGAGGTTACAGGATTTGAAACCTATTTGAATGTCGTCCACGTAGACAGAGTAAAAGATGGCGGGTGGTAAGGAAGCACGAAGTGTTGTCATCTTAACAATAAAGAGTGTGCAACTGAGCACGCCACCCTGGGGTACAACGGTTTCTTGTGCAAAAGGACGTGACAGCACATTGCCTACTTTCACCCGGAAGGTACGATTGGACAGGTAGCTTTTTATTACGTTTAGCATATTACCATGAATGCCCATTTCTGACAAATCTCTCAAGATTCCATAGCGCCAGGTCGTATCGTACGCCTTCTCCATATCGAGGAATATCGATAAGAAGAACTGTTTGTGTACAAACGCGTCACGAATATGTCCTTCAATACGTACAAGATGGTCGGTTGTGCAGCGCCCTTCTCGGAAGCCACACTGAAAGGGATCAAGCATTTTGTTTTGTTCAAGGAAATGGATGAGTCGCCGATTTATCATTTTTTCAAATACCTTACACATGCAGCTTGTGAGGGCTATCGGGCGGTAACTTGCCACTGAAGAAGGGTCTTTCCCTTGTTTCAAAACAGGGACCACAATGGCTTCTTTCCATGCCGTTGGAAGGTACCCTGCGTCCCAGATAGTGTTGAAGAGTGTAAGTAGTGTTACTTGTGTGTCATTGTGTAAGTTTTTGAGCATTGCATACATGATTCTATCGGATCCCGGTGCAGAGGTCTTGCATGCGCTCAAGGCAGCTTTCAACTCGGCAGCACTAAAAGGGCAATTGTACGGTTCATTCTGTCGGCATTTATTGGTGAGTGGCTTGCATTCTTCTATTTGTTTATATTTTAGGAAGGATTGTGAATAATGATTTGAGCTTGATACACTCTCAAAGTGTTCCCCCAGTGAGTCGGCTTGATCTTTCAGTGTATCGCCGTGTGTATTTACTAGTGGGAGTGAATATGTTTGCCGCCCTCTAATTCTATTTACGCGGTTCCAGACTTTCGCCTCATCTGTAAACGAGTTAATACTTGATAAAAAGTTCTGCCAACTTTCTCTTCTGGCCTGCCTGCGGGTTCTCCTGCCTTGAGATTTTACTTTCTTAAAGTTGATAAGATTCTCTGCAGTGGGGGAAGCGCGTAGCAACCCCCACGCTTTGTTCTGTTTCTTACGAGCAATCCTACATTCCTCGTTCCACCACGGGACACGCCGTCTGCATCCCAAACCGCTTCCTTCAGATATGCATTTAGATGCGGCATCTATTACGAACGCTGTAAAATACTCCACAGCGGCATCGATTTCTAGGGAAGACATATCAGCCCATGAGAGTCTAGATAGATTTCGAAATTTCTCCCAGTCGGCTGTATCTATCTTCCACCTAGGAACTTGTGGGGGAAATTCATTTTCTTTAGATGTTCTTAGCAGTACGGGGAAGTGATCGCTCCCGTAAGGATTGCTCGTAACTTCCCATTTGAGTTCAGGCAATATAGACGCGGAAACTATACTAAGGTCTATTGACGAAAAGGATCTGTTTGCAAGAGAGTAATATGTGGGTTCTTTCGTATTTAGAAGGCACGCTCCAGAAGAAAAAAGGAACTGTTCAACGAGACGACCTCGCGCATCGATGCGAGAGTCTCCCCACAAGGTGCTATGCGCATTGAAATCGCCAAGAACAACATAAGGTTCTGGCAATTCATCTACATAGGATTGAAATTCATGTTTCGTTAATTTGTAATGTGGGGGTATGTAAAGAGAGCTAATGGTGATGAGTTTTTTAGGAGAACAGCTCGAACCGCCACTGCTTCGAGAGGCGTTTGAAGCTGTAAACGTTGACACGCAGTGCTCTTATGGATAACAATGGCGACACCGCCCGATGATGCGACAGCATCATCGCGATCTTTGCGATAAGTTATGTACTGTCGGAGAAACTTTGTATGTTTGGATTTTAGGTGTGTTTCCTGTAAACACAGCACTTTTGGATTGTGTTTTTGAATGAGTTCCTGCATATCATCTAGGTTTCTAAGAAGACCTCTGATGTTCCATTGAATTATTTGTGTATCCATATTGGAAGTGAATAGGTGCTGGGTGTCAGGAAACGGATGTTATGCCCTAGATTACAGAGCTCTTTCGAGGCCCTGTAATCGGGGTTTTGCCCTCTCTGGAGCGTTCGAGGGAGCCTCGCCGCTCCTTGGGCGCTTGGTGCGCCTTGAGGCTAGGTGTAGTGTCCATTGCCTGTAGTGAGGCGCCGGACACATGCTCTTGCGAGCGAGTTTTCTGTGAGGGTCCTGCCTCAGAAGGCAAGATCCCTGCGCCCACCAGCCCGGAGGTCGATGAGGCTCCCTGAGGGATCTGGATACGCCGGCTGTTGCCAGCGCTGGATGGGGCTCGGGAGGTGGGGGTAGCCTCGGCTGCGCCCACCTTCGGGGTCGTTGGCCCCGCCTGTTCTGTTGGCGTAGCAGCGGTAGCTGCAGTCGCCTAGGGGGCGGATGGCGTCGCTGCCGCCTCACTGGGTGTGGGTCGGACAGCCGCCGGAGGCCGTTGTGGCGCTGCCCCCTGACGCGCCACTTCGGCAAAGGTGTGCTTTGGCAGGAAAGATACCCGCCTGCGTGCTTCTTTGAAACTTATGTTTTCTTTTACTTTAATCGTAACTATTTCCTTTTCTTTCTTCCAAGATGGGCACGACCGCGAGTATGCAGCGTGCTCGCCTTCACAGTTTACGCAGTGGAGAGAGTTTTCACAAGATTCAGAAGTGTGCTCATTAGCACTGCATTTAGCGCAGGTTTGGCGGCCTCGGCAGCTCTGTGAGCTGTGACCAAAACGCTGGCATTTGAAGCAACGCAGGGGATTCGGGATGTATGGCCGAACACGGAGCTTGATATACCCGGCCTCGATGGAGTCGGGCAGGACACTTGTGTTAAAAGTGAGTATCAGATGTTTGGTCTGTATTTCCTTGTTGTCACGCCTCATCCTAATTCGCTTAACGTTGATGACGTTCTGCTCACTGAAGCCCTCAAAGAGCTCAGCCTCAGTCAGCTCCAAGAGATCATCATCGGAGACCACGCCACGGGTGGTATTCATAGTTCGATGCGGAGTTACTGTCACTTTGGCGTCGCGAAATGATACTAGCTTGGGTAGGTTTTCAGATTGCTTCAGGTTGCGGAGCTCCAAGAGGAGATCACCACTTGCCATTCTGGATGCCCTGTAACCTGTACCAAGAACTTGGGTCAGAGACGTGGATACAAGAAATGGTGAGATTGCTCTTACGGGTTTGTTTGGTGTTTCGGAGTGGACTACGTGGAAGCGTGGAAAAGTTTCTTTTTGACGGGCGAAAAATTCTAAACCATCATCGGTGCGCCCCCTCTTTAGGGAGCGATCAAGTAGTGGGGGAAAGGAGGTAGCCATATGAGATTGTAATTTCGGCAGTAACGCCAGCCACCCACCGTGGAGTCCTACAAGGGGACGCTGCAGGCCTGTGAAACACAGCCTGGAAACGCCAGCTGTACATTACCACTATAACCAAATATGAAATAACCTAGGTTGGTTATTCACACAAGGTTAACCCTTGCTGCCTGAAATTGGAAGTAAGCGGAAGCTAGGAGAAGACAGGAAAGATGAAAAGTAAGAGAAAGACGAAGGCTGGAGGGAGAGAGAGACAGGAAAAGGCAACTACCGATTTCCCCCGGGTGGGTCAGTCCGGGGGTGCCGTCTACGTGAAGCCGAGGCCAAAGGGGTGTGTTGCCTCCGCCGGGGGGCCTTAAAGGTCCGAACACCCAGCATCGGCTCAACCCCCAGGATCCCCTTTTCCCCGGACACGGCTAAGCCACGCACGGTTAAACGCGGGAGGGTCCAACCCTCGTGTGCTCGGGTACGTGGTGTCGCAACACACCAAACGCCTGCTGACGCAGACGCCCCTGCGGGGTACCCAACACATAACAACCTTGTAAATTTCAAACAAGCCAAAGCAAAAGTTCGATATATCCGGAGACAGGAAGGAAAATGTTCTTGGAAAAAATATGTATCTACGATTAATAGCACCGTTACATCGAAAAGGATGTGGGACCAGGTCAGAAAGTTTAAGGGGGACTACTCACCATACACGATACTCATACTTACACCTTCAGGCACTCAGGCAACACTACAAGAACAAGTGAATATACTTGGGGAACATTTCTATCACATCTCTAGCTCGGCTAATTATTCAAACAGGTTCTTAAAATACAAACTGTCGGCAGAAAAAGGGAAGCTGCCAACTGCGTGTATGTCAAGGGATGAATACAATGCTCCATTTACGTTACAAGAGCTTAACATGGTTCCCTGTGCTGGCAAGAAAACTGCAGTATGTCCTGGCCGGATTCATTATTCCATGCTTGCACACCTGTCCCCACCATGCGTAAATGCTCTCCTTAAATTTTACCAGAGTACTTGAATCTGGAAGCATGCCAACAGGTTGGAAAAACGCAATAGTTGTGCCTTTTTTAAACACAGGTAAATCCCCCACATCCCCAAGCAGCTTTCGACCCATTGCCCTCACAAGTTGTTTGGCGAAATCATACGAAAGTGTCGTAAATGCGAGATTAACTTTAACGCTTGATGCACGGAATTCCATCGATTTTCACCAGTGCGGCTATAAAAAAGGGTGTTCAACGACAGACCACCTCGTCCGACTTGAACACGAAATACGTGAAGCATTTCTCCAAAAACAGCACTGCCTGGCATTGTTCTTCGACCTTGAAAAAGCGTACGACACCACGTGGAGATTTGGTATCATACGTGACCTCGCCGTGGCATCCGTGGCAAAATCTAAACTGTCTCGCTGATTTGATATCCAACAGAACATTCCACATCCGTCTAGGCACTGTGCTCTCGCACACATTTATCCAAGAAAATGGCGTGCCACAAGGCTGCGTACTTAGCACAACACTCTTTATAGTAAAAATGAACTCTGACAACAAAGTTATTCCCACCTCCGTTATGCACTCCATATATGTCGATGATCTGCAAATAGCATGCCGCGCCTCAAACTTACGAACATGTGAAAGACAGCTCCAGATAACAATAAATAAACTAATGGAGTGGGCTGAGAAAAATGGCTTCCGCTTCTCTATTCAGAAAACAGTTACAGTGCTTTTTTCGCAAAAACGAGGGTTGTACTTAGACCCGGATGTAAAATTGAATGATGTCGCGCTGCCGGTAAAACAAGAATATAAATTCTTGGGAGTCATTTTGGACAAAAAAAACCAAACTTCCTATCCCACATTAAAGCACTGAAAATTAAGGCAAATAAAGCATTGAATATCCTGAAAGTTTTATCTGATAAGCACTGGGGTTCTGGCCGAACGTGTCGTTTACGTATTTACCGCTCTCTTGTTCGCAGCCTTTTAGACTACGGCTCTATTGTTTACGGCTCAGCCAGACAGTCCTACATCCAATGACTTGATCCAGTACATAACCTTGGATTGCGACTGGCAAGTGGTGCCTACAAAACTTCACCTATTCAAAGTTTATATGTTGAGTGTAATGAACCCTCCTTACAGCAGCGCAGAGCATTACTCACTTTTTCCTACGTACTAAGAATTCAGTCATCCCCACAACACATATGCTACAGCATCACAATATATCCTACAACAAATAAACCGAACATGATCAAACCGCTTGTCTTGCGATATGAGGAATATGTCCGGGATTATGACATTCCTTGCGAAGTCCTCGAGGTTGCCAGAAAGCCACAGCGTTTCCCCCCTTGATACGATTTTGAACCGTTATGTGACTGGACATTGACACATTTAAAGAAGAAAGACACCCCACGCGAACAGATTACCCAAGAATTCCGTGAACTTCAGGACAAATATCAAAATATCGTGCAATATTACACTGATGGCTCCAAAACGAAAGAACACGTGGGTGTGGGGGTCATAACGGAAAATTGTGAAAAAGTATTCGATTGCCACAACACGCCTGTGTTTTCACGGCCGAAGTTTTCACTATATGGGTTGTTGTGAAAAACATTATCGCTGCTAAACACACAAATGCAGTCATATACACAGACTCTGAGTGTGAACCCCTGATTGGAGACATTTTAAACATGGTGGCTTTTAGCGAAATTCGTTTCTGCTGGCTCCCAAGCCATGTTGGGATACCGGGTAACGAAGCAGCTGATACATATGCACTGATGGCAGCACACAAAGACATTACAAACACAACACTCCCATATAAAGATAGCATCCACGCAATTAGAAAAGCCTTCACGGTAAAATGGCAACGCGAATGGGACCGTTGTTCCGACAACAAGCTACATCTCACGAAACCCATAGTTGGGGAGTGGAAGTCACGCTATCATCAGGAGCGGTTCATCGAAGTAGTTTTAAGCCAATTACGCATTGGGCACACACACATCACACACATTACTTACTTAGGAAAGAAGACACACCAACATGCGAGAAATGTAGAGAGCCACTAACAGTTATACACATATTACTCACATGTACGCAGATTGAAACACACAGACGAGCACTTTTGCACAAATTATATCAACTACACATACCGTTACACCCTGCTCTAATTTTAGGCGATGATCCACTAGTCCCATTATGTGACGTCCGTAAATTTTTAGACGACACTGGATTTTTACATAAAATATAGATTATTAACATAGTCTTTCACTTTATAATCTGTATTTTAGAACACCTCCCGTTTGGCGCAGCATAGCCTTAGCCGCTTTTGCGCCATTAAACCCACATTTAACTAACTAACTCGTCGGTTACAACACAAAAATTCTCAAGTATTTCGCATTTTAAAAACGTTTTCGACAGCATCGCAACCCCCCCCCACCTGTCTCAGAGCTCCGGTTGATGAAAAATGTTTAGTATTCAGGCCGATTAAGAACAGCAGAGTGGCTTTCGGACCATGCCTCAAAGATCATGACAACGTCAAACGTAAAGCTAAAGCTGGATAGAAGGGCACATATATCATCACTTTTGTTTCGCGCTAATCGAGCATTCAGATGCAGAAACGAAATGTTACCGCTTTTTGTCTGATAACGTGATGATGATGATGATGATGTGTGGTGTTTTGTAGCCGAAGGGCCAGGATTGGCGAAAGAGCGCCGTGACAAATGGTAGTGTTAAAGATGTATTATGCAAGATGTGACTTGGCTGTAAAGTGGCCTAAAATAGTCGCTGTAAAGTGCGTAAAATCTACGTGCTATAAAATTATGGCGATGATGAATGACTAATACTATGAACATTAAAATCTATCGTAAAAGAATGATGCATTGTTTAAAATATGCGAGACGTTAAATTGCTTACAGCACTACCGCCTCGCCAGAGCCCTTGAACCACAAGGGCCTAGAGGCATGTGCTATTCAAAATAATTATCGCAGCGGCATCCTCTGAAGAGAGGAAGCGCTACGATCGTGTGGGGCTAATAACATGCAACACAACATCTTTCAAAAAACCTAAGACGGCGTTGGTGTCAAAGAGTGGTTCTGGACCAAGTAACCTAACAGGATGAAGGGGGATGTGGTGCCTGTATGCTAAGAGAAAATGTTTTTTTCTTTCGGATTCGGCTTCCCGACACTCCAGTAGGACGTGGAGGACGGTCAGCCTCTCCCCGCATCTAGTACAGGTTGGAGTCTTGTTTCCCGTGAGTGAAAAGTTGTGTGCCAAAAGTGTGTCCTATTCTTAGACGGCAGAATAGGACATCTGTCCGGCGGGATTTTGTTACAGGAGGCCAGAAACCTAATTGTGGCTTTATTGCATGGAGTTTATTATTTATTTCTTCGTCCCACATGCGTTGCCAGTGGTTGCGTAGTTTCCTTCTTAAGAAAGGCTTCAGGTCTGTAACAGGGACCGAAGCACTAGGATTAACTGCATGCAATGCAATTGATGTGGCCATCTGGTCGGCTAGAACGTTTCCCTCGATGCCCCTGTGTCCAGGCACCCAGCATATGATCACATGTTGGTTAGATATATATGCTTTGCACAGTGTGGAGTAGAGTTCATTAAATACTGGATTTTTGTGATTACAGGAAGACATCAAGGCCTTCACAACACTGAGGGAGTCCGTATATATAACTGATTTCTGGAGTTGTGATTTATTTATATGCTTTACGGCCGACAGCAGTGCGTAGGCTTCAGCCGTAAAGATACTAGTTTCCGGATGCAGTACGTCGGATTCCGAGAAGGATGGACCGACGGCTGCATAGGACACCCCATCGTGTGACTTTGATGCGTCTGTGTAGAACTCCGTGCAGGCGTATTTGTGCTGGTGTTCCCGGAAATGCCTCTGGATTTCAATCTCTGCAGCATGCTTTGTGACTTCCACGAAAGATATATCACATTGTATGAGCTGCCACTCCCAAGGCGGTAGCATCTTGGCTGGATGCATTAGGCGAAGCCCGAGGAGTGGAACGTACAATTCTTCACTAAGCTCCCTCACACGCAGCGAGAAAGGCTGTCTTACGGAGGCACGATTATGAAAGAGTGTAGCATATGTCAAGTCGTTAATGGTATTAAAACACGGGTGTTGAGGATTAGAGTGGACTTTCAGAAAATATGTTTGGCTGATGCATGTTCTCTGCAGATGAAGTGACCACTCATTTGATTCTGCATATAAACTTTCAATGGGACTTGTTCTGAAAGCGCCAGTGGCCAGTCGGATTTCTAGATGGCGGACTGAGTCTAGCATCTTCAGTGCACTCGGGGCGGCAGAGTGATAAATCAAGGAGCCATAATCTAGTCGTGATCGAATGAGGCTTTTATAGAGATTCATTAAGCACTACCTGTCACTACCCCATGTAGTCTGATGATGATGATGATGATGATGATGATTTTTTTTGTGGCGCAAGGGCCAGGTTTGGCCAAAGAGCGCCATGACAAGTGGTAATGTTGACGATGTATTATGGAAGATGAGACTTGGCTGTAAAGTATTCGCCCATAGTATTCGCCCATGTAGTCTGGGATAGAAGTTGGATAGATAGATACAGGATAGATGTTTAATGTGGGGGACGAAAGTGAGTCTGTAGTCAAGTGTGATACCAGAAATTTGTGTTCTTTGTTTACAGGTATCTGTTGTCCACGCAGTTCTATGCAAGGATCTGGGATAAGTCCTCTCTTTCTTGTAAAAAGAACACAATAGCTTTTGTTAGGATTGATCTTAAATCCATTCCTGTCTGCCCACATCGACACTTTGTTCAGGCCATGCTGTACCTGTCTCTCGCAGACTGCGAGGTTACAAGTTTTGAAAGCTATTTGAATGTCGTCCTCGTAGACAGAGTAAAAGATGGCGGGTGGTAATGAAGCACGAAGCGTGTTCATCTTCACGATAAAGAGCGTGCAGCTGAGCATGCCTCCTTGGTTTACACCCGTTTCTTGCGTAAAAGGACGTGAGAGTGCATTGCCGACCTTTACCCGGAAAGTACGATTAGACAGACGGCTTTCTATTAGGTTAAGCATATTACCGTGGATGCCCAAGTCTGGCAGGTCTCTTAAGATTCCGTAACGCCACGTTGTGTCATACGCCTTTTCCATATCGCGAAATATCTATAGGAAGAACTGTTTATGTATAAATGAATCCCGAATATTCCCTTCAACACGTACGAGATGATCGGATGTGGAGCGCCCTTCTAGGAAGCCGCACTGATAAGGATCAAGCATTTTGCTTTGTTCAAGGAAATGAATGAGTCGTCGATTTATCATTTTTTTTCAAAAACCTTACAAATGCAACTTGTGAGGGCTATCGGGCGATAACTTGCCACTGAGGAAGGGTCTTTGCCTTGTTTAAAAACAGGGACCACAATGGCTTCCTTCCTCCACGCGGTCGGAAGGTACCCTGCATCCCAGATGGTGTTGAAAAGTGTGAGTAGTGTAACTTGCGTATCATTTCATACATGACTCTATCACATCCTGGTGCGGAGCTCTTGCATGCGCTCAGGGCAGCTCTCAATTCGGCAATACTAAATGGACGGTTGTACGGCTCATTCTCTCGACATTTTCTTGTTAATGGCTTACGTTCTTCTATTTGTTTATATTTCAGGAAGGATTGCGAATAATGATTTGAACTTGATACGCTCTCAACGTGCTCCCCAAGTGAGTCTGCCTGATCTTGCAATGTATATTGCAAGATCAGGCAGTGTCCTGTGTCCATTGCCCTGTGTATTTACCAGAGGAAGTGAATATGTTTGTCGCCTTATAATTCTATTTACCCTGTTCCATACTTTGGCCTCATCTGTATAAAAGTATAAAAGTTTATACTTGATAAAAACTTCCCCCAACATTCTCTGCTAGGCTGTCGGCGGGTTCTCCTGCCTTGGGACTATACTTTCCCAAAGTTGACAAGATTTTTTGCAGTGGGCGAAGCGCGTAGGAACCCCAACGCTTTGTTTTGATTCCTACGTGCGATTCTGCATTCATCGTTCCACCACGGGACATGCCGTTTGCATGCCGAGCCACTTCACGTATGCATTTACATGCGGCATCCATTATGAAGGCTGTGAAGTACTCTACAGCAGCATCGATTTCTAAAAAAGACATGTCATCCCATGATATCCTGGGATGACATGATGTCATCCCATGTTAAGTTTTGGAATTCCTCCCAGTCTGCTGTGTCAATCTTCCACCTAGGAGCCTGTGGTGGATATTCATTTTTTTGTGTTCTTAATAGTATGGGGAAGTGGTCGCTTCCGTAGGGATTATTCGTAATTTCCCATTCGAGTTCGGGCAGTATAGACGAGGAAACTATGCTCAGATCAATTGAAGAAAAGGTATTGTTTGCAAGACAGTAATAAGTGGGTTTCTTCTTATTCAGCAAGCACGCACCTGAAGAAAAAGGAACTGTTCAACAAGACGTCCTCACGCGTCTATACGAGAGTCGCCCCACAGGGAGCTGTGCGCATGGAAATCGCCAAGAACATAAGGTTCTGGTAATTCATCTATAAAGGATTGGAATTCATGTTTCGTTAATTTGTAGTGTGGGGGCACGTAAAGAGAGCTAATGGTGATGAGTTTGTTTAGGAGAACAGCTCGAACCGCCACTGCTTCAAGGGGCGTTTGCTGCTGTAAACGCTGATAGGAAATACTTTTATGAATAAAAATGGCAACACCGCCTGATGATACGACAGCATCATCGCGATCTTTGCGGAACTTGACATACGGTTGGAGAAAGTTTGTGTGTTGTGGTTTTAAATGTGTTTCCTGTAGACACAGCACTTTTAGATTGTGTTTTTCGATAAGCTCTTGCACGTCATCAAGGTTCCTAAAAAGACCTCTGACGTTCCATTGAATAATTTGTGTATCCATTTTGAAAGTAAATAAGTGCTGTGTGTATGGAAACGGAGGTGATGCCTTAAGTTACAGAGCTCTTTCGAGGCCCTGTAACGGGGGTTCTGCTCTTTCTGGAGCGTTCGAGGGAGCCTCACCGCCCCTTAGGCGCTTGGTGCGCCTTGAGGGTAGGTGTAGTGTCCATTGCCTCTTGTGAGGCGCCGGACACGTGCTCTTGCGAGCGAGAATTTACCAGCGAGGGCCCTGCCTTGGAGGTCAAGACCCCTGCACCCACCAGCCCGGAGGTCGATGGGGCTCCTTGGGGGATTTGGCTGCGCCGGCTGTTGCCAGCGCTGCAAAGGGCCGGGGATGTTGGGGCAGCCTCGGCTGCGCCCACCTTCGGGGTCGATGGCCGCTTTTGCTGAGTAGGCGGAGCAGCGCTAGCGGCACCCGGCGCGGGGGCAGATGGCGTAACTGCCGACTCACTGCCTTTGGGTCGGACAGCCACCGGAGGCCGTTGTGACGCTGCCCCCTGACACGCCACTTCGGCAAAGCTTTTCTTTGGCAGGTATGCTACCTGCCTGCGTGCCTCTATGAAGGATATATTCTCTTTTGCTTTGATCCTTACGATTTCTTTTTCCTTCTTCCATGACGCGCACGACCGCGAGTACGCGGCGTGATCCCCGTCACAGTTTACACAGTGGAGAGAGTTATTACATGCTTCAGTGGCGTGTTCAAGGGCACTGCATTTTTTCAGTTTCAGTTTCAGTTTATTATTCGTTCATAACAACTTGTTACAAAATATGGTATACAGACAAGGGTCCCAAAGTCAGAGACTGCACCGGGACCCTTGGTTTAGAAGTTATACAAAAAAATAAAGCGGAATACAGAGTAGAGAAAGAAATCATGAAATAAGCAAAATATAACCAAGAAACTCAGTGACGACACACATAAAAAACAAAAGGAAGGATGCACAATCAATGATAATTCCACAGCTTCTAAATAGCAAAATAACATTGTAGGAAATTAATCAGACAGCAAATAATTCTTGAGTTCACATTTGAAAGAGTACAAGGTAGTTGACAACTTAATGGAATATGGAAGACTGTTCCAAAGTTTAAGCGCGCAAAAAGAGGAAGCCATCTTTCCGTAATTAGTATGACATAAAGGCAACAAGAAATTTCCTTGTGCTGCAAACCTTGTGTTATTGGGATTAAAAAGGAGATCAGAACTAACAAAGTTGTAAGAAACTTGTTGATTTAGTAATTTGAAAAATAATATCGCTAAATGATAGTGAAACAAATCAGTAACTTGAAGAATGCGGTTTGTACGCAGTTGTGAAGAGGCGTTAGAGAAAAAATGGCTTCGCGTTATTATGCGGATAGCCTGATTTTGAATGTGCTGAATAGAGGAAAGATGACAATGATAAGTATTACCCCAAGAAGCGATACCATAAATGATATGGCTATGAATGAAAGCGAAGTATAACGATAATAATGCTTCATTGGAAAAAAATGCACGTGATTTGAGTAGTGCTCTAATGCCAAATGCTGTCTTTTGTTTGATGTGTGCAATGTGGTTAGTGAGCTTAAGGTGGGGATCTAATTTGATGCCGAGGAAAGAAACACAAGTGGAGGCAGGAATGTCATGCCCATTCAGAGTTATGCTCGGAGAGCAAGGTAAATGCCTCTGTGATGACTTAAATACCATGAATTGCGTTTTCGTAGGGTTTATAACTAGAAAATTAGCGTTAAACCATTCAGTAATTTTTGACAGATCACTGTTTAATTTCAATGTTAGCGAAAGTAATGATTTATCCGAGAGGGCAACAGTCGTATCGTCGGGGTATAATATAGGTAGGGTATAATTAAGGCAGTCAGGTAAATCATTTATATAAATGGTAAATAATAGTGGACCTAAAATTGAGCCCTGAGGCACTCCTTGGTTAATAATTTTGCTTTCAGCTAAAGCCCCGCCTGCGTACACTGTTAATTCACGATTAAACAGATAACTTTTTAATAAATTAAGAGCTGCACCAGAAATGCCAACAGACTCCAGTTTAGTAAATAAAACTTTGTGGTTTATTGTATCAAAGGCTTTAGTAAAGTCTAAAAAGGCCGAGCCAACAAAGTATCCGAGATCAAGTGAATGTCGAATATAATCAGTTAATGCTAGCAAAGCCAAGTTAGTTGAGCCTCCTGAATGAAAACCGAACTGACAGGGTTTCAGCAAGCTAAATTTGTTAAGGTAAATGTTAATACGACGATGTATTAATTTTTCCACAACTTTACTAATTGAAGGTAAAATACATATGGGACGATAGTTCGCGACTTGAGCTTTATCGCCCTTTTTATGAACAGGAATGACTTTAGCTTTTTTTAGACTACTAGGGAATATACCTGTCTTGAACATAAGGTTAATTAAGTTACTGAGAGCATCTGAAATAGTCGGTGCAGCAAGCTTTAAATGAAATGCGTAAATTCCATCAGAACCAGGACTTGTGTTTTTTAAGTTGAAAATCTCAGTAAGGACTTCTTCATATGTTACAGGAAACAAAAAGAAAGATTCATCGCATCGGCTAGTATGATAAACAGAAGGAACATGGGTAGTGTTATAAATTTCATAAAAGTGATTACTGAACGCACGAGCAATGCTAGGCGGGTCAGTGATAGTCACATTATTGTAGATTACTTTTTCAATGGAACTGCCGGAACGTGTTACATTCAGAAACTCGTTGATAAGTTGCCATTGGTTTTTTTGGATGAAACTTATTTTTCATGAATTCATTTTCGTAATATTGTCTTTTAGATTTCTTCAATAAATTACTCAACATGTTGCAATATTTCTTATAGCGTAATGCTAAATTCACATTGAAAGGCTGTTTTTAGTCTTCCTATACATGTTTTCTTTTTTCCTCATGCTCACAAGTAGCCCATTAGTGATCCAAGGATTATGCGGTAATTTAAATTTCTTTTTGCACTTAACAGTGATAGTGTTAGCATGAACCGCTTTTAAAAGTAGAGAGGAAAATAACTGAAGCGCTTCTTCTCGATTTAGTGTGGTAGCAATAACTGTCCAGTCAATTTTGTTAATTGCATCAACAAAATTTATGATATCAAGACGAGACGTAAGATAACAGGGATCTGACCTAGGAGGGTTAGATTTGAATGTGACGAAAACAGGGTAATGATCTGATATGTCTATGTCAATTACACCAGACTCTGGTGAAGGCGAAATATTAGTGAGGGCATGGTCTAAGAGGGAGCTGCTTCCTTGAATGGAAATCCTGGTGGCCGAGGTTATTAATTGCTCAAGCCCAAAGCCAGAAAAACAGTCCGAATAAGCGCATACAGTACTACTGTCGACATCGAGCAAGTTAATATTTATATCACCTACAATTAGGACAGGCTTGTTTTGACTAGTAATTGTTTGAAGAACTAAGCTGAGATGACGAAGGAAATCAGGTATGGAAGAAGATGGAGAACGGTAAATACAGCCAATAATAATTCCGCCACAATAATTTGGAAAAGACAAGGCATCGGTTTCGATCCAAACAGTTTCGCAGTGAAATAGATCTATGGAAAGGTCCAGTCTACGTTTATATGTAATGTGGGGTGCGATGAAAATCGCGCTACCACCATGTTGATATGCAACACGGTTACAATACTCAGCCTGAGAGGCACGGAACCCGTATAAATTGCTATCAGCCGGGCCAAGCCATGTCTCAGTTATGCAGATGAATGAAAAAGTGTGGGAAAGAGAGTCAATGAATGAAGATATGTTATCATGATTCTTACGCAAACTTCGTGCACTGAAGTGAAGCAATGAACAACCAACAGATTTAAGCAGTGACGTAGCTTCAGAAGGTGAAAACAAAGACATGTTTGAGGGAATGATTGGATGCCTAACACACAGACTAATCGCAAATCAGGTTAAGTGATGACGCTGAGGTCAGACTCAGAGCTTATGAAGAACACTTTGCTATTTTCAGTCTTCCGTGCTTTAATCTGACAGTTGTCTGTCCAAAGGAACTGCCACTTATTCTGCTTCTTTAGAGTAAGAGCTCGGCTGAACAGACGTTTGTTCTCAAATGTGAGATGCTCATTGACATATATAGGGCTATCGTTATTACCAGAGAGCCCAATCATGGAAGTTCTCAGGCGCGCCTTACGAGCCTTACGAAGGAAGTCATTCTTCTTGACAATGGAGCAAAATCGAACGATTAAATTTTTATGGGGTGATTTGCTAGCGACCCGATGAACTGTGTCAATGTCCGCCACATCAATTTGACAGTCAATTGCCTCAGCGACAGTGCTCAAAATGGCAGAGCAATCCTCTCCTTGCGTTGACGGGATACCTTTAATTTCAATATTCAGCCTGCTGTACTGTTCGATTGATGCAATTCTTTTTGTCAGGGATTCATTTTGTGCTGTCAAAGCCTTGTTTGTAGCGGACAGTCCATCAAACGTAGTCCTCATTTCTTCATACTGCTGACTGATAAAGCGTACAGTATCAGCAAGTTCAGAAATATTGCCATGGCCCTGCTCTTCAAGTTTTTGTACAATCCTTGCAGCAATCTCTTCAACAACAGAATCCAGTTTGCCCTCAAGCAAGGATTCGAGCCGCTCAATCTTTTTGCATAGCTCAGCATTAGTAGGCATCTCACAACCGAAGAAGTAGACACAGCCAAAAACCAAAAACCAGTGAGCAGCAGTCGCAAAAGAACCGTGACGTAATAAAATTTCCAGCAAAAAATGAAAACCAACCTCCAGTCAGTAGAAGTAGCAGGAAATAGTGTTCGTCCTCGTTGTTGCGACTGCTGCTCAATGAAGCTGGAGCGGCAGCGGATCCGTTTATATACTCTCCGTGCCAAGGTAGCGCAAGCGCAGCGTGGTCCAGGGAGGTGAAGCACGTGCCAGATGTTTGTAAAGATGACTCGATGATGAATGAACTGCGCAGGGCGCAGATGGCAGGAACCAAGCAGACACGAGGCAGCGGCTTAGAAGAATCTGCAGTCAGTAGAAGTAGCAGGAATTAGTGTTCGTCCTCGTTGTTGCGAGTGCTGCTCAATTTGCCGCACATGTTTGGCGGCATCGGCAGCTCTGCGAGCTGTGGCCGAAGCGCTGGCATTTGAAACAACGGAGTGGGTTTGGCACGTACGGCCTAACACGGAGCTTGATGTACCCGGCCTCGATTTACTCGGGCAAGATACTTGATCCAAAAGTAATTATTAGGTGCTTCGTCTGAATCTCGTTACCATCCCGTCTTATCTTAATTCTCCTGACGTTGATCACATTTTGTTCGCTGAAGCCCTCCAGGAGCTCCGCCTCAGGCAGGCCAATCAAATCATCATCTGACACAACACCACGGGTGATGTTCATTGTACCGTGCGGGGTTACTGTTATGGGGGTCTCCCCAAATGACGCTAGTTGCGGTAGTTTCTCATATTGTTTTGAATCGCGGAGCTCCAAGAGGAGGTCGCCGCTTGTCATACTCGATACCTTATAACCTGGACCAAAAACATCAGTCAGGGACTTTGAGACAAGGAAGGGTGAAATGTTTCGCACTGCTTTGTTTGGCTTTTCAGAATGAACAACGAAGAAGCGGGGAAAATTCTGGGTTTGGCGTCCAAAAAACTTCAAGACATGTTAGGTGCGCCCTTGTTTCTGAGGGCGATCAACAAGGCAGGGGAAAGAAGTTTCCATGAAGAAATATATACATTCGGGAACAGCGCCGACCACCCACCACGGAGCCCAACGACGGGACGCGGCAGAGCTTGCATACAAGACTGCACGACGCCAGTCGTACGCCATCACTATAACCGAATATGGTGTACCCAAGGTTGTATAGCCACACAGGGTTAACCCTCGCCGCCAGGAGAAAGGAAGTAAACAGAAGAGAAAAGGAGACAGGAAAGGTCAAAAAAGTGAGAGATAAAGACGAAGATTCGAGGGGGGGACAGGAAAAGGCGACTGCCGATGTCCTCCAGGTGGGTCAGCCTGGAGGTGCCGTCTATGTGAAGCCGAGGCCGAAGAGGTGTGTTGCCTCCGCCGGGGGGCCTTAAAGGTCTAAACACCCAGCATCGGCTCAACCCCCAGGAGCCCCTTTTCCCCAGACACGGCTAAGCCGCGCACGGCTACACGCGGGAGGGTCGAACTCTCGTGTGCTCGGGTCCGTGGTGTTGCCACACACCAAACGGCTGCTGAAGCAGACGCCCCTGCGGGGTGTCTGATAACGTGTGATCAGCTCGTAAGGTGTCAAAAATCATAACTTGAAGCGTTCACTGTTGCCATGATCTCGGAGACGCGGTATGTTGCAGTCTATTAACGATAGCCATACGAACAAGCCAAAAGAGTTTAAAGAACGAAGCTTTGAAAAAAAATGCCAATGTAAACTGCAAAGGGCATACCTATAGCATGGCACAGAAACTATTTTTTTTACCACGTCTGTGCCCAAGTTGTACATTTTACAGGGCACGGCATAAAACTCAGTAAATTTTAAATCTGCATCGACGAAGAAGGCAATACAGACTGTCTCAGCACAGCCATCACACACGTATTTACAAACCTCATTATTGGTTATTCTAGCATTGCTGGCAGAAACAAGGGTTAAAATGAAGAAGCAGTATATGTTGTTTTAAATGTCAAAGTGTCAAAATACTTATACCGAAGAACGCAAACAAGAGAAGTCACATTCATATGTTTCGAGTTGTTATACTTGTCAAGTAACATTATATTTTGGTGGTCCATGTGCTGATAAGAAAAGCGCTTAAGCGACCTTGGCCAGGTGAGCCTCACAGGTAACATGCAGGATTGAAGAGTTCTCACTTTTGCGCATTAAAATCTCTCCTTTTGATACTCACACGTATTTCCAATCTTTCTCTTTTTTGAGCTTTCGAGCTTTACCCAGCAGCATCTTGTTCTCGACACACAAGTGCTCATCTATGTACACAAGGTCGCTTCTGTCAAATCCCAGCCTATCTGAATGCAGAGCTTTCTTCCCAGCAGCTGACAGGATCTTTTCATGAGCAGTTCTTGAGACGAACTTTACCACGACATTAGGTTTCTTCTTATCTTTCGTAGGCACACGATGAACTACATCAATGTCACCGTCAGCAACATTTGTGCCCAGACATTTTGCAATGTCCGCAACAGCCTTGCCTAGGTCCTCGTAAGCTGCAACCGGAAGTCCTTGAATATCAAGGTTCATGCTTCTACTATATTGTTTCAACCCTATTATCTCCTTCCTTGCCGGTTTAAGCTCCTCCTTCAACTCTTCGTTCGCCGCGCGACATTCCGCAGCTTCGGCCTTCATTTCAGCAAGTTCCTCCCTCTAACGTTCAATATCCTTCTTAAATTCTTCAAAACCGTCATTCATAAACCCAATGGAGCTACGAATGCCACCAAGTTCAGTATCAATTTCAGTACTTGAAGCGTCAACCTTGGCTACATCTTTTTTTTTATTTCTGTGGCGAATGCATCTAGCTTGACGACGAGCTCGGTGAGCACCTTGGCAACTTCTTTGACAGTGCTAGGTTGCTTTTCCAGCGCCTTTGCGACATCCCCTAGGGCACCCTGTTCAGTTGCCGACATATCCGAATGGCGAAAACCAACAGCTAGAACAGCACATCGAAGAAAATTCTACGACATCAAAGTGGACACCTGTGGCAGCGGAAGCGACAAAACTGTCAGTGTTGTATCTAGGAAGCTTTATAAGAAAGATTTGAACCAACCTGAAAAACTGCAGGAAGCTAGTTAGGTCCAGTCCGTACGCCATCGTTGCTGCGGCCAGAATGATTTAAAATGTTCCGACGAATACACCACTCCCAGAGGAAGCGATAACAGTCGGCTGATTGCTTTAATCTTGCGTAGATGGCAGGCGCGTCGATTCAGTCACGGTGAAGTCATCGTGTAGAGGCAAGTCTGCGATGCGTTGATGATAAACGCCCGATCCTCGAGCAGGCAGCAGCATGGTTTTGGCAACTTGCCGCTCACTTGAGAAGCACTAGCATCAAACCTGAAAAATTGCAGGAAGCTAGTTAGGTCCAGTCCGTACGCTATCGCCGCTGCTGCGAGAAGATGGTGCTAAGAATCTCAGGACACACACAGGCTGCTAATGAAAACTCACTCCTAATAAAGGGAAAATCCGACATCCACCCGTTCGTAGCAATTGCTACAAAGGAAACCCATAAGGGTTCCTAGAAAGAAAAGTCTCGCAGTTGAAGAAATATTCGTCCTGGTCGGGGTAAGCGGCCCAGACCAGGACGACCAGGACGAACCGGTATGGGTTTCCTTTGTAGCAATTGCTACGAACGGGTGGATGTCTGACTTTCCATTTATTAAATATTTTTCTCCACCTTATGGGTTTTGCGCAGAACTATTACGCCAACCTGACTATTGTAACGTGTCCATCCGAGCGCTCTCCTAGCAGCACTCTTTGAGGAGCTATGAGGAGTTTTTTGGGATGTCGTTGCTCGTGGTGAAGTCACAAGAACTGGGGAGGCTTATACACTGCTGATAAATGGCCACGTCTTCTGCTATAGAAGACTACCAAGTAAGAAGCAGTTCGCAACAGTGTTCCTAATCCATAGGGACATAGGGAAAAACATTGACGAATTCTGGAGCAATAATGAGAGGGTAGCTGTAGTCGTAATAAAGCTGAATGGGAGGTCTCGAATAAAGGTAGTACAAACCTGTGCTCCAACCTCCAGTCACCATGATGAAGGAAAATAACACTTTTATGAAGAATTTGAATTTCCGATGTGACAAATGAAAAGTCATATTACTACAGTAATGGTCGCGCGACTTCAATACAAAAGTGGAAATAAAGCAGGCTGTTCAACAAGCAATTGGAAACTATGGCGCGAATTCGAGGAACACTCGTGGAGAGATGTTGGTAGAATTCGCGGAAATAATAAGCTGCGACTAATGAACACCTTCTCCAGCAAGCGCTGGAACAAAAAGGGGACCTAGGAAAGCCCCAATGGTGAATGATGGTGTATGGGGTTTTATGGCGCAAGGGCCAGATATGACCAAAGAGCGCCATACTCATGGTGATCGGTTCTCAATGAATTGTTCCTGAAGTGAAGAAATGTACTTCGAATGGTGGATGCGGCATGGCTGTAAATAGGCCTAAAATCAGTCGCTCTGTATTGCATAAACTAAATAAGTTTTAAAACAATGACGATGACGAGAGATGTGAACTATGGGACTGTCATGTTACACACGGATGATGAAATAAAACATGTAGATAACGCAGCACAGATGTCTCACCAGGGCCCTTGAATGCAAAGGCCTGGAGACACGTGCTATGCTAATGTAACAAACGCAGCAGCAGCCTCTGCTAAGCCGTACTACGTAACACTTGGTCGGGTAATGTGCAATGTTTGAATGTCATTGAAATAATTTAAAACTGATGTGGTGTTGAATAACGGGTTCGAGCCGAGAAATTGTGCTGGATGTAATGGAATATGGTGTTGATACGCCAAGGGAAAGTGCTTTTTTCTCTCGCATTCTGTTTCCGTACATTCCACGAGGACGTGGATGACCATCAGTCTTTTACCACATCGACCACATGTAGGAGATTCCTCACCTGTCAGCAAGAAGTTGTGTGTACTCTATGTGTGCCCTATTCTTAGTCGACAGAACGCGACATCAGTCTCTCGTAATTTTGCTATAGATGGGGAGGTGCCTAAACGTGGCCTGATTAAGTGAAGTTTATTCGAGGTTTGCGAGTCCCACAAGTGTTGCCAATTTTCTCTTATTTTTTTGCAAATAAAAGGTCTTAAATATATGGCGGGGACACCTATGGAGCAGTTCAAATCATTTCTTGCCGTGGATGTGGCGATTTCATCAGCGAGCACATTACCCTCAATGCCTCTGTGCCCTGGTACCCAGCATATAATGACACGTTGATTACATCCATAGACAGTGCACAAGAGCGTATGAAGATAATTAATTACAGGGTTTTTGTGCTTTTTCAGCGATACCAATGCCTTAACAACGCTCAGAGAGTCGGAATATATAATTGACTTTCCTAGTTTTAATTGTTTTGTGTGTTTCACCGCTGATAAGTATGCATAGGCCTCACCCGTAAAGATACTTGTCTGCGCATGCAAAGTGCCAGAGTCGGAGAAGGACGGACCAACTGCGGCATAAGAGACGCCGGCTTGTGACTTAGATGCATCGCTGTAATACTCCGGGCAGCAATACTTCGATCGAAGTTCAAGGAAGTGCATTGGAATGTGCATCTCAGAAGCATGCTTACTGACTTCAATAAACGACATGTCACATTCCGGGAGCTGCCACTGCCATGGCGTTGACAGCTTCGCTGGAAGCATTAGATGGTGTTCTACAAGTGGGACAGATATTTCTTCACTAAGATTCCTTATACGGAGCGAGAAGGGCTGCCTGACTGTAGGCCGATTATTAAAAAGTGTGGCACAAGAAACATCATTTACAATTGTGTAACAAGGGTGTTCAGGATTCGAGTTTACTTTCAGATAATATGTAAAGCTGGAATATTACCTCTGCAGACGGAGTGAACACTCGTTTGATTCTACATAGAGACTTTCTACAGGGCTTGTCCTGAAAGCACCGGTCGCTAGGCGGATACCTAGTTGGTGCACAGGGTCTAAGATTTTTAGCGCGCTCGGTGTTGCAGAATGATAGAATATAGCATCATAGTCAAGACGAGAACGGACAAGGCTCCTGTACAAGTTTAGGAGACATTTTCGATCACTTCCTCAGGTTGTGTGAGACAGAATTTTTAAAATATTTATCGTTTTCAAACATCTTGCCTTCAAGTATTTGAGATGGGGGATGAAAGTAAGCTTGGAATCTAGAATTATTCCCAGGAATTTGTGTTCACTGATCACAGGTAGTTGCTCTCGATTGATGGTGAATTTCGGCACTAGTGTTATCAGTACTGGACTTTAGTTCACCAAGGGAATAGGCAGGTTTTAGGAATGGATAATCTACAATGGATCACGTCCATGTCATCAAACAGGCAATCGAGAAATCCGCAGAGTACAATCAGCCTCTCTATATGGTTTTCATAGACTACGAAAAGGCAATTGATTCAGTAGAGATGCCAGCAGTCATGGAGGCATTGTGTAATCAAGGAGTACATGACCCTTACGTAAATATCTTGGAAAGTTTCAACAGAGATTCCACAGCTACCCTAATTACCCACAAGAAAAGTAGGAATATGCCTATAAAGAAAGGGGTCAGATAAGGAGACGCAATCTCTCAAATGCGATTCACTGCGTTCTTGGAAGAAGTGTTCAAGCTAAGAAGCTGCAAAGGCTTAAGGTTAAGGACCAACGAAGATGACATTGTCCTGTTCTTCAACATTGGGAACGAGTTACAACAAATGATTGAAGACCTTAACAGAGAGAGTATAAGAGTGGGTTTGAAGATTACTGTGCACAATACAAAAATAATGATCAATAGCCGGGCATGAGAACAAGAGTTTACGATAGCCAGTCAGCCTCTAGACTCTGTGCATGAGTACGTTTACCTATGTCTCACACCTAGGTCTCACTCACAGGAGACTCTGTTCATGAGAAGGAAATTTGCAAAAGAAGAAAAATAGGGTGGAGCGCATTCGGCAGACCTTCTCAGATCCTGAGTTACCATTATGATTAAAAAAAGGTTTAAAGTAAATGCAATCTAGCGGTCCTCACACATGGGGCAGAAACTTGGAGACCGAGAAAAAAGCTCGAAAACAAGTTAAGGACCACGGAAAGAGCAATGGAACGAAAATGGTTAGACGTGAATGAATGAGTGAAAGAATTTCTGATGTTTGTTGGCGCAAGGGCCAGCTATGGCCAAAAAGTTGATGTGACGTGGCTGTAAAGGGGCCTTAAAATAGTCGATCTAAAGCGCGTAAAATCTATGTGTAAGAAGATTATGGCGGTGAGAAATGACGTGTACTATTATAATTAATCATGGATCGGGAAAAAATGATACCATATACAAAATATGTGAGATGCCAAAATTCGCTAGAGCACTGGCTATATGAAACAATTATCACAACGGCATACTCTGGAAAGAGGATGCGCTACGAATGTATTGTGCTTATAACATGTAGGACAATATGATTAAAACAATCGAGGACTGCTTTTGTGCTAAAAAGCTGTTCCTTCGCAATAAACATAGCCGGGTGAAGAGGACTGCGATACTGTATGCAAGAGGAAAATGTTTCTTGCTCTCAGCTTCGGCTTCCGAAAACTGCAGGAGGACGTGGAGCACGGTCAGCCTTTCACCACATCTACCACAAGTGGGATGTCCATTTCCAGTAAGCAGAAAATTATAGCTCCCAAACGTGTGTTCTATTCTGAGACATCTGTTCGCCGTGATATTGTTGTGGAGGGCGAAAAACCTAAATTTGCCTTCATCATGTGCAGTTTATTATTTATTTCTGCATCCCACGTATGTTGCCAGTGGCTTCGCAGTTTCTTTCGTAAGAAAGGCTTCATATCTGTGACAGGGACAGCAATGGTAGGGTTAACAACACAATGCAATTGTCGTGGCCAGCTGGTTCGGCAGAACGTTACCTTCGATTCCCCTATGGCCTGGTACCCAGTATTTATAGACATGCAGGTTTGGTGGATAAGCTTTACACAGGTAGGAATATAGTTCAGTAAGTACTGGATTTTCGTGCTTGCAGAGTGGCGTCAAGGCCTTGACGACGCTTAGGGAGTCTGTATATATAACTGCTTTTTCGAGTGTTCATTCCCTGATATGCTTCGCAGCCGAAAATAGTGTGTAGGCCTGGGCCGTAAAGTTTCTTGCTTCCGGATGCAGTACATCGAATTCCGAGAAGGATGCCCTGACGGCTGCATAGGAAACCCCCGCATTTGACTTAGAAGCGTCTGTGTAGAACTCTGCGCACGAGTGCTTTTACTAAAGTGATCAGAAATGCATTCATATTTCGACCTCTGGTGCGTGGTTTGTAACTTCTAGAAATGACATGCCACATTTTACCACCTGCCACTCCTAAGGAGGTAACAGCTTGGTTGGATACATTAAGCGATGCTCGAGCAGTGGAACATGCCTTTCTTCCCTAAGCTCCCTTACACGCAGCGAGAAAGGCTGCCTTACAAAGGGGCGATTACGGAACATTGTAGCACACGTCACATCGTTACGGGTTTAAAAACGTGGATGTTTGTGATTGGAGTGTATTTTAGGAAAATATATGGGGCTGATGTCAGTTCTCTGCAGATGGAGTGACCATTCAGTTGATTCTGAGTATAAGCGTTCAGCACGACTCGTTCTAAAAGCGCCAGTGGCTACGTTGATCCCTAGATGGTGGACAGGGATGGAGCATATTGTTGAGTTCAAAAAAATCTATCAGTCTACGATTATTCATTTATTCAAAAAGCTTACACAGAAAATTTGTAAAAACTATCACATGTTAATTTGCTGCCAAAGAAGCATCTTTACCCTGCTTCAGAACAAAGACCACAATCGCTTCTTTCCATGTGGATGAAAGATCAGCCCAAATAGTGTTGAGAAGTGCGAGTAGTGTCTCTTTTGTTTCAGTGTGTAACTTTCCGATCATATAGCACAAATAGTGCTGAGAAGTGCGAGTAGTGTAACTTGTGAGTCAGTGTGTAAGTTTCTGTCATACATGACTCTCTCAGGTCCCAGTGCATGTGTTCAAGGCAGCTCTTAACGCGGCAATACTGAAAGGCCAGTTGTACGGTTCATTCTGTCTGCTACAACGTACGATCGGCTTACGTTCTTCTATTTGTTTGTGTTTAACGAAGGATTGAGAATGGCGGATTCAGCTCGACACACGCTCAAAATGCCCTCCAAGAAAGTCTGCTTCGTCTTGCAAGGTATTCCCTTGGTCGCTCACCAGAGGCAACGGGTGAATTTTCTACCCTTTTAGCCTTCTGAGCGCATTCCACACTTCTGTCTCCTGAGTATACAAATTGATTCCCGAAAGAAACTTATCCCTGCTTTCTCTCTCAGCCTGACGTCGCGTGCGCCTTTTCTGCTATTTTAAACTGCTTGAATTGGAAAAAGTTTTCTGCAGTTGGGTATCAGCGCAGAATGTCCCATGCTTTGTTTTGCTTTTTCCACGCTTGTCTGCAGTCACCGTTCTACCAGGGAACTCGTCTGCCACGTGAACGACCTTTTGTTTGAGGGATGAACTTTTTTGATGCAACAATGATAAAAGCGGTAAAATATTATACCGCATGATCTGTAGTAAAATTATTTACAAAATATCGTTGCAAGTAGGTGCATTCCTGAAAAGCTTCCCAATCTGCTGAGGCCAGTTTCCAGCGAGGTATATGAGGAGTGCAGTCATGCGGTTTTACTTGGTTTAGAGTTACTAGGAAGTGATCACTTCCGAAGAGATTTTCAATTACACGCCATTCTAGATCATGCAAGATAGTAGGGGAGCCGATGGAAAGGTATATTGGCGAGTATGAATTATGGTGAGGATTATAGTACGTTCGTTCCTTCTTATTGAAGAGACACGCATATGAGTTTAGCAGGAAGTTTTCACTGAGTCGTCCTCTTGCGTCGCATGGTGAGTCTCCCCACATCGCGTTATGAGCGTCAAAATCTCCCACGTGTATGTAAGGCTTGGGAAGCTCATGAATGAGGTTGTAGAGCAGTCTGTTCTCGAGATGATGGTTCGGAAGTATATAAATCAAACACGCAGTTACTAATTTTTTAAACAGAATGGCCCGAACTGACCCAGCCTCAAGGGGTGTCTGAAAGGCGATGGGTCGGCAAGCGACAGACTTGTCGCCTACTGCTGCTAAAGCGCCGGAGTTGTACTTACGAAGATGGTGTATTTACGAAGAAAATTAGTGTTCCTAAGTTTCAGATGTGTCTCTTGAACAGACAGCGAATTTGAATTGTGTTTGTGTAGTACTGTAGCTTCATCGAGATTACGAAGGAATCCACTGACATTTCACTGTAGCATGTGTCTCCATTGTGATAAACGTGTGGTGGGTGCTAAAAGACGAGGATTGGCTAATGGTCCTTTCCAGGTGCCATGATGTGAGTTTTGTCTTTTTGGAGCGATCGAGAGAGGCTCGCCGCTCCTTAGGCGCGGACGGCGCCGTCTGGCTGGTCGTCGTATCCTTCGCCTCTTGCGAGACGCTGGACATGCGCTCTTCCGAGCACTGTGTTTGACGTGAAGGCCTCGGCACGTTCGACGAGACCTTTGAGGCCACCGGCGCTGTGTTCAATGGTGCCTTCTTCCGGGGTGGCGGAACAGCCCTAGCTGTGGCCGCTGGGATAGGTGGGGTGGTGAGATGGCGTAACTGCCGACCTACTGCGTGTGGGCTCGACAGCCGCCGGAAGCCGTTTGGTCACTTCAATTTCGCAATACCGAACGTAATCGACTGAGCATAAGCGGTGTTACGGTGAAGGTGCAACATTAGCAAATTGGGGAAGTTCAAGTTGACGGACGCCGATTGCACAGTCAATAAGAGCGGCATGAGCCGACAAGAAATCGAGTCCGAGAATTACGCCGTTGGTGCCATTACTTGATGACAGTAAAAAAAACTGATATATGGTGACTAGCGGTTGTGAGTAGGGCTGTGCATATTCCGATGACCGCAGGACTTCCTCCATCAGCGACGCAAATAATGCCACTATACGGGCGTAAGTACTGTCTTGGGGCGGCGACGAACTTTATTACTCAGATCGATATTTGTGCCCCAGTATTGACGAGTGCGGGGCAGTTAAGCCGTCAACGCCAATGTCGACTAAGTTTCCTCGAGTCGGCAATGGGATTAGAGAAATTGAGGTGGAAGTAGAAGATGCAGCGTCACCGCTTAGAGCTGCATATCTTAGATTCCCGGTCCTAGGTTGAGCGGTGATGTCGGGTGAAGTCGTAGAGGCGAAGGGGACGACGCACGATGGGCTGGCGGCGAACAGGGCTGGTGACTTCATGGCGACGGGGAGCGGCTGTGCAGCGTAGGGGTGGCATCGACGTTGTACGGCACAAAAGGCTAGAAACCCTGATAGCTATCACTGCTGTAGGATTGAGTGGGCTGAAAACAGCGGTAGTTGTCGTTGTGGCTAGCGGTGTCATCCCGGGAGAGCAGTGACACCGAACGGTTGTTGCTATGGAGCGCGGAGTTACGATATGGCGGCAGTTAAAGAAAATGACCAATCAACTGCCATCCGCCATTAAGCCGGATTCCGAGACCGAGGATGAAACGGTCGTTCCTGGGACGCCTATCTTGGTTAACTTGGGGTGAAAGTCAGGTGTCTGAGAATGAGCAGCTGTGCAGACGGCGAAACCCAAGTTGCCGAGTTCTTTCCGGACGTTGGCCTCGACAAGGGAAACGGCCGGCACGTGAAAATCGCCGTGACCGGTGTTGGGAAGAGCAGGAGTCATTGCTTCGATTTCCGGACGGACGATTCGTGTAAGTTTCGATGGTGGCAACGATTGCAGGCGAAAGAGCTGTCCATGTTCACATGATCACGTCGGAGTGGTCTTCGGTAGCCGAGCGAATGTACTCGCAATATGTCGGCTTCGGCCTGCTCAAGACGCTGGCATTCTTCAATAATTTCGTTGACGGTCGCAAAATTTCGGCACTGTAATAGGTTGAACTCATGGCCTGCGATTCCCTACAGCACATGACCAACGTTGTCCGGCTCCGTTATGTTGCTGCTGACATTACGGCAAAGAGCGAGTACTTCCTGAATGCATGATATGTGTGGTTCAGTGGACGTCTGAGCGTGGATGGATAGCTCTTTCGTTGCGGCTGCCTTTCGACTCATTTGCTTCCCAAACAAGGCCTTAAGTTTTACATTGAAAGTCTCCCGACTTGCAATCTCCGCCTCGTGGTGCTCGAACAATACCTTCGCAGTTCCTTTCAGATTAATACAGCACGTGAGCCAGCATCAGTGTTGGGTCCCAACGATTCATCTCACTGATGCGCTCATAATCGGCAATGCAATCTTCGATGCTAACTTTAATCGTACCAGAGAACGTGCCTGGAACTTTAGGATTCGTAAGGACGATCGCTGAAGTTGTTTTCGGGGCTGGTGCAGGTGTTGTACTGGTCTCGCCTGTCATCATGAGGACCCCGACTTCTTATACCCCGCACATCCACTAAGTTGTCACGGGGATTGACGAGTACACGGGGAAGAAACGAAACCATATATTACGATATTTACGGACTGCTACTACCGCAGAGTGGCTGACAGCATATCACGCGGCACGTCCGGTCTTCTGTCTCTTCGCGGAGCGAGGTGGTCCGTTAACGGCATGCTCACACGCAACGCCTCGTAACAATATTTCATGTTTCGCATGGGCGCTCCTAAATCAATCATTTTTTCGTGTCTACAGTGCCGACACAAGAATCAGTGAGCGTCGAGAAGAGACGTTATGAACATACGTATATGTGCTGTCGGCGAAGGCTGCCAGCACTAGCCTATGCCTCTATGAAGAAGATATGTGACTAGACTGATGTGCCGATTGAAACGGATGATTGAACTTAGAAAATGGTGTATATACCTTGCGCGAAGGGCAAGAAACAGCTATCAAAATAGGCAGTAAAAACTTAAACAGCGTCCCGCGTCGACGGTTCACGTAGCACTTTTTCAGAAGTTAAAATACTAATAGCAAGAAAAAATCCGTGTTGTGGCACTTCCAAGCCTACTACTTAATGCGAGCAACAATTTTTTTTTTCTCATACTGGCGTAAGCTTTAGTTGCGGGGGGATAGCGCATATGCCTCGTCGATGCGAGATGCATTTTCGAAACAAAAACTGATATTGTGCCTTGATATGGAAAATTATTCTACCAATACTGCATGCTGCCGTGATACACTGCTACATTGTAAGTCGAAACACGGATATACAACAAGGGTATTTTTGTGCCATGATCCAATAACTGCTTGGTATGCAAGAAACCTGAAATGGTAGAGCATGCGTTTCTAAATCGCTGGGATCCTATCTTTTCCTGGTATGTGCTAAAAGGGAATTTAATGAAAGAGTTACCTCTAAATCCACATGAAATAAGATTCTTACCGGTAGAAACAGAGGGCTTCCCCTACGACGCTATAATGCTCCTGGGTCTCCATAGTTTGTGGAAAGCTATACCACAGTGCAAGAATGCTGATGTCAATTCGCGACCTACACGAGATCACTTCATTGAAGATTTAGTACGTTTTAGGGATGTCCATCGGGCACTCCCTGAACAGCCAGCATGAATTTACATGCTAGATAAGTTGGCAGCACTGAAAAAAGTTTTATATATTGTGCAAGAAAAATCCTTCTTGACATGTCTTTTTCTTTTGTTTATTGTCAGCAAATAATGTCGAACCCGGCAATAAACAAAATAAAAAAAACTGGTGTGGCCAAGACGTAAGGTACCGGGCTTGGGATGCGCAGGTAAGGCGATCGAATCCTACTGGTAACCTCTTTTTATTTTTCTCAATTTCTATTGCAGCTAAACCCACTGTTCTTTTCTGTATTCAAAAAATTGTATACAGGCTTCAGTAATCTCGTATTTCATGCGCTAGAGCTGCTTTTGCCACCAGTACCCAGCGCCTCCCTGTATGCTGCGCCTACCAGCGCCCCAGGATCCAGCGCGCAACACTGGGCCCATTATCCGGCATGGGACTGGGCACTAGATACTGGGTTTTGAAATGGGGCAATGGCACAGGCATCGAGAATGTTGCTTCGGCACTCGTGACCCCGGAAACTAAGCACCTTGTGCGTGTAGGCCCCGCCATTTGAAAGTATGGGTGTCAGCTCAGCTTTGACTGAAGTTGTACTATTCATTGAATATGGTGTCCATGATATTGTTTTTAATAATTAAGGTTGAAATAATTAAATGTAACATCTGATTCTTGTCACATAAAAAAATAAAGACGTCTCAGATCACCGAGAAAGACAAATACAAAGCAAACTATAAAGTTACATAAGTACAACAAATACATTTAATAAAATGTAGCAAGACACGAAATATCACATATTCAAGATTGAAAAGTAAACATGCGCTATTACTCTCTTGAGACAGAAATTTCACATTCACTTGCTCAGTAATTACTGTTCTACAGTACTATTACGGTTTAGCATAGTGGCTGAAGAACTGTACTCATTATTCGCAGTAGTCGATGCTCTTCCGCTTCTAGCGCTTAGTCTTATTCCTCTCCTGCTTCATTCCTGCACATATCTTTTCTTTCCTAGTACATTTCCACTTCTACCGTAACGTAATCAGTGGCCCTCAAACATTTTTCTACAATAACAAGTACACGTTTCCGAGGATCAGTTGTTGGGCACAGGCCTTGGATCCTTGTGCTGCTATACATGTTTTTGTAATAGCTACTGCGTTATCACAACTACTAATTAATATTTTCGAAGAGCTCAGGATTAGAAGTCAGGATAAGCTGCATAGATGCATTTGGAGGACAAGCGAAAATTTTGCAAATCACCATAGTAATGTCCTAAGCATGTGCCCAACGTTTCACCCTCACCAGTCAGCTACCAGTGACGGCAGCGGCGTCAGAGCCTAGCCGGAAGCTTTCCTCGGCGGCCGCTTCCTTCCGTCGCATGACTTAGCTGCGTCTACGGTGGCGTCCGTGGCGACCATCGTGAGCGTTGTGTGTTTTGTGGTGCAGTTTTACACCTAGGGATTCCACTTTACGTGGCCCATGGATGGAGTCCCGATTGCAACCACCGTCGCTTCTATGAAGCCGCTGCTTTATCACCAGAGAGTAGCCTCTGTGTTCCAGCTGAATTTTATGCCATTGTTTTCGGCTTGTGCACTAAACGTGCACAATAATCTTAAAAGCAAGCGTCGAGTAACGCTCCAGAATTGGTAAGCCATTGAAACGTGATCTACTCGCAGTGTCAGAGGCGGTGGAAGTGGATTTAACCCTTTCGGGCAAATTAGTTCGCATAAACTTGACGCGAGAGGTCAAGCAGGAAGCAAAGATCCGAGAGCCCTTTCAATAAATGCCATACAGGGATTTCAGAACATGCGGCTTCTTGGCAAGGCGATAACTTGTCTTAAAATGAGGCAATATTTTTTGTGACCTGTTGTAAGCTACAGACCTGACCGTGCTCGCGTGCACTTTTCATTCCAAACAAAATAGGCCGACCAAACGGCGCCGTGTTATCGGACTCACTGGTCGCCGGACTCACCTGGTAATGGAAGAATAAATTCGTGCAGCTAGCCTTAATACGTTTAAATCATCTCCTCAGATTCATTATACCCATCAAACATTTTCAACCTATTTTTCTCATTTATATTTACCTGCATGATCTTTATATTACGGAGTAGTAAAGATTGTTATCCTTTGAATATGGCCAAGTTCCTTCAAAGTGTTAGTGGGCGTTGATGAATGAGCAGGCAGGTTGGAGATGGCAAAAATCGCCGATTTAATAAAGCAACATTATTTAGAATATCAAATGCGCAGCTTGCTGAATAGCACGCATGAATGAACAAGTAGACAGTGCTTAATTCTACTTTTTTTCTTTATGATAACCTAGGACAACTGTCGCTAGACAGGACAAATAGTGTCTCATAGATGAACCGCCAAGTGATTAAGGCTTAGAATAACCGTACATCCTACGAAATCTTAGTGATCTTCCAGCTCTGGCATAACAACCTAAACTGACTAGATTTAGTTCGATGCAGCCTTAAAATATAATTTTAGTAAAAAAAATAAAATGGGAAGGCGGTCATTGCTGGCACTCCCCGACACTCCACCGGCCAATTTGTTTACTTATAAATTTAAACCGCCCTCTACTGGGTTGGCTGCATTCTCGTTGTGAGTTTTGTTAGACTTCAAGTAAGACTTCATCGCTTTTTCCTAGCGTGGTTCTCTTTTTTTCTCTTAGTCCTATGCTCACAGTGATTTCTAGCTGGATGGAGACCTCTAAATTACGTCGTTACGTTTGCGCTTAAATTGTCCGCGGGCCGTTCCTGACAAATCTGACAAGCCACACAAATCTCAAAAAATTTGGATATTTGTCTGGCTCGCAAATGGAAACATTCCTGCTGGAAAAGCTGAAAACTCTGGTGTCATTCACATTCGCTGTGAAAGTGACCTAACTCTCATTTGCTAAATGAAGAAGGTTTGTCTCCAATGAATGTCGTCTTACAGTCTTCACTTCGCTTTCTAGAAGATAATTCTTGACATAGCCTGATCTATTGTAATCTTCGCGCCACCCAGAAAAATATGGAATATTTCTCTGCTATCTTCGCATCGCTTTGTGTTTAAAAACATGGCCGTTTCAGAATCGGCTTAAACAAAATGAAATTTATATTATTCGCGGTTATATTTTCTTTTCCGCTACAAGACGCGCCGCCAATATAGGTAGTGGTGTAGCCTTATCTGGGAGATCTGGTATGCCTTGTACCATTCTCTCTGATTACTGAAAATCACATTCATCCGAGCTTGAGATTATTGTTGCCACATGTCACCATGAAATCATTGTAGTGATTTATCGTTCCCTTAATCAAAGCTACCAGCCTCCTTGCATCACTTTGAACGATTATTAGACGGTAACATAGCTACATTGAAAGACTGTCGTTCCGACTACTATGACATGATCTCATCATACGGCTTTCATGTTATTTCTGTGCCTACACGTGTTACACCAAAATCCATTTCTTGTATTGGCCATATTTAATGAAACATTGACACATAAGGCAGTTGGTGTAGAATTTATGACGCCACTATAAGTGATCACTCCCCTACTGCAATTTTATTCCCAGTCCAAGAGCTTCAACACATTATGTCTCGGGGCACTCAGAGTCTCATTATGTTACCAGCTGTACGGGAACGTCTACAGTGCAATGAATTCATTCATTCATTAGAAACTCTACATTCCGATGAGTTATCTGTCCCAAATGTGATTGTCCTTTATCCGCAACAAAACAAAAGCTTCAGTGAGGCAATAATAATGTGCACAGCAGTTCATGATACCAGATATTACAGAACACAACTTTGCCCATGGATGAACAAACAGATCTTACTAAAGCTTGTTTTCTTTTCAATAAAGGCCAAGACCGATTTGATACACCGGCATTACCAATAACGTATTTCACTTTATTTCATAGCCACTTAAATTACTGTTTAGTTGCCTGCGGTCAAACATACCACACATATGTAAAACCAGTTATATTACTCCAAAAAAGGGCTATACGCTTAATGACAAATTCAGGTTATCCTCCACATAGGCTACCACTCGTCCGATGTCTGTCATGCCATTCGCCACTTTAATTGATCATAAAACTGCACTAGTGGTCATTTTAGTGTTAGCACCAACTATCCAGCCTGCTCATCGCACTTTCATGTTCTCGCTACGAAACACGTCACAAAGTAAAATGCAACTACCTCACTGAGCAAATTATATACATATATATATATATATATATATATATATATATATATATATATATATATATATATATATATATATTGTTGCGTGCGAAGGAGACCGTTTGTAACCCTTACGGATGAAGGGGACCGTGTACTTTAAGTCGCGAAGGTGAGTGCAAGAGAGGTCCGCTGGTTTATCAACTGAGCGTCGTCCTCTTCTTCCTTCCTCCACTCGGGACCGCAAGCACGTTCACTCGTCGTCGTTTTCTTCATGCGTAACATTCCTCTCGTCGCAGACGAAGCCCGCCGGGCGAGTCAATCCATGTGTCTTGACATGAACAATTTCAAGCGGGCGACATGGACCACTTGTGTCTTGGCAGCTCTTCTACCACTCGCCGTGAGGCGAGCTATGTTATACGTGACTTCCGTGAGTCTGTTAATAATCACAAACGGTCCATCGTAGGTGGCCAAAAGTTTTTGGCATAACCCGCGTTTCCGTACTGGAGTCCACAGCCAGATTAAATCACCAGGGCGATAGGCTACCGGACGGTGGCGAATGTCGTAGCGTGCTTCTGGTCTGTCCTGCGATGCCAAAGTGCGCAAACGAGCAATACGACGAGCTTCTTCGGCGAGGCAGAGAGTCTCGGCGACAGTGGGATTTTTGTGACTGCAGAAGGGGAAAACAATGTCGATTGTGTACCGGGGTGGCCGTGCGTACAGCAGGAAGAAAGGGCTATAGCCGGTGGTCTCGTGCTTGGCGGTGTTGAACGCGTACGTGATAAAAGGCAGTACGTCATCCCAGTTCTTGTGGTCGGATGAAACGTACATAGATAGCATGTTTACAATTGTTCGGTTGGTGCGCTCCGTAAGCCCATTCGTTTGTGGATGGTATAGCGTCGAGTGACGCTAGTGGGAATCACACAAACGAAGCAGCTCCTCTACGACGTCTGCTGTGAATTGTCGTCCACGGTCGCTGATGATCACGCGAGGCGGACCATGTCGCAGGATCACATATTGCAGCAGGAATGCTGAAACGTCAGTGGCAGTTGCGGAGGGCACCGCCGCCGTCTCGCAGTAGCGTCTGAGGTAGTCGACGCAAACAATTATCCAACGGTTTCCCTTGGCTGATTTTGGAAATTGGCCTACGAAGTCAATGCCCACTTGTTGGAAAGGCGTGCTTGGAGGCGGGATCGCCTGCAGAAGACCTGCTGGAGCAGTAGATGGCCGTTTGTGGCGCTGACACTGCATGCAGCTGGCCACATACGTCAACAGATTGTCGCATTCCAGGCCAATAAAAGCGTTCGTGAATCCGGTAGAGCGTCCTCGCCGAACCTAGATGGCCAGACGTAGGGTCGTCGTGCATAGCACTCAGAATCGCTGTGCGAAGGCTCTCCGGTACCACTAGGAGAAAACGTGCGCCATTGCTGGAAAAGTTCTTCTTATAGAGGAGTCCATCACGTACACAGAAATGGTTTGCTGTCGTCGAGGCGGTCGTAGCGGCGAAGAGCGGTGTTAATTTACCGTCCTTTCGCTGTTCGGTTTTGAAGCAGTCGATGTCTGGAAAACGCGGCGACAAAGAAGCCACGAGGTGATCGAAGTCGTCGGCGTCACAGTCCGTAGTACTAAGTGGCATACGCGAGAGACAGTCCGCATCAGCATGTCGTCGACCACTCTTATAAGAGACGGTGAAGCTGTATTCTTGCAGTCGGAGCGCCCAGCGCGCAAGGCGGCCACAAGGGTCACGAAGATTCACAAGCCAACACAATGAGTGGTGGTCGGTGACCACTGTAAAGGGGCGTCCATACAGGTAAGAACGAAACCGCTGAACCGCAAATATTACCGCGAGGCATTCTTGTTCCGTCACAGTTTAATGCTGCTCGGGCCTACTTAATGAGCGGCTTGCATATGCGATCACGTGTTCGCGGTCACCGTAGCGTTGAACTAGGACGGCACCAATACCTATGCCACTGGCATCTGTATGGAGTTCTTTCGGAGCTCAAGGACTGAAGTGTTGCAGAACGGGTCGTGACGTCAGAAGGAACTTCAACTGACGAAAAGAAGAGTCACACTCCGGAGTCCACTCAAAGGGGGTGTCCTTCCTTAGCAGGCATGTCAGCGGATACGCAACGTCGGCAAATTTAGGAATAAATCGGCGGAAATAGGAACAAAGCCCCAGAAAACTACGGAGCTCCTTGACAGAGCGCGGTGCACTGAACGCTTCAACGGCTGCTGTTTTCTGGGGATCAGGGCGGATGCCGTCCTTGTCGACGAGGTGCCCAAGCACAAGGGTTTGGCGGTCTCTGAAGTGGCATTTCTTAGAGTTTAACACTAGACCAGCGTTTCTGATGCAGTTCAGGACAATATCCAGACGCGAGTTGTGTTCGCTGAAGGTGCGGCCAAAGATGACGACGTCGTCGAGGTAGCACATGCAGATGTTCCACTTCAAGCCACGCAATACAGTGTCCATAAATCTCTCGAAAGTTGCCGGAGCGTTGCACAATCCAAATGGCATCACATTAAATTTGAAGAGCCCGTCAGGGATTACAAAGGCAGTCTTCTCCTTGTCGTCAGGATGCATCGGAATTTGCCAATAGCCGGATCGTAAATCTACTGAGGAAAAGTAAGGGGCGGAATGAAGGCAGTCTATTGCGTCATCAATACGTGGGAGTGGGTACACGTCCTTTTTTGTTACAGCATTCAAACGGCGATAGTCGACGCAAAATTTCCAAGATCCATATTTTTTTTTAACAAGAATCACTGGAACTGCCCACGGACTTGCTGACTCTTGTACGACTCCCTTTTTCATCATTTCGTGCACTTGTTCGTTGATAATCTGGCGCTCTGATGGTGAAACACGATATGGCTTTTGTCTAATCGGATTTGCCGAACCCGTGTTGATGGTATGGCGCGTTCGAGACGCAGGGATTGCAGGTATATTGTCCTTCTGCGCAAAGTCGAATGCCGAAACGTGCTTCGAAAGCACACCCGCTAACGTTCGGCGTTCACTGGTGCTGAGCGATTTATTTACCATCGACAAAAGGGCCGTTTCCGAACTGTGGCCATCAGGTTCTTCCGGCACATCTGTAAGTTCAGCCACTGATAAGGACGCGTGTTCCCTGGCGAAGGCTAATTTCATGCCATCTGATAGTATAACGGGCTCCTTAGAGCAGTTTACGGTCCATAAGCCAGTGCGTCCACCTATGATCGACACCACACAATGTGGCACCAGCACATTCTTCTTCATACAGTTAAAGTGCATCGGTTCTACGGTAGCTTCGAAGCAGTCGGAATCGGCGCCGCAACAGACAACGGGAACGCAAACGGTAGATGATGCAGGTATGACCGTATCACCACAAACACACAGTGTAGTTTCGCGATCTACAGGTTTCTCCAGGAGTCCTGATGGAATCCTACCACTTAAGAATACTTTTCCTGTGCGGCAGTCGACAGTAGCACCACACTCCCGCAAGAAGTCCATGCCGAGAATAACATCATGAGTCGACCGAGGAATAATTACAAACTCTGTCGTAATAACATGGCCTCCCAAAAATACGTCAGCACTACACACACCAATAGGTCGCAATGGCTCACCACTCACACCACAGAACTTTGAATCTTCGTCCCATTTGAACAAAACCTTTCGCCCTAACACGTGTTTAAAAGAGACACTCATGACGGAAATTGTTGCGCCTGTGTCCACCAGAGCCATCACAGGGACATTATCTACAAGCACGCGCACATTGTTTTTCAGCATCAACACAGGAGGTATTTCTGTCAGTAGCATGTCTCCAGCGACCTCACCTCCATCGGCCGCGCTAGCTAGTTTTCCGGTGACGAAGGGGACGTGGTGCGATACCGCGGTGAGGGAGAACGGGGAGCATGACGCTGCGGTGGGGGTGTCAAACTCCTGTCAGATGCCGGGGAGCGAATCCGGGAGCCGCTGAGCCAATACTCGTCGCCAGATGATACGTGTGCTGGCCACGGGGCAGCGTGTGACCGTTCGGAGGGCTGAGAAAACTCTGAGGGCTGGCCATACCACGTGGTCATACGCTGGTTGCAAAACCGCGATATATGACCCGGGACGCCACAGGAATAACACACCGGGAGAGGTCGAAACCTTGGTTGTTCGTCGATGAAGCGGATATTGTCATTTTCCCGCGTGTAGTGGGTTGGTTCGTAGCGTGTGTCACGACGATACATCGGGCGTCGAGTAGGCGTGCGAGCGCGTTGGTCATAGCGCGGAGTCCGAGGGCGTGTTGTCATCCTCGGCTCTTGGGCTGCGCTGTACTCTACGGCTGCTGCGGTAACCATCGGTTGCCAAGGGGCCGAATGTGGCGTCATCATAGCCTCACGTGACATGTACACGCCATGGTGGTCAGCACTTGAATGCAACTCGTCGCGGCGGGAAAGTTCCTCGCGGACGATCTGTCGGATGGTGGAAGGAAGGTCGAGGCAAGGACTCGTGTCCACACTGGCAAACGTCGTAACGTTTGCCAATCGACCAAACTTTGGCGCAATCCGACGCATCTTGAGCGTTTCAAAAGTTCTGCAGTGCCGAATGACGTCAGACACAGAACTGAGGCTCTCCTTTCCAATCAGAAAATTGCAGACATCCTCAGCCACTCCTTTCAGCAAATGTCCGACTTTATCTTCTTCCGACATGCGAGCACTGACCACCTTGCATAGCTTTAATACTTCTTCGATATATGTTGTGCATGTCTGACCTGGTAGCTGCGCCCGTTGAGACAGTGTCTGCTCCGCACGCTTCTTTTTGGCGACTGAGTCCCCAAAACAAGCCTTTAGCTCGTCAACAAAATGTTCCCACGTCGTAAGCGCGTCCTCGTGGTTCTCATACCACACGAGGGCGGTATCGGTCAGGGAGAACACCACATTGGTGAGCTGAGCGGTTGCATCCCACCCGTTGGATTTGCTCACTCGTTTGTAGTGAACGAGCCACTCGTCGGCATCTTCCCCCGCTTTGCCTCCGAAGGTGGGTGGAACTCGGTAGTAGGGCAGTGGACTGCTAGGCGCTGCCCTCGGAGTGGCTCCTTCTTCTGGCATGTCGAAGATGGTCACGGCTGATGGCGGGAGGCCGGCAAGTCGACGGCTTCGACGAAGCTGCGGCATTGATGGTTCCGTTGTTGTGAGCGGTACCCCGCACCTCCACCACTTTGTTGCGTGCGAAGGAGACCGTTTGTAACCCTTACGGATGAAGGGGACCGTTTACTTTAAGTCGCGAAGGTGAGTGCAAGAGCGGTCAGCTGGTTTATCAACTGAGCGTCGTCCTCTTCTTCCTTCCTCCACTCGGGACCGCAAGCACGTTCACTCATCTTCGTTTTCTTCATGCGTAAGAATATATATATATATATACATAAGGCTAATGGAGCTGTTGTATGGATGGAACAACCTTCCACCAGAACTAAAAAAAGTGCACAAATGTCTCCTTAGCGTTGAAAAAGATTTCCTACGTAATATATAGCCTCTTATTATATTATTAGTTATAAAAAGAATTTTGAAGAAAAATAATTGTTTTGAATTTACTACCACGTTTATATGTGTTGCACGTTATACTCTGTACATCCATGCATGTGGTAATTGTACAATTGTAGCAATATGTGTGCTAATATTGTCAAACTCACCTGTATAGATACAGGAAATGTGTGAAGTAGTATTGCTGAGCAATATTCGAGTTATCGTTAGTTTTGAAATGTTATATTGCTACTAAAAATATTTTGTTGTATCATTGTTGTTTTGTTATGTGACATGCTCTTTCTCATGTTTATATTTGAATGAACACCAACTAGCCTCAGCTTTGGAACTCAGATGCATTACTGCAATTCCAGGCTTCGTAAATTGTAATATGTAAATAAAATTCACTTCATATCAATAGAAAACCAGAAATGACACGTGCACCGGCCATTTAGAAACACTGCGTCAAAGGCTCGTTTTTGTCACGTTCAGTGCTGTCACTTCAGGAGACCTAAGCGAGCTTTCATTGACTGGGCTGTTCTGCCTTTGGGGACTTCCTGGCCCCACCCCCGCGTTGTCGGAGACCACGGGATTCAATCTTGACTTTTCGGTTTCTTTGCCGCAATTAGCAATAACTGACAAAATGAAAGGCCCCGGTGTAGTCATCAACACCGCATTTGTGACGGTGGTATCGCTCCCACTTTCATTTGTCGGGGTCTATAGCTCATTACACGTGTAATGGAGCGCTGCACGTATAGTCAATTACAGGGCAGAGAATGCCGAAAAAGTGATTTTATGCTTTAGCGCGCCATGCCAGTGATTCTGCATGCTTGAGAGATGAGCAGCTTAACTAGTGTCGCAACACAAACTATTGTCGGCGCACCTGCATGAAAAGCACGCTGGCGATCTCCTAATGCTTTCAACCTCGAGCTTGCGAGTACTCGTGAAATTACAGCATGCGTTATGCGATAAGGGAACATTTTAAGCGAACGAAAAATAAAATCAAGAACGATACGTCAGATTGCTACAGTTTGTTCTTGTTAGACCGCAATCCTGCGCGTGTTTCATTCCGTCGGCTTTGCCTTGCCAGCAACACCTGCATGTCACTTAGTCAGCTCGTGTACGTGGTGTGAGGGCACCTTGTGCACACGCTTTCAAAAAAGAGGGGAGTCAATTGAAATAGCTTCTTTTGTGTGAACAAAACAGCTTGTAGTGTGATTGAAGGTCCGCATACAAAAATGAACATTAGTAGATGGTGCTATATCCTTGTTTGACGGTAAAGTGGTCCATCTACTGTGTCATAGCTTTACAGACAGGGAGACATTCTGTCGTTAAGAAGAACATGGCTATCTAGGCGCGAATGAACCGTAATATTGCTCGTTGGCCTGAAAAAGTGGTCTCCGTATAATGCTGCTTTTATTAAACATGAACGACGGCTTATATTGGCTTTATATAAAACACCAAAGTTGAATACGATGAGAGCTAGTTCTGGCATTTATATAGATGCACAAATTATTCGAAAATGCACGGAAAACCCACCGGCGATGTCCCATTCAATAAACTGATTTCCAATGCTATCGCAATCAGCGATGTGTCTAATATTCGTCTGTACTTACATATTGTGCCTTTGTATAAAATCGTATACGTTTGCTTTCTATGGCTGTCAAGTAAATAATTGATTTGATATTTCCCGTGGCAGTACCCTCGTATGCGCTTCGACAACAGGGTCAGCACCACTGCTTCCCTTGTGTAATTTTTCCTCATTCCGAGACATTAACGTGTATGTGAGTTCCATTCTGCTACCGAGAAAGCGTATGCGAAGGGCACCACAGGTTGATCTTCACAACGAATACCATAACATTGGCAGAAATGCATATTTTGAAGAATCCCGCGCCATTTCTGGCACTCTGACGTCAGGTAAATTCAGTGCTGCTGAGCGTGAAATGCCAAAGAAATTCTTTACAGCTGTGTTCCATCTTTTTGACGTCCAGGTGCACGGGCATTTTCTTAAATTTCCAATACGCATTCCACCACTAAGCTATTCAAAACGTACCAAGAAACTTTTACTTCTCTTTATCGATTGCTTTTACATGTTTACCACCCTTTCCACAGCGGTTGCTGGGCGCCGGAATGAGCGCTTCCATGTAGAACTTTCCTTGTCAACTGAATCCTAGGTCACCGCAAACTTTGTGACACTCCGTCACTAAAATTACCAATATGTGCGCTGGCAGCTATTGAATTAAGTTTTCTAGCTGGTCGGTTGAGAAGTGTTGTTGACAATTAGCATGACAAGGTATTTTTTTTCGACATGTTCCATACCGTAGATTGCATTCAGTTGCAAGGCCGTGAAACGTACACTGCAGAACACGCAGTATCTGTTCTAGGCCTCTAAAGAAGAAGGAAATACCAGGTGTTCGGCGTTCCCCTTCGGCGTTCGCCAACCGGAGCAAGGGCATAGCGATGGAGGCGATGAAAAAATTCTGCACGGATGAAATTCTACACGCCTACACGGATGAAAAAATTTCATCCGTGTAGGCGAGTAAAATAGGGAGGCTGTGCGTACCCCCTAGAGTTAACCATTGGAAACATTGAGAAACGTTGCGGAGTCCACAGGCATCTACGCGCATAATAAACAGGCCAAATGAAGTTGAAATGGCCATCTTAGGAATGCATGCTGGCTCCACGGGCAATTAATTGATGATATGCTATAACCAAGTCCCCTCTGCAAAAATAGTGCGGCCAGCCAGTTCAAACCTAAAATCCTTTATGTGAGGAAACGTGAAGTTCTCGTGGACAGCCTGAGCGTTGATGTTTCGGCAGTGCCCGCACAGGCACCAGTCTCCCGGGTGCTTCTATGAAACCAGATTTGGTGGCGAAGCCCACAAAATTCGTAATGCACGTGTATTATATTATCAAATTCGTCCTTTTTAATTTCTGATAGGTTCGGAACGGGTGACGCATATGGGCAGCGATAGGTGGACAACGCGTAACGTTCTAATGGGTCACACTATGCTTTGATGGCTGGGTACTATTGCAGGGCTTTGCGAGGTGCTGCAACTCAGGCACTACACTCTCAAGTGGTGAACTCGGGATAAGCGTACTTATGCCAGTGGGTGTAATGTCGCAGAGCACGCCTAGATGAATACCCGGGTCATGCATGTTGTCAATACGTTGATGAGGTCACATGCTAACGTTCAATCGTAGAGTAATGGCTAGTTTGATCCAATAATCCGATGGTTAACATCAGCTATTATGAACACCCAGCGAAACGTGCGATGCAGGCCCTGAGCAGTTGTGAATGAACGGGGACTAGCCGTGGCTATCGATGAAGGGTTAGCAGTACGTAGCGTTCATCCTGAGGACCTGGACAGGCGATCCGCGTTGGTAGTGAATATCCGTTTACTGCTGCTCCCGCGTCAGCCAGAAACCTCTTCCTTGAGAGGCAGCCCACACTCATGAAGACGCAGCTAGGTTGAGTAGTGAGGTCACAGGCTCACGTCAGGAGTCCCGTTAGCTATTTAACTACCAGATGCAAGGTGTATTGCACGTTCTGCAGCTGTTCTTGGGCATCGTGTCGTACTGCATCGTACATCGTGCTGTACTCGATGGGGGCGAAATGCAATAACGCCCGTGTCGCGTACATTGAGGGCACGTTATAGATCAGCTGGTGGTCGAAATAACCCACAGTCCCCAACTATGGCGTGCCTTATAATCAAATGTATGTCTGGGTAAGGAAAATTCCACAATTATTTCGTTTAATAGGTTACGCTCACTGTAGTTATTTTGATGGTTCTATTAGGTAACCAATTACATGTAATCACTTGCTTTATTGACAAGACAATCTTTAAAGACACTGCCGATTTGAGAGCCTGAATTCGGTGGGAACTGCAGTGTAATAGGCGAGATCGTGCCATGCAGAAGCCTCGTAAATTTTCAGGCAAGGATGCAGCAACAAGAAGCTTAGTATTTACTTATTCTTATTTATTTAACATCTCATTACAGGCCTCGTATGAGGCTCTGGGTAAGGGGAGCATCTCAGAAGGACTAATATAGTATGTATAGTTGGCAGGAAACAAAACCATGTACATACGAGTAAAAAAATGTATACACATCTTAGGCAAACATTAGAACATTGAATAAAAACAATGAGAACGGTAGTGTACATATAAGAGAAAGGACAAAAGATAGGTATTTTTGCAAATAATGTAAAGAATATAGCCAGTCTAATGTTATAAGACGTAAAATACAAGAATAATGAGTGAAATAATGAGCTCATAAACCAGAGAGTGCATACAACCCATGTAACAGGAAAACAAAAGACTCATCCGCATCTAAACGCTTCACCAGGTGTTGGGCAATGTAGTGAACAGGCACTTGTATGTCCAGATTTCCGACGGCCACTTATGACGCTATTGCTACAAAATCCAATACGGCCGATTTCTTTAATTTTCCAATGACCCAATCAGGACCACCTTCTCCATGTATCAGTATTAATTGATCACTGCGCTTCATAGAGGACCCATGTTCTGGGTAACACTATACGTTAGCCAGATAATTATACGTCACAACACTACACAACATCCCATCAACCATACGATGTTTTATCAACAAAAACTGGGGAAGATAAATGACCGAAGTTGGGAAATCAACTATTAGTGAATATAAGCATTGTGTTAATGGCTTCCGAGAAGTGACAGAAAGGGCCAGGCCAGCTGCTTCTGCTTACAGTATCTGTGCAGTGTTAATAAATATTCAGTGAAAGATAACGTAAAAATTATCGATTAATTTGGAGTAATGGCTCAGTTATGCTTGTGGGGCAGGTAATTGTAAGTATAACAATATATTTTTCAATGAAGTAGTTTTATCACAATGAATTAAGTTTTTCTGCAACGTGTACAATTACCGTTGTACCTGTTTTTTTTTCCACAAAGCTCATGCATAAGGCATCTAATGCCAATACGTGTACGCACTGGAAATGGTTGTAAATAAAACACACGCGTTTTAACTTGCGTGGCAAAGTTCTTTCCTGTTTTTAATGAATGAATGAATGAATGAATGAATGAATGAATGAATGAATGAATGAATGAATGAATGAATGAATGAATGGTCACCTTTTGTTCATATCCTTAAACAACATTGGAAGTTCACTTGGGTTCTTTGTAATACTACTAGTTCTGGTCCCAGGCAATTATTTGACATCATTACAACTCAGACTGAAAGGTAATATGGATTGAAAGTTCGGATTCTGAAATCAAACAAAATTGTACTTGCGTTGCGTTTGACAACACCACCATTTAGCAAAGTATATGACCAGCAACGGCAAGGGTAACATAAGGTGTGCGCAAAACGGGGGAGTTTTAGCAATGCCGTTTAAAGGAAATTGCATGACTTTATTTTTCCCATTACGGGAACCAGATTTTTTTTAAAATAAAGGTTGCTAGTGATATAGCATCCCATACACAGATGGCTTCATTCGTTCTTCAAGGATCAATGGTAGCTTTCGCACCACAAAAAGTTGCATTTCAGCACTGACGATATCGTGTGGAATGGGGTGGTAGGAGCACTGCCTTCCTGCCTCGTACGCACACCGTTTTACTGGATGACTATACAAAGATTTATGGCCGCCAGGCCGGTGCGAGCGGCACAGCGGTAAGGAACAGCACTAAGTGAGCCGACACATTTGCGTGATGCTAAGGAGCAAGATTACTTCCGCGTAAATTTACAAAATAAATTTCTGAGTATTACTCAGATTTCATCATGCAACTTGAAGCGAGTTGGTTGCATAGGAAATGAAAATCGAAGTCAGCCCTGCTCCTGTCGCAAAAAATGTCATGGGAAGAGAAATATTTGGAATCAACTATCCTAGATATCGGCGCTGTACGGAAGCCCTCGTTGGCCTTGCCATGTGGGCGAACATGATCTCCTCGGAGCCGTTATGCCAAGTCTGTGACCAGTATTCACCATATAATTTAAATTCCAGATACCACAAATAGCGTTGCGACAAAGCAACGTCAGTCAGTTATGCACAAGAGCATCCAATAGAATTGGTTAAATAGCTTTTTTTCTTAGATGTTCAAGGCTAGTGAATTCATTCTTTTACTGAAGTGGTCAAGAGATAATTACTCATAATCTTCAGGGCAAGTAACTTATTATAAGGTTCTGGATTCGCTATCTGACAGTCGCGGCCTATTGTCCTGTGAAATCACAATTGCGTTGCTTATGAAAGCTCGAAAGCTCTATTCGGAGTAGTACGGGTGCTGTAAAGCAAGCTGAACTTCATAGGAGATTCCTTAGCAGGGGAATACCAGTCAATAAAAAGAAACCCCAGAAACACTATGAGGAAAACATATATGTGCTGGGGAGCTAGGTTTATTCTACTAACTTTCTTTGCCTACTTCTGACGTTTTGAGCCTATATAGTGGTCAATGAAAGGAAAACCACAAATGTTTTTACAGGGAAGCTCTACATGGCTAGCAGATTTGTCCGCTCGTCTGTCTGGTCCTCTGTCGGTCGCCTGTACGCCGAAAGCTCCTCCGGTAGAACCCCGTGCGCATCCGCGAAAAAAAAAAGGGAGAGAAAGAGAGGCGTGCGATTACCCAACACCACCCAGATAGCAAAAGGCCTGTTTACTCCGATCCGTGACCTCACGCCATCTAGTCCAAAATTTTCATTGACAACCACTCTGTTGCTAAATTTGGAGCGTCTTCCTTAGATTATACGTCAATTGGGCCAGGCAAATTGACCTCACGAATTGGAGTGGAAACGACTTGTGTCACATGGGTGGTGTTGGATTAGCTGCGCCAGTGGTGACGTCGTTGTTCTCCGTCGCGGCCAAGCAAGCGCGAACCAGTTTCTATCCGGCTCCGAAACGGATAGGTCACATGTCATGCGTACTCCTTAATAGCAGGTAGCTTTCGATCAACAACGCCGCGAGCAGAACCGCAAACTAGCTCGTCTATGGCGTGTCGATGCTGCATCCCGGGCTCAAGAATGGGCTCGTGCAGCTGAGCGCTAGCAGCAACTGCGTACCGAGGGCGCGGTAGCCTACCAAACTGTCGTTTAAGGAACCGTCGGAATTAAGCCAGTGATAAATACTAGGGCCACGCGTTTCAGCTTCGCAGGCTATCTATCGATACGGAGTGCTTGGGTGGTGTATGTTTTGTTGTTTATTGAGCACTTAAAGAATGTCTGTATTCCCGAAGAATAGAAATTATTTGGGAGTGTTCGCAACCAACCATGCAGCGCGTGACGTACGACTTCACCAGAAGGAAACTTCTTGCCAATAACGCCTTCTCTCACTTGTCCGAACATATGGAAGTCGCTCGGGGCATGAGTATGGTAGTTGTGGAAGAAATTCACATTGCACGTTTGCTATTGTTGTAAGGCCCATGTGCTGCCCTGCATTGTCATGTTGCAACATAACACCTACAGAGAGCTATCCATGGCGTTTCGATTTTATTGCAGGCCGATGATAATTTTATAAGAGGCCAGAGTATTTTTAACTAGTGATTGTAGTCTTTCGCAATCAGTCAATCAGTCATTGGTAGTGCTCGTGAGATGCCTCGCGGCAAATGAGAGCCTCATCCAGGCAACTTATGCATATTTGCATCGAAATCCGCGAAGAATTGTGGCCATACATATTTCGAATCTTGGTGGAGCATTACACAAACTGACAGACATTAGGTTAAACACAGGATCTATGCAGCGTTATGAAGGCAGTCTTCTTGCCTGGGGGTACATAGATTTGTGTCAGTAGCTTGAGCGTGACGCGACAGAGAAGTACGAGGCAGAATGTAAACAGTGAAATCTATGTTTGGGGGAGGATACACATCCTTCTTTGTAACTGCGTTAAGGCACGTGTAGTCGACGCAGAATCACCATAAGCCATCTGGGCATGGGTGTTATCGCGATAGGGATAATCGCTGTAGGCAGGTGGCGGCCAGTCTGCCGGTACATCACAGTAGCGCTCATGAATGGAGTACTGGTGGATCACGCGGTTGGCATCTGGGCCTTGAAAATGAGCTAGCTCATCTTTGATAACTCGTCTTGCTAAAACAGCAAGGTTGTTAGAGGCAGGTACATCAACAATTGCTACGGCTGTCACGCTGTCCAGCCGAGCAAACTTGGAAAAGAATTCGGCGTGTTTTGAGAGCCTCGAACATACGGACAACACCGCCTTAAGCCACAAGGGTAGTTACGTCTTCTTTAGAGATCCACAAATTGTGTACATATTCGGTGATTTTCTTTAGTAGGTGTCCAACTGTGTCCTCGTCCGGCATACTTGCATTCAGAATTCTGCCAAGCTTCAGTATTTCCTCAATATTGGTAGTGCACGTTTTTCCCGGTAACTAGGCTCGTTGAGAAAGCGTCTGCTGAGCTCACTTTTTTTTTCGAAAACGAATCGCAAAGCATTTCTTTATCTGTTCGATGAAGCTGCCCCAAGTTGTGAACGCGCCTTCGTTATTCTCGAAACACATAGGGGCAGTTCCGACAAGGAAAAAGACAACGTTAGAGAGCTGCGCAGGCGCGCTTCATTCATTGTGGCGGATCGCCCACTGCTAGTGCCTCAACCAGTCTGCGACGTCCTCGTTCGCTTTGCCTTAGAATGTGCGTGCTTCTCGATGAGGTGCCCAGTAGCCAGCCAGCCTAGGGCGAATGCATTCTTCCGCGGTTTCCTCGCGAATGCCGCCTCCGCCCGAATTACTCACATCAGCGTCTCCCGGTGGTAGCCGGCCCAGTGTTTGCTGCGTCGAAGGGATAGTATAGCTCGTTAGTCTAGTGTGATGTACCCAGCTCGCCCAGCGAAATTGTTCCGAATAGGATGGGCTTGTCTAAAAGATGACAAATGGTTAGCGTGGAGCAAGGGTAGGACGTTCATGCAAGGGAAAACAGGAAGCGGGCAGCTTCTCGCACACACCTCTACTTTCGATTCCTTCGGATTTGTCGTGCAGCGTGACAATACGATCACATCATGCACAATCTGGTTTGTTGAACCATGACTGTGGTTTCCACTTGATAGAATATCATCCAGCGTCTCTCGGCGGTTTTGCATCACGATGGCTTCAGCGGCTGCATCGCTTTCTGGGCTCGAACCAGGGTATATCTGACCCGGACGAGAAGCATGGGCCACGAACGTCACACACTCTGTGCATTGGTGACTCCTATTGTAGACTTGCCTCTGCGACATACATTCTTCGCCATTTTGGAGCCTTATCTACTTGGAATTTCTCTAGGCGTCACGCCACCAGTACGCAGAACCGAATTGCCGAAAACCGTTCCTCACTGGTGCAAGTTGCTAGCTTGGTGGTCATTTTTACAAGCTTCCTGTGCACGCGCTTCTGCACCTGCGTGATGCTGCTACCTAGTGAATGTCCAGCCTACTCTTAGGAACATGTTTGCCAACGTACTGGCGCCACCTTTCGCTTTTATTGCGATAGCATTCATATGGACACTTCAAGCGCGTTTCCGCAGTCGGCGCCGCGTAAAAAAGGCCAAGGGTGATAACACCGTCGCCGCGCGCACTAGGCTGTATGTGCAAGTGAAGACGTGTGGCGGGAGCCGACTATCATGGCTCCATTTCAGCCTCGCGAAAGAGACGAAAGCGGGCAGGAAGCTCGCCGTCTGCCGTCGTGCACAATGCACCCAACGTTGCGAGGCACCGAGGGAGGGGAGAGAAGGGGGCGGCTTCTACTCAGGCTGCTTGTGCCCATGTAGCGACTGCTCGCGGCCGCGTTGGGGCAGGGTCTAGGTGCGTCGGCAGCTCGTAGGTTGGTCCGTGCTTTGCGTTCTCCCTTAAAAATAGAGTTTAGACTGTCTATAGAAAGTCTATAGACTTTTTATAGACTAGTTATGGGCGAAAGTCAATATAGCCTGTTTCTTATTATCCATTATTTGTCTATGGACTGTCTATAGGCGAGAGTCGATAACGTTTATATTTGATTTTGTTACTCGCCTTCTATACAGGGTCTATGGAAAAAGTCTATAAGGTGTCTATTTCTTTTTGTGTACTTCCTCTGTATAGACTATCTATTGACGAAAGTAAACAAACTCTATTTTTCTTCATTCCTTGCCTATATACTGTCGCTAGACGAGATTCAATAAGGTTTCTATTTTTGTCTACTCGCATTCTATAGACAGTCCATAGAAAATTTTCGATAAGGTGTTTGTTTTTGTCTGCTTCCGCTCTATAGACTACCTATAATCAAAAGTAGATACTCTATTGTTTTTCATTCTTGGTCCTTAGAGTGTCTGTAGATGAGAGTCCATGAAGTGTGGATCATTTTTGTCTACTCCCGTTCTATGGTCGGTATAAAAAAACGAGTACGATGTTTTTTTTGTTTTTCTACTTCCGTCCTATAGATTACCTGTAGAAAAAATTTGAGAGTCTCCATTTATCCCTATTGATTCTTTGTCTATAGACAAGAGTCTTTAAAGTGTTTAATATTTTTGTCTACTCCCGGTTTGTAGATTGCCTACAGAAAAAAGTTGATAAGATGTATATTTCTTTTTGTCTATTTTCTAGTTTACAATTTTTCGCGCACACGCAATGCACACATTCACGTGCACACAAACACACACATACACATATATGTGTGTGTGTGTGCGTGTATTGCTACGCGACTGGCGCCTCGAAGACCACTGCGTGCATTTGCGGACTTCTGATGCTAGATTAGATTAGATTATGGGGTTTTACGTGCCAAAACCACTTTCTGATTATGAGGCACGCCGTAGTGGAGGACTCCGGAAATTTCGACCACCTGGGGTTCTTTAACGTGCACCTAAATCTAAGTACACGGGTGTTTTCGCATTTCGTCCCCATCGAAATGCGGCCGCCGTGGCCGGGACTCGATCCCGCGACCTCGTGCTCAGCAGCCTAACACCATAGCCACTGAGCAACCGCGGCGGGTCTTCTGATGCTAGCAAAAAACACTTTTGTAGAGTACGACGTCGCACATGTGGTGTGCGCGTTGTGTGTCGTCCGATTCTCAAATTCTTTTCACGTTGTCCTCATACCTCGGCTGCATTGCTAACATCGGGGTGGTTTTTCTTTGACTGTTATCCTGCACTATAAACTCATCAAAGTTTCTCATTCACTTAAAATATGCGCCAAATCCTGTGAGCCCACCGAGTCCTTCGCAGGCGGTATGCCTGCGCGACCATGTATACGAGTATATCATTGCTGTACTGATTGCTTTAACCCATCGGAACAGAAAATTTGCACTAACATGTGCGCGAGTATCCTATTTGGCGGTACGCTGGAAGGTATGCTAGAAATGCACCGTATTATTCATCGTCGTTCGCGATAATGCAAGCGTCTGACGGGCTCTGTAACGGCTTTTAGAAAGATTGCATTCATCCAAGTGTGTGTTTCAGTTCCATGCGATAGCCCACAGCGTTTGCAATACAACTTGCCAGCGCACTTCCTTTATCCATGAAAAAAAACTACTGAAAAACGGAAAATAAAAGCAGCCCGTTGCACGCGTATGGCGTGCAGAGAGACAGACAAAGAGATAGCGATGGCAATGAAATTGAAAAAGGAAAAGGCACTCGGACTTCTCGGAGCACGCATACCCTAGTCGCCTCGAGACCCTGCGCATGCGCAATAGTAGCAGTGGCGGTGCGCATCTGTCCGCGTTAATTTGAATTGTCGACGAGCGCACCAGTACCTTGGTGTCTGTGTATGCGCGTCTTCTTTGTGGCATTACACGTCAACTACACTGGACGGTAAGTTCTAGCAAAAATGTTTTCCGTCAATAGCACATGATTAGGTGATGCGCATCTTGTAGCGCGAACCGGCTGCATGTAGCGTAAGTGACTCGGGCATAGTGTTGGTTTGTCGTTTACTTGATTTCATAGCGCACTCTTGTTCTCGCTTCTACTACATGGAATGTTTTACCGCAAGGGATCACTCACGCTTGTTGTTTTCAGCGTCATAGTTGATGTGCATAAAAAAGAAAATACACCATGTTTCATCTTTATACTGAGCAGCCACAAAGCATATTTTGTGTGTTTAGGAACCAGTTTCGGTAGATCTCATTTGTTGGTGCTCGATCAGGCCGCCATGAACGGTGCGCCACATGTGTAGTGAAATTCTCGCGACGCGCTTTACTTAGTACCTCGAAACTGTGTTAGCGTGACAAATTTTCAATGAGAGACGTATAGTTGAATAAATGCTAGCGTACTCCGATGAAAGGCCGTGTTTGCGGGGCGTGCATCAGCAGTACGTGCGCTGCCGTTTTCGTACATGGTAAAAGTAGCAGTATCTTTAAGGCTCCTGGCAAGTAATCTAAATATATGCAATCGCAACAGCTTTCGGAGCACGAAACCTGCGATAAGCTCAGTCACTCACAGCTATGCTACTTAGCTGAAAAAATTAGAGGACAATAATTTAGTCGCTCGGGGAAGCAGCTTCACACGTTTCAAACTGAAGGCATTGGGTTTGACGACAGTTCGAAGATTTTTTTTTTCGGGTCTTGGTTATGAACAGTTTAGCAGCAGGAGTTATTTTCCTGGCTACTTGAAAAGCGTTATGTGCCTTTCGATGGCACTTAACGGTGTTAGGCAGTTTACGCGCTGTTATTCACTAGGCAGCTGCTGGCGCAGATTCCCATTTTGACAGTCGTGAATGGTATGGAGACCTTGTAGTGCGTATTAGGTGTTTCGGTTTTCACTACTGTTGAATTTAGTGCCGTCGTCTCGGACAGACTATATGCTACATGCACTGTACAAAAGAAAACAATTGCCAGATTATCAATTTTGTGATCTTTTCATATTAAATAACGCACAGATTATTCAAATAATTTAGTGGACATTGCACTTGTTCTACCGTTATCATCACACCTAAGCAAATCGTAACATGTTTTAGCTGATAAGTAACCGGACAAATACGTTCCATTCATGTGCTTTCTTCCGGAAAGTGTGGCAAATAATGTATTCATCTTGAAGTATGAGAAAATCGACTTTGCAGGCTGTTCTAAGCGGAAATAAATTGCAATTAATAACGTGATTGTTCACAACTGCAGTCACTACTCTGAGCATGTTCTGTCGGCACGCACTTACTGCATTAACACCCGAAAAATGTGCACAGACCAGCCGGGCATCTTTGTTTTGGCAATAATTTGTCGGAATTGTTTGGAATTCTCGCATTTGTTTCCCACTTTGATAAGTACACTAGGCGTCATATGAACCTGTCTTAATCTTACCGCTGCTGGCACCAGCGACCGTTAGGAATATCTAGCTGCTCATCCTATTGCAACATGATGAAACATTAAAATGGTACTGATTCGTATTGGCATATAGTGTTTAGTTAGAGGTAGAACAAGTTAACTAGAGACATAAGTGGTGATAGCAAATTATATATAAAGCTACTTATGAACCGTAAAAATAGCTCTTTGAATAGTTTTCCCTCACATAGTTGCATCTGCTTTACGTGTGTGTCTTTCTGTGCCCTTGTCTTCCGCACTCTGCTCGTGTTGCCATGAATTACGAACTTGCTCAAGCCTTTGTCAACTTTATTACACAAGGGATTCCATTCAGTTGAATCTAATACTGCATGTCAAATGACTGACGTGTTATTTGTTTTATATAAAATTAATGGACTGGCAGTACTTGGCAAGAAATAACCCGCAATATTCTTTTGTGCACAGAAGCGGTGGGTGTCATAGACTGCCAGGGAAATTTCATGAGAACAACCAGGGAACACTTGGAAAAATTTGGGCATTTAAAAATCTCTACATGAATACGCTGCCTTGTTATTTGCCACACAAGGCTTCCTGATAAATCTCTGTGTTTAACATATTTTTAGAACGTTTCACCTCACAAAAATTCAGACAAACCGATCCTATTTATTGAGAAGAAGTGAAAGTGAAGCATACTGACACGAGATATTTTACTCAATTTTTCTTGCGTTAGCTTTAGTTCCTGAGCCTCGAAACCCTAGAAGAAGTAGTCATGTTTGAGAGCCCCTTTTCTTACGTTATTTGTACATTTCCTTTCTACGTTTTTTTACATTATTCTTTTTTAACAGCTTTACTCAATTTATGTGTGCTGGGAAACATTGTATCGACAATAGTCGACAAATGTGGCAAGGCTAACATTCATGGATTAACTATATACTGATCTGCAGGAATTGTCTATAGACTTTCTATAGGTGTATGGACCTATGGCCTTACATACTTTTTGTAGACTAGTCTATAAAATGAAGTCTGTGGACTCTCTAGAGTGTCTCTCGATAAATGAAAATACAAGTTTGTAGATACATGTATGTAGAATCTCTACAAAAATAGAACTGTATAACCCTATACACTTTTGTCTATAGACAAGTCTATGAAATGTCCAGTTCTATTTTTGTAGAGTGAAGTCTGTAAAATGTACAGTGCCACTACGTCATTCCGTAAGAAAAACGAAGATAATCCGCGCTTAGATACCCTCAGGAAAAAGTCGGTCTGCTGCTCGACAAAGTCGTTTGCACATATTGTACCTAAAAAAGAGTCTTAGTCTTGGGGATCTTGGCGTGGCGGGTCCACGGGAGCGCAAGACAGGCAGTCGGCAGCAGAGTGTTTTCATCCTGAGTTCTACATTACAGTAATATGATGCTCGTACAGTCTAATTCTCCATCGTGGTAGGCGTCCCGAACGGACCTTTAAATTCGCTAGCTAACAAAACGCGCAGTGGTCGCTGACGACTTTGAACGGCCTGCCATATAGGTAATGGCGGACTTCTGCTGTAGCGCCAATAAGGTGAGGAATTTCTTGTCGATCGTAGAATAACTGTCTTCGCTTTTGACAGCGACCGGCTAGCGTAAGCTGTCACCCGTGCAAGTCCGTCTTTCCTCTGGACTAGGAACGGCACCCAGCCCTAGGCTGTTGGCGCCAGTGTGCATTTCTGCATCGGTGTCCTCATCGAAGCGCGCAAGTACAAGCAGCGACTGCACGCGTCGTTTAAGTCCTTAAATGGGTCGGTGAAACTTCGCGAAACTTCCTGACAAAGCGCCTGTAGTAGGCACAGATGCCAAGGAATCTACACTCTCCCTTCTTGTTAATAGCAGCTGTCATCTGCGGGTCGGGGTGGACTTCAGATCTGCTGATGACGTGGCGCAGGAACAGAAGCTCATCGTAAGCGAAGCTCCACTTTTCCGCCTTCAGAGTGAGCCGTGATGACTTGATGGCCTCTAGTTGTTTTCCTAACCGCGTAAGGTGATCGTCCAAAATTTCCGGTGAAGACGATGTCATCCATGTAAACAAGACAGGTCTACCACTTCAGTCCTGCTAACACAGCGCCCATCACGAGCTGTAACGTTGGAGGCGCCGAGCACAGTACGAGTGCGGTTACCTTAAACTTAAGAGGCCGTCTGGCTTCAGGAAGGCGGTCTTTTCACGATCCCTCTCATCTACTTCTAATTGCCAGTATCCACTTTTCACATCCATGGACGACAAGTATTTAATGTTGCAGAGTCGATGCAATGCGACGTCTATCTGTGGGATGGGGTGTACGTCCACGGGCTGGTGCTGTGTACGATCGGTGCTACAGTGACAGGTGGCAGCCTGGTGACGGCCATCGGGACTGCCGTCGAGTGTTCCAGTGAGTGGCGACGAAGTAGTCGGCGATATTGCGAGGGCGTTATCCTCGCTCCGGGCCCGAAGCGTTGACGGCAAACCCTCGTAGTCCCATTTCGTGGTATGGACACCCGCGGTAGACGTGGCCCGCTTTTCCGCAGTGATATCAGAGCAGTCAGTGGCCAGGAAAGCACCAAACGTCAGTCTTCCCTGCCATGCTGCCTCAGACGCCGGGTTGGCGTGCCGGCGCCAGCGGCGATGGACTACGGAACTGCGGCGTTACTCGACCATGGCCCTGGCGCGCTTGGGGAACAGGATGGCGGGTGACGGCGGCATAGGTTATTGCTTCAGGCTGAGGTTGTGCCATATTCCGGCTGTACTTCGGGAAATCCCAATGACCGCTTTATGTCATCCCGTACGAAGTGTGCAATCGAATTCACTTGGGACTGCAACGCAGGGAACATCATCTGCAGTTCGCGCACAGCTTGCCTGACGGCCTTTCTCGACAGTCGCTGAAGCAGAGAGTTTAAACGTCTGCAGAGTCTGGCATTCAGGCTCGAATGAACCGCCTGCTGCATAATGTAAAGTCTTCTCAATTGTTGTTTCTTCTGGCAGAAATTGTGCTACAATCGTGGCGGGGTTGCGCATCAGTGGCAAAGAGTTCTAGTTTTACACCACGCATGATGAGATTTACTTCATTCTCCTCGGACGTTTGCGGGTCGGAGTGTCGGAAACGACGAGCCATCTCTTCCGTGAATACTGAGACGCAGCACTCGGGCTGGTAGCAGAAGTTCAGCCCTTTCTCTTGCGACCACGCTTGTGAAAGTCCCCAGGAAATCGTTGCAGAACAGGTGTCATGTCTATAACGAGGACTCTCGATTTTCGAACTGAGTCCTGGCAGAGCCTTCTACTGAGAAATAGATGTCATGCAGCTTGATGTGAGTGCTTCACTTGTAAACTGGAACCCTCTCGGATGTCGCGAGCTAGGTCTCCGGCTCTGCTGGTCTCCGGCATGAAGTTCTGCAGAAGGTATGTGGCTCCAGTTTTGCCGAGGCACTACCGTTGATTGCAACGCTGTTGTCATTGCTGCTGCTGACTTGGTGTGGGTCCTTCAGCTCTGCTATGGTAGCACACCGTGTTTTTTGGGGCAAGTGTTGTAGTCTGCGGCTCGCTCGATGGTCTGGGGCGACGTTGGCGCTTTCTTCTGGGTTCCCGATTGGATCACGGTGTTTCGGGGGCGTTTGGCGTTATTTTTTAACAGTATCACTTATGTAAATTTCGATATAGACCCCGCCCTAGCCAATGACTATAGTACCATACAGATTGCGCGCATATTGCAAAATGAAATATGCGTAATAAAGAATGCACCTAGCACCTACACTAGATTTCACGGACTAGTGACGATGAAGAATGCAGGAAAACTGAATGACGAAACTAGTGCTTCATTTGGCGAGCCTGTGCCCTCAAAAGTAGGCTACACCGAAAGAACAACGATAGCGGCGAACGCAATCGATGGTCATTGAAAATCTTATTAGTGGGTCAAGCGCGTCAGCACTTGTATACAAGAGTCATCGAACGTTCCATAGTAATCGCCGGTGGCCTGTGTCTCTCAGAAATAACTTACCAATTCATGTCTCGCATACCTGCATTGAGATCCCACAAGCTCGGTTGACAATATACAGCGGAGAGAGCCATCCATAACATTCGAGGAACTTCCGATATATGGTGGCACGTCGTGTGCTGAGCGATAACATTTGTTATACGGTGAAGCGCGGTCACCTGAAAAACACGTACACATGTCAATAAAGTCACACCGGGCCCCTAGGGTGCAAAAAAAGCACAATCTCACAAAATGTATTTCAAAATTAAATTAAATTATGGGGTTTTACGTGCCAAAACCACTTTCTGATTATGAGGCACGCCGTAGTGGAGGACTCCGGAAATTTCGACCACCTGGGGTTCTTTAACGTGCACCTAAATCTAACTACACGGGTGTTTTCGCATTTCGCCACAAAATGTATTTCAGGCCTTATTACACGGCAGCAAATAAAATTAGGCATCTGTCGGACAATTACCTAGTATGGTGTGGTTGAAAGCATGGAGCGGACATACCGATTTCCTAGTTTGGGCACCGCGGGTGCACTGTGCTGATGCAACTGTTTCCAGCGCAACGACGCATTTTGCCATAAGGTACGGCTACAGCAAAGTGGGCCACTTTCTCACTTCGTCCACTACAAATAGCAGCGTCACGAGGATTTGATGTTCTTTTGCCGGTACGAGGTCTTTCGGCTTGTCGTCCCATCTCGTGAGGCAGCTATGGGCTTTTCAACCCGGGATTCAAGTTGACTAATGTTGGACCCTGTGCTGTAATTAGGCACCTAACCATTGCTAATGGCCACACCACAAAGTCAAGTAAATATTGGCCACTACCATTTCATGCCACGAATTTCGATCCGATAGGCTCCTATGTTTACACCAATCCGGGCTGTGCCTCATCCCATCCCAGGTGCTGTTGCCCATCCGGGCAACAGCACCTGGACCACGCACTTTGATCCGGTTCTGTGCACGGGAATACCTGCTTGCAGATAGCTCTACGCCAATAATTCTGCTTGCAATTGTTACAACCGAATTGTCCATCTAGCGCACCACGATTATACCGTCATGGGAAAGCGCATGATCTTCGTAGCTACGGGGCTGGCACTGGAAAATGTAGGGAGCCCAAATGCCCAGCCTGACCATATGGCAACACGTAAAATGACACTCTCGTACACAAAATAAACATTATTATCCCGCAAATTACCACCGGAAATCACATATTTCATAAGGTACAAATCGACATGTGGATCATGCTATTGTTGAAATGAATATTGAAAACGTTCGAGCCGAATCATTGATATGATGGCGAATTAGCCAGCGAAGCCGGTCTGGGATGCCATGGCCAAACTCTGCGTCCAGAAACATTCTCTTCAATTAGGAATTTTCCTCGGCGAAACTTGGAGGAGGTGGAACCTCCTGCTTCTGCCGCTTGGCCGGAGGCTTGAGCGACCTAGTTTGACGCTTATAAGCGGCCTCCAGTAGGCAATCTTCATCGGTAGCTCCATGGGTAATAACTAGACTCTCCCATCTGCTCTAGCTAAGGTTTTTGGAAGGCAACGTCACTGGCCACATTCTCCGCTTTCACATGGGCACGTTGTCAATGGTTATAGTTGCGTTTCTCCTGTGGATGGCTCTCCTAGTACTCGGTTTGTTCATGGGCCGCGCGCACAATGCGTGGTCTTCCCATTTTCTACATTTTTGTTGGAGTTGCAACTGTTGCAAGGGCCTACCTCTGCAATGCACCATCCGGTTCTCGCACACCGCGGCGGCTACCGCGGCGCAAATCGCTGTGCTTTCCCGCCACAACTGCCGCGCCATTGTATTGAAGGCAGACGACAGCAGGCGCAGCCAGCAGCAACGGCAGCCAGCGCGGGTGCGCTCCCTACTGCGTACGTGCGGCGCGCGGTGAAATCGCGTGTCCCTTCTTCTCCACCTTACTATCGTTCGTTCTCCCCTATTCGCCGCTAGAGCCGCCATCTTTTCGTGAAGTTTAAGGACATTAGCCTCCCCAGACACCCGCGCCCCCTACGAGCCCACGCAGTGCCGCCCTCTTTTTTGTTCACTTTACCGACGTCAGTAAGCCCAGATACACACTTCACGAGACCACGCGAATGGCTCATTCATATAGGTCCGTTCGGTATGCAGCTTCGCTCTACAAAACACTTAGCCATGAAGGCGTTTCATCTCGACGTGCCGAACTGCAAACCAGTATTTCCTTCCTTTTCGAGCTGCTCCCAAATTAACATAGTGAGCTTTTACCGCCTTTGTTTGTAAGCTGTGTCCTAAGCACTCGAAAAGAACGTTGCATTGGAATGAAAATATCAAGTAATGTAATAAATTTCTGGTGAGCTTTCACCTTCATCCTCTTTGGCGTATGCTAAAGCAGCTCCTTTCAAACTATTAATGAACAGGTTACACAGGCTACTTCTATAATTAGCGATGGAGTTAGATGAGTGTTTAAAGACACGAAATGTGGGAAAGTGGCAGGAGAAGATGGAATGACAGTCGATTTATTCAATGGTGGAGGAGACATCATGCATGGGAAGCTGGCGGCTCTTTTTGCGATGGGGTGGCCTTAGGGAACCTCTTCACGACTTCAAGGGTTCCAAATAACTGGACCATTGCCGATACTATACTAATCCTCAAAAAAGGAGAAGTTAAGCAATTGAACAATTATAGGCCCAAAAGGTTACTTCCAGTATTGTATAAAATACTCACCAACATAATTTGCAATACAATAAGGGCGACACTGGGATTCGGTCAAACGAAAGAACAGCCTAGCTTCAGGAAGAGATACTCTAGAATGCGTGAAATCTATGCCATCGTTCAGGTAATCGAGAGATCCGCAAAGTGCAATCAGCTTCTCTATATATCATTGACAGATAACGAAAGGGGATTTGATTCAGGAGAGATCCCAGTAGTCATAGTGGCATTACGTATTCCAGGAGTAGGGGACGCTTATATGAATATCTTGGAAAATATATACAGAGATTCCCCAGGTACCTTAATTCTTCACAAGAAAAGCGGAAAGATACGTATAAAGAAAGGGGTCAGACAAGAAGACATAATCTCTCTAATGCTGCTCACTGCACACTTGAAAGATATATTCAAGCTATCAAACTGGGAAGGCTTATGACTAAAGATCAACGGAAAATATCTCGGCAACCTTCGGTTTGCAGGTGACATTGTCCGCTTCAGGAGCACTTGGGAAGAGCTGCACGAAATGATTGAGGACCTTAACAGAGAAAGTGCAAGACTGGGTTTGAAGAATGACATGCAGAATATAAAGAAAATGATTAATATCGTGGCAAGGGAACAAGAGTTCAGAATCGTCAGTCAACCTACAGAGCCGGTGAAGCAGTACGTTCACCTAAGTGAATTACTCAGAGGCGACCCTTATCATGGGAACGAAATTTAGAGAATAAGAATGGGTTGGAGCGTATACGACAAGCATTGTCAGATCAGGACTGAAGATTATCATTCTCATTGATAAGAAAGGTGCGCAGTCAGTGCACTCTACCGGTGCTAACATATGGGGCAGAAACATGGAGACGGACAAAAAAGTTCGAAAAGAAGTTAAGGACCACACAAATAGTGATGGAACGAAGAATCTTAGATAAAACGTTAAGAGAAAGAAAGAGAGTGGGGTGGATCAGAAAGCATACGAGAATAGCCGATGTTCTAATTGATATTGACGGAAAAAATGGAGCTTGGCCGGTCATGCAATGTGTAGGTTAGATAACTGGTAGACGGTTAGGGGGACAGAATGGGTGCCAAGAGAAGGAAAGCGCAGTCGAGCACGGTAGAAGACCGAGTGAGTTGATAAAAGCAATTCCCAGGAGGTAGTTGGAATCGGTTGGCGCAGGACAGGGCAAATTGGAGGAGGAAATGACAGGCCTTCGTCCTGCAGTGGACATAAAGTAGGCTCATGATGATGGTGATGGAAGTTACTTTCAAATTAATTCGTGGAAAATAGAAGATCGCGACACCATAAAGAAAGCACTGAGGTCAAAGTCGGGATGATCAACATGCTGGGGGACTACAAAACAGAGGTTGATGTCCAGCCTCAGAGAGAATGTTGCTACCGTGTGTTAAATCTGCTTGCCTAATCCCGGTAAATTCCGCCACCTCATCAGTCCATATTCCACCGCCTAACTTCACAAAAGTTCAAGATGCATTTTCTTCTGTTTTCTGGTTACGTGCTTTCTTGTTTATCAGCTCATTATTTCGCTTATCATTCTTGTATTTTTTGTATTGTTTATTATTTGTACTGGAGTGGTGACATTTTATTACATTGTTTATCGAAAGAACTGCATCGTATGTCTTTCTTCTAATATGGACATTACTGACCATTTTATATTTGTACAATGCTTTGATGCTTGTACAAGAAGAGTATTCATTTTTCCGCTGTCTAATAATCATGTAAGTCTAATATGTTTTGTTATATGTCCTATATACTAGTTCTATCCTTCTATAACGCCCGCCTTACTCAATGCCTCATACGAGGCCTGTAAGGACAGTTTAAAAAAGTAAGGTTGTTGGTATAGAAGTTTAGCGCCTAGAAGGATCCGTCCTATAGAATAGTTAATCTATAATTTTCATACACAGTAGTTAAAACAGAACTAACCTATGAAAGCTTCAAACAAATGTATCGCGGCCATTAAAAATTAAGGCGAATTCTGGCATATGAGTCCATAGCTATGCCAGAGAATGCCACAACTTTCAGGGCTTAGAGTTAGTTGTATGTTGCCTCATTTCGCATATAGAAGACAGAATACGGTGCCATCATCTCGCTCACTGTCAGGTGTTGATGCGAAACGACACAAAAAGAAAATCATTTGCATGATTTGAAGAGCGAAGTAGCCGAATAGTGCACAGATGATCATTGAGTTTGTGTAAATCGGAACGCCTCCCGTTTCAAAAAGTACCTCTTCGTTCCTCATGTAGAACGCGTAGGAACGAACCATAATTGAGAAAGAATGGTGCAATTAAACTAGTATAGGCTGCCTCACGGAAAGCGTGTGCACAAATTGTTTTGAGCCCTGTAGCATTGACATTGCATGAAAACTATACTGCAACACTTCCGCGAAGATTTTGCGTTTTGAGTGCTGATCTCGCACTGAGCACATCCCCTAAATGTAATAGATTAGAAGAGTTTTTTGAAGGAGTCAATCATGACGGTAGTGTAAAACGTGAAACTTCACACCTGCGGCAAGCATGAACAGTTTCTCTCTTTAGGTGTGTTCTGGTCAGTGGACATGTTGGAAAAATTTAAACTTATCCTTAACACCTTACTTCTTTCTGGCTTGCGAGAAATCGACATCCCAACCAAGCCTAAATGTTGCGTACAAAATGTATATCCCCTGCCTTGATTCTTACTGTACATTCATTTTTCGCAGGAAACTACAAGGAATGGACCTTCGAAAGCCAATGCACCAAGTAATAGATGGGGTACCTAGGTGCCTATTGATAGCTCCAGAGACGCTACGAGAAAACCTCAAGTTCCGAGCGCAGAAGGGAGATGTGGTGCAGTCAACATTTCCTAAGAGCGGTACACATTGGATGATGTACATTATCTTGCTTATTCTGAAAGGAGGAGAGGTAATGACTACGTATCAAGAGTTCGCTAAGGAATATCGCTTAATTGAGTACATGGATATAAAGGGTTGGAAGTCATCTCTGCCCATGAGAACATTTGCGACGCACTTGCCCTTGAGTGAGGACACCATCAGCGAAGAAGGAAAGTACATTTACGTTGCCCGCAATCCGTGGGACGTGTGCGTTTCAATGTACCACATGGTTACCAACCTCAGCTCATACGAGTACCAGGATGCCACGTTCGAAGAATTTGTTAACGTGTTCGTCAGCGGCAACTTTGGGTACGGTGACTACTTCGAACACGTGGCATCTGCTTACAACCTAAGGCAACAACCGAACGTGCTCTTTGTGACTTACGAAGACATGAAGAAGGACACTCGTCACGTGATTATCAAGGTAGCGCACTTTTTGGGAGAAAGCTATGAACGAGCTTTATTACAGGATGAAACAGTGCTTGACAAAATGCTGGAGAGCTCCAAGCCCGAGCACATGCGAAGTGTCGTGGTCATCGACTTCCGCAAAAGCCGTAGCCCTCACGGGAAGAAGGTATTAGACCGAAGCTTCATAACCTGCAAGCAGGGCTACGAAGGAGATCAAAGGAAATACGGTCTAGTGCGAACAGCCAAAGTTGGAGGGTGGAAAGAACAGTTCACGCCAGAGCTGCTCCGGCGCATGGAAGCTCGGATCAGTGAGGTAGAGACGGTGTCATCCTTTATGGATCTCTGGAAGGACATCCGAGACGATGCATTCAAACTATCGCAAGGTGTCTGATGAGGAGTGCCTGTTTCACTGAGCCGATTGAAATTTCATAGAATTAGGATATGTAATTTTCAGTTTCCAAAAAATACACTTGAATATCGAAATGAGCGTCCTGGATGCCGATAATGGTATAGTGCGTTATTTAAACTCAGAAACTATTAGTAGTATGCGCTTTGGTATTAAGAGCGATGTGATCATTGCGAGATAATTCAAAACATGCGCATTTTCACACAAAAATGCCTCCTCATTGTAAGTGTGAGCTGATGTATATTGCGCCATTTCGATGCGCAAAGTATGAATCTTCTGTCAAACGCAACTTGAGTGTCACTTTGAATGAGCATGTTAACATGTATTTACGAGAAACCTGTAAGGTATTAGCGACAAGAAGAGCCCACGAATCCACTACTTCCCGTAGTGGAGGCAGGCGCTCAACAACGAGGCTCACAATTGGTGTATCTGCTTTGCTGATGACGCATCAATATGAAGCCAACACATCTGCACAATTCTGCTGCAGATTTCAATACATGGCATAGCTGAGAAGGCGAACTTGTTGGAATGCCAGGCGAATGGTGCTTTCAACAGTTACCAAGTGTAGGCTCGGATAGACACTGCAGCCATGAACGCTGTGCTATCAGGGCAATATCAAAGCACAACATTGCCCATGAGTGACTGCGCAGGAACCATTTCAGATTAGTAATATAAATAGTGTGATAAATTAACGCCGATTATCAAGACACCGGTACACAGTATTATCAACGATCACCATGACCACTATTGGATTAAACAATGTCAAATTGGCATGTACTTGCCTCTTTCACACGACGTAGTAGTCTGAATTTTGAATCTATACAGTGCAGGTCAAAACTGATAGCAAAGTACATATATTGTAGCTTTGTCCACCATGTACTGCACATGAAGAAGACAAAACCATGGATAATGGGAAAAGACCAGGTAATGATTGTCAGCCACACACGAGTCTCCATCAAGATTACGTTTACCTAGATAAGTTAGTTGTCACTTGCTCATTCGCAGTTGGCCGACATGACACCGATTTTCAAGTGCCGACTGTTGGCGACAGCGTTTTCCGTCCTGTCGGCGCCCGTTTCACACTGCACTGACGCTAACAGTCTGTAGACGGATCCCTGGCAGCCGTGCTAGCAAAGCGTCGGCGGGAACGGACTCGTTGGCAGAGAGGAGGCGATTTTCTATTCACATTGCAACGCTATGACGAGACGACCGTGCACGACTAAACTAGCAGCGCCTGCGAGGCAAAAGCCGGCTGCTTCGGATCAGTGAAGGCGTCGTCCTACACTGTTTACTACTAACGTTCCCAAGAGGTACCGGTATTTTGTTTCGATTTGGGTAATAACGCTGCTAGAACAAACCATTATCACAAACTTGGCGCTCTTTCAGAGATATATTTTAGGTTTCTTAGCCAACTAAGCTACACGTAGCTTCTGAGTGCTCGAATAAATGCTTGCGTGTTTTGTCCTCAATACAGGGAGCCACAAGACGTATTTCTATTTATTTTTCGGCGTTCGTGGTTCGCTTTGAAGTACTGTGGAAACCAACGTTCTTGTTGAAACCATTAGAAACCATGCACCACAGAGCTGAAATAATGACGACCTGCTGCAAAACAGCGAATGGCGCTTAGAATCAGCGTTCCATCACCGAGAGGCAAGGTGATAGGAGTGGCAGCTCTTTGCAGACGGCCTACACTGCTGATTTGGGCAGTAGGTTGCCGCTTTCCGTGCCGTGTTGGTCGCCTTCCGCATTGTGTGCGGATTGTGCGAAATGAAGAGCGGTCTATTTCATGTTTGTGGCATAGGTTAACTGCACTGAACTCGAGATTTATAGCTGCAGCCGATTTCCCGAAGACTGGCCGAACGACAGTCTGGATACTGGTTTTGTCTGTTGGGACGTCCAGAAATACTGTCGCACTGCCACGACTCGCTGTCATCGGTCGTGTCGGGGACGTTGTCGGCTTAATTTGATGAAATGCCCCTCAGAGACACAGCCTGCTGACTAGTCGACCGTTAACCAGCGTCGTTGTCTAATTATATTTACGACGTAGGTGTCGGGTCACCTTGATAAAAATCTGAGCCATTGCATTTTATTGGCACTAACAAATGCGACAGATCTTCGAACTTAACAAAAGAGATTGAGGACAAAGCAAGGACGGCACAACGAGTGATGGAAAAACAATGCTCGGCCTTGCCATATCAGGCAGGGCAACCGCGTTGTGGTTAAAAAAGAAAAGGGGGCAGCTGATATTCTTGTTTGCATTAGGAGGCGAAAATGGAGCTGGGCAGGACATGTAACGCATAGGGCGGAGAAACAGTGGACTTTTGGAGTTAAAACACTAGTGCCAAGGCAAAAGAAGCAAAGTCAAGGACGACAGAGATACAGGTGGTATGGTGAAGTTTGCTCGCAAAGCTTGTAATGAACTAGTGCAAAGAAGAGCCCCAGTAATTAGAGATCGCGAGGAGAGTTCTTCGTCTTGCAATGGACAAATAAGAAGGTGGGTGTTCACATCTTTATTTTCATTCATAATAATGTCGATGCCTATACGTGGTACGGGAGACAACAGACGAGTGACATTACACAATACTAGAGTGTGCAGCTTAGACGGTTTAGGGGTCAATGTTGTTGTCGATAGAAGCGTCAAGGTTCCATTGGGTGCTTGTCCATGGAAGGGACATGGTAAAATAAACGTTGGTAGGGCAGTTTGGTACATAGTCTTTAAACAAGTGGTGCATGTGAGAAGAGATCTAAGCCCGGATGAACAGCTCTTGTTTCCGCTGAGTACGTGCAACATATATTATAAGAAAGACATAGGCGGGCATTTTGCTTTTGAACTGACAATTGTGGTAAGTTGAGTTGATCTTTGTGGCAGTGACACCCGAAGTTCGCGAAAATTTCACCTAATAAACGCCGTGAGGGGTTCTGAATTCTTACGCGTAAATACGTTAGAAGCCTTGTATGTGGATTCCCGAGTCAGTAGACGTACTCTAGTATGGATATTGAGAACGATTTATATAACGTAAGATAATGTGAAACGGGTGTCCGGGGATCAGAGCGACGCAAGAAATTTAGTGTGCGATTAACATTACAGAACAAATAGTGAACATTTTGCTCCCATTTAAAATCGTTCGTTATGTGAACACCTAAGCATTTTATGGTGGGACAGGAAGAGTGACATATAGGTAATTTTGCTAGTAAATGGCCTAGAAGTGCTGTCACTTGAAGTTATCGTTAGCTTAAATTTAATAACGCGATTATTATTATGATGATAAGGACAACCATAGTGAAAATTTAGTATAGAGTAAGATTTATGCTCTGTCAAAATGCCTACCTCCGGTTTGGCATGAGAATACAGTTTCCCAGGGGTTTGAGTGGTAGAATAATTAACAGCGCTCTTATATTTGCTGGCTTCCTCGTTAGCTCAGGTGATAGGAGGAACACCCCGAAAAGGCGTTGGTGCCGGATTCAAATCCTATGCCAAGAGGAATACTTCTTGAGCTGTCAGGTTTTCTTTCTTAGGAACTGCTATGGGTATAGCTTCTTGTTACAATGCAGGTGGATGATAATTTTTCCCTTTCGACTAGACTAAAGGACGCCTAATTTGCTGAGTTTTGCAGTTAGGTTAAAAAAAAACGTCCGGGTTGCTTGTGTTTCCGTAGCATACACTCGAGGAAGTTGCTCAGCTTCTGATGGTTTAGAAGCATCTATTTGGCTAACCAGTTTCCCCACCTCCGTTTAATTAGGCAATTTAGAAGAAACTGCTTTTCTTTCTCCTAATTAGCATTTTTATCGTGTACATTTATTAAAGGGGTATTGTTCTATGTTTCCTTAGTGAGTGTTTATTATTGCTAACTTTCAGAAATACACGTAAACGTACTCATTGCTTTTTTTCAATGCAGTTTTTTTTACTCGTGCCTGGAGAGCCTTGGCAGTGAGCACATGCACGTCTGCTCTTGAACTTGTTTCGAAACGTGCACCAGCCTATTTTAGCTTAATTTTTCTTTTCTGGGGTGATTAAGCCAGCCAAAGGGACAGTGCTTATAACCACGTGACGCTCTGTACCGTTCGTTGTAGCGCAAGATCACGTACAATATCTCATTTTCAATACCCCCACTGCTCTTATCCTGCACCTGGTTAATTCATACCGCTTATGCTTCTCGTCTCTCTGTGTGTTTATCGGGGTGAAATGTTGGCTTTAGGCTGCCTCTGTTCCTTCAGTATTGTCCCGACATGTCTCCATGTTTTCTCAACCCATCAAGTGCGAAGTTGCTCAGTAAAAATATATTGTTACTTGTTGAAATGTATTCGCAGGATATAGTTACACAGATATACAACGTTAAAGGAGACGGAAGGTAGCCCTTCCAGACTGTGATGATTTTTCATCGTAATCGGAGCCATCACAGTTAACGTCTTCACCTCACCGTAACACGAACCACGGCAGGAACATCACCGTCCTGGTGCGCAAATGGGACCATCGGGTAGATTATGCAAGAATATAGCCGTGCGACGCAGACCATGACATGTGAATCAGATGGCTGTTTGCAGGGTTTCAGACCGATACTGAGCAACTAGAAGTGATGAAATGACAGGTAGCATGCAACAGCTGACAGAGGCATAACGCCAAATTCTGCACTGTGCAAGCTGTTGAAATCGGAGGTCTTGCTCCAGGTAGGCCTTTTTTCTAGGCTGTACGCGCATGTTATGCTACACAAGAACTCGGAATGGCTAGCGGGGAGGATGCTGCAACAATTTATAGAACACGTTGCACATGTCATGGAGACGAAGTGCAGAACGACGCCAAACTTTCTCTTGTGCTCTTCAAGAACCAACAATACATTGCAGGGAAAGTGCATAGTGGCTTTAGGCGGAGCTCGACTTGCCGATAACCTAGCAACGCTTCTGGAGACGGGACAAAATTTGTCACGCCACCTCTGTTCAGCGTCATCAATTGGCGGGTCTCAACCGTAACCCCTCTGCGATGTGAGGGCAAGCGGACCACGGCGAATGCCTCAAGCAGGGGATAGCCTGCATCTTGAAGCGTGCAATCAGGGTAACCGACGGGTCAGCTGACAAAAAAAAACCTCCCAGATGTAGTTACGTTCATCAAAGAAAATGAACCTGTGTTTTTTCATTATAATAAGGAAGGTGTTTTTTTTGCTGTGTTGCAGAAAGGAGTGTTTAAAATAACGCTCAGGTAGCGGTGAATAAAGATTTTTTTGTGCAACCTAGAAAAGCGATCTGAGAGTCAAGTCTAAATTGACTGATTTATGCAAATCTTTGGGTTTGATAACTCTCGTTAAAGAACTCCGGAGCTGCATAGAAAACGAAAATGAAAGACTCAAAGAGACCGTATTTTTGCCGCTTGAATACATAGGACCGAGGTGCCTTTAATAATCGTTGTACGCGAAGAGGAGAGTTGGGGGGAGCTCATCAGCACACTGTGAACATGTTTCGACTGAAGAAATTAAAGGTGCTCAACATGAATGATCCCTCTCGTATTCCGAATTCGTGTGAGGTGGCGCATCTTCTTAAATGTAGAGGTTGAATTAATTATGGTTTCTTTCTTGATAGGGAAGATGTTTTCTAATTGATTCCCTACACTGAGCTTTTGATTACCCTAACTGGACTGACAATTAGCCAGAATGTGTTGTGAGACGTTGATAAAAATGAAACGACAGCTATCTATAGCAAAACAGTCAAAAATGCCATTCGCGATTTAATTAGGAATTATAATGTTTAATTGGGAAAGAAAGTATCAAAAACCAATAAGTGGCGACGAGTGGAAGTGATACCTTCGTGCTCTCTATGTAGTCCATGATATCACTGTATGTAAGTTGACTATTATTGAGTACAGCATAATTTTTGCACAAAATTGCATTTGGTAAATTATTAGGCACTCTCGCTTTATTCTGTGCTTCGGAAATCAAAAGCGCGCGCATAGCTACGGCAACACACTGAACTGCGGATCTCGTATACAAGTGTCGTTTCGCTTTTGGTAGTATTCCTTTCGCTTTAACTGGTTAAATCACACAGCCACATAGCCACACAGTAAACGACGAAAACGCGTGGCTGTTATCGTAGAAATATTTAACACCTTGGAAAACATGAATCGTAGGAACATCGACATGATAAACAAAATAATACTTTCTTACAGTTATGGCCGCACTTGTCACCGGCCTCTATAATGCCGGCATATTATCGCTATCGCGCTCACCTATCCCTATTTTCAGCATGCTTCCGGTGAACGAGTACATCGTCAATGCAGATAAAAAATTCTGATAAAAAAGGTTCCTTGACGTATTCCGAGCTATCATTTCATTAGACACTCTTTTCGGTAAGCTTTCCGTTGTAATAATTAAAATAGGTCCCACGAAAGTTTGTTGTCAGTCCCTTTAACGGGAACGTATTGAAAGCAGTGACGTGAAAGAGTTTCAATACTCTGCAGGCTTTTCCATGGACAAGATGCGGACTGTAATTATCTTTATCTAAATATTATATTTATTATTTTAACAAGCAGATTTCTTGCCAGCGTTGGGGTGTATGCATGGGCTCATGTGTTGCTCCGACTTTATGATACATTTTTGTGCGTTTTAATGTGAGATCTTTGGGACGTGTTGGCGTCCCAAAGACGTCTAAACGTGGGGGGCCAATATAAAAGGTGTTTAGATATGTGGATATTTTTTGTACTTTAAACAATGACGATAACCATACACCCCCTGCTATCATTTCAGAAACATTTAACATTCAATGTCAACTTCTTTTTTCGCATGAGCTAGCTGACGCTACGGGTCAGCAGCTCTTAGGTGTAAAGACTTCTTTTAGTGAAGGCCACGTCTGCTGGCGCTATCAACCATGCGATTTAATGGAGCTACTAGCGTACGAGGGCTGCGTTGCTTGCGTCAGTATAAATTTGTGTCAACGTCTTCGTATAAATAAGCAAGTTTTGGGGCAGCATGGAAAGGCTGGCGAAATTCATTGAACGACCGCTGTTGCTTGTCCGCCCAAACGAAATGCACATCGCCGTACGTAGCCCGCGTCAGATGCACCACAATTGTTGACAACCCCTCGACGAAGCGCCTACAAGATGCGCACAAACCAAGGAAACGCAGGACAGCCTGTGGGCCTGTGGGTCGTGAAAACTCAGCGACGGCAGGTAATTTGACGGGGTCTGGTAGAACACCTTTGAGGCCAAATAATTATGCAAGAAATGTGAGCTCTTGGAGCCGGAAGAAGCATTTTCAGGCTTGATGGTGAGGGCGGCACTAAGGATCGCAGCGAGGAGACCATTCATTCGTGCGCGGTGTTCGTCAAACACGCTAGAGTACACAACGACCACTCCCAAATATACGAGGCAGGCTTGACACTTTAGTTCAGTATGGACGGAATGCATTACCCGCTGAAACATGGCAGATGCGCAATAGAGGCCAAAGGGGAGAACTGTTTACTCATAAAGCTCATTGTCTACGTGAAGCCTAGGGCAAAGAGGTGCGTAGCCTCCACCGAGGGGCCATAAGATTAGACACTCGGCATCGGCTCAATCTCCAGGATCCCCTTTTCCCCGGACATGGCAAAGCCGCACACGGTTAGACGCGGAAGGGTCTAACCCCCATGTGCTCTGTTACGTGGTGTCACAACACACCAAGCGCCTGCTGACGGAGAGGCCCCTGCGGGGGCAACCAAAGGTTTCATTATCCAAGGAACATGCATGGCACTGTTCGGGAAGAGCATCATACCAGCCCTAAAGACACACGTGGTAAAATTCAGCAGCGCGGCGGGCCGTGATACAAATGCCTACCAAACTTCAGTTATTCCATCCTTACGCAGTTGCACAATTGCTATCGCAATCGCAGTTGCGCAAACAAAACCTAAACGAAGCTCAAACGATGGTGTTTCGGAATGTGCATGTCGGAAATAGGTATTTTATTATAATTCGCCACTGTTCACGAAAGAAACAACGTTAACTCGCGCGGACTTATCCTGTGGGCTACATGGCTGCAGTTAGCGGTTCTAAAGTTTGCATTCAGAAATTTCTCTTCAGCGGAACTCACCGCTGCAAAGAAAAACAATTTAATACACAGTAAGCTCGGAAGCTTGCAGAAAAGTAGTACGAAGCGACCAAACGCAGTATTGCGGGAGCACAACGGATGGTAAATCGCCGATTCATGTTACCGTAGCCGCAAACCATGTGGAAGTACAGTGCCCGGCATTCGATTACGCTCAGACACGACACGATAGCCGAAAAGGTCGCAGGACTGGTAATAGAACAACACTGACTCCATGAGCTATCACTTACCTCATGATCGGCGTAACACGTACAGGCGCAAGGCCAAGTGCGTTTAATACGTTGTGTAGGGCATTCAAAAAGGACCGATGCAATTTTTCTGGCAGTGTACACGTAGCGCGGCGATTTTTTTTTCGGATTTCCAAGAAAGCCTGCGAAATGTGAAACAAATCCACATGACTGCGCTCATGCGCTACATTATCGTAGCGTTCTCAACCACGCTTCGTGCGAAAAAACCGTGCGCGTGGACCATGGCGAAGCGGGACGCCGCGGCTCTAGGCATCGATTTCAGAGTGCGTCGACAGAGAAAGACATTAGACAAGAGCTGACCCTCTGATAGAGTGCAGAGCCGAATTGAGTGCAGTGCACGAAGAAGATGGGAGAAACTCCTTCCGGTTTCGGTTTTGGGCGTGTTCTGAACAGGCGCGTTCTGAACGCCAGATGGCACGTTCTACGCCTGCAGTGCTACTCGACACGCTTTCTTTTTTCTGCTGTTGCTGCTCTATCGCGCCCGGTTTTAGTGCGGAATAATTTATTTATTTAAAAAGATTGCGAACGATCTTTAGATCGTGTAAATCATTGGGAACGGTTTTGCCTCTGTAGAATTTGCATCACGTGAAATTTCATGAAGTAGACGTACAACGCCTTGAAAATGAGGAAATGTTTATTTCGCGCTATATAAATGCTCGTTCTGGCCTTTTTGTGCGTTCATCCAACGTTGTGGCACCAGGTAAGCACCATTAGTGCCCGTACGAGACTCCACCGGACGGCATCAGCTGAAGAAAGTAGATTACAAGCATGTGTTACTTCGGTATTTAGCCCTTGTAGGAATACTGCGCTGAGAGGGGAAACGTGCGAAAGTGGTGCATGGGTGACATTGCAAACAAAGGCAATTCGCCATGACATAACTGGTGTCGAAAGTACCCGACTCATTCCGAGCCGTACTATCAATTATGAAGAAAACATCTGATTTGCAAGCACTCCCCTTGTTACGATAGTTGACGGGTGGAGGCAACGCCCCTCCCGTAGTAAACGCTCGGCTAGGCCATTACTCTGGGGGTGATATAGAGGAGTCGGAATATGCGCGATTACATTTCGCTTCATAAACTGCTCGAACTCCCATGCTGTGAATGGCGTCCCGTTGTCTGACATGACCATCCGTGGTACTCCAAAACGGCTAAATATTGTTCTTGGGGTATTAATGGGGTTGTGAGAGTTCGCCTACAACATGGGAACCACCTCAATCCACTTTATGTGGGAATCTACGACTACCAGGATAATTTTCTTCTTTTATTTGTCCGACATAGTCGCTATGCAAGTGCGACTACTTTCGTGCGTATTCGCCCAATTTATTGGGTATTTCGCCTGAGGCATCGGTAACCATTGTACGCAGTTCCGGTATATCGCAGCAATGAGCTTGTTCTAAGCCGGGCCACCAAAATAAACACCTGACTTTTGCCATCATGACGGACACACCCTGGTGGGCTGCATGTAGTAGCTTTAGCAGCTTCCCTCGTAGATCTTTCGCAACTACAAGGCGATGACCACAGTACAACACTTCTTCAGTAACAGAAAGCTCATGCCGCGTTTTGTAGAACTCTGCGATTTCTTTCATTTCCATGTCAAAACGGCGCGGCCAACCTTCCCATGTGTACTGGCGTACGTCTGAGAGTACCTCTTCAGCAACGACGAGTACTTTGAGTTAACGGCATGGCAGGCAGATCCCACTGGTCCGCGGTTCGCACGATTTGTGCCTCCTTCTCCTGGTGCGCTTCCTCCTAAAACGGGTGTGGTAGGCGGCGCAGATCATCGACATTGCACATGAATTTTGCAAGCTTATGTTGCAACTGATATTAGTAGGCCCCAAGTGTGATAGCCCACCGCTGCATGCGTGCCGCGGCCATAACCGGCGTTTGTCTGTCCGCTCATAGGAGACAATGGCTGGTGGTCAGTTATCAGTGTGAACTGCTTGACCAGCAGATATTCTCGGAATTTCGGGACACCGTAGACAAGAGCTAATGCCTCACGCTTGACCTGTGAGTAATTCTTTTCTGCGGCACTGAGCATCCGAGCTCGGAATTCTAAGGGGCTTATACTGTCCTCCAATTCGATGGAATATGGCCAGTCTCTCGACGTAGGGTGGCGCGTCAGTCTAAAAAATAGCTCTCTTGCAGAGTCGAAGCCAGTCAGCACAGGAGCGAAAAAGAAAACGGAGCGGAAAGAAAATCATTCTCAGGCCCTTCGCACGACCATTTCGATTTCTTTTCCGGAAGTCGGTATAAAGGGTTGAAAAGCGCTGACAGATTAGGTGAAAATTTGTTATAAAAACTAACATGGCCAAAAAGTACCGCAGCTCCGTAACGTTTCCAGGAGTCGCAGCAAGTTGTTGTCTGACGCGTGCAGCCCTGCCGTGTCAATTCTGTGTCCTAGATGCGTAAAGGATGCCTCACCTAGTCGGCACTTGTCCGCCCGGAGCTTGATTACGCATTCCATGAAACGGTGCAGAACTGCTTGCAGATTCGTATTCAACTTATCCTTTGAATCTGCTATTAGGACATCAACTAAGTACGCTTGAACCCCTGGAACACCTTGCAGAAAATGATCAACCATTCTTTGAAAAATTGCAGGTGTGGACGCAAGTCCGAATGGCAGTCGATTATAGCAGAAGAGGCCCTTGTGGATGTTTACAACAGCTAATTTACGCGAATCTTCGTCTAGAAGAATTTGGTTGTAGGCATCGAGTAAATCCTAGACGAACTGATGTCCACCGCGAAGTGTAGCAAAAATTTCGTCTACTAAGGATAGGGGATAGCTTTCCATTGCACAGACTGGGTTCACTGTTACCTTAAGATCTCCACAGATGCGAACTGTCCTATCGCTTTTCAAAACGGGAACCACCGAGGTGGCCCATTCTGCTTAGGCAACAGGCAAAATGATGCCTACGTCCACGAGTTGGTCTAATTCGGTGGAGACCTTGTCTATCAGAGTGAATGGAACGTTTTATGCCTTACAGAACGTTTATATGCAGCCGTGCGGGTGACCCCTTGATGAGTCCCACGCCTTCAGTGGAAAGGTCAGCGTACGGGTCCACCACGGCTGCAGCTCCTTGCCTCCCCAGCTTCCGCTTCACTTCGGCTGACTGCGACGTGATATGCAGAAGCGGCGCCCATTGTATATCAAATTTTCGCAATAAATTACGGCCGCACAGGCTTGAGCCTTCACAGTTAACACTACGAGATTGCACTCAACTGTCGCAGACTTATAGGAACCTTCCATTTGCACAACGCCAAGAACTGGTAGCTCGCCAAGTTAACATGAAAGGGTTAACGCAGCTTCAGAAATTGGTGGCCACTTATGACGATGGGCTTCGTATATTGCTTTGGCCACCACGCAGGCAGGCCCGAAGCGGTGTCGATTATCCTCTTCAGTGGAATTCCATTCCCCGTGACAAATTTCTGTATGGGCGGAACCAGATGTGCATTACTTTTTTACTGACCATATTTGCAATACATTGCGGCCGCTGTCTTCCATTTTCGCTGAACATTCGCTTATCACCAAGGTTCGCTGAGCGGGAACTGTTCGACAGCATACTCGCGCCAAGTGAACTTGTCGCTCGCTTTTAGAACACCGGCGCCTTCACAGCGAGCACGCAATGGCTTGATGTCCCTGTCAGTCACAACAGCTACGTTGTTACAATAACATGCTCGGCTCATTCCTTAATATTGCGGGTTCCCCTTTCCGCTGAATGTTGAGCCCACTGGTGGTATCACCTAGCCTCTCCATATGTTTCGAATCGAGCTCTGCGCTTTCTGCTGCGAGAGCACGTGCTTTGGTGCCCGAAAGAGTCAAGTCCTTCTCCGCTAGTAGCTGTTTCTGCAAGTTTGTCAACTGCACTCCACAAACGATGCGATCCCTCAGGATTCGCTCCAGCATCGAAGAGAAGTTGCAGTTATAGGCTATCCTACAAATCTCGACGATAAACGTCCGCATAGACTCCTTGTTGGCTTCGTTGAAAGAACTTGAAACTTTTAGATATCTCGTTGTGGTGGCGGATCATAGTGATCATTCAAGGTTGAAACGTCTTCTTCATAGTTTAGCGAGCTCTCTTTTCTAAGTGCTACTCTACTGCAAAGAAGATCCACGGTCCTAGAGCCTAACGCCGCCACTAACAAGGCCCTCTTCTTGGCGTCGCCTGCAAGTTCGTTTGCTTCACAGTAAGCGTCGGCTTTTACGAGATACGCGGGCCACTTATATGTGTCCTCTATAAAATCCGGAAGCTTGAGGACCATGGCCACCGCTGAGCCCATGGGTGTCTTCGTGTCATGGCTGGTGGACGGACCGCGGTTGCGTATCCGTGGGAGTTCTCGTCGCCATTGTTACGATGGTTGACGGGCGGAGGCAACGCCCCTCCCGTAGAGAGCGAGACAGTCGTACCGGCCGAAGAACGCCGGGTTCATTGACGCCGGTAATATAAAGAAAAGGCAAGGAGAGAGGGAAGGTGTGATAGAAAGACTGCGCACATGCGCACCAGAAGGAATAGCTTGCTTGTAAAGTTCATGGGTTACCGCATTCCCGCATTATTTCCTGCACTTTAAGAGCACAAATACACGGGTGACTGCGCGTTTCCAAAACAACTTGACCTCAGCCAAACTGATAGTACGCTACATGCACAGAGGTAGCACACAAAGGCTGTCAGCCAAAACATGCTAGTAGAATGCCTCCTAGCACTCGAGTGCATGGGTTCAAAGCCCGTTTTCATCCATTCACGTGGCACAATTTTCAAGTTCTTGGTTTTTGAGCTCATCGGTATTATCTTTTGCGCGTTCTGCCGGCGCAAGCAACGCACTCCAGTGTTAGCACTCTTGGCAATCGCTCATCGCCCCTTCGGCAATCGTGAGAACCGAAAAAAGGCATATATTCAGGAGCCATAGAAAGCGTCACAAACTTGTCTCGCTAAGATTCAGTGCACGCCAAACTAATTGTCACCACGGCCAGCTTGCCTTTCTTTCTGCGTCACAATACTAGGCGCGGCAACAGTGCCTCAAAACTAGGTCAAGATGTAACGAATTGCAATTATTTTAGGGTTCAGAGAATGTGTCACGACCATGTCTCATTAAAACTCTGAGCACGTGAAACTAACTGCGGCGCACAGTCGAGTTGCTTTTCGCTAACTGCGTCAGAACGCCAGGTGCGGCCACTGTGCTTGAAAAGTACCTGGACAAGTCGCGAAATTAGTTAAAATAATGTTGTGGGTCAGAGAAAGCGCCAAAACATGTCCCGGAAAGGTTCAGTAGATGCGAAACTGCGTCACACTGCCGAATTGCTTTTCGCTAACTCCGTCACACAGCCGGGTGTGGGCGAGCGTGCCCAAAAACTACCCAAATAAATTTTTAATATTGTTGGGGCTTATAGGAAGCGTCGCAAAGGTCTCCCAATACGAGTCATTACATCAAGTACGCCAGGACGGCTGTGCTGTTTTTTGCTAACTGCTTCACAAGTCTCGATTCCGTGCCGTAGAAACCAAAACTGCTTGAAATGCGTCGCAGACATTCAAACATTATTTCTCACCTTGCCGTAGTTCAAACGTGCAGTGGTCTTCTGTCGCAGTGCAAAAGGAACGCAAGAATACGCCGGGAGTCCAACAAGCACACTACATTCAAAAGAAACGGGTCGCCAAAAGGGCGACCTTCACATGTGCAACCGGCCTCGCTGGCTTCGGTGGTCCGTCTGGCGCATGACGCATTCATCGGTCGCCCATAGAGAAAGAAATTTCAACAAGAGCGGACACTCCCATAGAGCCCAGCGGCCGAATTGACTGTAGCACACCAAGCGGATGTTGTTGACTTCTTCCGGTTTCGGTTTTGGGCGCGCGCGTTTTGAACACCAGTAGGTGCACGCCGCGCCGGCTCCGCTGCTCGGCACGGCATTCATTTTTTTTTTTCGCTTCTGCTGAACCTCGCGTGGCCTTGGCGTGGAATCGTTTCATTATTAAGTAGAAATGATTGCGATCGACCTTTACAAGACTACGCCGAATCTGTAAGGTGCGATTTCATAAAGAAAACGAAAGACGTCTTCTGAAATGATGAAATGTTTATTTTGCTCTATATAAATGCCCGTTTCGGGTTTCTTCTGCATTCATCCAAAGTTGTGGCATCAGGTAAGCAGCAGTCGCCGTACGATGCTCCATCGGATGCCATCAGCTGAAAGAAAGTAAATTACAAACATGTATCATTTCGGTATATTGACCTAACAGGAGTATTTCGTGTAGAGGCGAAAGGTGCGTGCGTGGTGAATGAGCGGCATTACAGATAAATTCACATTTACCTACATTTCGCAGCAAATACTCCTCCCAAACAATGCCATAAAATCTAACATCCGATTTTCAAGCACCCCTCCTTTCCCTGGCACTATTTCCTGCACTTTAGGTGCACAAATACACGAGTGACTGCGCGTTTCAAAAACAACGTGGCCTCAGTCGACACGATGGTACGCCAAGTACACAAAAATGGCTAGAACACAGGCTCAGCCAGACCAGGTTACACGCTCGCAGAATGCCTTCTAATCGCACTCAAGTCAGACTCATGGTTGCAAAGCCTGTTTTCAATCGCTCAGAATACATAAATGTCCTGTTCTTGAGCTCCTCCGTGTTATCTTTTACGCGTCCTGCCGGCGCATGCAACACTCCCATGTTATCTCGGCAATCGCTCGTCGCGTCGTTAAATCTAACATTCTAAAAAATCTAACATCCGATTTTCAAGCACCCCTCCTTTCCCGGGCACTATTTCCTGCACTTTAGGTGCACAAATACGCGGGTGACTGCGCATTTCAAAAACAACGTGGCCTCAGTCGACACGATGGTGCGCCAAGTACACAAAAATGGCTAGAACACAGGCTCAGCCAGACCAGGTTACACGCTCGCAGAATGCCTTCTAATCACACTCAAGTCAGACTCATGGGTGCAAAGCCTGTTTTCAATCGCTCAGAATACATAAATGTCCTGATCTTGAGCTCCTCCGTGTTATCTTTTACGCGTCCTGCCGGCGCATGCAACACTCCCATGTTATCTCGGCAATCGCTCGTCGCGTTTTCGAGAAGCGTGAGTACCGAAATAAGGTATATGTTGTTGCAGGGCTATAAAATGCGTCACAAACTTGTCCCACTAAAATTCAATACACGCAAAACTAACTATGGCCGGCTTGCTTTTTCCTAACAGCTTCGCAACCCCAGGCGCGGCGAGCAATCCTCAACATATCCCAAAAAGTTACCAAATAAATTACAATACTTTTTCGGGTCAGAGAATGCGTCACGAACTTCTACCAGTAAGATTCAGTACACGCGATACTAAATGCGGCACACAGCCGAGCTGGTTTTCGCTAACTGCGTCAATAAGCCGGGCGCGGCAACCGTGCTTCTAAACTACCCCACATATAACGACGTTAGTTACAATATTGTTGGGGGCCACAGAATGCGCGAAAACTTGTCTGTCTTAGGCGCTACGACGTAGTACACGCATGTAGTATTAGAACGACAGAAAGCTGAGCTAGTTGGTAAGGATTCATTATGCAAACTAGAAGTGAGGCGTGCAGACAGGACACAAGAGTAGAGAAGTGGACAACACGAACGCCGCGTTCGTGTTGCCCCTCGCGTTCGTGTTGTCCACTTCTCTACTCTTGTGTCCTGTCTGCACGCCTCACTTCTAGTTCGCATGTAGTACACGCGCAAATGCGTCACAAGGCCGAGCCGGTTTTCGCTTACTGTGTCAATAAGGCGGGCGCGGCAAGCGTGCCAAAAAACTACCGAAATAAGTTGTAGTAATGTTGGCGCTCATAGAAAGCGTCGCAAACATCTCCCAGGACGAGGCATTAACTCCAATTAACTGCGCCAGGACGGCGGAGCTGTTTTTCGCTAACTGCGCCACTCGAACTAAGCCTAAATGTGCTTAAAATGCGCCGCACACTGTCAAACACAATTGCTCACCTTGCCGTAGTCCAGTAGTGCAGTGGTGCCGTGTCGAAATGCAGACGATACGCAAGAGAAGCATAGAAAACGCCGGGAGCCCATAAAATGGGCTATATCCAAAACAGATGGGTCGCCGAGCACACAAGCTTCGCACGTGCGACCGGCCTCGCTCACTCCTGCCGCTTGTCTGGCACATGACGTATGCACGTACGTCTGGCGCGTCTGGCGTGCCGCTAGCTTGTTGCTAGGCGACGCAACAAAAAGATGCAAAGTATCAGTTCATATACACGCAAAACTTTTTCACTTTTAGTGGGAAGGAATAAAAAAAATTAAACGTTGTCGGGAAGTTTATTGCACATTCTTTTTTTCTGAAGCTCGCGTCAACTAACGGATGGTGTTGAAACTAGGCGTGACACGTTTCCTGTTGCCAGTTTTTGAAGAGTGTCCCCTCTTCAATTTCTTTCTCTATGGGTCGCCCCTGGCAGGCCTGGCGTGCCGTTACCTTTTTGCTAGGTAGCAAAAAAAAAAAAATAGGTCGCAAACTAAAAGTTCATTTGTACGCAAAATGTTTCAGTTTTAGCGGGAAATAAAAAAAAATAAAACGCTGTACGTTCATCTCACATTCTTTTTTTTGCAATGCTCACATCAAATAACGGATGGGATTAACACTTGCCATGACCTGTTTCCTGTTGCGAGTTTTCGCTGAGCGTCCCCTGTGGTTGAATTTCCTTCTCTATGGTGCTCAGCGTGTTCGACGGTGGCACAGGGAAATGAAGCGCCGTCGTCCCTGATAAGCGATAGGTTCGACGGACGATTCAGCGCGCTGCAACACGATAGCACTCGTGCACAATCACATACTTTTATTTCGTACTTCACGAGCTCTATTTATACGCCGGAAAAAAAATCACAACATGTATAGGCGCGGCCACTATTAGAAGTAACACGGAGCGGGTGTCTGCGTACGGCGCCTCGACACGCTCCGCCCTCGCTGCACCCCAGTGGCCATGCTTCGCGGAGCGCTACGAAGGGCGCCACGCGAAGTATTGCCGGGCGCCACGGGAAGTATCGGGCGCCACGCGAAGTAATCACTTAGCTGGGCGTCGTCTGCTACGCTTCCTCCCACTTCGCCGTGAAACCTAGATTGCACGCATGCTTTGGAGTGCACAAATCCTGCAGCAGTAGTGCGTCAACAGGCAGTATTCCAAATCAGTTAGCAAAGCACGCACGCATGCTATACGCCTAAAATTTCAACTGCGTCTTTTACTTATAAACGGTCCCTTTTGTCAAAGAGAGTCGGTTTCAGAATTCGGACGCTAAGGAAGTAAAACCACGCGACAAACAAGGCCCATTTATATATCAATGCATCAGATTTTTTATATGGCAAATACGATTAAGCCCAGACAACCGCTCCAAATGAAGCTTAGACGAAGGTCTCCTTCCTTTCTGAGAGAACCGAGGCAGAAATTCCCTGAGACCAGCAGTGGTCACCTTAAGAAGCGGGCAATGCAGGGGGGCTATTTCGCAACTCCACCTAGTGGACTGTCCACTTCGGCCTGACGTCATCAGATGTGCGTTCTGTTGTATGTCTTGTTGGTAGTTGCTGTCTTGGTGCATTCGCTGACACTAGTGTTGGAACTGAAGCGCAAAATGACAGCGTCTACGCTTACAGTGAATAGTTGACGCACGATCGTCGGCCACTGAGCGTCGGTAATCCCTGTAAAGCAGCGGTGGCAGTATGTCGTGTTGATGGTTGCTGTCTCGGAGAGTTCTCCCGTAGTACTGCTGAAATCGTTGTCAATGGACGCGCACCAGACGATGTATGCCTGGTCGTCACGACTGCGACGCATCGAGAGAACTTGCAACTCGAATCGCCTCTAGTACCACACCGACAACTGTATCGTCTGCTGCGTCGAAGAAATATGACATTCAACGGTAAGTCGCGGCATTGAACAGACGGCAGTGATGTTGACTACGCATATTATTCTTTATGCAGGCCCACAAGTTCATGAAGAGTGTAATGCAAAGCGTTTATTCATGATGCTGAATAAAAGAGTCCAGTGGCGGTCTGTACGTTCTCCTGAATATTTTCTACCCCTCTGCAGTCAAGCTTCCAGACAACAGTGTTTGTCCATCACAGGGCCAAGGCACCACGGGACGTTGGCCCTCACATATACCATCGGCAACGGCAAATTATAATCAACTTTATGGAACGAAATTCCCGCTTAGTTAAATCATCAGGAGATCTGGACCCAAAATTCACAGCTCAAAGAAAAAAGGAAATGCGGGAGGAGCTCGCCAATTCGCTAAACGATGCCGGCCCTCCCACAAAGCCCGTGGTGCAGTGGCGTTGCTGGTGGAATATATTTCTAAGTCGGGCCAGGGCGGACGCAGGAACCTCTCCGCCGACACGAAGTAAGTAAACCAGGCATGCATGCGTTACGGTAACGTCTGTTTCGAGTGTTTACGCAAACCAGATTGCAGGTCTACCGGTGGTGGACTTCTTGGGCGCGCCAAGGGGCGAGTGCTCGCCCTACTCGGCCCTGCGAGCACCGTACCGGCGCGGCCTGCGCCCTTCGTGAGCAGCCACTGCGAAGTGAAAATCTCCCTTGTATATTTGTATTCCTTTAGAAAAGCCAGGATTGGCAGTTAGAAACCTTCACCTGTCCTGTTGCCTTGTTTAACTAAGCAGTAAGGAAGGGCATAATGAGATTTTGTAAATAAAACTAGTAGGCAATAAACAATGCTGGAGCACAAGTTTCCATTACAAATAAAGGCCTTGGAGGCAAGCTGTACCTAAATAGAGCAAAGCCTACTGCATTGCACAATATGCTTCACCTTTTGTAACTATTGTGACCAGTGTCTGCATCTCTTAAGCTTAACAATTTGTTTTTCTTAAATGCAGAGCGACTCCCAGCAACCACACACCTCAACTGTGACTGAGGTGTCACAGCCAGGCGACACCTCAGTCTCTGCAGCCTCAGCACCTCAGCAGCAACCACCATCTGCGGGCACCGGCGTTACGGGAAGAAGGTGTACTGCCAGCCGTAAGTGTGTGGTGTATGAACGTACTTGCGACCTCACGCCAAAAATGTGTGCATTGAATTTCAACATAGCTGTAATAGTGATATAGAAGTTCCTTGTACTGGTCACCACAGATGAAGGGCACCTTGCAGTACTTTATGCATGTGAGACAAACATGTCAAGTGAAGAAAGGAAACCACACAGAGAAGGTATACTCAAGAGAGGTACTACAACCAACCGATTTTATTGCTGCTTGGTCAGTACCAGTGTACACACAGAGACACAGCAAGGCAAAAAAGAAAGTAAGCACAAAAACCCTGAGCATGTGTTGGTGGGCTAGTTCGTTAGGCATGATTACAAAGGCGGCGCCGAATGAAACCACACACGAAGAAGGGGGACGTGCTGTCTCGTGTCCCCCTTCTTCGTGTGTTGTTTTATTCGGCGCCGTCTTTGTAAACGAATACCCTGTAGATCACCAAATAAGTTAACGTGGCATTTGCTTGTTGCGTGCACATCTTGACATTTATTTTTCTAGCTAGGAACCTATACCTCATGACACAATTAAATTACGCAAAGGTTCTATGTGTACTGTGTGTGCACAGTATATGTGTACTGGTTAGTGGTATGTCAAAAAATTTCAGTAACCTTCATAGCGGTGTTATGATGAAGAGACTACGCAAAACCTATTTTTTTTTAAATTCGGGACACGATAGATTGAATGTAATGCCCTGAAATAAAAAGATGCAATCGTTACAAAAATGAGAAATGAAGACACACTTTTCACCTGTGTATAATGTTGCTTGTCCCCGTCTCCCACGGTGTTATCGCACATTACTTACCGACATGGCCAATTATACACGCTTTATAGCAAGTGTTTAAATGTGAAAGGCACGTAAAGTTTATTTGTCCACGTGGCGTATTGGTTAATAGGAAAACTGAAGGCATACAAGGAGCACTTGTTCGGACAGCACTGTAACCTAGTGGAGCTGCTCATGAACGCTATACACACAGACACCGAAACAGCACTGAGGAAAAGGTGTATCAGCAAGGCATGCCATACATTTTCTGCACGTATATTTGCTATTGCTTTCCTGAAGCAGTAAGATGTGCACCTACTTGTAACGATGCATATGTGGTACGTCGTTATGCTGCAATATCAGAATTTAACACCATGGCAGTGATTTTATAACCCATTCTTTTTCTTTTTGGGGATCAACTTTATGGAACAGGACATGTAGTAACGCACCACTGTAAACTCGTTGACCACTAGATGCTTGGTAAAGGTCCAAGCATTCGCATTGAAAAGGCAGTTATGCTTGGAAATTACACCTGGAGCCACACGTGCTTTTTTCATTTCATGTAATTTCCTTACAGACCGCAGAGTAGGAATATTACATAAATGGCAATAACATTTGAACAATAGAAGCCTGCTCATATGTGAACTTGCGGTGCGAGGAGCCCAAGTGGATGTAAAATGCAATCGGGTGAGGCGTCTGAGTAATGCATGTAAGAGTCTTGGCCATTATTGGGTATGTTATATGCTATGCGTGTGCTTGAGGCAACCTCATGTTTCACCTACTCTTAGCTGTGCAGCAGATTCTTTAGCTTTCAGCTTTAATTGGATCGGTGAAGAGTCGAACAAACTGAACGCATACTTCATGGATACTCTGTTATTGAATGTTAACGCTACGTATGTTGTACATAATAAGTGCAAATGGATGTTGTATGGTTCAGGCAGTTTGGATATTTAGTAATGAGGCAATACATGAATAAAGAATTTGTCCAGAAAGGTTTTTAACTCTGAGCAGAACAAAGGCCACTGTGAAAAATTGCTTCGAATGTATGTAGTATTATTGGTGGGCAGACAAACCTAACGCATGGGAGATGCCCGCAAAAGGTAAGAAAAATTGAATGAAGGCAACAACTACAGCACACTGTGAATGTACACCTGCATACTATGTATTCGTTCAATGTTTGAAAAAATATTGCACACTTTCAGTCATGCATGTGCGATTACCTAGTGGCTTGCTAACAAAGCTCGCCTATGCATGAAGCTAGGAGTGTATTCTAGGGGGCCAATGTCACTTCTGTTAACTGGCAGGGCTTCATATGGAAAAGTAATTTTGGACAACTTGCACAAATCTGAAGTGAAATTGTCAAGACTGAAATGCAACAAATGTAATTATGCAAATGCCATGTCACACAACACATACATACAGTCCAGCCAAATGAACTCTTTGCATGACATCATGTAATGTGGTTGCTGGCTGAGCACTCGTGAATGGCTGTTTCTCTCTACGAAGGGTACGGAAAAGAAAGATTAAAAAAGAACGAGAAACTTCCTATGTACCTGAACAGCGCATGCTATTATCGACTGCCGGGGAATAGGATTTTGTGGGAAGTCGGTATATTACAAGAAAGGTTAAATGCACAATGCAAACACTGCACTCCACATAAAAGAAACGATGAGCTGCATAAGTTGTGTGGCTGTAAAGGAACTGTAATTTCCATTTTAACACGCTTCTACAACGATTCCAAGGTTTATGCTCCTCATGTGAGACCATGAAGAATTCCTGTTTCAGGTATGAAATGTATGCACAGTCAAGTACAACATGAAACCTGGTGCAGATGAATACTTGTATTACGTTTTGCTAATGCTGCCATAATTGCACTGCTCTTCCTTAAACAGCATAGTTACATTTTTTTAGTCGCGCAGCTTAGAAGCTAGTGTGCTTCCGAAATTATGCAGGGGCTCCCTAGAGCTACATCAGGAGGCCACCTGCTGCAGCAGGCTGTGGGGGACACGGCGAAAAAGGTCACCCTCGCAGCTGCACGGAACGAGCTAGCCGAAACATTATTGGAGGAGTCCCGCAAGGTGAGATGGCAGTGCTGATAGAGTGTGTACGTGTAATTCAACTCGAGCGAATGAATTTTTTGCCGCGGCAGAGTGCAGATGTGTAGTTGGTGAATAGAAATGAAAACAGGGAAAAAGTTCCTACAATTTAGCATGTTAAGCAAACTAGCAATTCTCACAATTCACACTAGTAACTCAAATGCAGAGACACAAGGAATGTATGTTACGAATGTATGAATCTTCATTATGTACGTAACATTTGACGTGAGAAGTATTGACTATTGTCTAGGGGATTCTGGAACGTGTTGCGCTTTTCTAGACGGTATGAACATAACTTAATGTGCAAAACAAAGTTGCGCATCACATGCAAGTTTATGCCCAGAAAAGTGGATTGAAGTCTTGTAACAAGCAGCTTGTAGTGCTTAGGCAGCCGCAATACCTTTTGTCACATGTAGTGCTGTTCAATACATTGTTATTCATGTACGCATAGCTAGCATAAAACGTACTGATTTCTGCAATACAAAGTGATGAACCCTTTCATTGTTGTTTTCCTTTCGAGCATGAAACACCCCTAGCGGTTTTTCTTTCTCAGATATTGCAAACAAAATGCCAGTTTCTTTTTGTTTGTGCAGAAAGAAAAAAATATGATGCCACCTACAATGACAAATGCTCCCTTTCTCTGGTCCTCAAATCACTGTCACACAAAAGCAATGTCAAAGAAACGCAGAAACACATCAGTACGTCGACGGCACTGAAAGGGTTCAGGTGATAGCTTATCAGGACCTCACGGCCTCGAGTACGAGTTTTATACACACTTCTGTAATCACTTGAAAAGCACAGTGATGCAGCTACATGACATTTGCCAGACATATGGATAAGTGTAGCATATCGAAACAGGGCGATGTGTCTGTGAATTTGAGACACCTCATAATTTTCACCAACTCACCCCCCCCCATGACCCCCTTTGGCATGGCTGAGAACCTTTCGTTATGATAGCAATGTTGCACTTGCAACGGCCAAAATGAGAGATATTTTCTCCTGGTGTCAGGGGCCACATCATGCCTGTGACAACAGCAGTATTTCTAGTGGTTGTGCTTCCAAACCTTGAAGCGTTATTACTGGGACATTCATTTAGAAAACATACATACATTTGACAGAAAATACAAGATGCGCAAGTGGAACCATACAAAACTGTTTTAACTAGCTGTTAGTTACATACCAATGTGTGCGTAAGCAACCCTACATATCGCAATGTTGCTTTGAAATTGAGTGCATTTGTTGCTTACCTATCGTCACAAGATAGGCACACTCTTAAGTGTGGTAACATTGCATTGTTTTACACTGCACATTTGTCATTCTGTGGTGGTGACCTAACATGTATTGTACATGTGACATTTCATTGATGTTTGCCTGCTTGCAGCGTTTTCCTGGGTCTTGCACTCTGACCATGCAGTCCTGCTTGTATATGCACTCTGTGAACTTTTCCCGAGTCAAGCATTCTGTTGTCAGTGGCCCCTGAGACTGTGTCTTGTTTCAAATGTCATCGAAAAATTTTGCTCCGCTCGCAAATGCATCAAGTGCCATGCGTATCGTTGAACATCTGTACCCAAGCATGCTTTTCATTCATCTATAATGGCCGCTATAACTGTGCTGTAACCACACATCTGGCAATATCTGAATCTCATGTGAGAGTCCATAAGGTCAAGCAGCCATTGTCGATTGCTTTGTAGCACTTCATCTTTTTATTATGTTACTTGTAACGTCACATGTGTCCGCAGCAGCACACAGCACATGTAAGAGATTTATGCCCATTATGATGGCAGAAATCACCATGGAGCGACATATGATTGCATCAGAAACTTTTACAAACATGGCGTTGACAAGAACTGAAAAAAAACCGGCAATGCTACATAACAAGAGAGACGGACGACCAGCACATGACAATGCAAGGTATAGCAGTAGTTTTTATGAAACGAGACACCCGAGCGCGTTGCTAGTAAGGCAAATGAATAGCACCAACAATATCAATACGAATAAACATGTCAGTTGCAAAGCAGTGACGGGACAATTAGTAACATATGTGAATCATTACAAACCGCACACTGTTAATGAATAAGTCCCTTACAACTCATTACTGTTACCTGTAGAAATGGGAGGAAATTACACGACATCTGACTATCAATGCAATACATGCTTGCAGGTTTCGCAGAGAACTTGGCTAGCACAGGAACATGCATTCCACTTTAATTGTGGATCGAGAGCTATAGCGCTGTAGCAGAAATAGTTGCACCAAAGCCTACAGGTAAAAGGTGAATAGTACAGAGCAGCCAAACGAAGCTACGAAAGCTTTGTTTCGCAGAACAGGCTTGCATATGTCCTGCGTCGTGAGGTTGACACAACATACAGTGCATTGTTCACTTGTCTATGTATTTACCAATCAGACATGTTGCAGTGCCCACCCAACAGTTCCCCCTCAGAAAACAATACGTTGGTACGTCCTTGCAGTGATGCAAGCAGTACCGAGATTGAGAGTTCACACATTCAAGTAGGAGTCACATTAGGCAAGCACTAGCAAGTTGACGTGATGTGCTGCCATTGCAACACTTCACCCAAATGCGGATGCAAACATCATTCGGCAACGCCACCATGGCGAAACAGCACTGGATAAAATCTATACAAGGGCAAAGTTGCGCCCTACCTACCACCAGACATGCAGTCCATTTCTGCAGTATGTGAAACCAGCTGTCATTCTGCTGACCCAGAGGCACAGGCCAGACTTGCATGCCTGTCAAGTCACACCTGCACCACACCAGATCATCAGTCGCCGAGACGCTATGCAAACACTGCATTAGCCTGTCCAGGCTGGGCCGTAATAGACAAATTAATCACATGCGAATTGCCGCCTGTGCAAAAAGCATAGTTTTGTGCCGGTGAAGGCTAGCCATGTTCACATACAATACATGGTTCAAGTGACAACCCCACTAATGGTGCATTAGATTGTCTACACGTTTCGCATGCCTTGATTTGACCCAACCATACTCTTGTGTTCCCAGTGCAATTGCATCCAGTGCTGCTGCATGCTGGTAGAGTGAAAGTAGTAGCACGTTCTGTCCAATACATGTTCGCAAGATTTAATGACAGGGAGTCAGAACGTGGCAGCACGTTTGTTAGGCGGATGTGTACGAAAGAGCCCAAGTTTGGATGACTGTGTCGATGCTAGTGGCATTGCATGGCCATGTGTTTTGCCGTCGAAGATGACTGCATGTTCAACAAAACTCTGCCTTTCACAGTAACATGTGTGGAAGCATTGCTGATGAAAAAAATTACCGACGATTACGTTATTCCTAATGCGAAATTTGAGCGCAGCAAATAAGCTGTTTCACCTTTTCGATAGATTAAGGCAAAGAAATCGAGCAACACATGTATGCGCTATCACAGATTTTTTTTTCACACGTATTCCTTTAACGGAGACTCCACTAACAGTTCTTGACAGTCATGAAGGAAGCTTTGTGGTCGGAGAAATAGACTGATATATGTTCGACTCTCGACGGCGGCGATGAGCCTCCGCTTCGGCGGTGCGAACGGCAGGGTCTTCTCGGCGGCGGCGATGAGCTTCTGCTTCAGCCTCGCTTACTGCTGGTTGCTCTCGACGGCGGCGATGAGCCTCCGCTTCGGCGGCGCGAACTGCAGGGTCTTCTCGGCGGCGGCGATGAGCTTCTGCTTCAGCCTCGCTTACTGCTGGTTGCTCTCGACGGCGGCGATGAGCCTCCGCTTCGGCGGCGCGAACGGCAGGGTCTTCTCGGCGGCGGCGCTTAGCCTCTGCTTCGGCGACGCGTACTCCTGGATCATCTCGACGGCGGCGACGGTAAGCTTCTGCTTCGGCGGCACGCACCTCTGGATTCTGACGGCGACGGCGCTGGGCCTCTGCTCTGGCAGCTCGTTTAGCAGCAGCAGCAGCAGCAGCAGCAGCAGCAGACGGAGGACTTCCATCGGTCGTCTCGCTCATGGCTCAGAAAGAACTGGCAGATAATTTCGCAGTGGCGAACGGCAGCGGCAATTTCGACTCGGGCGGTGCACATATACAGATCCGCCGCCACCGATCTGGCTCTCTGATTGCCACCGCACAGGGCGAACGGCAGCGGCAATTTCGGCTCGGGCGGTGCACATATACAGATCCGCCGCCACCGATCTGGCTCTCTGATTGCCACCGCACAGGGGTTGCATTGGAGGAGGAGCGAAGAAAGGAATTAAGTTCGAGCCGGCGCTTTGACAACCGGAGACTCGCAGGAAGAGGGGGGCGGCGTGTACACCCAGCGGCAAACGATGGGGGCAGAAGCGCGCGCAGCAAGCGGACAACACGATAAAGGGAGGAGGGAAGAGATAGCAGCGACTGACTGATGCCGCTGACGCCGATAGTGAGTCAACCCCAGCTGCGGAGTTGGTTTCAGGGACAACGCCGCCGATGCCGATACAAACAATATGATACCCTCGCTTCCGCAGCGCTAAGAACAAGGTCTAGCCGTGGGAAGGTGGTCACGTATTCGTCGACGTGCCGGGGCCTACGTGAAATAACCGGCGCGTCGGCAACTGAAGAGCACCCTATCCGCCACACAAGAACAGGGGGGGGGGGGGGACCCTTTCCTCCTCTTTCTGCATCGCGGCGACGGTGTTCTATGCAGTCACGTTATCTTGACTCTCTAGCGGCGTCAGCGGCATCCAGCGGTATCAGTCGGTCGCTGCTAGCGCTGGGGGGATGAAAGGGGGGCGGAGCTGGTTACGAGGCCGACGACAACGCCGACGACGACGCGAAACCCAGGAACGGACGCCAAAGAGCTGCGCTCTAAAATGTTTATTGCAGCAAACTGCTGAGCTGCAGGTGCTCAATGACCAAGTTAGCAGGCTGGCCGACGCCATGGAGCAGCAGGCAGACGCCCTGGAACGGCAGCTCAGGCCAATTTCAGAGTTGGCCACAGTCATGGCCTCATTTATTACAAATTATACGCCACAAGTTTAGTATTGCTTTCTAACTAATGTGTATGTATTAAAACTTCTTAAAAATACCAGCATATGTTTCAAGGTTTACTAGTAATGTAGTGTGGCAATGTCACAGGTGAAACTGCCCCAAATTATTTTTCAGCAATTCTTGGAGCAAGTAACATTGCGTGTTAGAGCACTCTGGAGCAGACCTAATTGTATTTTGGATCAATTTGGGGCAGAAAGTATTCATTTTGATGCAATGTGGTGTAGGCCAATGTCAATTTTGGTGGAATAATGGAATTCACAGGGCACTTCGAAAGCACATAGGTACATTAAAGACCAACACGAAAACAACATCACAGTATGTAAAGAGGCAGCATTGTGCATGTTTTTCTGCATAAAGGCAAGAGCATTGGTGGCACTATGATTCAACTACACATTCCCGTGCCAAAACTGATAACTGCAATGTTATTAAATCATGTGGCGCAATCAACGCGGTCACACAGCTTCTAGTTCACGATATGTCACTGCAGACGCAGAGAGCCGTGACCAACTCCGGGCTGGTGAAACTTCTAGCTTTTCCAATCTGTTTTTAGCGCAATAGCAATTATATGGACACTGTAGGCGCATTTCTGCCATCGCTGTAGCCGTGATGTTCCAGATTAATTCCAATTGCGATAACGACGTCGCCGTGTACTGTATGCTGTAAAGTATGTGTGAGTCAAAGCGTCTGAGGATGGGCCGACGATGTCATTTGACGAACTCAACATTTAATGAAGTACATTCTAATTACAACCTCCCAAGTGTCCGTACATGCGCCGGCCACTAGCAGGAAGCGCTGAAAAGTCCGCTGTTGTGAGCGCAAAAATTCATGTGGGAGGCACGTTGGCTAGGTGTGCAGCATGTGGACAGCCGTTCACCCCCTTTTTTACATAGAATTCGCTCCCTGTTCATGGCACAATCCTCTCCACATTTTTGTTTTTGGCGCAGTATGGAACAGGAATTCGCCTTTCTGCCAAGATGGTGCAATTGACAAAGGAGTTCCAGCTTTGCAATAATGTTGTGAGGTACCATGCACTTCCAGTGCTTTTCAAGTGTGGATAGGCACCGCACAACTTTGTTGTGCCATTGGAGTATAGAAAAAAGCCAATTTTTAAACTAATTCTTGCACCCTTACTGCCAACACAACATCACGTATACTTCGTGTAGATTACACAAATGCATGCCAAAGCTACGAATTACATGGATTAGTAGTTTACGTCCGAGCCGCTAACTGCTGTCACCATTTCTTCCTACGCTCATGCTGAAAGGAAATACTAATAAAGTGTTACGCACGCACACTTCTTTGCAGTACATACGAACATACCATGTCGAAAAAGTTAACCGCTCCTCGATGATGGGACACAAATGTGTGTCCGCCTCAGACAGAGGAAAAATCTCGTCATGTTAACGACTTCCAGCATAAATAAATCTCGATGTGTGTCACAATGTAACACACGTAGGAAGCACTATGGAAGTATTCAGCAACAAACTAAAGGGAACATGATGAATATGGCCAATCATTCAAAGAGGTCAAATTCTATTAAACGAATTGTCGCACGACACCATTTGAGCAAGCACAGTAACAGTACAGCCCACATAGCATGTCTTCCAGTGCATACAGAACAACAAACTGTTGCCACAAAAGTTTGAGTGCGTTCCTTTACAGCTTGTGCTATCGAAACCTATGCTGTATGTTAAATAATTCACATGGACATAAAGGAGGTGGAAACTACGGCTTGGCATATGAACTGCATGTATTTTTGGTGTTGGTCATGAGTGAACATGACCTTGTAGGAGCACATGGAAATACACGCTAATAAGAAGCTTGTCTTTGCTAGCCATGCAACAAAAACCGGACTTTCTCAGTCACAGCAATACAGGTGACACATTGAGATACACATGATAATGCAACATAGATCGTAACATATCATTTAACCAAATGAGGTGACCAGCGAATTTTGAAACGCACATAAAAACAAAAAAAAACTTCGTATGATCAGCCCCACAATGCTTTTAACACAATGCTTAGTTTCCGTTGTAAATTTATTTTCAAAGTTGTGCAACACAAAAGAAGGGAATGAAATTTAAATTTTGTCAGCCACTCAAACGAGGAACAATTGTGCAAGTTGCACTTTTTGACATTAACCGCATAGTTCGAGTTCGCAAAGGTGTTGCAAATATGCTGCCAATTTAATATTGTACATCATAAAGCGTACTGAATGCGCAGCAATGCTACGTAAGCTGTAGCACGTTTGAAGATCATTGTTGGGTGTCATTCACATTCTGGTACATATAATCGTGCTATGTTACACGTTTCACGTCGTGGCGACCTTCTTTCAGTGAAGGTTTCCGAAATTACTTGTTTGCGGATTTGTAGTAAAATTTGCCGCTATGTTACTCACAGGTGCCATTTTTCTTGTAATACCGCAATTTTTATTTCCCTTTAAGGTTCAACACATTTCAATGTGATTGCTGTGACGGTGATGTTAGGCAAGCGACTTGTACAGTTTGGATACACTTTAAATGGAACCTCTGGTGTTTAAGTACATTAGGATGTTTTAATATCCAAATGCCATTGACATTACTGTTACCAGTGGAATGGCATAATTGGCTTAGAAGCTCGTCCGTAATTTTAAATTGTGAATAAACCTTCGATTGCTCAAACAGAGTCAGCACTGCAGGATCGATGTTTTTTTTTGCCCGCTGTGCAAGGCAGCTGACATGCCCAAAAAACACCGCGTGCTGCAGGTAGACGAAGAAAAGCATCGGTTGTGACGTATCTCAAAATGATGATTGCTGTCCATCGACTCGTGCGAAAGGGTCCTAGGTTCGTCGTTTGTGGTCTAAGTGGTCGTGTAGTGTACGACATCACAAACACGGGACGCCGAGTGCAGAGTTATACATGCGTGGGCATGGCCCGGGAGCATGCAACCAATATTTGAGGTTCGTGATGAGGAAAACTAATTCATGCTTAGTCACATCGTTTGGCATGAACAATTAGAGTACAAAAGTGAATGTATACTCAACATTTAAATTTCAAGGTCAGTGGACATAGAAAAATTTCCAAAGTTGCCCTTTCAGTGACCATTTTCAGTTGGCTGTGAGATGGACCTTCCTATGAGGTATATGGTGGAGACTACAAAATGCTTCAACTATTTAAAGAAAAAATAGTACGCAACACTTTCACATGTTTAGAAACTTCTGCAACATTGCAGGTTAGGAAAGTAGTACACATTCAGCTCGAAGTGACGCTTTTGTGTTAGAAGAAGCAATCACGTGAGATTACATCCATAAAAAAATACTGCTCCTCCACATACGGTGAAGGTATAAGTCCCACTTTCATTGAGCAAAAAATATTCTTGCAGTCTCCATGCATTACAATTGCTTCACGCAAACCTTTCATCTATGTTTTTGAAGAAAGCTGTTGCTCCTCGAAAATTAGCAATTGCACACTACATGGCACATACGAACACTTGCAATAGACCTCCTTGCTCTACAGTGGTGCAACAGAGTTGATACCAAGTTGAGAAGATTCTGTAAAGGGAAATGCGGGACTGGACCCACTACCGCGTCATTGCTATGATACTAACGGAATTTCACAAGGCCGACAGTCCAGAAACCATTGAACAACAGTTCTGGATGAAGCATTATTGACAACAAAGAAACCCCATGATGCACACGATGGTGTGGTGATGACGGCATTACGGCCACTGCACGTCAACCATGAAATGTTGAAGCTGTGTAGGAAATATGATGACAATTGCATAACACACACAGCGAGATGACATGATGATGGAATTCATGTACCTGGTATGCTGACAAAAACAGGATGACAATGGTGTCATCATGAGATCAAAGCCAATGATGGAGATGGTATTATGCAATTCTGACTCAGAGATGCGGGCACAATGAATGCAACGGCATGACTGATGTAGGGTAGCAAAGTGGACTCAGTCTGCTTAAATTCCCTGCCTTTCCTTCTTCCTTTTCTCTCTCTCTGTCTCATGAAATAATGACAGCTGATTTCACGGTACGACGACAAAGGCATAGGCAGCAGCACGATATGCAATGGAAAGGCGGTGAGAGCGATACTGAAAATGACACAAATACGGTGAAGTGACAAGAAAGAAATCACAACAGCATTAGGGGGATGAAGTTATGGCAACATCGCAACTGCATGCTATAATGCCATTACGCTATGATGCTGGAATGTTGTAATGATGTGAAACCATTCTTACTGCTCTTCTTTTCTCACTGTTCATGCAAAATGCACGGTGCATTACATTCATGTACTGCCAACAGAAAGCGAGAACACCACAGCTAGACATACCCACACTGCACGACACACAGCCACACAGGTGTTGCGTCTCAGAGGCAGTAAACTGCTAGCTTCAGCCCAAAACACAGCACACAAGAAAAACTGCGAGTATGTGTACCCACACTGCACGAAATACAGGTGTTGCGTCTCAGAGGCAGTAAACTGCTAGCTGCAGGCAAAACACAGCGCACAAGCAAAACTGCGAGTACGTGTACCCACACTGCACGACACACAGGTGTTGCGTCTCAGAGGCAGTAAACTGCTTGCTGCAGCCCAAATACAGTGAAGGAGAAAAATTGGGATTAACTGTAGTCCCACCACACGGAGCACAGTGACGCACATGTGGCGCCATGCCGGAAGTAAGCTCATTGTGCATAACTTTCTAGCTGTTCAGTGCGTGACGTTGCGCTCGACGGCGAGCTCGCTGAATGTGCAGAAAATGTGCATTGCAGCTGATGCCATACAGTGCAATTTGTCTGTCCCGTGTGGCCTTTCCCCTTGCTACAGCGTTCTGCCGCCACGGGTCGGACCGCCGTCATCACTTGGCAAGACGTCTTCCTGGTCGTCGTCGTCATCCTCACCGGCAATGTTGCTGTCGTCGTCAAGACGCGGCTCGCTGGCGTCGAGACATAAGTTATGCAGCGCTGCACAAGCCGCGACAATGTTTTGCGCTACAGCGGGGCAGTACTGCAGCGCACGATAACGCTATCATCGGCCCTATAATGCCGATGCAGCGCTCCACCACAGACCTCATCGACGCGTGAGCTTGATTAAAACGGCCCTCCGGAGACGATAGCGCGGGATGTCCCGGAACCGGCGTGATGAGCCATGGCTCCAGTGGGTATGCACTGTCGCCTGCAGAATAAATGTAGCGCAGGAATTGCGCCGAATTCATTATAGACATTGGCTGTGGTTCACAAGCGCGTTTATATGGATTTCTGTACTCACCAAGGAGAAACTCTCCTCTGTGGACGATTTGGGTGTCGGCGAAAATGCTCCGAAGGGCTGAGCCACGCCATACGTATGCGTCCTGACACGAGCCGGCGAAGCGAGGGTCGATGGCCAGCACTCGCATGTTCGAGTCGCACACCTGTGAATTGCAGTATATTAGTAAATTAAGTTGCTGTCGCGAGTTGGGATTTTGTATATATCATGAGTAAATTAGGTAGAGCGTGCTTACCACCATGGTGTTCAGCGCGTAGTATCCCTTCCGACACCAGTACGTCTGCTTCTCGGCTGGGGGCAGGTCCGCGCCGGCTATAGCGATGTAGGTGCCGTCCACGCATCCTACGACCTCAGAGATGTTGCCGCTCCGCAAGAAACCTTGCTTGACGAGCGCTATCTCCGATCTCGTACGCGGAAACGACACCCAGCGCTGTTCGGTGCCGACACGGACGATTGCTTCCGATACCACGCGAACGCAGCGGCTGACAGACGGCTGAGAAACCGATGCGGTGGCTTCGCTACCGACAGCCGTTTGGAAGCCACCGGTAGCATACAACCGAAGGGCGCAAATCACCTGACCTTGAACGGTGAGCCCTTCTCTCTCGCGCGCCAGGTCGTCCGATAACTGCTCGCACAGCCACATCGCCGTCGTTTTCGAAAGGCGAAAGTGCCTCCGAAAAGACTCGCCGGACATGGCGAACGGGTCCCGTTGTTCTCGAAGTCGCCTCTCTCCTCCGTTATCAAAAAGCAAAAAAGGCAGGCTCGCATTCATCGTAGTGCAGCGGTCTACTCCAAACAAAGGAATCGCAGAAAGATCCGTTGATGCGCGGTGACTGTTTGAATTACGTGAACGCGCCGAAGCATGTTCAGTTATCACACAAAACGTGAAGAGTAAGTGCAACACCACTGACGTCAGTCTGATGTTTCAGAAAGGAACCGGAAGCTAGAAGCGCCGGTCGTCATCGTCATTCGTAGACCTACAGCCAATCAGCGGCGGCCAGTTGGACAGTCAACTAGGTGGACTCTTGCAGAATAGCCCCCCAGGTCGCAACGTCTGGGCCAATGACAAGGGCAGTTTTGTAGTATCTGGTCGCATCTGCCCCGTGGGCAATCGCGGCAGCCATCCTACTTGGCAGGGAACTATACAGGGAATACACAAGGGCGGCATCCAGCTTAAGGCGCTCCCATTCAGTGCGGACGGCACTCCAAAGGCTCTCCAAAGGCACATGCTTGGATGCGAGATTCGCCTTCATTTGGCTCCAAATGCTTTCAACAGTATTGAAGTCTGGTTACTGGGGCGGGCACCCTAATACGGTGATGTTCAGCTGCCGTAGTACGGCTTCGACTTTCCTTGGAATTGGGCACATGCGACCGGTCCTGTTAGAATACAGGACCAGCCCCGGAGAACTACACCTATGAATGTTTCGGATGGGCCACGGTGGTCAAAACTTCGCAGTACTTGCTCGCTGTGCATTTTCCGTCCATTCTCACAAGTGGTCCGAGACCGTCTTTCGTGATCACGCGCCACACACTTACAATTGTCCTTCCACTTTTGGTGACTATTTGTAAGTACTTTGGCTCGTACCTGCATCAAGGAAAAAAAGAAAAGAACGTTTGGGTGTTTCGAATAACGACTGTTAACGCATAGGATGTAAGGAGAGTGACAGATAGCTAAACCTGTTACGAAATTGTTCAAGCTATATTTAAACGTGCACTGTTTGAAATGCCTTTGCAAATAATCGCTCCTTCATTAGTCGTCATTATGTAAGGCTTCTTCTAAAGGTCTTCGGCGTCGGTTAACGATCACCAGGTGGTCAAAATTAAGTCGGAGTCCCCCAGTATGGCGCGCCTCATCGCCTGATAACGTTGGCGCAATAAACTTCATAATCAATCAACCGTCTTCAAAACAGAAGAATGCCGAAGCCTAGAGAGGCGTGTATACAAATGGAATCACACACCCACTTAAATGTATTTACAATACGAAATTGGAAGGCCATGTTGGAAACACATGTCATTCTTAGGAAAACCACGTTTTCAAACACACCACAATTCTCGTGTAGCTTACCGGGCGTTGTCAGGGCACCAAATACGGGCTTATTGATAGCACGTTGTAGAGAACATGCACTCGTCTTTAAAGAGGACTTGTTTCCACGCCTCAGTTGTTCGTTGCGCATGCTGTCAAAAAAACTGCAGCCGCTTTTTTGTTTTGTTTTAGGCGCAAGGAAGTGGTTTCTGGGCTGCAATTCTGCTCTTCTTAAATTCTGCGAGATTAATGCGACGATAACGAACGTCCAAAACTCGAAGCCGGGTATTTGGTGCAGCATGAACGGCGCGCCCAGATAACTCAGCTCAAATACTTTCTTTCGAGCACCTTGGCTACAGTCTTTTGCACCTGAGCACGTGCGGCGAAGTGGGAGGAACCATAGCAGATGACGTGCAGCTAACTCCGCCTCTGGCGCTGATTACGCTTACGCCGCAGTCCTTCGTGCGGCGCCCGCAAGGTGGTTCGAGCACCACGGCCACGCGCGCCGTGTTATCTCTAACAGTGGCCGCGCCTGCACGGGGCGACAAAAAGTTGGACCCGTTGTTTTGAAATGCCCTCTGTCCCTCAAAAGGAAAGTGTATAACAGCTGTGTGTTACCAGTACTCACATATGGGGCAGAAACCTGGAGGCTTACGAAAAGGGTTCTGCTGAAATTGAGGACGACGCAACGAGCTATGGAAAGAAGAATGATCGGTGTAACGTTAAGGGATAAGAAAAGAGCAGATTGGGTGAGGCAACAAACGCGGGTAAATGACATCTTAGTTGAAATCAAGAAAAAGAAATGGGCATGGGCTGGACATGTAATGAGGAGGGAAGATAACCGATGGTCATTAAGGGTTACGGACTGGATTCCTAGGGAAGGGAAGCGTAGCAGGGGGCGGCAGAAAGTTAGGTGGGCGGATGACATTAAGACGTTTGCAGGGACAACATGGCCACAACTAGTACATGACCGGGGTAGTTGGAGAAGTATGGGAAAGGCCTTTGCCCTGCAGTGGGCGTAACTAGGCTGATGATGATGATGATGACAATGTAATGAAACGCACTTGACCATAAAGGAATTCATTTCGTAAGTTAACTAGTTAAGCGCATTATGATAAGTATCCTAAGGAGCACCACATGAAGGGAAACCATATTTCGATGGTTTCATTAATTTGCGGTTAACCACTTTCTTTTTAATATCCTTGGTTCAAGGCAAGTGAAACACCTTCTGTATGGACGAGGGGAGAAGGAGCCGAGGCGCCCAATTTCTGTTTGAAGCTATCATCAGAATCCATCAAACAAAGACACGACCGACAACATCAGGGTAATTACTTGTAATTTCGAACTGCATTAAGGAAATGATAACTTAACGGAAATGAATGTGGATAAAAGAACAACTTGCCGCCGGTGGGGAACAATCCGACGTCTTCGAAGTACGCAATTTGAAGACTTGTCCCCTTGCTCCCCTTGTCCTGTGCCGGTGTTTGTGAGTCCACACTTCTATTTACCCCCTCTGAGACCGCTGTGCATGGCAGGAATGTCGCTTTGTCATTAGGTTTTTTTAAACACACTCATTGGCGCTACATCCTTGTTTCTTACGAATTCGTTGCTAGTTCCCAGAACCTTATTCCGTTGATGGTCATCAACATGATCAGCCTGGTTACGCCCACTGCAGGGCAAAGACCTCTCCCATACTTCTCCAACTACCTCGGTCATGTACTAATTGTGGCCCCCATGTTGTCCTTGCAAACATCTTAATCGCATCCGCCCATCTAACTTTCTGCATGTCCCTGCTACGCTTCCCTTACCTTGGAATCCAGCCCGTAACCCTTAATGACCATCGGTTGTCTTCCCTCCTCATTACATGTCCTGACAATGCCCATTTCGTTTTCATGATTTCAAGTAAGATCTCATTAACTCGCGTTTGTTCCCTCACCCAATCTGCTCTATTCTTATCCCTTAAGAGCAAGCTTTAGCTCGGGCCCAACTCCGATGCGGCCTATTCAAATACATGTCAAGCACAAAAACGTTTTTATGAGATAACCCCTGGACCGATTTTGATTAAATTTGTTGTATTTGAAAGGGAAAGTTAAATACTAGAGACTGTCGGAAGCGGAATTTCGATTTAGGGCTCAAATTTTTGTTCAAGCGATTTTCAAATATTTGACTGTTTGAAAAATATAGAAGCACGAAGTTTACAAATTCATAGCTCTGCATCAAGAACTGATATCGTGGTTCTGTAAACCCCATCTATTAGATCATTCAAAGCGGAGAAATTCAATATGTCATTCTGCATCCTACGTGAATTTGTTGCTTTGGTTACAATGGTTTTGCAAAAGTTGTATTTCCTTATGATTTGTTTTTTTATATTCATGTGTAACATATCCATTTTGTCCGCTTTAGATGTACTATTAGATGCAATTCACAGAATTGTATTAGCATATTTAGTGGTTGAGTTACAGAGTTGTAAACTTGATAGTTTCGTTTTTTGAATATTTTCTATTTTTGCCAATTTTTAATAAAAGATTGACGACCGAACTCGAAAATTCGAAACCAACAGTCACTAGACTTTACGATTGTCTTTTAAATGCAACAAACCTCGTCAAATTTGGTCTGGTGGTTGCCGAGGAAAACGAATTCTCCTTTTACATGTATTTATATAGGAGCACTCGAGCTAAAGCTTCCTCTTAATGTTACAGCCATCATTCTTGATTCTTGCCAATTCCTAGTTTCTTCTTCACTGCTTCCAGGCTTCCTCCGTTCTGGAGAGCGTGTTAAATTCTATCTATAATATACTTCCCTATGCCAGCTCTCTTACGCTAGTTGAATAACTTGGAAAGTTCTGCCAGTTCTATTCTAGCCCTAGGGTTAGAGGCTTTCATCCATTGGCTTGGATAGTGTATATGTGCAATTCAGGTATTCTACCTGTCCTTCACACTATGCCTAGAAGACGCAGACTTGCATCGTAATGGCCTGACACCTTCAACTGGTTAGGTTTAAGTATGTTTGGCTCCACCATCGGCGGCGACTTCGCAAAGGCGCACCACGAGAAACTTCTTGCACTTCTGCACAACTTTTCTGGCTCGATTGATTGCCAGAAGACATCATTAGTATGAACGCTCACTGTTCTCCATCGATCGACACCGCCTCACAAGCGCCTCTGCGACAGCGCCCTTAAGGCGTATCTATCAACCGCTGAGCGTCATCTGGTCTCCGAGCAAATCGACGATATGCTTCAACGCGGCATCGTTCAGCCGTCCTGCAGTTCGTGGAAGACACTTGTTGTTAAGAAAGAAGACGGCTAGATCCGCTTCTGTGTCGATAACCGTCGACTAACCAAAGTTACGCGGGAAGTTATGTATCGCTCGCCGCGCCTTGATGATGTTGTTTACTGCTTGCAAGGAGCCCAATTCTGTTGATTACTAGACATAAGGTCCGGTTGTTGGCAGGTACCTAGGGCACCAACCGATTGCAGGAATACCTGATGGCAGATTACTTTCCTGTAACCCTCGAAACGGAACTTCTGTCTTGGGCTGGAGTTCAAGTGGGGTGTGCCGTCGAAGCAATGCTGAGGTCTCCGCTCCTCTTCGAGAAAGGCCACCAAATATTCGATACCTTTGACATGAATGTCTGCAAAAGGGAGGAAGTCTGGTAGTATAGCCACTGTCCTAAAATTTGGGGAGAAATTTTGTGGCCATGCGTCAGGCTTCCGTGTAAGGATGTCGCCGCATTGCAACGTCCGTTGTAATATACACGGGCGTCGGGACCACTAGAAGCCTCCTTTTCGTTTCTTACAACTTCGCCACCTTCGGACGAAGGATTCACATATTATGAGCACTGGCAGCACGCATCATCATCGTCAGCCTGGTTACGCCCACTGCAGGGCAAAGGCCTCTCCCATACTTCCCCAACTACGCCGGTCATCTACTAATTGTGGCCATGTCGCCCCTGCAAGCTTCTTAATCTCATCCGCCCGCCTAACTTTCTGCCGCCCCCTGCTACGCTTCCCTTCCGTTGGAATTCAGTCCGTAACCCTTAATGATCATCGGTTATCTTCCCTCCTTACATGTCCTGCCCATGCACATTTTTTTCATGATTTCAACTAAGATGTCCCTAACTCGCGTTTGTTCCCTCACCCAATGTGCTCTTTTCTTATCCCTTAACGTTACACCCATATTTCATATTTACATAGCAATTTGCGTCGTCTTCAATTTAAGCAGAACCCTTTTCGTAAGCCTCCAGGCTTCTGCCCCGTACGTGCATACTAGTAAGACGCAGGTGTTATACACTTTCCTCTTGAGGGATAATGGCAACCTGCTGTTCATGATCTGGGAATGCCTGCCAAACGCACCCCAGCCCGTTCTTATTCTCCTGATTATTTCAGTCTCATGATCCGGATGCGCGGTCACTACCTGTCCTAAGTAGATGTATTCCTTTACCACTTCCAGTGCCTCGCTACCTATCGTAAACTGCTCTTCTCTTCCGAGACTTTTAAACATTAGTTTTCTGCACATTAATATTTAGACCCATCCTTCTGATTTCCCTCTCCAGATCAGTGAGTGTGCATTGCAGTTGGCCTCCTGAGTTACTAAGCAACGCAATATCATCAGCGAGTCGCAAGTTACTAAGGTATTCTCCATTAACTCTTATCCCCTATTCTTCCCAATCTATGCAGCACGCATAGTGTAGCACTATTAACAGAGTCATAGACGCCATCGAGTTCATACGGCCGGGTGACTGGACGTATACTGGGTGACTCAGAAAAGGCTAGAAACTTCCCGAAGCCGTGAAGAGTCCAGAAGCCGTAGCTTGTATTACATCTACGCTGCAATATCCTCCTTGCCTGTCAAATCTCATCTCCATAAAGCGCGTGTCGTATGCGCTAGAAAGCTTGATAAATGCAGCTATGAACGTACGATTCCAGCTTGTCTACGTTAAGCACTTATGGTACTATTGATAGAGGTACCAGTCCTGAGCGGTGCCACGGAGAATGTTCGACCGCGAAAGTTTTCCTGGTGCCCACTGGCCAAGCGTGACGGGTGGGGACACAGTCCACTGTGCCAAACCAGAGGTCGAGATTCTCCTGGAATGCATGGCACTCTGGAAGCATCGTTGTTACTTTGTATGAATTGGCAGCACCGCCACCTGCTAAAAGGCTGCTAAGTTCTGTAGCTGCTTAGCAAGCATGGTGACAACGTCGGTTGTTGATGAATACCAGCAAGCTTTCAGTTTACAGAGGAGGCCTGGGCACCATCCTCAGACTGTTGTGGGGCTTGGGTAGAATCATGCTGTCCCGGTGGTCTGCTGATGGCCAAGCTCTCGCAAATACCAGTGTTGCCCGAGTGCGTCCCTGCAAGACAGAGAAGCGTGGACACCGGACCCCTGCACCACCTAGTTTGCTTCTACATCCTCTTCTTCATTAGCAGTTGTCACCTGTCAATTCTTTTGAGTACTTAGCTGCCCAGATCGGTAACAATGTGTGAAGAAATACGCATATTGGCTATTTGATTCACAAGCTAGCCGCTTTCTCGGTTTCTTGCGCCGAAATTTTCTTTAGCGCCCGTGTCTCTGAAGACGCTTCTTTAGAAAACTATAGTGATATGAAAACTGGACTGCAAATCTTCAATCTGGGATCCTAAGTCTTATTCACTTGAATCCTATCCGCACTCAGACGCTTCTAGAACTGTTCAGCTCGTTTCATTTTTACCTATTATTCCTGTACCGCTAGTATTGCTACAATAAGATATTCTATTTATGCCTCTTTTCGTACGATGTTTTACCAACGTTTTAGCTAAACCACACCTTGCTGTCTTCACGTTTCTACGTTTCGTCTCGTCTCAACCATCCCTTAAAAGCTCAAGTGTCATTTGTTTCAAGCCAACATTTTTTTCAATAGTTCGTGCCGAAGAAGTAATTTGAATAAGATCACCTCCCGTCTTCATTGCCAGAAACAAGAATTATCCTTCAATATTGGCTGCCATTTTTAATATCGTTTACTCACTCTCCGCTGTTTATTGCCGCAATGGCATTGAGGGTATCCTAGATGAATGAATGAATGAATGAATGAATGAATAAATAAATAAATAAATAAATAAATAAATAAATAAATAAATAAATAAATAATCAAATTACTTGCCCCCTCCATGCATTTCAGCTAAGCGAATTGTGAAGTAAATTGCGGATTAGGTGCATTGAAAAGCGATACTCTGCAGTCGACATAATTACACTCGTCGCTTTCAGGTCAGTGTTCCTTGCTTTGTCTGACAATTGTCTGCTTGCGAAAAACAGGTGACTACACAAGCCCCTCCTGCCTCCTCTTTCTGTGCCCACCCCTCTCCTGTCTTTATTGTGCAGCGAAATGCTGTTAGAAAAGGCAAACAAGTAAAATAGATTTTATTGTGGCCCTCTCAAGATTATTTCCGTCCTTCTTAGGCCGTGGGATGGATAATATTCGAAGGGACAGTGTGCTTCTGTTCCTACTGTTCTGGTAAGCAATACTCTAGAGTCGGCATAATTACAGTCGTCGCCTTCAGGCCAGTGTTGCTTGCTTTGTCTGACAATTGGCTGCGTGTGAAAAACAGGTGACTACATAAGCCGCTGCTGCCTGTCCATTCTGTCCGCCCCCCCCCCCCCTCCCTGTCTTTATTGAGCAACGTGCTGTTGGTATAGGCAAACAAGTAAAATACAGTTTATTGTGGCCCTCTGAAGATTATTCCCGTACTTCTTAGGCCATGGGATGGGATAATATTCGAAGAAACTGTGAATTGCGCTCAAGCATATTGTGCTTCTGTTCGAACGTCAGCAATATCGTCAATGTATAAAGCTTACTGATTTGGGCTGGTTGCTTGGAGACTTGAGCGAATATAGCGCGCAATACCAGCATGAAAAAAAGCGCTTTTGCACGTATCGGAACTAGGAGCTGCGTATGTTACTCAACGAAAAGTGTTGTGCATTACATTGGTATGCCTGATTGGCTTCAGCGGCAGGATGACGCGGTTTGAGCCGTAGGTGATATTTCCAATGATAATCAACGGTAACGCAAGCATCATGAAAGCTTTTGCACAATCAACGGATATGAGGCTGCGAGATCCGCCTTTCAGCGTGAAAAAAAAACGTAGGCACTGTGCCTCACGCTGGCGCATAGTTGCATTATGTTTAATGAAGTAGGAATATTTTTGATGGATCACGGAGGTTGCTAAGCGAAGTGAGATTCAGGGAGACTCACATTCGAAAAACATTACCTTTTCATAGACTACTACGTAGCGATGTGACCTGACATCAATGAAAGCGCATTGCTCTTTTTCTGCTGTATGCTCTTTGCTAGTGTGTATTTATATGTAACCGAAATACGCTTTTGATATTTCAACAGCAAGTAGGATTCTGATAAATACGGATACGTTGTGTTTAATTGGTGATACGGGTTCTTTTATTCCCTTAACTACATTGCTGTGGGAATACATATTGCGCGAGAAACATGTTTCTGAACTTTCTTCATGGTTCTAAAATAAATGTTTTTAAATTCCATTCGATATTACCGTTTAACTGTAAGCTTTTATTGCATTTTCTTTTGAGGCTCTCGGTGCAATTTTTAATTTCGTAGCCCTCCTCTGCACAATTCTCTTTAAGTAAACTTTTTTGTGCGCTAATACATGAATATTACATTTTTTTATCGCTAATGGCAACCATTCTGCGTGTTGGAAGTCGTGCGTAACAATTTGTTCAAGCCAGGAAGGTTACAGCTTTTGTATATACGAAAACGGGGCCAGCGAAAGAAGCCGGCGATCCCACACCCTGTAGGAATCAATAATATGCGAACCAGTGTTACGAGAGCCAAACAAGTTAACGAAACGACCATGAGACCACCAAGACCTAGGCGACTGTTTCATGAGCTACATTACACACGTGTGATCACATTTATGTCCTGACTAGTCATTTGTGTTCCTAACACACTCTTGTGATACTATGCCAATTTTGGTACATACGAGATGAAGGAAACGACCATGAGAGCACCAGGACGTAGGAGGCTGTTTCAGGAGCTACATTACACACGTGTGATCACATTCATGTCCTGACTTATTGTTTGTGTTCCTAACACACTCTTGTCATACTATGCCAATTTTGGTACATACGAAATGAACGAAATGGCCATGAGAGCACCAGGACGTAGGCCGCTGTTTCATGAGCTACATTACACACGTGGGATCACATTCATGTCCTGACTTATCATTGGTGTTCCTAACACACTCTTCTCATCCTATGCCGATTTTGGTACATGCGAAATGAACTAAACGGCCATGAGAGCACCAGGACGTAGGGGGCTGTTTCAGGAGCTACATTACACACGTGTGATTACAATCATGTCCTGACTTATCATTTGTGTTCCTAACACACTCTTGTGATACTATGCCAATTTTGGTACATAGGAAAGGAACGAAACGACCATGAGAGCACCAGGACGTAGGCCGCTGTTTCATGAGCTACATTACACACGTGTGATCACATTCATGTCCTGACTTATCATTTGTGTTCCTAACACACTCTTGTGATACTATGCCAATTTTGGTACATGCGAAATGAACTAAACGGCCATGAGAGCACCAGGACGTAGGCGGTTGTTTCAGGAGCTACATTACACACGTGTGATCACGTTCATGTCCTGACTTATCATTTGTGTTCCTAACACACTCTTGTGATACTATGCCAATTTTGGTACATACGAAAGGAACGAAACGACCATGAGAGCACCAGGACGTAGGCGGCTGTTTCGAAATGGCCAAATGATCGCTACATTACACACGTGTGGTCACATTCATGTCCTGACTTATCATTTGTGTTCCTAACACACTCTTCTCATACTATGCCAATTTTTGTACATACGAAATGAACGAAATGGCCATGAGAGCACCAGGACGTAGGCCGCTGTTTCATGAGCTACATTACACATGTGTGATCACATTCATGTCCTGACTTATCATTGGTGTTCCTAACACACTCTTGTCATGCTATGCCAATTTTGGTACACACAAAATGAACTAAACGGCCATGAGAGCACCAGGACGTAGGCGGCTGTTTCAGGAGCTACATTACACACGTGTGATCACATTCATGTCCTGACTTATTGTTTGTGTTCCTAACACACTCTTGTCATACTATGCCAATTTTGGTACATACGAAATGAACGAAATGGCCATGAGGGCACCAGGACGTAGGCCGCTGTTTCATGAGCTACATTACACACGTGGGATCACATTCATGTCCTGACTTATCATTGGTGTTCCTAACACACTCTTCTCATCCTATGCCAATTTTGGTACATGCGAAATGAACTAAACGGCCATGAGAGCACCAGGACGTAGGGGGCTGTTTCAGGAGCTACATTACACACGTGTGATTACATTCATGTCCTGACTTATCATTTGTGTTCCTAACACAGTCTTGTGATACTATGCCAATTTTGGTACATAGGAAAGGAACGAAACGACCATGAGAGCACCAGGACGTAGGCCGCTGTTTCATGAGCTACATTACACACGTCTGATCACATTCATGTCCTGACTTATCATTTGTGTTCCTAGCACACTCTTGTGATACTATGCCAATTTTGGTACATGCGAAATGAACTAAACGGCCATGAGAGCACCAGGACGTAGGCTGCTGTTTCAGGAGCTACATTACACACGTGTGATCACATTCATGTCCTGACTTATTGTTTGTGTTCCTAACACACCCTTGTCATACTATGCCAATTTTAGTACATACGAAATGAACGAAACGGCCATGAGAGCACCAGGACGTAGGCCGCTCTTTCATGACCTACATGACACACGTGCCATGCCATTCATCTCCTTCCCTATCATTTATGTTCGTAATAGACTCTTGTCATAATATGCCAGTTTTGGTATATACAAGGCAATGAAGCGACCATGAGAGCAGCAAGATGCAGGGAGCTCTTTCAAGACCTACATGACGCACATTTGACATTCATGTCAAGGCCTGTCATATAAGTGTACGTGAGACACTTTTGTCATAGTATGCTAATTTTAGTCGCATCATGTTAACAAACATGAGAGGAAGAAGACATAGGCAGTTAGATAGGTACATGCTGTCAAAATGGCAAATGTCCGCAATGATATGCTTTTCCTAAGGCAAGAACTAGTGCCGCTGGGACCCAGTGTGCCTGAATATGGGCCCAGTAAATGCTGGTACATTGGCTGGTACACTGGTACACTGGGTTACTGGAACGCCACCACACTGGGACGCTGGCAGACTCGGATGCTGGCACACTGGGACGCTGGTGTGCTCAGCTACGGCACCTTAGCAATGGCACATGGCTTAGAGCCGCATCATGACAATGTATCAAAAAACGACATCAATTGATGAGAAAGTTATTTATTTCAAAAAGAAAGGTTAAAATCGGCCACTTCACGCCACAGATTTTGTGCGCTGGCCTAGCCGAGCACTCTGCGCAAACAGATCCCGGATGGCCTTCTGAGCGTGCGCCTGCCGCTTGCCTCCGGGGACGTCACTGTGATTTTCTGCAATAAGCCTCTCCACTACATCTGAAAAAGTGTATGCACCAGATTACATTTAAAACACACATGACAATTAAGTAGCTATATCGAAGTCTACATGTAAACAGCATTTGTAAAAGGAATTCTTCAATACACCGTGCAAGAAATCAAATGTCCCTATATAAGACTACTTTCACCAGACCTTCACATTACGCACGCAGAGATTTTCGAGCCTTTCTTGTCATTTATGCAGTACCAGCAGTGAGCTCAACCATTGGGCATAATTGAGAAAATTTAGAGACAGGCAGCAGTTTCCAAATTCTGTAGGCTTCTGCAAAAAAGACAGCTTTGTAATGCGCTGCGCAAGGATACCTTATGGCTGCCAGAGCATAGTTGAATTTGCTAATAAAGTATCTGGTCTCCACAATATATGACCAGTATGCAAATCCGTATAGAACTGTTCCAGTTAGTGTAAAGCACACGTTCATAGATACTGCTGACACTGAAAGGGGCATGAATTTGTGCAGTGTTACCTAGTCATTACGGCAGTCACCTTATTAGTCGTGGCCTGCTGCTTTCCTATGGCGTCCAGATTTCTCTAGCTGGACTGGCCTGTCAACGAGCGAATCCTTAGCTCGCTCACTGTTAAAAAAACGTGCCATTTTTCTGGCCACTTTCATGTTGCGGCCAGCCTTCATTATATATGCCAGCTTGTATCCTGGCAAAGTTATGCCTGGTCCAAGGTGTACCTACAGGCATGAAAAAGTATGAAAACCATGCACATTGTAAATGTTTTCAGTCAGACAATAACAAGGGAAAACACAGCAGGGCGATAATCTCTCATTGACAGCCTTATTTTTACTTAATAGCAAAACTTTAAGTTGTGGGCTTTATTGTTCCAAAGCAACACACTAGAGGCTATGAGGGATGCTTCAGTGGGGGCCAAATGAATTCTTATCACCTGCGTTTCTCTTATGTTATCTAACTGCAAGTAGATGAGCGTTTTCTATCTTCCTCAGAATGCAGCTGCCGCAACTGTGGTACGGAGCCTGCAGACTCATGATCAACAGCTGAACACCCCCATAAGCCGTGAGGTACCGTTAAGGGTCTTAATAGAAAATGTTTTCTAAACACGTTTTCAGGTTGTCCCACTACTAATCATGGTTTCTTTGTGGTAGTTTCGATCAAAATATGGAAAAATTGCTCTGCGTAGTTTCTATATAAACTTCAAGTGTCTAGAAAAAAATAAATATTAGGTGTGAGTTAATTTGCATCACGGACCATAAGAACTATGGCCACTTAGCACAAATCGATATAAATATAAGGGGAGAAAGGGGTAAGGTGACCGCTAACTCTCAAGTGTTTATTGGGGACATATGTACATTGAATATATACCAAAAACCTACAAACGTGCATTTACAAACACGCATTACAGCACCAACGTCATTTTTTTTCAATAAAGTGACTCTCCAAGAGAAAGAAGGTAATTGATGTGTTGCTGATACATGAAGCCCCAAGTTTCTTCATGTGAAAGGCTTCTTTTAATTCACCTACAGCTGCATCCTTACTTCGGCCTATAATCCTCATCTAGTGTAACCATGGCTCACAGTGATGCACTTGGCAGTGGGCCGGCAAATGCGTCCTGTCTAAGTTTGCTCTTTAAAGACAGCTCGTGTTCTCATGCAGGCTCATTTACGTAGTGCCGGTCTGGCAGACATTGCTCTTACCGCAATATAGCGGTATCTGTAGAGCAGGAGCTTGATTTGGGTGAGCTGGTGTAACATGTTGGAAGAAAAACAGCGCTAAAGAGATGAGGGCGAAAAGAACAACATGTACAATGAACAGGCACTAAACTTCCAACTGAATACATGTTTTTTTAAATGCATTTAAATGCATGCATGTGTAAAATGAGTTCTAGGGAAGCCTGCAAGGTGGAGTGAGGTCCAAAAGTGGAAAAAATTGTCATGGACCACAAGAGCACCGACTTTTTGGCTAGTTGGTAGCGAGTAGCAGATCGCAGTCAAGCACGCACAAACAACGACAATGTGAAGAATAGACAACACAAGTGCTTGCGTTTTCTACTACTCACTTTGTCCTTCTTTGTGGATGCTTGACCGTGATTTCCTATGTGATCAACCTGACTGTAGCACGAAGCTATAAAGGAAAGGCATACGAGTTTCTAAGAAAGCTTTGCAGTTGAAGGAAATTCCGGACCGGTATGAATTTTTCAACTGCAAAGCTCTGTTTAGAGAAGCTCGTATGCGTTCCCTTTGTAGCTTCATACTACAGTGGGGTGGATGGCAATTTTTCCCTTATTGTATGAACAACACATACACAACTGCTTTTCACTACTGCAATGAAGTCATAAAAGTCATTGTCAAGGGTAACTGAGGGTGTAGCATATACATAAAGTTCTCTTTAAACCATGCAATCTTGTTTATAAAAAGTGTATGAGTGTAGCGACAAAGTACTTTTGTGGAGTTTCTCGAAAAGGCAGACATACTGTGCTGTGAATAATGAATTTCCGAATACTTATCAAAACTCCATGAGTCCAGCAGTTTGTAGGACGAATTTGCAAGCAGTGACAACTTAATACACCCAGATTTTTTAATATTGAGAATCTACATACTTATCAAATTTCAGTGCTTCATAAAGGCGGTATTGGAACAGACACACCGGGAGTACAGAGAAGGCAGCCTCATTTGCCGATGCACACAAACTCGTGTCTACCTGCCTTGTGCATGCTACGCGTCAGAAGAAATGGCGGTTTGCATCTAAAATAGATGCGCGCCAGCACTTGCTCGCACATAGAGGTGTCAGCTGGCATAATTTAATACTGCCATCGACAGTGCTTCAAAATTCTGAAATATGTATCAACGTAACTGTTTTATTTTTACAGATATGAAGTCTCTGCAAAGAGGAAAGAAAAACCACTTCCCCACATGAACAGTTCCGTATAGTGTGGAATATAAGTTGAGGTTCGTTCCAAACATAGTACTAAAACGGCACGCCTCGACTTATATATATATATATATATATATATATATATATATATATATATATATATATATATATATACACAGTGAAGTAGACGCGCGTATGAAGCGGTTTATTGACGTTTCGGCCGGGGTCCGGCCTTCATCAGGACCCCGGCATTCTGATGAAGGCCGGACCCCGGCCGAAACGTCAATAAACCGCTTCATACGCGCGTCTACTTCACTGTGAATATTTACCCGGACCCAGAACTGCTTTTTTTCTGGTATATATATATATATATATATGTATATATATATATGAGGGTGTCGGTTCAACTGCGCAGGCCACGTGAACGTTGGGCCGCCTCAGTTACCATGGAGGCGATAGCGATGCGGATGCCGAAAGGTCTGCGCTTCAACATGTTACCAGACGACTATTCTGGTTGTGCCAAGACTGGTATAATATACCAGTCTTGGTACAACCGAAATAGTCGTCTGGCAACATGTAGAAGCGCAGACCTTTCGGCATCCGCATCGTTAACGCCTCCATGATAATTGACGCGGCCCAACGTTCACGCGGCCTGCGCAGTTGGACCGACACCCTCGTCCCTTTTTGTGCAGCAATCGTTCCTGACATTGCTAATTTCCCGACAACCCACAAAATGAGTACTAGTACTCGACGTCGGTTCACCGAGGCACTTAAAATGAAAGTGATCGAATATGCTGAAATACCTGGGAACATGTCCGCCTAGCGGCACTTTGGCATCTTGGAAAAAAGCATCCGGTACTGGCGAACGCAGAAAGTCAAGCTGTCTGCCTGAAACGCGCGGAAGACGTCCTTTCGCGGGCGCCGCGTGGTGCACTTGGAGCTCGAAGGCAAGGGAGTAGATTTTATCCGCGAGCATCACGCCAGATCTTTGCCAGTGACAGCAGAACTCCTCCGCATCAACGCTATCGAGCTCGCCCGAGATTCCAGACTGTCCAAAGAACAATTCACTAATACGTTCCAAGCTGGAATACGCATGCTCGATATGGGATCCAAGTCAGGACAAGCTTGTAACGGCACTGGAACTTGTTCAAAATAACTCCGTTAGGTTTATTTTGTGCAACTACAATAGAACTGCTAGTATTACTGCCGTGAAGTCTAATCTTGCTCTCCCATCCCTGTCTGCGCGCCGCCAAATTTCCAGACTAACACTTTCTCATAAGTTGTACTATCATCCTGTTTTGCACGACCAATTTATCTCTAGGCCTCATTATCGATCCCATCGCATCGATTACAGCCACAAAGTTGGTATTGACATTTGCAACACTAAGCATTTCTTTCACTCCTTTTTGCCCAGGAGTAGTCGCGATTGGAATCACCTTCCTTCTGATACTGTATCTATCAGTGATAACCATCACTTCCGAAACATTCTAGCCAACAATCTATAGACAAGGTATTTGTAATGTTGTTTTTTCATGTTATTGTGCTAATATTTTACGTAATTTTTCCAATGATATAGCTGACATTGTATAATGAGCGAATATTGTATTTTTCTTGTACGTTTTGCTTGTATATTAACACCACTCCCCTCTGTAATGCCTTTGGCCCTGAGGGTATCATAAATAAATAAATAAATAAATAAATAAATAAATAAATAAATAAATAAATAAAGGCTCCGTTTACTGGGTTCGTCGCTTCACGCGACGCAAGAGATTCGCACTTCGACGGCGCACATCCATCTACCATAATATGCCAGAGGCATACGAGGACAAGCTGGTCGAATTCCAGCACTACCTTATCTGTCTCCGGCGGCAGCATGGTTACATATTGGGACTAGAGATGCAAAATTTCCGGACATTTTGAGCAATCGGAAAAAAACCAGTTTTTTTACGTTTTTGCCGAAATTTCGGAAAAAATGGAAAAAGAACACATTTTCTTTAGCATACGGCAGTAGTTTGTTGGTAAATGTCAAAAGCCATAACTCTCATTATGTAAATAACAGAAGTGGAATGCTTTCTGCCTTTTGACAAAAGAATGCAGGGTTTAACAGATAGGCAGCCCAGAAGCATCACCGCGAACTTGTTCAGATCTCTGTGAATCGGTGCGGCTTCCAAAATTGTTACGGGAGATCAAACAAGGAACAAAGAACACTGAAATGTCTCTTCTGTGGCTATTTCGTCGTGGCTTCGACTATGGAAGCATTGATCGAGATGGTAAAACGTTGAAGTTCTACCTCTTATTCAGCGTCAGTATCACTGACTTCATCTGTAGCATTCTTCATTATGTTGAGATGTGCGTGTACAAAAACAAGCTTTTGCACCGTTTCATTACGCAGCCTATTCCTACGCAGAGTATGAATGTTGGCGAAGTCGGACCAGTTCCGCTCACAAGCAGCTGATGATGGTGGAATCTGTAAAATGTTTAGAGCCAGATGCATCACTGTTTTACTCGTGCAGATTTCCTTCCACCATGTTGAAGGAGGCATGTGGTTAGCAGAAGCCCGTATGCCGGACCTTGACGATATGCCTGGATTCGTCCTGCATTCTGCCACATCGGAGTACACTTTTCCAGCTTCGAAGTTCATGCGCGTACTGTGCTCCGAGATTCAGTGACAGCGGGTCCCCGTTTCCCGCCAACGGTCTCCCCGACCTTGAAGTGCATTCACACATCGGACATTGGCCGTACCATTGCAGAATTCGCTTCCACACGGCTTTATATGCGGACTTCCGCCACAGGTTGCACACGTATACGGGGGAAAGTTAAGATTGAATAATAGCGGGTACCAAACCATGAGAAACCTCACCCGAATGACGGAGCTACGCTGACGCCGTAGCTGACATTATGTTACGTCGATGGCGAGTGGCCAGCCGCCATTTGGTGTTTCGGTATCATGTGCGACATTTCGGTTTCGTGTTCAGCATTTCCGTTTCACGTTCTACGCTGGGTGTCGCCTAAGCTTTATTTCTGTACGTGTTTCCCCGAGGGAATTTCGCCCAATTTTTCCAACTGCACCGAAAAAAACGGAAAAAAAACCCAGTTTTTTCCCCCGAATTTCCCCGTTTTTTTCTGCACTTCGCATCTCTAGTTGGGACAGATCAGCAATGCGGATGAAACGCCGGTGTGGTTCGACATGCCGTCGTCCACCACCATGTGCGAACGCGGCGCGAAGGACGTCAAGCTTCTATCAATGAGGAACGAGCATTCGCGCTTCATGGTGATGCTCGCGTGTACTGCAGACGGCAGAAAGCTCCCCACATGCATAATCTTCAAGATGAAGACGCTGACGAGAAAGGCTTTCCTACGGAATGTTGTCGTTTACAGGAACGAAAAGGGCTATATGGACGAGGCCCTCATACTCAATTGGTTCAAGACCGCCTGGAATCGACGACCCGGTGCACTCCTGCGGTGTCCGAGCATGCTCGTCTTGGTGGCCTTTCGCGAGCACTTGACCACAGGTGTGAAGCAGACACAACGCGACGGGAGGACAGAGCTCGCCTTCATTGCGGGAGGCATGACGTTAGCACTTCAGCCACTGGACGTCTTGCGTAACAAGCCCTTTAAATACCATGACCATGAACAGTATAATTAGTGGATGGCCATCGACAACCCGACGATCCCAACCGGCTGGCTGCGCAGGCTGCATTTTGTCACTTTGGCCACATGGGTGTCGCAGGCTTGGCGCTCGCTACCCGATGATATGGTGGTGCTGGCATTCAAGAAGTGTTGCATTAGCAACTCCTTGGATGGCACCGAGGATGACATGTTGTGGGACGCAGCCAGTGAGAAGCACTCCTCTTCTAACGAGAGTTGAGACAGCTCGAGCGAATGAGCAGACGACAGGTCTCACGAAAACAGCAAAAAAAACGAAGTTTTGTGCATTATAGTTTTTATGCTGACTTCTTTGCTTTAATGTAAAGGGGTCACCTATATTTCGCCTCAACCTATATTCCACATTATAGGATAATCAGCCTCACTGAGAACTTATTCTAGCCAGGCGCGTGGCTAGTATGGCAATGTAAGGCAGCTCGAGCACTGATATCTCCCTGTAATAGATCTCCGCGCTCGCACCAGCATTGAACACATACAAGCTATTCCGCATTGTCTGAGTATGCGTAGACACGTAGACTCAAGCTTGCGTGCATTTGTGTGGTTGGCAACTTCAGACATAAGCATGAGAAATTAGTCGTGCTTGGGTGCTGGTTATTGCACAGCACACACATCTCAAAAGGTGTTTGAATATGCCTTGCACCTACATTCAAATTAAGCAAATCAAAGCTGAAAGTTGGGCGAGTTTGTGAGAATGCATATCTGACGAAGCAAAAAAAGGGGGGCGGGAAGAAAGGAAGAACCGATGGGATGAGCACTTGTCCTATCTGGTCTTCCTCAGTCCCCATTTATTTGCACTTGAGGTATGCAAGTAGTTTAGACCCACTTATAACAAACTGCAGGATGCACATAAATGTCGTCCATTATATCCAATATATAAATACACTGAAACATGGATTTATTTGCCTATTGCAAATTGTCAACTATGCCTGTTGACTGTAAAGCAAAATGAGAAGAAATATTCTCCAATAACTGCACAAAAGAGCAATGCATGCAGTGTATCATTATATTTACTGGTAATAGCAAATTTCTATTGCAGTACTGCAAAACAGTCCAATCCTAATAAATTTGAAAAGCAGTGCAACATGCCAGTGCTACTCAGGAGTACTTCAGCAGATCAGTTTACAGAAAGGGAATTAAAATATACATTGCGTACGCTACATACCCACAAAATAAATTATACATATAAAGATTACTGCAATATAGCAACAGACTTCAACTTGTAGCGTTTTTCATATTCCTGTTCACAATGCACTATGTAAATAAATGTGGCAACTCAGTTCTGGGGAAGCTTGTAAGTTTCTAGTGCATGACAGTGCGGAAAGAATTTGCAATATCATGCAAATTCTTTTGGGGGGAACTGCAAGCGTCAAGTCATTGTTAGGCCAAAGAAGGTTGTTGTCTAGCTGAATAACTCATTGACACGTGCTAGAAACTGGCAAACGAAACGCACATATGCAAGTTATGGTTGCAGCAGTATGTACTTTAAATAAATTTCAATGACGATCCTTAGTACGAACACAGCACAGCATGGCCACGTTCCAGGGAGCGCCAGCATGCAAGGCTCGGTCGCACATCGAAGCAAAGCGGCGTAGGTGCGCAGGGGCTTGGATGTAGGGCCTCATGTCCTGTGCAGTCTGCTAAAGCACTGCACGCTCCATTGCTTTAGCAGACGACACAAAGCCCCACCTCCAAGCCACTGTGCGCCTGCTCCACTTAGTCTTGATGTGCGGCCGAGTGGTGCGCGATGACGCTTTGCGGAGTGCGGTCACGCTCCGCCGTGTTCGTACGAAGAGTAGGCGACCCTGTACACGTCACAATGATTTTAATTAGGGTTATGTAATTAGGGTAAGTAGGGTTCGGTGTAAGATGAAAAGAGAAAAGTATGGCCTACTGTCTGGAGAACAAGAAATGAAAGCAAAGAATACTGATTACGCAGTGTTGTGTTGGTTCAAGATACAGTGAAATTTGTCAGCAGTCTTCCTAAAATAGTGTTTGATTTAAAATCACCTTCGTTCCTGGTCAGAGGTGCAAAAAGCTTAGTTGTATAACCAAGTTCACAGTTGACAAACAAAAAATTTAGTGCAGCCCATTTCATCATCATCATCAGCCTGGTTACGCCCACTGCAGGGCAAAGGCCTCTCCCATACTTCTCCAACAACCCCGGTCATGTACTAATTGTGGCCATGCCGTGCCTGCAAACTTCTTAATCTCATCCGCCCACCTAACTTTCTGCAGCCCCCTGCTACGCTTCCCTTCCCTTGGGATCCAGTCCGTAACCCTTAATGGCCATCGGTTATCTTCCCTCCTCACTACATGTCCTGCCCATGCCCATTTCTTTTTCTTGATTTCAACTAAGATGTCATTAACTCGCGTTTGTTCCCTCACCCAATCTGCTCTTTTCTTATCCCTTAACGTTACACCTATCATTCTTCTTTCCATAGCTCGTTGCGTCGTCCTCAATTTGAGTAGAACCCTTTTCGTAAGCCGCCAGGTTTCCGCCCCGTAGGTGAGTACTGGTAAGACGCAGCTATTATACACTTTCCTCTTGAGGGATAATGGCAACCTGCTGTTCATGATCTGAGAATGCCTGCCAAACGCACCCCAGCCCATTCTTATTCTGATTATTTCTGTCTCATGATCCGGATCTGCCGTCACTACCTGCCCTAAGTAGATGTATTCCCTTACAACTTCCAGTGCCTCGCTGCCTATTGTAAATTGCTGTTCTCTTCCGAGACTGTTAAACATTACTTTAGTTTTCTGCTGATTAATTTTTAAACCCACTCTTCTGCTTTGCCTCTCCAGGTCAGTAAGCATGCATTGCAATTGGTCTAAGAACTAAGAGCTAAGAATAGTCAAAAGGTAAATTTGGCGCCAAGTTCGAGAGGCCGAAGTTCACGCCCATGAGAGCAAGAGGGGACACACGTAGTGCGCATGCGAGTGAAAGCAGTCCGACCGAACGCAAGGAGACGGCGGCAGCCGAAGCCGAACGCAGAAAGCGGTTCGAGACGAGGCAAGCGCGCGTTTGTTATACGTGCCAGAAGCCAGGTCACTTTTCGGCGCAGTGTCCAGAAACAAAAACAAAAGTCGTGTTTTTTTTTCATTATGCAGCACTGACGAGAACATGAAGCTTCTCGAGCCTTACATGCGAGACCTCCTCGTGAACGGGAAAGAGTGCCGAGTGCTTCGTGATTCCGCAGCTACAATGGATGCAGTTAACGCCTCTTACGTAGAACCCGATATGTTCACGGCCGAGTGCGCATGGATAATGCAAGCCGTGGAAGCTCATAGCGTGTGTCTGCCCATAGAAAAAGTGTTTATTGAAGGACCTTTCGGAGCACTTGAGATGGAGGCCGCAGTGTCATCTATGCTGCCCCCCCAGTACCGTTCCTATTTTCGAACAGGTCCGATCACCTCCTGCGCGAGAAGGGGCTTTTGTTTGGTGAGGCTAGCGTTCAGGCCTTAACCAGATCGAGAGTTCGGGAGCTCGCTGCAAAGGCGGTAGGTGCGGGGCCGACGTTGTCGAACAATGAGAAAGGGTCGGAGGCGCAGCAAGCTGACATTCAGAACACGTCCGAACTGAATAAAATTGAGCCTGTAGCGTTGAAGGCACCAGATACTGGAGAGGACATGCCCGACACGGGAAAGTTAGAAGAGCTATCTGCAGATTTGCTCATCGCGCCTACGTCAGATGGACTCAATAGGTTGCTAAAAGTCAGCCGGTCGGCTTTGATGGCCGAGCAAAAACAGGATGGCAGCCTAGAAAACATGCGCTACAATGTCAAGGAAGGTATCGCCAAGAAAAATGCTCGTTTTGTGGGAAGAGGTTTGGTCCTGTACCGGAAGTATCTAGACCGCAGGGGAGAGGAGTTTGATCAGCTGATCGTGCCTCAGTGCTACCGTCAGGATCTGTTGCGCTTGTCGCATGGAGGTTCGTGGTCCGGACACCTAGGAGTTAAAAAGACTAAGGACCGTCTCTTGCAAGAGTACTATTGGCCAAGGTGTTTTCGTGGCGCAGACCACTTTGTGAGGACATGTGACACGTGTCAGTGGGTGGGCAAACCAGGGGACAAATTGAGGGCGCCGTTGAAGTTGGTACCTATCATTACGGAGCCTTTTAGACGGCTCGTTATTGATACAGTGGGACCTCTGCCGCTAACAACCACGGGGTACAGACACTTTTTTGACTGTGATCTGCCCAGCGACAAAGTTCCCTGAAGCAGTGCCGCTTAAAGAACTCAGCTCACTTGAGATAGTCAATGCACTACTGTCCATATTCGCGCGAGTTGGTTTTCCTGCGGAAATCCAGTCAGATCAGGGCACAGTGTTTACTAGCGCTTTAACGACAGCCTTTCTCGAAAGGTGTGGGGTAAAGCTGTTAGATAGCCCAGTGTACCACCCACAGTCGAATTCCGTTGAGAAGCTCCCCTCCGTCATGAAGCGCATGTTGAGAGCATTGTGGTTTGAACGACAAACTGACTGGGAGCTGTCTGCCTGGGGTGAGGTTTGCATTGAGGACCACGCCGCATGCGGCTACGGGATTTTCGCCAGCTAAGCTGGTGTACGGTCGCTCGCTGCGGTCTCCGCTTCGCATGCTTCGAGACGGACCACTGCCCTCTCCAATGGCTGCAGACCATCTCTTCCACAAATGGCCGCCTCCTGCGCTGGAGCCTCGCATTGCAACAATATTCCTTTGAGGCGCGTTACAAAAAGGGGAGTCTCAACGGAAACGCCGATGGCTTAAGTCGAGGCCCCTAACGTAGGAATCAACCTCAAAGTTGTTTGTTACTGATGTTTTTCTTCCTGAGGCACGATATTTAACATATTACTTTTGTTTAGTGTTTCGAAGTCATGACGTGCTTTCTAGTGCAGTTTTCCAATTTGTGGACGCGTTCTGAGTGCTGCTAGACTAATGTAAGGAACTAGGCAGTAGTAAAAAAAAGGGGAAAGAGCCTGGCATGGCTTAGTGAGGGTTGTTTCGTGCTTGCTGACTGAGCGGTTGAGTTTCGGCGTAGTTCTAACGCTTGCTGGGAACGAGAACAAAAATGGCAACTCTCCTGAAGTCACTTTGCAGTGTCCTGTGTGAACCTGAACGTGAAAACGAGGCCTTCTCTGTGCGCTGCGCTCAAGAAACGCCGAAGGACGACCGACTTCGGTTATGAGCATCATCGAGCGACATCCCTTCGGACAGCGGATGCACTCCCCTGACCATCGGGATCTCCTTCTCCCGGCGGGGCGGTCTGTTACGTTTCGCCTACGACGCGCGGTATTGGCGGCGAGGGGTTACGGAGTCGCCATCTATCGGAAGCGCCTCGCTGGCGTAGTATGAGGGTTCACGCGGCGCGCTCCTCATAGGTTTTGCTGTCAGCGCTCACTGAAAACACCACGCGCGAGCTCTCCTGGACATTTCTGTAAGTACTTTCGAAACGAGAGAAGTTTCTTAGTGTTTAAATAATAATCTTGGGCAAACTGAAAGCACACAATCGTTTACAGACGGTATCTCTTTACCGAATACGTAGAGTGAACGCCACTGTGTGCGGTCGCCGCGATGGAGTCTCCCGAACCAGCTTCTTGCGTGCAAGGTAGGCAAACGCTGAGAGCAAACTATGTGAAATATGTTCTTATAGTGTTTGTATACCTTAATGGAGCATAATAGAACGAAGCCTCAATGCAGCGATCGCGCAGATTCGCAGCGACCGACTGCGCATCTGCATGCTTGTCCGCGCACTGTTTCGCTTTCCCCGCGCGCGCGTTTTCGCACCGTGCCATGAGCTTTAGGCCGCAGAATATGAGCATTTGACAGTAAACAAGCAACCATTGTTGCGTGGGCATTATCAGTGCTGTTCAAAAATAATTTCATTGTACAGACTTCGACGCCTACGGGGACTGTGATATGCCGTCGCGACGATTCAATCTCTTTTTTTCTTCTAAATTCTTTCACCTTTCAATATTATTTCTCGAGTTGCGTCGTACTGTATGTTTATCGGTGTTCTCAGCGTGCAATTTCCCGCTGCTCCTTTTTTGTGATCCAGTGCATTAATTCATAACACAAACATGCCCATATGCCATGCTTTTCTTTAGGTTTGCTTCGCTGCCTTTCCACTCCACTGAACTTGATAGTATCTATAGCATCGACAAGTTCATAGACCAAACCGTCATGACATTAGTCGGGCAGCGGGCTCGGGCGAGCGTCTCAGTGCGCGTTTTCAGAACATCGCAGACCGGGCACCGTAGCACAAATCTTCCTCGCGTCTGTGCTTGCTGCATACCCGAGTTGTAGCCGATGACTGTTTGCCGGTTTTATGTTTCGCGAGCCAAGCTTCACGCAGCTTCTTGTCATGCGGCTACGTGTGAATAAGGCTGACACCGGCCTTCGTTACGTGCTTCCGGCCATGCGGCACTGAGCAGTAGCCTACCATGTTGCGCGCCTTCAAAGGCAGCCACTACCTATTGTAGTGCTTTCAAGCGTTCTAAAGTAGACACGTGAAGGGGGAAAATCTCGTCGCTAAATGAGCACCGCAGTGTACGAGGGAATTTAAAGTCGTTTTCAGCTCGTTTCGGCGAGCCCGAAGCAGCCGACGCGGCCGCTATGTGCACGTGATCCCTCCTAGCACGTCACGCCGACGGTGGCGCCAGCTTTTCCAGTGTTGGAGCTCGAGGCCAATAGCCGGCGCGGATGCAACGGGCGCCGGGGCTTCGTTCAAAGCGGCGGACATTTTGGCCCGTTCAGCGCTACCGCAACGTCTTCCCGCCAAGCGCGTCCAGGCATGTTTCAATGCCACGTGTCTTCGTGTGTGCGTGTGTGTGTGTGTGCATGTTGGTGCCCACGCTTGTCAAAGCGCGGCAGCCGGGGAGAGGAGCTCCCCAACTGTGAAGCGGTCTGACCGGCGCTGGCCCGGCGGATGCGTCACTTCTCGTCTCAACGTCTCTTCAACTTCTCGTCCGCGCGGCGCCGTCACGTGCTCCTCATCCCGAGCCGTTCCTTCTTGCGCTCGACTCCGAGAGTATAAAAGCAGCAGCCCACGGACGCCGAGAGAGGCTTCGTTTTCTTCCGTCGAGTAACGTGCTCTCCCGTCTCTCCACTTCGGTCGACCTGACCGGCCGCTCTTTTGCGATGCTAGAATAAACAAGTTGTTCTGTTAGCAGTCAACTCATCCTTTGCCAGCACCTTCGGACGCTTCCAGTTATGCCCCAGGCAGCCAGGCCAAGGCTACCCTTGGGGCTTGCGACCCAGACGCAACAGTGTGTAAAGGCATACTCTTATTGAGTATTACAGGGGTTCACTTGTGTTATGTGCTCTCTATCTCTTCTCCCCATCTTTCATCCCCCCATCCTGCTCCCATGTGTAGGGTAGCAAACTGGTTAACTAATCTGGTTAACCTCCCTGCCTTCCTTTTCCACTTTTTCCTTCCTTCCTTCCTTCACTTGCGTTCTTCTGAAGCCTCCGCCAACACTTCGTATGACTGCGGTGGACCACCTGAGACAAAAATATAGCAGTATGGCAAACATTCACCTGTACCTCCTGCATGATTTTATCTGGATGACAAAGAACAAAACAAAGCAAATCCTGCAAAAAAAGTCTCAAGTTCACATGACTTCTACTAGGGGTGCTTGAAGCATTACAAAGGATGCTGCAAGAGAAGCTAGTATCTCTAATTTACTTAAATAAATATTCACGTATCACTCTAAAAACCTTAAAAGTAATCATTACCTTAGTTATTTGCAGCAATGCACGTATTTCTGTACAATCAGCCAGACAATCAACAACAAGCGAGTGCTGCCCGATGATAACTGCTTTGTTCAAAACTCAAGTGGGGCTTTAGCACAGGCATGGAAAGGTGAAACATTTTGTGCAAGGATATGAAGCGCTGAAAATTCATTGGCTGGCATGCAGCTTTCACCAAACGTTTGTGGCAGCAGGCTAAAGCTTTGCTAGTTGCTCCAGTGTTTTGTTATGGACTGATGCAAAAAAAGCAAGGAGACGAATGCCTATAACCGCAGGGGTAGCATTTAATTGAAACAACAGCCCAGCAGACAAATGTTGTGATGGCACCAATAAAGCGTGCATGCACCTACACTCGTTTTTTCTTTGCACTGCACCTCAGCAAAAACATGGATTGTCAGTGCGGCAAGCATTCACTCGATATTTTGTATCTGACCAATTGCACTTGTTCTGCAAGTCCAGTGAAAAATATGATGGCTCTCCCGCAAAGGAGAGTAGATGTAGGCATGAACCAGCTGCCGGCAAATCAGATGAGTTGGAGTAATTACGATGAGTACACACAGCCATCCGGGGAGTGCCGGACACTGTCCGCCTGGTGACGCAGCATGTTGCCAGCTCTTGCAGTAGCCGGCACAAATCCCGTGCCACGGAACTCGCAGACCACTGGCATTGAAAAGAGCACGAGCAGCGCTGTTTCAGCGCACAAGATGACAGTCAACTTTATGGTGCACTGTACCTGCCTTTTGAAGATCGCTATTCGAAATGATACATTAAACTTCAGCGTACCTGAAGCTACAGCTTGATCGAGCAGTATTGTGAACAAACATTGGGAAGAAATTAGAAGCAATACTTTTAAAAGCTTGTTTGGGCAGTAATTAGCATATGTAATATTGTCCTCTACAAGAGGTTGGGGATTACAGACCGTAAGGTTTGACTTGCTGCCTGGATGATATCGTTTTTCTCTCGCAGTGATGCAGAGGGGTGCAATCAGAGATGGTTGTTCGGCAGGCTCGTTTGGTTAGCGACACGAGCGATTGGCCTACTCCATGTTGATGTCGCCAGTGGCGAGGTGCGGCAACATTTTTGGTGCCATAAAAATGACAATACGCTCCTGTCAATCATCTTGCAACCAAGCACGTCATCAGCTAGGCGCTGAACGCGACGGGAGGTGGGAGGTTTGGAGCGATCACGCGCTCGTTACTAGACCGGCTTCGCATGGCGCGTTTGGTGGACTGGATCCAAATGGCGGCTTCGGCCACGGAGTGGCACGTATGGATCCTGTCCATAGTTTAATTCGAGGAAATGGCTCTTGCGATGGTCACTTGGGTTGTTGCATTAGCGTTGCTTGAGGAGGAACAAGAGCAGTAGAGGTGCGAAACGCGTTTGAAGAAATGACAGAAAGCGAATTCCGGCATTGTGCCGTTTCTCGAAAGAAATAGTGCATTGCTTGTGCAGTGAACTCGACCCCATAATTGAATGCCAGCGAGCCACTGCAATGTTGTTGGCTCTTGAAAACTGCGCCACTGTTCCAGTTGTTTATTTTTCTTTTTTTTCACTCGCTGTGCGTGACAACACCTAGGGACGACGCAGAGAAATTAATTGTTCTATATTGTAGAAGTCACATGTATTACACTTTGAGTACGTGTTTGAGCTTGTACGTGTTTTAGACCAAGACTTCATTCATCGGAAGATGAAATATATTTCGTTTTGCAGTACCATACTTACTCGCGTACTGTTCGCACCTTATTGTAAAAAAAATTACGCAATTGTGCGATAATCAGGCGGGTTAAATTTCTCGCGAAAAGAAAACATTTTTTTTTCATCCTGAGTTTGCTGCAGGATAACAGATCAACAAATAGGCGGCTGCCGCTGTAGCAGCGTGGGACACCAAGACAAAAATGGCGGCCAGCGGAGCAAGCCGAATTTGCCGAACGCATTTTTTTTTCTTCCCGCGAAACCGGTGTTCACCGGGTGTTCTCGTTTCGTTCTTTCCCCATTCTCATCTCATTCTCATCTGGAGTGCCAGGATAACAGCTCTCAATTTCGACTCAAGCTCTCTTGAAGGTCACTGACAACGGGAACTAAAAAATATTATGCTTTAAAAATAATTGTTCAAGAAATCTTTTGCAAAAGTGGTCATTACATAAACCGCTAACTGCTTTTCCTTGGCAAGGTAACAATTAGGTGCGCCTGTATATATCAACAATGAAGACGCTATCATAGCAATAAGGTCTAGGACCTGTGCGTTGCATGAATAAGATAAATACACTGCTACCAACATGCAACATTTTGTTGCGCCTTGTGCGTATGTTAGATTACCTTCGTTTTCTTCCCATGCATCGAAGTTAAATAGTATGCCTTGCTGAATATCTGTCACATGAAGCCACAGAGACGTAAATCACTTGGAATCAACTAAGCTGTCAAAAGGCTCCTGAAGTTATGCAAAAAAAAAAGAAATTTGAAGAAGTTATTAAGGTTAAATGATGAGGAAATTATTTAACGAATTCTTAACAATTGTAGCTTAAAGGGCCCCTCACCAAGTCCAATTTATGATTTTTTTTTGTGCACTTCAAGTAGCAGGACACAACCTAGGGAAGGGTTCACTGCCAACTTAAGCACTCTCTCCTTCTAACAAAAGTCGCCTGGTGCCCACAGGCGACTTTTGTTACCTGTCAAATCACTCACAGGAGCCAAGGGACCTGGTCCCGGTTACGTCATGAGCACTTCCTCCATTTTCCGCCTTCCTCTTTTTGCTGTGTGGCACACTCCCAGTGGCAGCATTGCACATCTTGCGCTAGGCAATTCACCGAGGTCATAAGCCATAATTGGTGATGCTGCAGTCAGTGCAGTGCGTCTTACATAGAGGCATTTGTGCATTTGTGCAGCTTTTCTGTGACATTTATGCTGTTACACCGTGTAGCTTTCAATGTGTTGCAGACAACTTCCACCGCGTGATCTATGCGTCACCCTGGTCTGTTCAATATGCCTGAATCTGGTGAGGGGTCCTTCAAAGAATGCCACGTCTGGAACAGGAAACCCAAGTGAGAGAGAGCTGATGAGCAAACCTAGGGATACATCTAGCACCAAGATTTCCCGAACAACCTCTTTTGCGATTGTGCCTGTCTCGGCAGTGGGAACAATTTCTGCATGAAAAGCAATTACTATTATAAAGCACCAACTAAGAAAAAAAGCAGTAAAAACAAGGAAATCCAGACATTCTTTTGCCAATGGCTGCAAATAATGCCCAACAAGGTGCAACAAAATTCTTATATGTGTTCGTGCCTCTGAAAATAGCTGTAGCTAAGATGCATACGGTGGCTCCTGTGTAACTCATGGTGCTTAAATTTTAGACGACAGAAGCTCCCACCTTCCAAAGATGTATGTTTTTAACACAGATAATGAGCCCCGCAGTCATGCATTCAGTGTACACAGTATATTTATTTTTGATAAGCCTTACATAACCTGCAATGTTGATTCAGCTGCTACATTCACATATGCCACAATATTGGAAGAGGTGAGGTAATATTTAGCCAGAAACTGACAGCATGCCAGATATGAATGATCTGCCATGACGTTAATTGCACTAAGGGTCTAGCACAACTTGAAATAATACTGTTACAATACTTTTGCATCCAGCTTTCCATACTTTATTAGACAACTGCTGAACTGAGAAACATAGTATGACACAAGAATTCCCTATGCAATCAAAAAATACTAATTATATCCTCTTCCAATGCTATGATTACTTGGCCATGATTTTTTTTACAAGGGTTCCTCTACATGTCACCCATGTCAGAGGCAATGCACACATAGTGTCACAAGCTTCTGACATGCAAATCAGCGTGATGATTGAGTGTTCACAAGCCACAAAATAACCGTATTGTCGAAAGCTGGAACCACATGGGCCATACTTTCCACTTGTTCGCATTCAACATGTAATAATAAAAGCGCGGCCCTCTACTGTCTCTTCTCTCAGAATGTGCAGCGCCCTTTGCCATTCTCCCATTCGGTAACTTATTCCTTGTCATATAAAGCCTTCTCGCCTTGAAAAGCTTTCATAACACTATAATATAGTGTTGATACCATTGCACCAAACAACTCATCATTGATAACACATGCACGTAACCACAATTTGCACAATTAGTGAGGCAAGAAGGAATGAAAGAATTAGCAGCCAAAAAAAGTTGACTCAACAAGTGATCACGTCAAGAAGTTTTTACTGTCTTTCACTGCCGCACTAACTGCACTCTTCTGAAAATAAAATGGGTTTGATAGTAAGTGCACTGTCATACAATGGCTATAAATGTACAATCGGACATAAACTACCCAAGTTGCATAAGCATGTTGGAAAGAAGTAAGCACAGAGCAGTTACCGAAGCCCTCGAAAACATGTACGTTTAGTAGAACCTACCAGGAGCCAAGCATACAATGCCCAGTCTGTAGAGCGCAGGGTCATGCATTAGGCCAGGAGATAGAAAGTGTAGGGTATGGATTCAAGGATAATTGGCTTACAAAGGCCAGCTTTGTGATGTGACACTTCCTCCTAGTTTATTTCCTTTCTCCGTATTGAGGAGCCCGTGTAAGCAGATGGTATGCAAATAAGCTGTGCTCCATACGGTACCAATCTAAATTCATTGCTATAAAAAATGGTTTAATTCATGATTTTTTGCATGTTTGAGAAACAGATGCCTTATTATGGAGTTAGCAGCTATTTAAGAACAGATTTTTAATAATTGTGTCAGTGCACCTTTAAGGCAAAACATAGAAGCTTCTGAATTATACATGACTCATAGATGTGCACCCCATTTATTGATTATATGATACTCTTCAGTGCATGCCCATGTAGTTGCACCTCATTTTCTTGCTCAGTTGTGTCTATTCGCCCTCTTCTTTTTATCACCAGCTTTTCCTACTTTCATTGGATACTGAAACATGTTGTCGCCATTACTTGACACTTGGGCATTCTCAGCTTCTCTGTTAAAAAGTAATAAACTTAATGAGCTCACTTCAAAAAGTCCTGCTGCATGAACATGACTTAGAATTGCATAAGTGCATTGAAATTGAGGACTAGTAAATGCACAGACAAGCACTAACTTCAACATTTAAGGCTTTATTGGCTAGCTGCAGCAGGCATAATAAAACGCACTTTGTAAACTAGAGATCGTGCTGTGCATCATATTGAACTTTCATGAGAAAAGTTCTAGGTAGGCCATATGGTACGCTGTCTAAAAGACAAACTGAGAAACCACAGCAACAACATAAGAATGCATGCGGTGCTTGGTTGGCTCTTTTGCAGGACATATGGTTGTGAGCACGGTGGAAGAATAAACTAGGTGTCTGAACGAGGCTGCCGCGCCGACGACTTTTTCGCTCGTGGTTTACGTATCTCTCGGCAGATGGCGCGGATCATTGGGGGGTCAACCGCAGCAGCTGGCAAGGCGGCGGCGCTCCTGAAACATGCGCGCGCGTAGAAGAAACGCTAGTAAATTGCCCCGTAAATGCCTGTGTACCAATTTAAGTGTCTGTCGAGCCTTTCGGAAGCAACCATTGGTATATCCTCTTAAATATCTGAGTTTAGTAGCGCTATCCAGGCCTAAATTTGATTCGAGCTCACAAGAGTCAAGTATAGAGACCACGGTTGAAGAATACACCGTGATAAGAGACAGCGCGCTTACTAGTGCTCAACTTCGGTGCAAATGTAAAACATTATGGCTATTGTCGGATGCAAAACGCTTACAAATCCGTGCCTAACTGAGAGATTTGGATGTCTAGACTGTCTCTGGCCATGCATGTCATATAAACGAGATCCCGCTCACTGAAGGTGATTTTTCTTGGTACAAGTTTTTTCTTCTGCATTGTTCGTCAGAAGTAGATATCTTGCTTTGCAACTTCGTATATAAGCGAAAATTATGGCCCCTGACGAACTCCGGGTAGCCGCATCTTTCCAAAATGCTCTGCGTTGCAGATTCTGCGTGTTTACAGCAAGCGCACACGCACGCCAGGTAAACTCTGCGGGCAGTGCTTTTGAATTTTCACGCAAGACAGCCGGGGACACACAAAAGGGACTTTTATTACTTCACACCAGTGTACGCCTCATTTACACAGCAACAAACGTGGAAGTAGCTCTACAAACCCTGAAGGTTGTTTCCTAGCTTAGACAAGCTTTGAAAGCTTCCTAAGATGTTGCATGTTTGTTTTGTGGTCTATCGTTGTTTGTTTACAAACCTGCGTCATCCTCATGGCTATATAATAGTGCAACAGATTCGCCATGATGTCATCTTTGTGGTCCTTGCATGGGAAGGAGAAGGTATGCTTTTCTAGCATAGCATCTACCGTCAGCTCATAAGCATTCCTGCGCGTGGCATATTGCTGAAACTCTTTTTCAGCCATCTGCAGCAAAGAAAAAATGCTTATCTTTGGGTGCAGGAGCCCACCTCTCGTTTTACAATCCACAAGTGTGCTCACAGGCTGAGCTTGAACCTCAGTCTCTTCTACCAGGCTCTGCCGGCACACTGAGCATGTTGAGTACTTGAGCAATTTCCTGCACATAAACCCAGCAAGATAATACACAATGCAATCAACTGCTTCTGGCTCTGTGTAGATCTCAACAAACGCCTCATCACACTCAATTTCAGCGGCAACCAGACCATCCATTTTGGCTTTCAACTCCTGAAGACGAGTCTCTTGTTTTTCACCTGCCCGAAAGGCAAGCTTCAAATCGGCCAAAGTGAGCACATGTGCTTCTCGAGCTCGCTCTACCTCGCAATTTCCAAACTTTGGTGGCTTAATTAAACTGTACACTGACAGCATATTGTACAGCTGAAGAAAAGTCGGCAAGGAGGGATGGTCATTCTGGCCTCCTGCTTGGCGGATTGTGCCAAAAAAACGCTCCAGTACATCTTGGTTAAATTTTCCACTCAAGACATACTTAAAGCCACAGTCTTTGAGCAAATATCTCGTCAGCTCCAAAGCCAACAAAACTGTGACTCGCAGACCTGCTGCAGTCTGCTCTGTGAGAAAATGTGCGCGGGATATCCTTCCGGCCACCACTTCTCCTTCCCACTTGTTTAACCAGTGCAAGAAAGAGGCAAGAACCCTCAAGTCCTTGCTTCCAGCTGTGATGCCTTCTTTAGGATGGCTGCGATTCAGTGCATCGAACAAATCGTTAAATTTCAATGTAAATTCCACTGTCCCTTTAACATTCTCCAGTCCAGTTGCTTTTCTCTGTGAGTAAAACTCCAACCCATTGGGAACACTTCGACTGAAGAGCTGGGTAGCGAGCTTTACTCGCATTTTCTCAGTATTCGTAGGATTCAGATGAGCATACGTGAGCTTGTGGCAAACACGCAAATGTCCAGGCTGCTTCTTGTCCTCAACAAACAGCTTATCATAGTGTGCCCACTGGACTCGACCACCATGGAAGTTCAAAACTTTCTGGGCATGCACACGGTTTCGAACGCACTTCATAAGATGCGGAGCATCTGAAAAAACAAAAATGCTGCGCTTCTCATCAGCAGGGTGCGTGAAGGAGCTTTTGGTGCAGTTTAGACTACCACTTACACCGAACTCCTTCCACATATAGCGGTTTGTGGCTGCTCCATCACACACCACTGCATCAACTAAAGCCCCAGCCTCCTCCAGCATAAAGACAGCTTTCAAAACAAGCTGTGCAAGCACTGTTCCTTTTGTTGGCCCTTTGCTTGCGAACACTGCAATGGGCTGAGAATACTGGTCTCCGAATGCGCGGAAGGCAAACACGAGTCCGTGGTCAGCAAGGTCATCACTGGTCCCTGCACCGTCGCCAAAGTCGCTGAACCCTACATAAGTCATTGATTTCGAATGCACACGCATTTCCTTTCTGACACGCATTTCGTCGAAAACCAAGATACCGTGGCGCTGATACTCGTCTTTGGTCGCCATCTTCCTTTTAAATGCAGCAAAAAACCTGCTGTCAAATCCACATTTAACCCTGATCATGCTTAGATATTTCCGCACTGTCGTCACACATGGAAGAGGGAGCACATTGTTCTCTCGTAAGAATGCGTACGCTGATGGGCTCCTTATATGCAACAAGAGGCACATGAGCAGCCATTCTTCAGTGTAGCGACGATTTTTCTTGTTGGCGAGCCTTGCTGCCGCTAAGCATTCCTTGATAGCAGTTAGCTGTACATTCGGAAGTTGAAGCTTGCAAAGTTTGGTCTCGAGCTCTCCCTCAGAAACTTTTTGCAAGCATTCACGGGCCTCCTTTAGCTCCGAAGAAAGATGCTTAAAACGATTAAGGAGGCGATTTTTTGATCTCTTCAGGGCATAATTTGCACGTCGCAGAGCAGCAAGTCTTTCACTGCTTTGTTGGGAACGCGAAACATGAACGCTAGCTGTCCTTAAGGTGCTCTTCTTCTTCAGTGCTCGTGTTTGGTGGATTCGCAGAGTGTCCGACAACCCGATGCATTTTTGGCAAACTGACACATCCGCACTCAGGAAGAATTCACATTTCTTGTGGCGCCACTTGCTGCTAATGTCGATGAAGGCACTCTTTATTTCTGCTTGAGGGTATTCAGCAGTGCTTGGTCCACCAGCGCAAAATTTCATATTGTGCACGTGCTGTAGAAAAGAATTCACGTCCTCGACTGTTGCCAACCTGCTTGAATGTTGCAGCTCTTCTTTAGGAACAGACTTGCACATCAACACTGTGCGGGCCTCCATTCTCTCGTCGATCTCAACAAGCCGCGGAGCGGCGAAGAAACCGCCGGCACCAATATTCACGGGAGGACACGTTTTCGCTGTGCTTGACGCTGCAACCGCAAGGGATGACTTCGAAGAGTGGTTCTCGGGGATTCTAGTTCGCGTCAGCTCTAGGAAAACGATGCTCTTTGTGTCACCCATTTCAATGCGATGATATCCCCACGATTTGGAGGGCAGGCATACGAGCGACGGGTCGTGGAATAGCATATCAAAAGTTGAAGACTTGGATTCCTCTTGCACTTCACTTCCGTCCGCGCATTCATCCCCACGCACTGGTGCTGACGGCATGCAAGAGTCCTCGATCTCATCGAAACTGTCGCAACTGGAGCTGACACACGATGAGCTGTTCTTCTTTTTCAATGGGGCGAGAAGCTGTCTCTCGGCTGGCCGCTTCCTAGTTTTCATCGTTTTAGATAAATAAGCAGGACAATCAGGGAACCTCGTGGGCACAGCGTCTTTTGCCAATAACGCGCGACGAGGCGTGCTTACCAGGACGTGTCCATTATGCTCTGCTGTCCAAGTCTTCGAAATCAGATGAGGCTCGAAATGCCGCTCACACACGAAGTCCGTAGCCTGGAGAAGACGGTCCTTTCTTGGGATGGCGCGTCGCCACACGTTTAGTCGCTCTTCATCCTTTGGTGCTGAGAAGAGTGAGAACTTCTCACGGCAGGACTTGTATCCCGTAAAGCAGCGGGGAACAAAACAGCTTTTGCCCATCACTACAGTTAATACGAGTGAACGACAAAAAAATGCAATCGGCAAAAGAAAACACACGTGGCGTACTACAAGAGGAATGGCCAACTGCGGTCGCCCGCGCCACCCGCACTCCTACGCGCTGCCTGGTGACCCTCTAAACCGCTAGCGCCATCTCACGGCACTCCTTGAAAACACGAACCGGTTGTCGTCAACGTCGCCTGCTGGAGAGGCGGCGCCGTTCAGACACCTAGTATATTCTTCCACCGTGGTTGTGAGCCATTGCTTAACAAAGGATTTAATATGTTGAGACACATAGATGGGCTCACTAAGCTGGTCATTGATGTAGCCCGAACAGCAAGCCCAAATGATAAATGCATGAGCATGCCTTCGCTTGCTTTGTCAAGAACAGTTTTTTCTCAACACGATTTACTGTGGGCATAGCATTTTGTTTGCAAGTGATCATATTTTGCGTACCTCTATATGCGTCTGTTTCCAATAAAGCAATTGTTGAAGTTTGCGTTTGTGTGTCCACTCGTTTGTTCTCTGTCATTTCATATACCAGCAAACGGCTACACTCATGAAAAACACGAGCTTGCAACTTACCAATCTTGTTAAGGAGGGCCTCTGTCAACATTCTTCACCTCTCCCGCTTCCCTTCCAAGATCCGAGCAAGCTCCTCTTTGTCAGCTCTTAGGTTTTGTAGTTCTGTTTCAAGGTCCTCAATTTTTCCTTTCATGTTCTTCCACTCAATTTCCTGGGAAGCTGTTTTATGTTTCTTGCTTGTGATAAGATCCTCAACACATTCTTTGCTTTCATCTTCAAAGTCTTCAAGCTGCAAAATACATGACACCATGAACCATGGGAGAATGACGAGACTTCTCAAGAGCAGAGCATGAATAATACTTGAATTGTGCTATGAACAATACAATACCTATACAAACTATGGAGAAGTCACTTAGTTGCATGCGTATGCAAGGCAATAATTTACTACCAGAAATCACAACCTGACATCACAAAGTTATCGCTGATAAGCAGTGTTAACCAGAGTGAAAGGAAGCATGCGCTGCGATGAAATGTCATAAATGTGTATCAGCCAATCCCCAGTTCACTTCTGGCAAACCAGGAAACACCTGCACTGGTATTAAATGAGACAGGCCAACATGAGCCGGCCATAAAAGTGCCTAAAATCTCATCCATCCACATGTTGTGGCATTACTTTTCTATGCAGGGTGTCCCTTCTGAGGTCACAAAGGAAGTCACACACTAAAAATCCCACTATACACCAATGATTTCTTATTAGCTGTCAGGTGAAATTACAGTAATAATGACATCTTGCAATGGCAGGTTGTCTTGATTATGATAATGTAAGTTTTCAAAGCATGACCACCTGTAAAGCTCCAAGCAAGATTTTGTACTAGCCAAGGAAACCAAGGCAACAGTTTCTGTTATGACGCATTTTGGCACCATTTGTGCATTGAAAGTGATGCATACTTTTTTTTCTTATTTTCCCGCAATGTTTTTGCCATTACCTCTGCACACCACGGATAATTTTTTTATTTGCACATGCTAATGCAAGTGGCATTTAGAGAATATTTCTAGTTTTTGCAAAACCTTATATGGTTTCCTGTTGAACAGGTGAAAGTAACATTAAGTATTGCACACTACTCTTTATTATGCGTGCAGCCTCGTGTATGCTAGTAGTGTAAAGTTGAAAATAGTGCTATTTTGTGCTGCCTGAAGGCCTATTCACACAGACCTGTATGTTGAATGAAAATGTGCAGAAAGAACAGATTACTAATACCAATGTAAAGGGCACCATCACAGCACCCTGATCACATCACAAACAGGATAATGAAGCAGCAAGGTAAACTGCTACTTTAAGCTTTAACCAAAATATTGCTTCAGCATCGCCATCAGGTTTCAATGTTGACAACAATAATGGGCAGCTGGTCTTATAAATATTTCTTACCAGTTCCGAGTTCTCTGACTGTTTGAATACCTTCAGTATATTTTCAAGTTCCTTCCTGGCAGCTTCCCGCTTCCTCTTCCTCCGTTCCCTCTTGGACAACCCTTCATCAGCCTTAACCATAAAAGGCGTCCAAGATAAAATGCAACAGATCTCGTCAACAACATTTATGCAGGCATCGGGATCTAATTCTGATCTTCCTATCCGCAGGGACTCGTCCAGCAGCCAACACTGACCACTGCAACAGAAGTGTGTGTGGTTGAATGAGAGAAAACAGGGAAACTGACTATTTTTAGCAGCCCCACAAAGATGGTAAAGCTGAAAAAATTAAAGGGGAAATTACCTGTGTTTTAGGTGGAATAAATTATTAATAAGAAAATGGCACATGTCAAGCGATAAGGTTGTCAGCGTGGCACTAATCGTAGCTGGTCAGTTTTGAGTTCCTCTTCCCCGTTTCTTCTGTTTGGGTTTACCTTAAACATTGCCCTGAGCAGGCTAGATGTTGCATAACTTTTGATTTCATCCAGGCCTTTTCGTATGCATTGCAAAAGCACTTGCCATCATTAAGGTTTCAGCTGCACATTCTGAAACAGTTCTGCTGCTATTCTACAAGGTCAATAAAGCACCACATCATGGCCTCCAAAGCCATGTTTTTCCAACTATGTATCATACAATTACGCATTATTTTTACAATCGTGTAAGATCTGGGGCATTAAAATCAGGGAATCATCCCGAACCGCATTGCAACACCAAGCAAAAATAAATAAGAACAAATAAATAGCAAAAGTAGACAACTGCACAAGCCACTGAATGCACAAAAAGAAGCGACAACCCCTTAGAAACATACTATCGTAGTCAAAAGAAAAGCAAACAGCGAAGCGCATGACCAAAGCATAGTTTAAGGTGTAGTGCATACCGTCCAGTCGGCACCAGTGACAGGCACAAACATCAGGTTTGACCGCCTTGGACAATGATGCTCCACCTATTATGCGATATTCCTGCTGCTGCTCTGGTTCTCTTTTATTCGAAAAAGATAAAAAGATGACGCTGCTGTTCACATTTCGATTGAGACCGATAGCACATACAGTTTCTCCGCACTGTGTTAATGCCCGCCCTATAGTGCAATATTTGAGCTTATGATTCCTTTTATTTTTGTTTTCTTCCATATAAGTAAAAGGGAACCAAAATAGAAACGAAAATATAGCGGTACATGGAGATCATCCTTGTGCAGTGCTGTCAACAGGATCTGCACTCCTGTCAATGGGGATGACTGGACGGCGCACACTACACCTTCCATTATGTTCGACCATGCGCTGCAGTGTTCACGTTTTATTTGACGCCGATAGTACATCACTAGAAACCCGCCGTGGTTGCTCAGTGGCTATGGTGTTAGGCTGCTGAGCATGAGGTCGCGGGATCGAATCCCGGCCACGGCGGCCGCATTTCGATGGGGGCGAAATGCAAAAACACCCGTGTACTTAGATTTAGGTGCACGTTAAAGAACCCCAGGTGGTCAAAATTTCCGGAGTCCCCCACTACGGCGTGCCTCATAATCAGAAAGTGGTTTTGGCACGTAAAAACCCCATATATTATTGTTATATAACATCACAAGAAATACTCAACTTTCACCAAGAAGGCTAGAGCGATGGCTTGATGCAAATGCTATGCTTGAATTAAGAAGTAATGGTCTGCCAAGCTGCACTTCTGCTCTCACTTTCGCTGCAAATCGTGGGTGCTAATAGGAATAATAATACATAATATGACAATAGAAATAATAATGATATTAATAATATTCGTGAACAACAATATGCACACGTGCACAACTCACTAGTAAATTTTTTGTGGTCCAAAGCAATGCTTTTGAACATTTTCACTGTATGATTTTACTAGCAGGCCACATCACAATACATCAACCTTTCATTCTTTGAAAAGTTCTCCTGAACAACACAAAGTACCGCACGATGGTGCTGCACTGCAATGTTTAATTCACTGCTGAACTGAGCAGTGATAGCTTAGCAATAAGCTACAGCAGCTGCACCTCTTTTTCTATGTAAGCTTTAACTGAAAACTAAAGTAACCCTCATAAAACACCCCCTAGGTTGATCATATAGAAAACTAAGGGCCTATTTCATTCCCATGTGGTTCCCGAAGTATACGTGAAAAAGAAAGCGTACAACAGTGCCAATTATGCAAGCAGAGTGAGTGCACAGCACATCTTCAGTGAAACATTGAAGGTCAGGCGGTCACTTGGTCACTGTGCCAACCTCACAAGAGCAGATGCGGTGACCCATCAACACCATTATGCAACATGTGCAACCTGACAGGCCAAGAGCAGGCAGCGAGCCAACCAGGCTTAATGTCTAGTGGGATGTAGTTATCAGGAATTCCGCACAAACGACATGGAAGCGCTTAAGGCATAAACAGCTTGAATAAGATGGAAGGTGTGCTATGTATGCACATCTTTCGTTGCCTCAACCTGATAATTGCAATATTCGTGTGTAACCAAACTTTGAAGGCAAAGAGAAACAAAGAGGTGTGAGTGCAAGTGTAGGAGAGAGGTCTTATGCACATTCCCATGGAGCCAGGTAGCAGCCAAAATCACAGCCTTGTTACTAAATTGTTTTTGCAAAGAGAAAGACAAGCGAGTAAGCGTGACCTCAGCAATCACTAATTGCAACTATGCACTGCGACTGAACCACACTGCAAGACGAGTGCAGTGCAGGAACATTTTTTTAACCACAGCATTCATATCTGCGATGAGGCGAACCACGCAATAGTGAGGATGGTACGGTGAACCACACGATTCAAATATAGCTAAAACCCAAAAGCTTAATGTGCAAGATGCACTCAAGCCAAAATCCATTAGGTATTGTTTTACCACTGCCATAAGTAACCATAACTAACGTACGCGTTCACACAGCTCATTGTAAAATATCATTGAAAAAAATCTTACCAAATTGCCCTTGCGCAGCTTTCCCGATTCACTCTGAGAAAAGAGTTTCGTGAGGTCTTCAATTTACATTGAAGGTCCACAATGGCGACTGACAATGATTAAAACAGAACTCAAGTGAAAGAAGAGAAATTATATAAACGGCACGGTGGGCCACATGTTTAGAACCCTACACTAAATGCAAATGGTCTGCTGCCGCAACGCATCGGCTTACTCGCGAGCGCAGTGACGTTGGCCGATTAGCTCTTCTCGCCTCCTCCGTCCTCGTCCGCCCAATACACCATTACAACGTTGTCCTTCAAGAAGTCAGTTGTGCTTCGTGGTTCGAAATCTCTGATGAGGTTCATAGGCAGCGCTGTCTGCCCCTTATCTTCTATGTACTGTACGCAAGCAAGCATTGCTCCGTATATGGCACAGATCGTCGTGCAGGCGAGCAAGTTTCGAGGCATGCGAGGAACGCTCGCGAGGAACTACCGGCACAAACCATGGGCCCCGTGGATATAATTATAGTTTGCTATATATATAATACAGATATAATTAAATAGCTACTAGTAAAATCATAGAGCACCTAGATCTAATGTCTATTACTACAGCGTCTATTACAGCGCCCTGCCACGCATATAGACTTATTCTAAAGGACACCGCCGCCCATGGTGGTAGGTAAGTTTAGATGGCGCCAGTACCGAGTTTTTTTTTACGTTTATTGATTTGGTTGTTTATAGTGGTAAGGTGGATGTCGCAGATGTTTATTTCTTATGTAAAGGTACAAGAGTAGCCACCGCAATTTCCGTTTCTTTTTTTTTGTTCATCGGTTTGATACTTGTGCTACGTCCGCGATCGATGTGCACACCACAAAGAGACGAAAATGCGTCTGTATGCTGCACTACGAATAAACGGTTCCTGTTTATAAAGCGCTTAAGCAGCTGTCAATAATTTACATCTAAGGAAATGTTTTTTTAGTGCCGGCCTAATCGCTAAAGGGAGTGACAACTAATTTTCATGGTGTCCACTTTTATAGTGTAGTCAAAAGCTTGCCGGCTGGAGCATCTAATCGTGAAGTAGTAACGTGGAAAACGTCGTGCAATATTTTTTATCATAATTTTTCTATTTGCAGGGACGATGAAGTCGTTCATGAGAAGCATGCTGAAGGCTGCTACAGTTGAGCGCAATAGCGCTTATAGGCCGGCACTAGTTGGAAGCAGATGAAAAGCGCAGCCGTAGGTGCGAGAACGTATTATTTTGTTTATCAAATCGATGTCCCTGCGATTGATGTTTTTCAACGTGTTAAAGTATTTCTGCGATAACAGCTACGCGTTTTTGTGGTTTCCTTCCCAACGCCTTTGGTATTTGACTAGTCAAAACTAAACCAAACGCATCACAAACGGAACAAAGCTTTTACACGTGATACACGGTTCCTTTTTGCTGTAGCCAAGCGTGCGCTTCTGGATTTCCGATGTCGTCTCTCGAAGAGCTGAGTGCGCTAGAACAAAGGATGTTAGCTCGCATGCCTGCTCAGAATTTAGCTCCTTACGAAGTAGCACCCGAACGTCATATTTCGATGGACGGAAGCTGCAACGGAAACAAGGAGTTCGACTTGCACGAAAGACCACCGTCTCCGCGGTACTCGTAACGCAGTTTTCACTCTAATTCAACCCAGGTCAGATCACGGCTAATAATATTCTTACACCGTTGTCACATATAAGAGGGTTGTCACCTCTTGTACATTATTTTGCACTTTGCCTTCAACCATTTTCGAATTTCAATCAGACTGGATTGCGAAAAATATTTGCCTCATATGTGAATTGTCATATATGCCAGCGCAAATGTATGAACGTAGAGTATTCGTGGCCTTGCCATCAGCGTTCGACAAAATAAGCATTAATTTCACCTATACCGACGTGTCACTATATAAATATTGTTACGTGAAGCTGAAGCTGAATAATATTGACAATTTATTTACAGTTAAGCTCGCAGAGGCCAAAATGGCGACGCTATATCAAACCGGCACACACGTTGTCTTCGTCGTCCTCAGTGCAGCCACACTGTGGCGGCTGTTCCATAGCAATATGACAAAAGCACCCATAAAAGAACTGGTTGCAGCGCAAATTCAACATACCAGGGATAGACTGTCTCCGTACCAGACGATTATGTGAGCATAGGTAAAGCGGTATCCTGCAACAACAAACACGGCTTTGTCCACGTAGTACATGGACAAGCTGCATGCTCTCGGCAATAAAGCGTATGTGTATATACAAATCTATAACCGTCAAGTCAACTTGTTTGATGTCTTTTGTGATATTTTCGAATGAGAAAATTTGATCGAATACAGGCCTAGCTGTAGTCGAACGCCTTTATAACGAAGTGAATGCGGTCACCTCGTGGCACAACGCAGCCCACAACAATACAACCACGTAACGGAATTATTGTCCTTAAATACAAGCCATTTCATTGTAGAGGCGTTCGCTGTAAAGGTGCTCTACTGTATCTATAACATAACAATTTTTCACGGACATTAATGACAAGCTACAGCCTCAGTTAACTCCAGGCATACATATTTCTACTCTGATTAACTCTCCATGGGGCGCCTGCAGAACACCTGACCTATTCAGTATGTTTTCTCTTAGAGGTCCAGAAAACCATTTAATTTCTTTCTTCTACATGCACAAACGGTCTGAGTAGTTTACAACAGACTTTAAAGCTCCACCGCAAATTTGGCGCAGTGTATATGTCTATGCTCAACCATAAGACTGAATACTAGTATTGCACTTGCTCAGGAAGGATTGGCGGGCTGGTTGCTTGGACATTTTTGATTTCATGAAGGACAGTGCATTTAATGAGACAGAATAACAATAAAACACACAGTCGCACAGCACCCATGTGTCTTATATGTCTCATTAAGTGCGCTGTACGTCATTCAGTCAATAATGTACATATTCTCTTCCGCGCGCATCGATCACGCGATTCGTCCTTCTGGCAAACTTCATAATTCAAGCATATGCCATGGGTGTGCGCGCACGAGACATCATGCAGTGGTGTAATCGTACTTAATTTGTTCGTGTTCACAATCAAATATGTACACTTTTAAGGCAACCTCAACTTTCGAATAGATAGAACTGCAATTATTATTACAACTATTACTATAGTAAGAGCATCCGGCATATATATCATGTGATCACGCAGGGCTGTTGTGCGCTGGCTGAAGCCATTCGTGCTCTTTGAATCAGCCGGTCAATTGACGCACGACACCAAGTAGAGACGACGGCTAGAAAGGCATAACTGGTCGGTTTGTGAATACTAGTGAAAACATGCAACCTGAAATTTCTAGTGCACTATAATAGGGATGAGACGGAGGTGTATCCACAGTATAATGGCGTTATGTATCCTGAGGAGACCTCTCCTTGGCAAAAAAACAAACAAACAAACACTGAAAAAGAATATTAGGTACTAGAAGCTTGCCAAAGCACGCAGCGTCGGTGGAAGGGAGCAAGTCGTAAGAAAAAAAAACTGTCACATTGCACCATGTTCTGCGTGCTCTACTAGAGATCAGCCATCCGCTGAACAGCTCACGATGTGCGATGAGAACATCATTCAGCATAGTCAGTGCAGTGATGATCAGTAGATGATCAAGGCTTTGCAGTATGGTGTAGCGGTGTGCAAATATCAGAAAAATTCGAATAAGAAATGGAATAATGTCTTAAATTCGATTCGGTCTACGAATCAAATGCGAATATTTTTCGCATACCTTTTGATTATATTTCCAACCGCTAACTGCGTCGAAAACTACCCGAAAAATGTCCGTCTTTCGATTCGATTCGCTTCTGGCACTATTCAATTCGTATTCTGTTCGGTCTCAAAAATGACTGTTCGCACACCCCTACTTACGTGTGTTGTGCGGAATAGAGTAGGTAAAGATGCGCTTCTCGCTTTCTGCGTTATTCGACCTATAGCAACTTCTCAAAATTTTTCTTGGACAGCGTGGAGGCACACTCTGCAGGGGGCTTGCTTAGCCATATATATAGGGTTAATCCGATGGGGTTAACCCGAACGCCTTATGCTGTGGTTGGTGCATTCAGTGACAGCTACGACTACGGCGAGCGACTGGTCTTGACCTCCTATTTTGCGACTCTAAACAGGCGCTGCCCAATTGATGGTTCAGTCTTCAATTAATGGTTTGTAGCTTGTTCACTGTTCGATCAATGGTTAGGTAATTGCTTTATGTAGCAGCAGTATTGGACATATTACGTGTGTTTTATCGTTCTCAGATTGAACCGATGGCCGACGTTCCATCGAAAAGGCCGCGCAAGAGCTATTTGCACCGCAGCAAGGAACTCAGCGTGCCGAAAACGACTTTTTACAGGCGATGGAAACAAGGTGAGGAGAGCACGGATTCTTCCAGCGCACCCAGCAACGCAGAGCCGTCTACGTGCGTGGATGACGCACCGCCTTCCTGCGCAGGCGACAATCTGTCCCATGGACCCTCATCCGTCTGGGCTGAAGAAAACTATGTTTCGCGAGGAAGCAGAAGACTGAGACGACACAGTTGAGAGTGGATCCATAGAGAAAGGGCTAGAACAAGAGCGGACACTCCCATAGAGCCCAGCGGCCGAATTGACTGCAGCGCACCAAGCCGTGGGTGTTAAAACCTGAAGCACACTTCCGGTTTCGGTTTTGTGCGCGCGCGTTTTGAGTACTAGCTGGTGCGCGTCACGCCGGCTCTGTTTTTTTTGCTTTTGTAGCAAATATTTATATTTATTTTTATTTATTAAATATTTATTCGCAAATCATTTTATGAAGTAAAATTGGTTGCGAACGATATTCACAAGCCTACATTGAATATGTGCCACGTGCAACTTCATAAAGACGCAAGACACCTTGTGAAATGAGGAAAAGTTAATGTTTATTTTATTCTCTGCAAATTCTCGTCGCGGGCTTTTTGTGCATTAACCAAACGTTGTGGCCCCACGTAAGCAGCTGTAGTTACCGCAGGAAGCTCCACCAGACGACTTGAGCTGAAAAAATTGCAGGCGTTGCTTTGGTATTAACATGTAAGAATAATGCGTGTAAAGGCGAAGCGTGCGAAAGTGGTGAGTGGGCGGCATTACAAACAAAAGCAGTTCATATTTACACACACGGCGTACAAAATACCCGACTCATTCTAAGCAATACCGTACATACCACAAACACATTCTAATTCCAAGCATTCCCCTCTTCCCAATACCTATTTCCTGCACTTTAATAGCACGAATGCGCGGGCAACGGCGCGTTTCGCGAACTTGGCTACAACCGACGCGATAGTACGCTACGAATACACAGAGGTGGCGACAATACAGTCTCTTAACCATAGCATGCTGGACGCTCGCAGAATTCCATCTACTCTCACTCAAGACAAAATGCGTGGGTGCCGTTCAGAAGACCGAATTTTCGAGTTACTAGTTCCTGGCGTTTGAGCTCCTTGGCATATCTCTTGTGCCTTCAGCAGGCGCAAGCAACACACTCCCGTGTTATCACTCTTCACGATTGCTCGTCGCGTTTTCGACAAGCGTTGGTACCGAAAGAAGGCTTAAATTGTTGCGGGGACATAAAAATTGCCTCAAACTTGTCGCAGTAAGATTCAGTACGCGCCAAACTATCTTTGTCACCACGGCCGAGCTGCCTTTCGCTGCGTCACAACAGGCGTGGCGAGCGGGCCTCATAACACAAAAGTACCGAAAATAATTTTCAACAACGTTGGGCGTCAGAGAAAGAAAAGCGCCATGAACTTGTCAGTGCAATAAAGCGCGAAACCGCGCACCATGGCCGAGCTGGTTTTCGCTAACCGAGTCACAGCGCCAGGCGCGCCCACTGCGCTCGAAAGGTAGCCCAAAAAGTAATGAAATTAGTTTCAATAATGTTGGCAGTCAGAGAAAGCGCCAGAACTTGTCGCAGTAAAATTCAGTACACGCGAAACTGCGTCACAGCACCCTGTGCGACAAGCGTGCCCTTAAAGTACCGAAATTACTTAAAATAATATAGGGGTTTATAGGAAGCGTCGCAAACATCTCCCCGTACGATTCATTAGTTCAAATTAACTGCTCCGTGACGGCCACGCAGTTTTTCGTTAACTGCGTCACAAGTCTAGCCTAGGTACCGGGCAGTAAGCCTAATTGCTTGAAGTGCGTCGCAGACTGACGAACAAAGTTTCTCACCTTGCCATAGTCCTATAGTGCAGTGCTGCCATGTCGAAGTTCCGAAAGAACGCAGTAATTTGCCGGGAGGCCACCAAACCAGGTTAAATCCCAAAAAAAGAAAAACAGGTAGACGGGTGCCCGAACAGTCCAACGCTCAGATGCGCGGCCGGTCTCTATCGCTTCGGCGGTGTGTCTGACGAATGACGCAAACATCTGGCTCGTCATTCGCCAGTTCGCCTGTCGCTAGGCAACGGAAGTAAGCCGCAAAGTTTAATTTAATTTATACGCAGATATTTTTATTTTCCGGGAAAGAATAAAAAAAAATAAAACAATTTCTGTTAATCTCATTTCACATTCTTCTTTCTTTGGATGCTCGCGGCCCCAATTCGCCGATGTTATTACTATAGCGTGACGTGTTTCCTGTTTCCAATTTTCGCCGAGTGTCCGCTCTTGTTCAATTCCTTTCTCTATGGTGGATCGCCGCCCCCTCCTATTGAAGAAGAAATATCGGTCACTACATTTGCTGCATTCACCTCGGAAACGCTGTCAAACCTTGGTACGTCAAAGACAGGAGCGTCTGCTATGGCCATGTCATATGCAGTTACGCATGGCTTAACGTGGACAGCGCTGGTCGATCTGGCTGCGCTGATGAACAGCATCACAGGAGCTGACGTGTTGCCCCGCAACAAGTACGCACTTAGAAAGCTGGGGTCAACAAAGAAAGGCGACCTAATTACCAATTGGTACCTTTGTGATGTTTGTGAGGCTCTGTTGACAGTGGAAAACGGCAACACACTATGCACTGTCTAATCAACAAAGAAAATATGACCGATGTTCACGCAAAAGGCTCATTTTTTGTCACTTTGGACACAGCAAGTCAGCGTAGCCTTCTCTTTGACAGTACAAAAGAAAGCCTGGAAGAAGGGTTGTTGAGCAGAAGCCAACCCTGTGATGCTGTCAGTGACCTAAGAAGTCTTGCTTGCTTTCATGAGTTTAGCAAACCTGAGAAATTGAGTTATGATGAATTGACTCTGACGATCAGCACAGATGGAAGCCCAGTCTTCAAGGCCTCCAAGAAATCAGTGTGGCCTCTACAAATTGTGGTGAATGAGCTACCACCTGCCACACGACTCCAAAATCCTGTTCGGACAGCACTATGGTTTGGGAGCACCCACCCAAATATGCAGACATTTCTCGCAAAGTTTCTTGAGCAGCTAAAAAGTATGAAGCCAATATCATGGAAGACTGCATCATATGTGCACAGATATAGAGTATTTGTGCTGTGCTCGGATGCACCTGCACGTGCTGCCGTTCAGAACATGATTTAGTTCAACGATCTGCATGGCAGCCATCGGTGCTCCACCATGGCAACGCATAGAGAAGGTAAGAAATCTGCTGATATCTCGAAACAGTTTTTATAATTGTAGTATTTTATAGTGTAATTATTCTGTTTGAGTGGTGTCTCCTGTATGCACGTAACATTCTTTTCATTTTGATATCTTCAGTCTAGAATACTGGTGTAGACGATGTAGCTGCACACAAGGATGCATATTATCAAGACAGATATTGCTCCTCATGCCACCCAAAGGCTTGGGAAGCAATGCCAACTTTCAACACACAACATGCTTTATGTGAGATCTTGAGAATATTTGCGTAAATATTTGTTTAGAAAATATTCACTGGAAAGTCTGTTATGTGCAAAAAGTTGACTTAGCTTGACTGTGGATGAAGCGATATAGACAAGCTACATGTTTCTTAAAAAGTGCGGCAAAACATGCCTCATGTCTGTGCATGCAGTATTACATGCAAGGCACATACCATTAAGGCATAAGTAAAACAGTAGAGATACTGTGACTTTCCACTTTTCTATGCCATGTGTTACTTTAACCGACCACGTCGGAGAGGAAAATTTTGAAAGCCAGTGTAAAAAATAAACATACCTCGACAAAACTCATTTCTGTCGAGCTCACTGTAAGTGTGCTTATAGGTTCATTAGCTCAATTTGTGCATATCATCGAATGAGGACAGTCATCTGTCCAGCCTGTTACAACATATTGCAGGTTGTCCATGTAGGTAACAAGCTCATAACAATCTCATTTTCATCACAGAAGGAAAAAAGAGGACAGCACTGTTTTCGTTTTTTTTTTACATTAAGTATATAAGCTCATAAGTAAGTTATGAGCTTGTTAGAGGTGGTCTCTTGTTATGGTCGCAGCAAGTACTCTTAAGTCTGTCAGTATTATTCTTATTTCAAGGGAGACAATTGGCAAGATGTCTGTCAATACTTCACTGCTTTTGGCCAGAGACTACCTACGAATTTGGAAGCAAATACACTGCCTCTTCAACATCACAATTTGTGTGCATCTGCCAGCCGATTATGTCTGCTCATTTTCATGATATCAAAGCAAGGAATTTTCGGTATGGAGTCGTGCTTTTATGAACGTAGGGTAGCCAACCCTCCTTAATTCAGCAAGACAGTCTATTTTGAAGTAAATGTCCCGAGTCGTGACTTGATCCAGTTTCGATGACCCAATGTCCCAATTTTGCTTCTTTTTGCTTAACAATGAAATGGCACTCCTCTGCCATCCCAACTTCGACCACTCATCGAGAGTTGGCAGCCCTATATGAACAAGTTTGCCACAAAGAAATATGGACAGCTGCCAAAAGTCTGTGTGATAATGTTTGTGTTCACACACCTGCATTAAAATTACATAAACCTTACGATGCTGCGGCTTCACGTAGCCATTAAAGGCAAACTACATTATGTTGTTGCTGAAAACATTTGCACTCTGGTGCATCTTGAAGTACTATGACTGTTTTGGTGGGAAGCACACCAGCATGATTTGCAGACTCACATTCAGGTGTCACTTGGTTGGGATTACCGCCATAGTTGGCGCAGTTGCCAATGTTACCATTGTAGAAAACAAGAAAACAGGGGATGGTGATGAAAATCCACAGCAGCAGGCTCATAAAAAATCAAGAAGTTGAAAATCAATGAAGTTATTTTTTTTACCATTTTACTAAAAACAAATAAAATTACAATGCCACGTGGAGTAACGTATGAAGAACACAGTAGCAATACTGTGAAATCCGAAACTAACTTATATTGGGCGAACCTGTGCCCACAAAAACAGGTTACACTTAAAGAACGGCGACAACAGCGAACGCAGTCGGCAATCGGCAAAATCTAATGAGCGGGTCAAGCGCGTCAGCTTTTATAGATCTGTCGTCGAATGTTCCTGAGTAATCACTGGGACCCGCATGCCTTCCACAAAGTTCTACGCCATTCGCCTCGCGCATACATGCAATCAGATTACACAAGGTTCGGCGACAACAGACAGCGGATGGGACCATCAATAACATTCCAGAAACTTCCGACATATGCAAGCGCCTCCTGCGCTGTGCGATACAATTTGTTAGACAGTGAGACGTGTCGACCGATCAAGACAAGTACACGTGTCAATGCCCCCCTCTTAAAAAGCATCGACCTGATGCCGCAAACAAACGAAAGTAATAAAGAAAACAACAAAATAAGGAAGTTCGTCAGCGTCCGTAAAAGGGTTTAAGACGCACCACGTGCACCACTTCAGATCGCGCGCGGCGCCGCTATGAATGGGAAATGCCGTCTGGCACGACTTCGTAGTCCAGCGCGCCAATACGTCGGATGACCTTGTAGGGTCCGAAATAGCGTCGCAATAGTTTCTCACTCAATCCTCGTCGGTGTGTCGCGGTCAATACCGAAACACGGTCGCCGCGCTGGTACTCGACCAAGGGTCGTCGCAGATTGTAGTGTCAGCTGTCTGTACGCTACTGGTTATTGATCCGTAGGCGGGTGAGCTGTGGGGCTTCTTCGGCGCGCTGGAGATAGGTAGCGACGTCATGATTCTCCTCGTCAGGGACGTGCGACAGCATGGCGTCGAGCGTCGTTGTCAGGTTCCTGCCGTAAACCTGCTTACACGGCGTGACCTCTGTTTCTTGCACCACCGAGTTGTAAGAGAAGGTTACGTACGGCAGGGCGGCATCCCAGGTGTGTTCGACGTCGATGTGCATTGCTAGCATGTCGGCGAGGGTCTTATTCAGTCGTTTTGTAAGACCTCGAGAATGCGGGTGTTAGGCAGCTGTATTCCTGTGGCTTCTCCGGCTGCATTGAGAATGGCGTGCGTGAGCTCCGCTGTAAAGGCCGCTCCTTTGTCGGTGAGGAGGGCTTCTGGGGCGTCATGCCGCCAGCAGGATGTTTTTGACAAAGAATTTCGCCACTTCTGCTGCGCTACCTTTCGGCAGAGCTTTCGTTTTAGCGAAGCGGGTGAGGTAGTCCGTCGCCACGACGATCCACTTATTTCCGCCTGTGGACGTCGGGAAGGTTCCCAACAAGTCCATCCCGATCTGCTGGAATGGTCGGCAAGGAGGCTCGATTGGCTGTATTAATCCCGGCGGCCTTTTTGGTGGTGTCTTGAGTCGCTGACAGTCTCGGCATGTTCTTACATAACGGGTGACGTCGGCGGTCAGGCGCGGCCAATAACACCTTTCCTGTATCCTCAATAGTGTCCTGGAAAATCCGAGGTGTTGAATGGTTGGATCGTCATCTAGGGCGTGCAATATTTCTGGACACAGTCCTGACGGGACAACGAGCAGGTAGTTTGCAGGAACTGGTGAGAAGTTCTTTACGAGTAGGTTGTTTTGAAGCGAGAACGAAGACAATCCTCGGTTAAATGCCCTAGGGACAACGTCGGTGTTTCTTTCGAAGTACTCGACGAGGCATTTTATCTCCGGGTCTGCTCGGTGCTGTTTAGTGAAGTCTTCCGCGCTTATTATTCCAAGAAAGGAGTTGTCGTCCTCGTCGTCTTGGGGCGGGGATCGATGGGGGCACGTGATAGGCAGTCGGCGACCTAGTGTTTTCTTGCGGACTTGTATATTACCGTGACTTCATATTCTTGCAGTCTGATGCTCCACCGTGCCAGCCATCCTGAAGGGTCCTTTATGTTAGCTAGCCAACAGAACGCGTGATGGGCGCTGTTGACTTTGAATGGCCTACCATAGAGGGAAGGGCGGAATTTTGCTGTAGCCCAAATGATTGCGAGGTATTCTTTTTCAGTCGTAGAATAATTGCCTTCCGCTTTTGACAGCGACTGGCTAGTATAAGATATCAGCCGTTCAAGTCCGTATTTCCTCTGGGCTAGGACAGCACCGAGGCGTAGGCTACTGCCCTCAGTGCGGATTTCGGCATTGGCGTCCTCGTCGCAGTGTGCAAGTACTGGCGGCGACTGCATGCGTCTTTTGAGTGTATGAAATGCGTCGGCCTGCGGCGTTTCCCACTTGAACTCGACATCACATTTGGTTAAATGTGTTAGCGGCTCCGGCATGCTTGAAAATTCCTTGACAAAGTGCCCATAGTAGGCACACGAGCCAAGGAACCTGCGCACTTCCTTGTCGATTGGCTGCGGAAACTGCGATGGCAGCTGTCTTCTGCGGGTCGGGGCGTACTTCAGATTTGCTGATGACGTGGCCTAGGGAACGGAAGCTCATCTTAAGCGAAGCGGCACTTTTCCGGCTTCAGAGTGAGCCCTGATGACTTGATGGACTCTAATACTGTCGCAAACCGCTTAACGTGGTCGTCGAAATTTCCGGCGAACACAGTCGGCAATCGTCAAAATCTGATCAGCGGGTCAAGCGCGTCGGCTTTTATAGATCTGTCGTCGCGTGTTCCTGAGTAATCGCTGGGACGCACATGCCTTCCACAAAGTCCTACGCCATTCGCCTCGCGCATGCATGCAATCAGATTACTCAAGGTTCGGCGACAACAGACAGCGGATGGGACCATCGATAACATTCCAGAAACTTCCGACATATCCAAGCGCGTCCTGCGCTTTGCGATACGATTTGTTAGGCGGTGATATGTGTCACCCGATAAAGACAAGTACACGTGTCAATGTGGTTGACAAAATAACAAATGTTAACGTTCGCTACTGTTAAGTCACAGTCACATCTCAACGACCAAAAGCTGGTCGTCCAGATTGCCCGCCATCGGGGCGTCAAGCTGGGCTTGGCGGTCCCTATCTGGGACAAGCCGGTTGGCGCCGGGTGTCCCCTGCGTCTTCTCTCGACCTAATAAAGGTATTTCACTCACTCACCGACTCACTCACTTGAATTAGTAGTAATGTCCTGTCCTCTCTAACTTTAGAATTCTATATTTATTTATTTCTAGTACCCTCATGGCCCTTCGGGCATTATTGAGGGGAGTGGAACAAGACATACAATAATACAGATAACAAGAAATGTAAATACATTCATGGGTCACAGCATTACATGTCATTGCATTATAGCATAGCATTGCATACATAACATTACATAGCTCACTGCACTGAGTTTTACAGATTTCCCAGATTTCAGCAATTGTGCACATTCATGGAAGGCTAAAAAAACGAGAAAAGAAAGCAACTAACAACGCAAACTTGAAAATCAGCAACACAGAGTTCGTGAGGGACCACGAAACGAAAGGCACGCATGTCATGAAGAAGAAATGTAGACACTTAACTTATTCTCAAAATGCTCGAGATCGTCGGCGAATGCCACATCTGCTGGCAAGTGATTCCACCCGGATTACGTAGTTGGAATGAAAGAAGTTAAGCGAGCGGTAGTGTGACAAAGTGGAACGCCCACTTTGCGTGGATGGTGAATGCGCGATGAAATATAGGCGGGTGAAAGGAGCAAAGCGTTTTTCAAAACAGAATTCCGATTGTAGATCTTAAAGAAAGACAGAGTCGTGAAATTTTCCTGCGTAATGAAAGTAATGGTAGTGACAAAGTGTTTTCCATTAGTGTTACACTTGATGTGCGGTCATAGTTGTGGAGGATAAAACGAGCGGCACGGTTCTGAACAGCTTCCAACACAGATATAAGTGACTTAGCTTGAGGGTCCCATATCGACACGGCGTATTCAAGCTTTGAACGAACCAGTGTTTTATAAAGAAAGAGTTTGACGGAAATGGGCGCATTAGAAAAGTTTCTTTTTATGTAACCGAGCATGCGGTTTGCGTTTCCAGTAATGTAGATGATATGCTGATTCCAGGATAAATTTGATGCCAGATGTACACCGAGGTATTTATACGAGGTAACCGGGGCTAACGAAGCATTGTTGATGCTGTAAGAGGCTGGTGGCGGCACGTCTTGGCGTGAAAAGCGCATGGATTTGCATTTTGATGAGTTTAAAACCATTTTCCATTTAGCACACCAGTCAGTAACGCAGTTAAGATCTGCTTGCAATAAGTGGACATCATTAGTGTTTTTAATTTCACGGTATAGTATACAAACATCTGCAAAGAGTTTGATGGAAGATTTTATATTGTTAGGCAGATCATTAATGTACACAAGGAATAATAAGGGTCCGAGTACCGATCCTTGTGGTACCCCAGACCTAACCGGCATTGAAGATGCTTGAAGACCATTATTGTGGACAAACTGCGAGCGGTTAGATAAAAAACAACGAATCCATGCTAGAACATTCGGGTCGATGTGAAGATGAGCAAGCTTATACAACAGCAGACTATGGCATACGTTATCGAAAGCCCTGCACAAATCTAAGAAGATGACGTCGACCTCTGAACCTTCATCAAGAATGGAATAAATCTCGTTGCTGAAAGATAATAACTGTGTTTCACAGGAAAACTGCTTCCTGAAACCTTGTTGTGTAGGCGTAAAAAACGAAAATGATTCAAGAAAACCAGATGATTGAGAAAAGATTATATGCTCCATGATTTTACATGAAATGGAAGTTAATGATATCGGACGATAATTGAGGGGTGAATGCCTGTCGCCAGATTTATGGAGTGGAATCACTTTAGCCCCTTTCCATTCGTGCGGTATATCTCCTGTTTCAAGCGATTGCTCACATATCTTTAGTAAAAAAAATGCGGAGTACACTTCAGTATTTTTCAGCACTTTGGTATTAATGTTATCAGGCCCACAAGAAGAGGAGATTTTCAAATTGTTAATTATGTTGATAATTCCGTCATAGCTAAACCTGACAGGGTCCATTGGAAAGCTTATGTTACATGCATAGTCTCTAACATTAGTAATGTTAGTTACGGTACTTGAAAAAGCGGCACTAAAGGTCTCCTTAAGGACCTCGGCGACATCAGTGCTTGAAATAGGGTTTGACTGAGGGTCAACGAGAGATATAAGTGACTGCTCTTGTTTATTGACACTACTCCAAAATTTTTTTGGATTGCTTGTTAAAAACGTTGGCAACGTCACATTGAAGTATAAGTGCTTCGATTCCTTCAAAGACTTCTTGTAGCTAGTAAAAGTTTTTTTCAGTGCTGACTAGTGCTCACGCTTTCCTGAAGACTTAGCTTTGCGGGAAAAACTCATTTTTTGTTTGCCAGACATTTTAATGAGCGGTTGTACCATGGATGGTGGTAGTTAGTTAAAAGCTTTTTTCGAGGAATATGCAAGTCGACCAATTCACAAAGCTTGTTTGTGAAAAGTTGCGAATTGGTGTTTACGGATCTTTCGTTGAAGTTAGCCAGAAATTCGTCAAGGAAGTTTTCAAGTGTTTTATTAATTGCAGTGTAATTTCCTTTAGCATAATCATATATTACTTTTATATTGTTATGCGACGTTCGAGCAGGGAAGTTCAACATGACATGTAGTAAAGAATGATCGCTTATAGCTGATAAATAGGAAATATTGGAAACAGCATCAGGGGCCGTTGTTAGCAACAGTCTAATACATTGGATGTTGAAAATGTGACCCGCGTAGGCTGCGTTATTATTTGTGTTAAACAAAAGTCGGAACAAAGATTTACAAAATTAGACGATTCTGTCGAAGAGTTGATAGTGGTATACGAAGTGCTAGACCATTTATTATTAGGGAAATTAAAATCATCAAATAAAAAAACTGGAATATTCGGAAATTTGGCACACACAGCGCTCAGCGCGTCATGAAGGTCGCTGCATAAACCAATCCCAGTAAAGGGCGAACGGTAGCATGCACATAATAGAAGCTTTTCATATTCAGTCGTGATCTGCACACATAAAAACTCTAGCGTCGTATGAATATCAATGTGAAGGCTATCGAGATGATCAGAGACAGCGACCAGAACACCGCCACCACGTGCGGCTGCGCAATCACAGCGAAATATGGAATACCGCTTTTGGGTAGCGAGGATTTCCGTGCTTCTAACAGAATCATTCAGCCATCAAATGATTCAGAATTATCACAGTAGGTTTTACCATGAACTGCGTGCATGTACGTACAAGTTCCTTTAAATTTGCAGTTTTGCACCAGATAATAACGTACTAATGTCAGGTATACTTTCATAATGTGAAATTGTGGTGTCTCTCTGCAACTACATTTGGAACTGTGGACGCATCAGCTGCAGGTTCAGTGGGGTTTTGTGGGCAAAACTTGTTCTGTATATTTTTGTTGTCACCAATCTATAGTTCATGTAGTGCAGTGCCTTTGTAAAAGTGTAAAAACAAGCTTTCTCTTTGATTATTTTCAGTTGACATGTGCTATCTTGGCCAGCCAGCTGAGGAAAGGACACATAGTCAAGTAATCACATACATGCATATTGCATACATCACAGAAGACACAGTGAATGGTTGGAAGAGCCCATCGGTTTTAATGAGCCTCAAAGGTAAGCATGAAGAGGCATTCTTTTTTGCTTTTATATGGTGGTGTGTTAAACAACCAGCTGTGACAGTGTTAAGAAGGAAAGGAAACCAGTTGATGAAGCTTTAAAGAGCCTATAAACGTCTGAAACTTTTTACAATCTTCAAACAGACATGCTCGCCGCTTGGGGAATGCTGTGACCATAATCTCCCATGGATGCTGCAGCCCTATGTGCTGCAAGAAATTCCACTAATTCAAAAAACAATCCTGTACTGCTCTTCTGTCCTCTTCTGTCTCCTGCCGTCATGATGTCGCCAGGGTGCTCACTGCGCATCACCATCGCGCATCAACAGGGTGTTCGAGGTGGCGCCACCAATGCTAAAAACTCTTGATTGGTCAGTAGTCGAGGAACGACATTGCCAACTTGACAAGATCTGAATGTGTATTCTGAGAATGGAGGGATGCTTGCCCACTGTGCACAACTGAACCTTTTATGAAGCTTCCATTCAGTAAGTTTTACGCTGAAGATGATTAGGGGTGGACAGTGGAGGACCCTCATTCTGGCCTGCGGATGCGCGATGCAGCTTTCTCTGGACTGCGTAGTGTTGGCGAGCATATGTGACAAGGCGTAGATAGTAGTGAAAGAGAGCAAGAAACAGTAGCAGTTGCATTTTCATTGTTCAAACGCCTGTAGCTTTGCTATTACTGCACCACTTTAAAAACATTCTTGCGGCCATGTGTTCAAATTTCAGCAAGAATGGATACCAATTGCAACAAATGATTGAGGGCCTTTACTGAGAAAGTGCAGGAGTGCGGTTAAAGATTTGTATGCAGAAGAAAAATGCAGTGTTTAATAGTCTGGCAAGAAAACAAGAATTCATGATCGCTCCTCAGCCTCTACAGATTGTACGGGAGTATGTTTACCTAGGTCAATTACTTTCAGAAGACCCTGACCATCAGAACGAAGCTTACAGAAAAATTTAAATGGGTGAGAGCGCTTACAGCAGGCATTACCTCATCATGATTAGGAGCTTAACACTGTTGTTGAAAAGAAAAGGTTAAAATTATAGCATTCTACCGGTGCTAACATACGGGGTAGAAACTTGTAGGTCAACCAAGAAGCTCGAGAACATGTTACCGACAGCACCAAAAGCGATGGAACAAGAAATGTTGGGCGAAATAATAAAAGACAGGGAAAGAGCGGTGTGGTTTACAAAGCAAAGGTGGTTTCCGATATTATAGCTAACATTAAGAGGAAAAGATGAAGTTGGGCCGGCCAAGTAATGTGTAGTGTAGATCACCGGTAGAACACTAGACTTACAGGATGGGTGCTAAGGCAAAGGAAGTGCTGTAAAGGATGGTAGAAAATGAGGTGATATGATGAACTTTGAACATTTGGAGAGGCAAGTTTGAGTCAGCTAGCGCAAGACAGGGGGAATTGGAGATCCTTTGTCTTGAAGTGGGCAAAAATAGGCTAATGATGCTGTTCATGATGAACTAGTGCCTATCAGCCATTATGTATTTCAATTTTCGAGCTCATGGATGTTTAGGAGCCCTTTAAGCAGGTAGCTCTTCCCTGCTCCATATTTATCATAGTTCAGGCGGCAGGGACGTAGTACTCTGTATACAGCCTAACACCAGGTATCAGGCTGAGGCCTATGGTGCAGGGAACGTATCTGGTTTCTTTCTGGTAGCAGCATTATCGGCGCGTGAGTTCAATCAGTAAGTGTGTGTGCTAAATGTAATTTTTCAGGTTACAACCTTGTCAAGGGAGTCAGCGTCGAATATATGCACTTTGTTCTGATAGGAATCACAAGGCAGATAAGCGAGGCCTTTCTCTGTAGAACTAACTCCTCTAAACGGCATTACGTTGGTATGCATATTTCAAATTTTGTGTCATATTTCTTATACTTGTAATATTCAAGCAAGGCTTCAACTGTAGCAATCACTTGCAGAAGGTGCTTCTGTGAGGCAAGGAGTTTGATGGAGCACCTGTTGAATGATTAAAGAAACCAAAGCAGAATGCCGTAGGTTTAATCAACCAAGTATATAGCGCAGATGTATGAATGGTGAGCACAGAAGCAACAATATCAAGACAGGAAGAAAACAAATGAGTACGTTGAGAGAAAAGTGAAGGAAAAATTGTATTTTGCGAAAAGAGTGCCATTGGTAAACAAATGTGTTCTGTGACATTCTTAAGTGATAATGTAGCACAGAAGGGTTAGTGACGATGGGCAGTTACTTCTGCATTAATATAGCTTGTGCTTTTGCATATTACGGTTTTTAGTACTGAATAACGTAACTGCGGTGTACAAGTTCTTCTTATCCAGTGGGGGAAGTTTCTAGGGGCTGTTAACGGTCATGTTCACAGATTATAAAATGGTAGATGTGCTGATTTCAATGATTTTGCTCTATATACTTTTCGTCTATCTCTGTTCATCTTGCTTGAATGGCTTGATGATGCCACTTAAGTGTGTATATTAATTGCTTCTTGCATAGCAGCATCTGCAACAACTGCAATGTAGCAGTGCAGATATGCAACAATAGCCTACTGTAATTGTTAGTTATCATGCTGCAAGCACGAAAATAAACAAATAAAACAAAACATGAAAGGCTATAACACAGACATTTGCTCTAATCATCAGCATGCACATGGCTAAGACCTAGGACCAAGCATCAGCTCTTATTTGCACATTTCTGCGTGTGTGTGCTTTAGAGGGAAGGTCAAGACCTGTTGGATTATATGGACAGAGGGGAGGGAGTGATAAATGAAGCAACAAAGGCTGAATGTATTTAGTTACTCGGGGCTGACGGACTAACCTGTGTTAGTTGCACGGAACAAGTGCGAGGCTAGGTTTTGTAGAAATTAATTGGCTACAGCAGCGCCTTGTGCAGAAAGAAAGGTATAACCGTTACATGCTAGTGCTGCATTGTGGCTGCCTGTGCCTCAAACACAAAGGCAGATCAGTTGCGAACTATTTGTGCAGGAGATACATGCTGGGAGCTATCCTTCATAAAGGTACACAAGTGCCATAGCTAAACTTGACGACCGATTTCCGACATGTCAGCAATGGCAACACGTGTTAATTATGTGCCATAAGTAAGAGATGATTCAACGCCCATGTTAAAATGGACTAGATGTAGAGAACGCTTGCAAAACTATGTTATACAGTGCCCAGTAGGTTACAAGATAGAAATGCCCGACTCACACAGTGGCTATGACACCAGATGCTCAACAGGCAGTCATAGGTTTAATCGTAGCAATGGTAACCATGTTTCCATGGTGTAGTGCTTTGGGAAAGCTAAAGTAGATGCTACAGAACCACAGGTAGCCTAAGTTCTAAGCTCACCCCTACACTAACCCTCGAAGCACGTGTGCAGCTTTATGCTGTTGACCACACAATTTTACGCTGAATGTAAACACAGAAGTGCGGAATAGGTTTTGAGAATGAAGGCTGTACCTTTCGTGGAGAGTAATCTTTAAAAGTATTCACTGATGGGTTAGTTGGTATGGCATCGTGTACAGTCTAGTGGAAAGGGGGCGCACACTCTACCGTATCCCAGTCTTTTCTCTCGCCATGCGCTTTTCCTTTGTACTACAGTGCACATGTTAAATCTATAATTGGTTGTGCCTCTCTTGGTGCTGCTGTGCTGTTACAAAATTTCTGAGGTTGCCTTAAAAGGTGCGACCTACGTATAAATCACTCGGGTATGACAAAAATAATTTCAGCAACCTTTTTAACTATTGCTGCATTATGACACATATTAGAAGTATAGTATTAAGTGAGTAGCTTGTGTGAAGGGACTGGAAAAGCCTATGGAGAGGCTCACGAGGTTGTTTTTGAATTTTTGACATCCTCATGGCACGTAGTGCTGCCATTTTTCCAAGAGATGATCATCATCGTAGACGGTATGCAATATGCATGCTTACTTAAAATATTCATAAGCAAGGAGACGCCAAAAACTTGAAAAATTATAGACCGATCAGCTTACTGTCCGTTGCCTACAGACTATTTACTAAGGTAATCGCAAATAGAATCAGGAACACCTGTCAAGCAAAGGACCAGGCAGGATCCCGTAAAGGCTACTCAACAATAGATCATATTCACACTATCAATCAAGTGACAGAGAAATCTGCAGAATATAACCAACCCTTATATATAGCTTTCTTTGATTACGAGAAAGCGTTTGATTCTGTCGAAACATCAGCAGTCATGGAGGCATTACGGAATCAGGGTGTAGACGAGCCATACGTAAAAATACTTAAAGACATCTATAGCGGCTCCACAGCCACCGTAGTCCTCCATAAAGCAAGCAACAAAATCCCAATAAAGAAAGGCGTTAGGCAGGGAGATACGATCTCTCCAATGCTATTCACAGCATGTTTACAGGAGGTATTCAGAGACCTGGATTGGGAAGAATTGGGGATAAAAGTTAATGGAGAGTACCTTAGTAACTTGCGATTCGCTGATGATATTGCCTTGCTTTGTAACTCAGGGCACCAATTGCAATGCATGCTCACTGACCTGGAGAGGCAAAGCAGAAGAGTGGGTCTAAAAATTAATCTGCAGAAAACTAAAGTAATGTTTAACAGTCTCGGAAGAGAACAGCAATTTAAAATAGGCAGCGAGGTACTGGAAGTCGTAAGGGAATGCACCTACTTTGGGCAGGTAGTGACGGCGGATCCGGATCATGAGGCGGAAATAATCAGGAGGATAAGAATGGGCTGGGGTGCGTTTTGCAGGCATTCTCAGATCATGAACAGCAGGTTACCATTATCCCTCAAGAGAAAAGTATATAATAGCTGTGTCTTGCCAGTACTCACCTACGGGCCAGAAACCTGGAGGCTAACGAAAAGAGTTCTACTCAAATTGAGGACGACGCAACGAGCTATGGAAAGAAGAATGATAGGTGTAACGTTAAGGGATAAGAAAAGATCAGAATGGGTCAGGGAACAAACTCGAGGTAATGACATCTTAGTTGAAATCAAGAAAAAGAAATGGGCATGGGCAGGACATGTAATGAGGAGGGAAGACAACCGATGGTCATTAAGGGTTACGGACTGGATCCCAAGGGGAGGGAAGCGTAACAGGGGGCGGCAGAAAGTTAGGTGGGCGGATGAGATTAAGAAGTTTGCAGGGACGGCGTGGCCCCAATTAGTACATGACCGGGGTTGTTGGAGAAATATGGGAGAGGCCTTTGCCCTGCAGTGGGCGTAACAAGGCTGATGATGATGATGATGACTTAAAATATGTAAAGAAATGTCAAGAGTTGGGTGTAAAACACATGACGAGGAAGCATTCTTATGCTCTTGGTGCTTCATGCTACATAAATTGTGTGCAGATTATTTAAACTTATTGATACGGAAGTGCTGGCCGATGCACTGCAATGATTCCTATAGTTGACGCACCAGATAAATGATGAGCTGTGCTCCCCAGTGTGCACATCTCCACAAATCAAACCAAACCCAATGAAATTGAGTCCGATATGACTGCAAGAACTTCTTTTTTGCAATTTTCAGGAACTTCTGTGCTTTAAGCGTATATTACTCTCAGACTGACGTGCCATGGATAAGGTCATTTCATTCTTCTGCTTTAATTTCACTGTACTTGAGTGACATCTTTGTGACTTAAAATGATCTGCATAATTATTCCTTGTGCCATTTTTATCTATGCAGGCAGCCCATCATCTGTGAGAGAAGTTAGTAACCGCCTGTTAAGCATTCAACCTCCTCACTGCATCAAGTCTACCCCGCAGCATCGGTGACAGGGCTCATCGGAAGGCTTCACAATGGAAGCACTGGCTTCTTTTCTATGCGCTGCCATGCCTTGCTGGCCTGATCCCCCATGAGTACTGGCGTCACCTCGTAAAGGTGTCGGAGGCTGTACATATTCTACTTAGAAAAGGGATATCTACTCAGCTGATAGACCATGCAGGTAAAGTACTGCACAAATGCAGCTTAAGTACCCACGTTAGAGCTCACTATAGTTGCTTGTAATCTATGTTCAGAAATTATGTTTTGTTAGTGGCACAGTAACTATTGGTTGTTTGTCGATTTATCAGACATATTCAATAACTGATAAGTATAAATTGCGGACGTACTCAGCTTAAACAGAAAACAAGGCTCACTTTCGTAAACGTATGTTCTTTTTCACTCGTACTGCAAATGCTGTTAAAGTGTACCTAAAATGTGGTATTTTCGGCAACAAAAGCACCTACGAGTAAATCTGTTACCCTAGATAATATTATAGACAAAAATCTGAAGTTTAGTTTTGAAGGCAGCTGGCTTTGCTCACCTTTGTTTTGGATAATATTTATAGCACTCTGAAATGTATGTTCTACACCTGCACACTGCAATTAGTAGAATAATGTAAGCCCCCTGTCCTAAATTTTCTTATTGTGAAAAGCTAGTCCACTTCGACAGTTACTGATAAGGGATTAGTGACATAGTGTGAGAAACGGACTGAACGGGGTGTGTATAGACGCGACTATGTGCACTTCAACACCAAGCTTTGTCCATGCACAGATTAGAGCTTGTGTATCTGTATTTGTCTGTATGTCTTTACCCTGCAGTTACATTATATTATATGTAAGTGACACTATGCATTGTGTAATCCGATTTTGGCTTTAGACCTGCCATTGTTATGTACTCCAACATGTAATTATTTTTTTCTTTCTTCCTCTTTTACTTTAGTTTTATGTAGTTTCGAAATATTGCCTACTGCAATTATACTGTCTATTAATTACTTCAACTACTTAGATTTGTATCTCATTATTTATGATTACTGCAATTGTACTAATTGAGGTGCGGTTGCTTGCCTAATGAACTTTTATGTTAACCATGAGCAGGAAGTCCCAATCCACTTTTAACTATGGGACCTCCTGTATACCACTATCTGTACATTATTTTTATGCAATAAAACTGATTGATTGGTTGATTGCTTGAATTATGCATAGTTAGTAAATTGCATTATTTGGCCTACCAAATGTGAATGTTTCTTGGTGTAAAATGGGCTATGTGTGTTCAACTTGGGTGCATTAGGATTGAGTTTTGGCAAGATTTCCAATAAGCAGGTTATATTAATGAGTGATGAAACAAAAAAAAATTTTAGGCGTGGCATTGAGAGATAGCAAGACAGCGTATAGAATACAGAGAAAGCAAGAGCAGCCAATATTTTAGTTCACATTAATAGGTAACATTACGAGGTAGCAGGTGAACGTTTCACCTGCTCGTGATGTCGCGTTGCAGCCAGTGGCAATTTAAGCGATGTTTCGCTGTTACAGACGCTACTTTTTGCACATTGGGTCATTTTATGCTTTCGCATCAAAAATGACACCATAGTAATGACTTCCGCGGTCCGTTAACGAAGTTTTATTTTAAATGCTCGCTAAGGTGATGCCGTTTGGAGATGCCTGTAATTCCACTCAAAATATAAGCTCAACTGCACCAAATATATTTAGGCCCTCAAGCTTTTTATACATCACACATTCACTGTTCTGATTGCACCACTTTATTCTTTTCAGAGCGCCTTCAGTCAATGTTTGCAGCACGCTGTGAGGCACTGTATGGCATGACAGCAGCGACGTTTAATGTGCACCAGCTCTACCACCTGGCAAAGAGTGTTCGACATTTGGGGCCACTGTAGGCGCATTCTGCCTTATCATTTGAGAATGGGAATGCACGTCTTGTAAAGTCGGTGGCCGCCGCTCATGGCCTGCCCCATCAGATTGCTGAGCGTGTGGTTATGGGTCAATGTCTAGAGCACTTCATCGCCAGTGCACATATCTCAGAAGAGGACAGAGCAGTTTGTGATCGTTTTCTTGGGAACCCACATATTCAGAATGCAGTTGAAGAAGCTCGTGCAGCGTTTCTTGGCCTGAACAAGCATGCTACATTCAGTGCTTCCGAAATGCAAGCACTCAATGGTACTGGCTATCATGGCAGTAGTATTGAGTGCTATGAGAGGCTTGTGTACGACAGCACACTCTACAATAAGCAAACTAAAAGCGACAGCACATTTGTGCAAACATCAGAAGGCTTCTTCCGCATAGAGAAAATGGTTCGCGTGTTGTTGAGTGCAGGTCACGCTTGCTTGCTGCTGTGCCGAGAAGTCCTTTTCCTGGGGGAACATCGCTTTCCGCAGCACATCCGGCCATGTTTCCTGTCAGCAAAGGCTCCAGCAAAAGTTCTCAGGCCATCATACATATTGAAAAGCTGTGCGTACTAAGAATTCAGCAACACGCGCAAAGCATTTATAGCAAAGCTTCACAATGGAAGCATTGGCTTCTTTTCTATAACATGATTGAGAGAGACTCAAGAATAGAGGGATGCGCCAGACATGCTCCAGAATTCTGGAGACGCGTGCGCCACTTTATTTATTAATGGAATTTATTGGGATATGAAAAAGAAAAAAATGATTTCACTTGCACTAGTAAATTACCCTTATGCAATACCAAAAATGCCAGCCTTACTGCAAGAAGCGTGGTAAGTGGAGAAAGGCACAAAAAGGAAAAATTAGTAGCGCCGCTGTCTTATGGTTCTTACACCAGCTCGGTGTAAGGTCAGAAATTTGTATGGCGTCTGCTAGGGCGTAGTTAAATGTTTATGGGTAAAAATTCACTACATTGTGTTCCAAAGGAGCGAGACTGAACATGGCAAGATTTAGGAACTTTCACTGAGCAACTTGGCCCAAAAGTAAAAAAAATGACATGAACTTAAAAACAATGGAATTCTGAGCTTCATTTTCTCTTCTAGTAATCACAAAATTTAAAACAAGGGCTCAAAATACTGTATTATTCTAAATTGTTCATGTTCCTCTCTAGTTTTTCTTTACCACTCACTCCAATGTTATCGAACGCTCAGGTTGGCTATTTCTTCTCTGTTCTTTATCACCAAATGACTGAGCTGTAATGACGACTTCATCTTCTGGTAGAGCTTGTGGTGGTCAAAGCTTATGGACCCCTGTATCGCTGCTGTAGTGGTGAAACAAGTCACAGTAATCAATGCGTGTGCTGTTCCCTGTAATGTCGAGCTGACAATGTGTTCGACCTCCACGAGCTGGTAATTTATGTGCCTGTCATTGCTGCTCTTCACAAAATATAAGAACAGATTCTTCGACAGTAATCAAAAGTTAATGTATACTGGAAGCACGGTGTCTCTATATCCCTTGAAAGCTTGTGCAGTATACATGGTGCTGTGTCTACCCGCTGTGCAGACTTGAGATACGAGGCATTAGGTATAAAAGCTTGAAATTACAGCTTTGATTATTGGGCGTTCTGGCCACGTGCACTGGCGAGAACAGCAAAAATACTCCGACCCTCATTTAAATGAACACCAAAGAGCTCCAGGCCGAGATTCCAACAGCGGCATCCTTCCTAGCCCATTGTGTATTCTTGGGATACTCGGGCCGACATTTATGAGTTGTGGGTGGTGAAACTAAAGCAATGATTTCGAGTATGGGTGAAGGTGACATTGGCTTTTATTATATAGCGTATAGTGCTCTGCTTCCCTGAGTAGTACCTAGTATGCGCGCCATTCTACATGCATATTATTTACATATGCTAGCGTCTCAGAAATGAGGCGTAGCAGGAGTGGGTAAATATAAGAAATGAATGGAATAGCCACTCAGTTACAAGAAAACACTTACTAAACGAAAACGTAGGTAATGATCAACAAATGGCTTGAGCAAATAAAAATCAATTAAGTTCACAATTTCTTGAGCAAAGACCACCTCGGGTGAGTTTCCAAGTAAACCATCCAAATTATTACATGCTTCAGTACTATGGTGAAAAGAAGAGTACCTTTAGACAACCAATTGAGCTTACAGTGGTGCAGTGTTTATTACGGGACTGCAACACATCGTGCAGAAAAATCTACGAAAGAAACTGGTGCATCTATGAGCTAAGTTAAGTTAACTATCTTGTGAAGCATAACAATATGTCTCGGAATCATTTGTGTAAAGCCTGCAGAGACAGCCTGTGCAATAAGGGAGGAAAATGACAACTCTAGACTCAAATATGAATTACTTCATAGTGTAAGTCTAATAAAATAACTATCATTGGATTCAAATATGGATGGCGTCAGGCACTGATATCTACCAGGCATTCATTACAGCGATCACCTAGCCCATGAACCACATTTTGAGCCACCATAGATATATGCCACTCCTGCAGAACATGGTTTTAGTCCTGTTCACATCAGCTGTGTTGGTCTACCTTAAGGCCTTTATTGACTGGAAGATTAGCTCATGCAGCTACCCTGCAGATGTTGTACAAGATTTGCGAGGCCTGGCAATCCTCTGCTGAATCTTCCTAATAGCCCAACCTCCTTTCCTTGACATACATGAACTTCACGAACTTGCTTGACTCGTAATTTGTAATATCAGCGCATACGCTGCTGTAGAAGGTGACTGTTCTGTTTAACTTATTTCGACAAGTTATGCGTTCTTTCACAGTCTAAATTTACATTAACGAATACACTGCCTTAATCACAGCATGCAAGTTAGCAAGCTGAAAATATTGGTATTTGAATGCATAAATGCTCCACGTTTGTTTTATCTATGCAGCAAGTTTTGCTTTATAGACATTTCTGCAATATTTACTGATGTGTTTATGCACCCGACTTCTTTCCGTTGATTTCATAGACATTGTTGCAATGACGTGATAAGTAATACGATGCATCAAGCGCACGCCACACAATCCACAGAATTAAAGGGTATGTGCGCACTCCTGTGCTTCCATGAGATTCGAGTTAGTATAAACTAGGTATGAAGCATATGGACGGGACCCTTAAAATACAACAACTTTAATTCAAAGTAAGGACAGCACAGCTTGATGATGATGTGTGGTGTTTTGTGGCGCAAGGGCCAGGTTTGGCCAAAGAGCGCCATGACAAGTGGTAGTGTTAACGATGTATTATGGAACATGTGACTTGGCTGTAAGGTGGCCTAAAAATAGTCCCTGTAAAGTGCGTAAAATCTGTGTACTATCAAATTATGGCGATGACTAATGACGAATACTATGAACATTAAAATCCATCGTAGAAGAATGATGCAAAATAAAAACATATAGGATAGTAAAATTACTTAGAGCACTGCTGCCTCGCCAGAGCCCTTGAAACACAAGGGCCTTGAGGCATGTGCTATACTAAACAGCTATCGCAGCGGCATCCTCTGCAGAGAGGACCCGCTACGAACATGTAGGGGTAAAAACATGCAAGTCAACATCTTTCAGAAAACTTAAGACTGCGTTGGTGTCAAATAAAGGTTCTGGGCCGAGTAACATAAGAGGATGAAGGGGGATATGCGCTGCCGGTATGCTAAGGGAAAATGCTTCCTTCTATCAGATTCGGCTGCCCGACAGTCCAGGAGGACGTGGAGGACGGTCAACCTCTCCCCGCGTCTACCGCAGGTTGGAGGATCACTTTCGGTGAGTAAATAGTTATGCGTGCCAAATGTGTGTCCTATTATGAGACGACAGTATAGGACATCTGTTCCGCGGGATTTTGTTACAGAGGGCAAGAATCCTAACTGTGGCTTTATCACGTGGAGCTTATTATTTGTTTCCGCGTCCCATAGGCGTTGCCAGTGGTTCCGTAGTTTCCTTCGTAAGAAGGGCTTCAGATCTGTGACAGGAACTGCAGCGGTGGGATTAGCAGAATGCCATGCAACTGACGTGGCCATCTGGTCCGCCAGAACATTACCTTCGATAGCCCTATGACCTGGCACACAGCATATATACACAAGCTGGTTAGATACATATGCTTTACATAGGTCGGAATAGAGTTCAATTATAACAGGATTTTTGTGCTTACAGAACGATATCAAAGCCTTCACAACACTTAGGGAGTCCGTATATATAACTGATTTTTTGAGTTTTTATTTCCTTATATGCTTCACGGTCGACAATATTGCGTAGGCCTCAGCCGTGAAGATACTAGTTTCCGGATGCAGTACGTCGGATTCCGAGAGGGATGGACCGACGGCTGCATAGGACACCCCGTCGTGTGACTTCGATGCGTCTGTGTAGAACTCCGTGCAGGAGTGTTTGTGCTGGAGTTCCCGGAAATGCATTTGGATTTCATTGTCTGAAGCGTGTTTTGTAACTTGCATGAAAGATATATCGCATTGTATGAGCTGCCACTCCCAAGGAGATAGCAGCTTGGCTGGATGCATTAGGCGGAGCTCGAGGAGTGGGACATGCATTTGATCACTAAGCTCCCTCACACGCAGAGAGAAAGGCTGTCTAATGGAGGGACGATTATGAAAGAGTGTAGCATATGTCATGTCGTTAATGGTATTAAAACACGGATGTTGAGGATTAGAGTGGACTTTCAGAAAATATGTTTGGCTGATGTATGTTCTCTGCAGATGAAGTGACCACTCATTTGATTCTGCATATAAACTTTCAATGGGACTTGTTCTGAAAGTTCCAATGGCTAGTCGGATTCCTAGATGGTGGACCGGATCTAGCATCTTTAGCGCGCTCGGGGCTGCAGAATGATAGATCACGGCACCGTAGTCCAAACGTGATCGAATGAGGCTCTTGTAAAGATTCATTAAACATTTCCTGTCGCTGCCCCATGTTGTGTGGGATAACACTTTAAGTAAGTTCATTGTTTTTAAGCATTTGACCTTCAGGTACTTTATGTGTGGAATAAACGTTAATTTCGAATCAAGTATGATGCCTAACAACTTGTGTTCTTTGTTAACAGGAATTCGCTGACCATACATTTCGATACTGGGTTCTGCAATGAGCCCTCTCTTTCTTGTGAAAAGTACACAACAACTTTTGTTGGGGTTAACTTTAAATCCGTTTTCTTCTGCCCATTTGGACACTTTGTTCAAGCCCTGTGGAACTTGCCTCTCACATTCAGTAAGGTTGCAGGATTTGAAACCCATCTGTATGTCGTCCACGTAAACAGAATAAAAAATTGCTGGCGGTAATGAAGCACGAAGGGTGTTCATTTTCCCGATGAAGAGCGTGCAGCTAAGTACACCTCCTTGAGGTACACCAGTTTCCTGTATAAAAGGTCGCGACAATACATTGCCGACTTTCACGCGGAATGTACGGTTGGACAAATAGCTTTCTATTAGGACGAGCATATTGCCACGGATGCCAATTCCTGACAAGTCTCTCAAGATTCCATAGCGCCACGTAGTGTCGTACGCCTTCTCCATATCGAGGAATACGGATAGGAAATATTGTTTATGTAGTAAGGCGTCGCGAATGTTTCCCTCAATGCGGACAAGGTGATGGGTTGTGGACCGCCCTTCCCTGAAGCCACACTGAAAGGGATCGAGGATATTGTTGAGTTCAAGGAAATGTACTAGTCTGCGGTTAACCATTTTTTCAAAAAGCTTACAAAGACAATTTGTAAGAGCTATCGGACGGTAGCTTGCCGCCAAGCAAGGGTCTTTACCCTGCTTAAGAACAGGGACCACAATCGCTTCTTTCCATGTGGATGGGAGGTATCCCGTAGCCCAAATAGCGTTGAAAAGCGTGAGTGGTGTAAGCTTAGTGTCAGTGTGTAAGTTTCTGATCATTTCGTACATGACTCTATCAGGTCCCGGTGCAGAGCTTTTGCATGTGGTCAAAGCAGCTCTCAACTCTGCAATACTGAACGGTCGGTTATATGGTTCATTTTGTCTGGATTTTTGTATTATTGGCTTACATTCTTCTATTTGTATTTTAAAAATGATTGCGAATAGTGGTTTGAACTCGACACGCTCTCAAAGTGTTCTCCAAGTGTGTCTGCCTGATCTTTCAGTGTTTCACCTTGTGTGTTCACCAAAGGAAATGAATATGTTTGTCGCCCTTTTATCCTATTGACCCTGTTCCAGACTTTGGTCTCATCTGTATTGGAGTTGATACCAGATAAAAACTTCTGCCAACTCTCTCTTCTGGCTTGTCGGCGGGTTCGCCTGCCTTGGGATTTTACTTTTTTAAAATTGATAAGATTCTCCGCAGTTGGGGAGGCGCGTAGCATCCCCCACGCTTTGTTCTGTTTCCTACGAGCAATCCTACAATCGTCATTCCACCACGGGACACGCCGTTTGCATGCCAATCCATTTACTTGTGATATACATTTAGTAGCGGCATCTATTATGAAGGCTGTAAAATATTCCACAGCAGCATCAATTCCTAACGAGGACATGTCATCCCATGATATACTAGTTAAGTTTCGGAATTTCTCCCAGTCTGCTGTCTCACTCTTCCACCTAGGAGCCTCTGGTGGATATTCGTCTTCTTTAAGTGTTCTTAATAGTACGGGGAAGTGGTCGCTTCCATAAGGATCGTTCGTAACTTCCCATTCTAGTTCAGGCAGTATGGATGAAGAAACTATGCTCAAATCAATTGAAGAAAAAGTATTGTTTGCAAGACAGTAATATGTGGGTATCTTCTTATTCAGAAGGCATGCACCAGAAGAGAAAAGGAACTGTTCAACAAGACGACCTCGCGCATCTATACGAGAGTCGCCCCACAGAGAGCTGTGCGCATTGAAATCGCCAAGAACAACGTAAGGTTCCGGCAGTTGATCAATAAAGGATTGGAATTCATGCTTCGTTAATTTGTAGTGTGGGGGTATGTAAACAGAGCTAATGGTGATGAGCTTGTTTAGGAGTACAGCTCGAACCGCCACTGCTTCGAGAGGCGTTTGTAGCTGTAAAAGTTGACATGCAATGCTCTTATGGATAGCAATGGCAACACCGTCCGATGATGCGACAGCACCATCGCGATCTTTGCGAAAAGTTATATACTGTCGGAGAAAGTTTGTGTGTTTGGGTTTTAAGTTTGTTCCTTGTGAACACAGCACTTTGGGATTGTGTTTGTGGATTAGTTCTTGAACATCACCAAGGTTTCTAAGGAGACCTCTGACGTTCCACTGAATTATCTGTGTATCCATATTGGAGGTCAATAGGTGCTGTGTTTACGGAAACGGAGGGATGCCTTAGATCACAGAGCCCTTTCGAGGCCCTGTAACAGGGGTTTTGCTCTTTCTGAAGCGTTCGAGGGAGTGTCGACGCTCCTTAGGCGCTTGGTGCGCCTTGAGGACAGGCGTTGAGTCCATTGCCTCTAGTGAGGTGCCGGACACATGCTCTTGCGAGCGAGAAGTTACCGGGGAAGGTCCCACCTTGGAGGGCAAGACCCCTGTGCCCACCAGCCCGGGGCACCCTGGGGGATTTGGCTGCGCCGGCTGTTGCCAGCGCTGGGAAGGGCCGCGGCGGTCGGGGCAGCCTCGGCTGCGTCCACCTTCGGGGTCGATGGCCCCGTTTGCTGAGTAGGCGGAGCAGCGCTAGCTGCAACTGCCGCGGGGGCAGATGGCGTAACTGCCGACTCGCTGCCTGTGGGTCGGACAGCCACCGGAGGCCGCTGTGACGCTGCCCCCTGACGCGCCACTTCGGCAAACCTTTTCTTTGGCAGGTACACTACCCGCCTGCGTGCCTCTTTGGAGGATATATTCTCCTTTACTTTGATCGTTACTATTTCTTTTTCCTTCTTCCATGAGGGGCACGACCGCGAGAACGCGGCGTGATCCCCGTCACAGTTTACACAGTGGAAAGGGTTCTCACAAGCTTTAGAGGTGTGTTCTTGAGCACTACATTTAGCACAAGTCTGGCGGCCTCGGCAGCTCTGCGAGCTGTGACCGAAGCGCTGGCATTTGAAACAGCGGAGTGGGTTTGGCACGTACGGCCTAACACGGAGTTTGATGTACCCGGCCTCGATTGACTCGGGCAAGATACTTGATCCAAAAGTAATTATTAGGTGCTTCGTCTGAATCTCTTTACCATCCCGCCTCATCTTAATTCTTCTGACGTTGATCACATTTTGTTCGCTGAAGCCCTCCAGGAGCTCCGCCTCAGTTAGGTCAATCAAATCATCATCTGACACAACACCACGGGTGGTGTTCATTGTACGGTGTGGGGTTACTGTTATAGGGGTCTCCCCAAATGACACTAGTTTCTGTATATTCTCATATTGTTTCAGATCGCGGAGCTCCAAGAGGAGGTCACCGCTTCCCATTCTCGACACCTTGTAACCTGGACCAAAAACATCAGTCAAGGACTTTGAGACAAGGAATGGTGAAATATTTCGAACTGCTTTGTTTGGCTTTTCAGAGTGGATAACGTGGAACCGCGGAAAATTGTGGATTTGGTGTCCAAAAAAATGGCTGTGGCTTAGGTAAGGTTAAGCCCAGGATGCGAAGCATACTAGCCTTTATTTTAGTTGTTGAACCACTGTTTAGCCTGGTGAACTGCTGTTGCTTGGCTATATTTGGTTCGGCTAGACGAAGAAACAACTCATGCATTACTTCTTCGCCTTCAAGAGTGGAACGCGACAGCGTTCCCGTCGACCCGCCAAGGGGTGTAAGACAATGGGCTACAGGGCAGCGACTACGCGCCCCGCATTGGACGCGGTGAGCGTCGAGCAAAGCAGCGTTCGGCGCGGCAACGAAATGTGCACCTGAGCAAGAGACGCACGCCTTAGAAACAGCGCGTTTCTAAGGCAACACCGCATTCACTAGAGGCGCTTTTGTACCGCTTTGAAGCGTTGTACTCGTGGCTCAGTGGTAGCGTCTCCGTCCCACACTCCGGAGACCCTGGTTCGATTCCCACCCAGCCCGTCTTGCAAGAGTTGAGCCAAAGCCACTTCTCCTCTGTCGTGGCGTCACGGTGTCACGTGATTTCATGGTCACCGCCGCGCCTGAGGAGCTGGGTTGAGCCCTCGTAATATGCTTCGCATAAAAACTTGAAGACATCTTCGGTGCGCCCTCGCTTCTGAGGGCGATCAACAAGGGAGGGGAAGGAAGTTTCCATGAAAATATGTGTACATTCGGCAACAGCGCCGACCGCCCACCACGGAGCCCAACGAGGGGACGCGGCAGAGCTTGCATACAAGTCTGCACGACGCCAGTCGTACGCCATCACTATAACCGAATATGGTGTACCCAAGGTTGGATAGCCACACAGGGTTAACCCTTGCCGCCAAGGAGAAAGGAAGTAAATAGAAGAGAGAAGAAGACAGGAAAGATGTAAAGTAAGAGATAAAGACGAAGGTTTGAGAAGAGAGAGACAGGAAAAAGCGACTACCGATTTCCCCCGAGTGGGTCAGTCGGGGGTGCCGTCTACGTGTAGCAGAGGCCAAAGAGGTGTGTTGCCGCCGCCGAGGGGCCGTAAAGGTCCAAACACCCGGCATTGGCTCAACCCCCAGGATCCCCTTTTCCCCGGACACGGCTAAGCCACGCACGGCTACACGCGGGAGGGTCCAACGCCCATGTGCTCGGGTACGTGGTGTCGCAACACACCAAACGCCTGCTGACGCAGACGCCCCTGCGGGGGACAGCACAGCTTGGAATACCACTTACCTCTTTTAAACAGTGTGGCATATGCAGTGCAGGTATGCAAATATATTGCTGCACATATGTTATAAAATAAAAATGCATGGGGAATTGTCAGCCTCAAAAATAAAAAAATCAGTTTTTTGCAAAGTCCGCAACTCATTGGGCTTATTAACAACCTCTGTTGGCACAGCATTGCAAAACAGCTTTCAGCAGCTCGTTTAAGAGGACGATCAAACGACTTCACTTGCATGTATGTTGACAGAGTTTCATTAGCTGGAATTCGTGATGTAGCTGTTTTCAACCGATATAAGACTGATGGCCCAGTGCCCTAAATATTTCTGAATGCGACCGTGATGCACCGAGAAGGAAATCTGTGACAGATTAAGTTAACCGTGAAACTAGCCCTCTCAAGGTCATTAGGCATTGCGTATACAGGGTGCCCAGTTTCTCTAGAACAATCTGTCCACCATCCTTCAACAAATCTGCTGTTACCGGATCCTCCCCAGCTGCCTTCACCCTTTGCATATCTCCCAAGGCTTTCTTTACTTTTTCCGGCGTTACCTTTGGGATTTAGAATTCCTCTAGACTATTTTCTCTTCTATTATCGTCGTGGGTGCCACTGGTACTGTATAAATCTCTATAGAACTCGATCGATCAGCATGCAGTTTCCCTTTGGTCTGCCTTAAATACAACTTTTAATGTTGGCGCGGTTCGGACTCACCAGCCGGCAGGTCTCGGAATTACCAGCCAATAGTTCAATATGTGCTCGGCACTCTTGTATAAGTGGAAACGAAACGTACCACACCTACCGATTGTCGGATATCAATTCTTTACGGTAGCGCGATCCGCGATGGCTGAGCGTAAGCTTTTTGATATATACACACATCTTCTGCGAGCAAAACACCATGTCAGTGGCTGGCACAAGATCCACGAAGATTCACAAAACCTGCTTCCGTGCACAGGCTACGCTATAGTCTCGAAAATGTCATTTCTGTGCGTTGTACCAGCGTGTTTGAGATGAACGTACGCGCATCAAGTCGAGTTGGCGTGGTGATTGCGGCAACTCAATCAAAACGGTTCGTGCAGCCGTGCTTTGATAATGCAGCTGCTTTTATACGGAACGCTGTTCGATATAGACATTAATGTTTTGGGATAATGTAGCAGCAAACTAGATTCGCCCGTTGAGAACTCCGATTTCCGATAACAACCCCTGTATACACGCCGACATCCAGATATCTGGCCGATCGTCGAAGCAACTTTCAACCTGAGGTTATTAATTTTTTTTTCTCATGGCGTATTTGTTCGCACCCATGTATGCACGTTCACGGAGTCGCCCTCCGTGCACAACAAATCCCTGTCGCGGAGTCTGCCTGTCGCCGGGCGTTGCAGCCATTGCAGCTCCCAGCGCTGAAGTGCGGCCCAGTGCGCCACGTTCCCAGCGTCCAACAACCACTGTCTCTCCAACGGTCTCGATACTGGCCCCAGCGCACAGCTTGCCAGTGTACAAGCGACGGCAAACCTTTTTTAGTGCCCCCAGCGCATTTCGCACTGGCTCTAGCACCCAGCGTTCCAGCATAGAGAAAGCAATACAACAATAGCGGAGACTCCCATACAGCCCAGCGGCCAAATCGACTGCAGCGCACCAAGCCGTGGATGTTAAAACCTGAAGCACACTTCCCGTTTCGGTTTTGTGCGCGCGCGTTTTGAATTGTAGCTGGTGCGCGTCACGCCGGCTCCGTTTTTTTGTTTTTGTTTTTGCTTTTGCAGCAAATATTTATTTACATACTTTTTATTTAATAAATATTTACATGCAAATTATTTTATTAAGTAAAATTGATTGCGAACGATCTTCACAAGCCTCCATTGAAAATGTGACACGTGCAATTTCATAAAGACGCAAAACACCTTGTGAAATGCGGAAAAATTAACGTTTATTTTATTCTTTGTAAATGCTCGTCGCGGGCTTTGTGCATTCGTCCAGCGTTGTGGCACCAGGTAAGCAGCAGTAGTTTCCGCAGGAAGCTCCACCAGACGATGTGAGCTGAAAAAATTACAAGCGTTATTTTGGTATTAACATCTAAGAATAATGCCTGTAGAGACGAAGCGTGCGAAAGTGGTGAGTGGGCGGCAGTACGAACAAAAGCAGTTCGTATTTACACACACGGAGTAGAAAATACCCGACCAATCCCAAGCAATACCGTACATACCACAAACACATTTTAATTCCAAGCATTCCCCTCTTCCCAATACTTATTTCCTGCACTTTAATAGCACGAATGCGCGGGCAATGGCGCGTTTCGCGAACTTGGCTACAACCCACGCGATAGTACACTACGAATACACAGAGGTGGCCACAACACAGGCTCTCAATCAGAGCATGCTGGACGTTCGCAAAATTCCTTCTACTCGCACTCAAGACACCCGCCGCGGTTGCTCAGTGGCTATGGTGTTAGGCTGCTGAGCACGAGGTCGCGGGATCGAATCCCGGCCACGGCGGCCGCATTTCGATGGGGGCGAAATGCGAAAACACCCGTGTACTTAGATTTAGGTGCACGTTAAAGAACCCCAGGTAGTCAAAATTTCCGGAGTCCCCCACTACGGCGTGCCTCATAATCAGAAAGTGGTTTTGGCACGTAAAACCCCATATATTATTCGCACTCAAGACAAAATGCGTGGGTGCCGTTCAGAAGACGGAATTTTCAAATTACTAGTTCCTGGCGTTTGAGCTCCTTGGCTTATCTCTTGCGCGTTCTGCAGGCGCAAGCAACGCACTCCCGTGTTATCACTCTTGACGATTGCTCGTCGCGTTTTCGACAAGCGTGGGTACCGAAAGAAGGCTTAAATTGTTGCGGGGACATAAAAATTGCGACAAATTTGTCGGAATAAGATTCGGTACGCGCCAAACTGTCACCACGGCCGAGCTGCTTTTCGCTGCGTCACAACAGGCGCGGCGAGCGGGCCTCATAACATAAAAGTATCGAAAATAATTTTCAACAATGTTGGGCGTCAGAGAAAGAAAAGCGCCATGAACTTGTCAGTGCATTAAAGCGCGAAACCGCGCACCACGGCCGAGCTGATTTTCGCTAACCGAGTCACAGCGCCAGGCGCGCCCACTGCGCTCGAAAGGTAGCCCAAAAAGCTATGAAATAAGTTTCAATAATGCTGGCAGTCAGAGAAAGCGCCAAAACTTGTCACAGTAAAATTCAATACACGCGAAACTGCGTCACAGCACCCTGTGCGACTAGCGTGCCCAAAAACTGCCGAAATTAGTTAAAACAATATTGGGGCTTATAGGAAGCGTCGCAAAGATCTCCCAGTGCGATTCTTTAATTCAAATTAAATGCTCCACGACGGCCACGCTGTTTTTCGTTAACTGCGTCACAAGCAGTCTGCGCCTAGATGCAGTCGAAGAGCAAACTGCTGTGTTTCAAAACTGGGAGCAAGAAATGACAGCCACGCGCCGGGAACTTCGGCGTGTGCAAGATGACTCCTTCGCGGCCCATTCGCGATTAGACGAAGCAGAAGATCGGTCGCGACGTGATAATTTATTATTCTTTGGAATGGCCGATGACGCGTCAGAGACATGGAGTCAGTCCGAAGAAAAAATTGTTCGGTTTGCTTCTGACAAACTGGAGATGTGCTTATCAGCAGACCAAATAGCGCGTGTCCACCGAATCGGTCGTTTTACGCGCGAAAAAAATAGACCAATAATTGTCAAGTTCTGTGCGTCCAAAACCAAGGAGGCTGTTCTTTCTAAACGAACCTTGCTCAAAGATGACGTGGTTAGCATCAGTGAAGACTTTTCACCTGCGACGCGACTGGCTCGTAAAAAACTACTGGAATTCGGCAAGGCACTTAACACGAAGTTCAAACTGCGCCATAACAAACTTCTCATTGATAATAAATGTTACATCTATATCTCTGTCGAAGACAAGGTGCACGAACAGAGTCCTATTCCTGATGCACACAGGGCTGAAAAGCCGTCCTTAAAATCAACTCGGTCGGGTAAGGTGTACTCTGGCACTAGCTAGGACAGGATGAGGGGAGGTGACCCGACAGTTGGTGCGTCTGTGCTATTTACTAATATACGCAGTTTCTACCCCAAAAAAGATAACTTAAATGCGTTAATTAATGACTGTAATGCTGATCTTGTCGTACTAACAGAAACCTGGCTTTCTAGCCATATATCTTATTCGGAGTTATTTCAGTGTAACAAAAAATTTAATGTTTATCGTCGTGATCGCACTGATAGAATGGGTGGAGGCGTTCTCATTGCCATTAATGAAAACATTGAATCTTATCCTATCCATATTAGTAGCAATCTAGAAATAGTGTGGTGCTGCATTACTCTTAATTTAAAAAAACTGATCTTCGGTGCTTGCTACCGTCCCCCTACCTCGGGTCACACTTTTTGTGCAGATTTTCATGATTGTTTAAACCAGATTGTTGTGCGTTTCCCTGGTGTACCACTTTTTATTCTAGGTGACTAACTTTCCCACGATCAGATGGTCCCAGTTGTGTCCCTTTTCAGAACCAGCATGCGTGGACGCGGTAACATTTCTTAACACATGTACTGACTTTCACCTATCACAGATTGTTCACCTACCGACGCGTGTAACACCCACTACTTCGTCCTTACTCGATCTCGTCCTTACATCTGCTCCTGATATGACGTCACTAGTTACTCATGTGCCTGGATTAAGTGACCATGATGTTCTTCATTTTACATTGTCTATTCCATCTACACGTGCACAAAAACGGCTCAAACAAATACGGGACTACAACTGTGGCAATTACGATGCTATTAACATTGAACTTTCCTCCTTCCTTGACAACTTAATTTCAACCTACAATGAGCAGTCCTTCGAAGAACTTTGGAATTCTTTTAGAACAAAAGTAGTCGATCTAACTAACAAATTTATTCCTTTAGGAGCTGTTTACGACAACACTAACGCTCCCTGGTATAACAGATATCTCAAGCGGTTATCAAACAAAAAAAGCAGGCTGTTTCATAGTGCGAAAAAATCGCCTAACCCAGAGAGATGGGCTGTATACAAAGCCGCTTCTACGGCATATTCAGAGGCTCTGAAAACGGCAAAATTTACCTTTTTTCATTCAACGCTTCCGTCCTTACTCAAAACTAACCCTAAACGCTTTTGGAACACAATGAAAACCAGCAATAACAACGACGTATCTCTCAATAACAATGGTGAACCAGTTCCGAAGCATCTTTGCGCCTCAATCTTTAATGACACCTTCACAAACTTGTGCTGGGACCCAATATTCACTCTTCCTTCTTATCCGAGAGCACATCTTACAGCTATGGATCCCATCATGCTTGACCCAGCCGGCATTCGTGCTATTATTAACAGACTAAAACGATCATCTTCATGTGGTCGGGATGGCATCAACGCTAAATTCTTGCAAAACACTAATGAGTACAGCTCTATCATTTTGAATTACATTTTCACCAAATCACTCAACGATGGATGCTTGCCCAAGGATTGGAAAGTAGCCAAGGTCGTGCCTTTTTACAAGTCTGGTGACGCACACAACCCAAGCAATTATCGTGCGATATCACTAACATCTGTTCCCTGCAAAATATTAGAACATGTCATATTTACTCACTTAGTTAACTTCTTGGAGACGAATAACTTTTTCCATCCATCCCAGCATGGTTTTCGTAAACATTTTTCTTGTGAAACACAGCTACTAACATTTACTAATGACCTTCACGCGTTCCTTGATGCCGGCCTCATTACTGATTGCATATACTTGGATTTTGCGAAAGCCTTTGATAGTGTAAACCATGAGCTCCTTATACTAAAACTAACCAGCCTAAACATTGACCCTTTAGTACTGAACTGGATACGCGACTTTCTTTCTAATCGGACTCAATTCGTCACGGTGAATGGAACCGATTCCCTGGAGGCACCTGTTTCCGCCGGAGTGCCACAGGGTTCAGTCTTAGGCCCATTACTATTTTTGATTTATATTAATGATTTACCTACTAGCATAGCTTCTTCTGTCTGTCTTTTTGCTGATGATTGTGTTATCTACCGCAACATTTCTAATTACACTGACACAATAATCCTTCAAAGTGACCTAAATAATATTTCTGCTTGGTGTCAAACGTGGAAAATGAAGCTTAACATTCTTAAATGTAAATCAATGAGAGTAGCGCGTAATAACATGCCTTGCCCAAACTACCTTCTTCACAGCACGGCGTTAGAATCTGTAACTACCTATAAATACCTCGGTGTACATATTACTAATGACCTTTCATGGAAGTACCACATCGAGCACGTAACTTCAAAGGCCAATCGCATGCTTGGGTACCTGAAAAGGAACTTCTCTCTCGCACCTTCATCACTCAAGCGACAGCTGTATATCACTTATGTCCGATCTAACCTTGAATATGCATCGTCAATCTGGGACCCTGGCCTTGCAACTCTTACCAATAACTTGGAGGCAATGCAGAATCGCTCAGCACGTTTCATCCTAAGTGACTATCATCGAACTTCCAGCGTAACTAACATGAAATCAACACTTAATCTGCCCCCGCTTGCAAATAGACGGAAACTATCTCGACTTGCATTGTTTCATAAGATCTATCATCATAATCATGTTCTTAGGACGCGTCTGATTAAACCGCCTAATTTTGTTTCATCTCGACTTGATCACAACCATAAAGTCCACGTTCCTCACCAAAACACTGCAACATACTCGCACTCTTTCCTGCCCAAAACCAGCCTCGACTGGAACAATCTTCCCGCCTCATTAGTTAACATTACCAACTGTGACCATTTTCGTGATGCTCTTTCCAGCGAAATTTAACGCATTCTAACTTTTTTTTTTCTCTATGTTGGTTGGAAACTTCATCTTTTGGTGTCTCAATCGGTTACAATGGTATGTTCTTGCCGTAATCATTGTATAAAGCCGTGCATGACAGTGTGAATTTTTGTTATTAGAAATTACATTCATTCCCATTTTTTGAAATTTTTGATTGTGTATGTGCAAATAACTGAACTTATGTTGAATGATTGACCCCCTCCCCTCTATAATGCTTGTATGCCTTGAGGGTACAATAAATAAATAAATAAATAAATAAATAAGTCTAGCCTAGTTGCCGGGCAGTAAGCCTAATTGCTTGAAGTGCGTCGCAGACTGTCGAACAAAGTTTCTCACCTTGCCGTAGTCCAATAGTGCAGTACTGCCTTGTCGAAGTTCCGAATGAGCGCAATAATTCGCCGGGAGGCCACCAAACCAGGCTAAATACCAAAATAGAAAAACAGGCAGACGGGCGCCTGAACTGTCCAACGCTCAGATGCGCGGCCGCTCTCTCTCGCTTCGGCGGTGAGTCTGACGTATGACGTAAACATTTGGCTCGTCATTCGCCAGTTCGGCTGTCACTAGGCAACGAAAGTAAGCCGCAAAGTTTAACTTAATTTATACGCAGATATTTTTAATTTTTCCGGGAAAGAATAAAAAAATAAAACAATTTCTGTTAATCTCATTTCACATTCTTCTTTTTCTCGATGCTCGCGGCCCCAATTCGTCGATGTTAAAAGTATAGCGTGAGGTGTTTCCCGTTTCCAATTTTCGCCGAGTGTCCGCTCTTGTTCAATCCCTTTCTCTATGGTTCCAGTGTGCCGCCAACAACCTCTGCATCCAGTGCGCTGCACACTAGTACCAGTGAAATACAGCGATGCCAGCGTTGCCCCAGCACAGAGCCATTGCAAATCAAAATGAACCTAGCACTCTAAGCGTCGCAGCGTGTGCCACCCAGTGAAATATCTTCGCTTCCGGCGCATTTACAGCGTTCCCAGTGCCGAAACTGCACAGAAAACGCACTGGGCAGCGCTGGTTTTGCAATAGGCTCGCATTTAAAAAGATTCTAATTTTCGCATAAGATAAAAGTCTTTGTAACAGCAAAATGGTAAATAGGAAGATATCGTGCTTGTACTAGGACATCCAAAATATACATCTGAAACAGGAAGCTGCGCCAATTTTTTTTATTCTGCATACATAAGCTCGAAAGAAGAATCATATCTAATGCAACTTTAACGCTTGTAGATATCATCACCATCAGCAGCAGCAGCAGCAGCAGCCTAGTTACGCCCGCTGCAGGGCAAAGGACTCTCCCATACTTCTCCAACTACCCCAGTCATGTACTAATTGTGGCCATGTTGTCCCTGCAAACGTCTTAATGTCATCCGCCCACCTAACTTTCTGCCGCCCCCTGCTACGCTTCCCTTCCCTTGGAATCCAGTCCGTAACCCTTAATGACCATCGGTTATCTCCCCTCCTCATTACATGTCCGGCCCATGTCCATTTCTTCTTCTTTATTTCAACTAAGATGTCATTTACCCGCGTTTGTTGCCTCACCCAATCTGCTCTTTTCTTATCCCTTAACGTTACACCGATCATTCTTTCCATAGCTCGTTGCGTCGTCCTCAATTTCAGCAGAACCCTTTCCGTAAGCCTCCAGGTTTCTGCCCCATATGTGAGCTGTTATACAGTATACACACAGCTGTTATACACTTTCCTTTTGAGGGATAGTGGCAACCTGCTGTTCATGATTTGAGAATGCCTGCCAAACGCACCCCAGCCCATTCTTATTCTTCTGGTTATTTCAGTCTCATGATCCGGATCCGTGGTCACTACCTGCCCTAAGTAGATGTATTCCCTTACCACTTCCAGTGCCTCGCTACCTATCGTAAACTGCTGTTCTCTTCCGAGACTGTTAAACATTACTTTAGTTTTCTGCAGATTAATTTTCAGACCCACCCTTCTGCTTTGCCTCTCCAGGTCAGTGAGCATGCATTGCAATTGGTCTCCTGAGTTACTAAGCAAGACAATATCATCAGCGAATCGCAAGTTGCTAAGGTATTCTCCATCAACTTTTATCCCCCATTCTTCCCACTCCAGGTCTCTGAATACCTCCTGTAAACATGCGGGGAATAGCATTGGAGAGATCGTATCTCCCTGTCTGACGCCTTTCTTTATTGGGATTTTGTTGCTTTCTTTGTGGAGGACTACGGTGGCTGTCGAGCCGCAATACATATCTTCCAGTATTTTTACATATGGCTCATCTACACCCTGATTCCGTAATGCCTCCATAACTGCTGAGTTTTCGACTGAATCAAACGCTTTCTCGTAATCAATGAAAGCTATATATATGGGTTGGTTATATTCTGCACATTTTTCTATCACCTGATTGATAGTGTGATTACGGTCTATTGTTGAGTAGCCTTTACGGAATCCTGCTTGGTCCTTTGGTTGACAGAAGTCTAAGGTGTTCCTGATTTTATTTGCGATTACCTTAGTAAATACTTTGTAGGCGACGGACAGTAAGCTGATCGGTCTATAATTTTTCAAGTCTTTGGCGTCCCCTTTCTTATGGATTAGGACTATGTTAGCGTTCTTCCAAGATTCCGGTACGCTCGAGGTTATGAGGCATTGCGTATACAGGGTGGCCAGTTTCTCTAGAACAATCTGACCACCATCCTGCAACAAATCTGCTGTTACCTGATCCTCCCCAGCTGCCTTCCCCCTTTGCATAGCTCCTAAGGCTTTCTTTACTTCTTCTGGCGTTACCTGCGGGATTTCGAATTCCTCTAGGCTATTTTCGCTTCCACGATCGTCGTGGGTGGCACTGGTAGTATGTAAATCTCTATAGAACTCCTCAGCTACTTGAACTATCTCATCCATATTAGTAACGATTAGTAAAGTAAAGTATTAGTAAAGCTCGAAAAATCGTTTCTAATGCAACTTTAATGCTTGTAGATATACAACGCTTTTATTACAAATCAACCGCAGTAAAACCCCACCAAATTGCAGTGGGCAACTTTTTGGGAACAGACGGATCAATGTTGTCATAGGAAGTACGTTAAACCCTAATTGACAGACCGATGTATATGGTGCCCATCAAACCGATGGCAATGCTTGAATACAGCATCTGCATTGCGAACACTGAAAGTGCAAGAAAAAAGGGCGATTGCACAGCGAGGAATTGATTAGCGGATTGGAATAGAGGGTAATGCTTGTCTCTTTATCGCGTAGTTGCAGAATCGTTCATGATCATGTGAAGTGATCACCTTGGATGCCCTTCATTTTCTGTTCGCATACACTCTGAAACCATATTACACCCTTTGCGTTGTATTTTGGCACACAACGATAAGCGGCATCTCTCTTGTCCGCATTTCCTTGCTTTAACGCTGCGAGCCCGGCACTCCCAGTAACGAACGGCATGCACGTTAGCAGCACGACATAGCGTTCCCGACAGGAATGCAGCGGGCGCGGCGTTTACAAGAAAGAAAATGCAAGCAAGACAGATGAGGATTCTTGTTGTGTGGCAGATATACACCCGAAAGGCGAGTACCTTTGTGTAAGAGTCTACTTGTGCTGTCAGTAATTTCTTCCCAGCTTGCTGAATTATCTGATGTCCCATGCTCACACTACTGATGTCTTCAAATGCACACTTTTCAGGATAAGGCTTTGCAAGCGTGGTTGATGAAAAGGTGACACTCACAGGTGGCTATTCTAGATACCAGTGAAACAAAGTGCCGAATCTTGGTTAAATCTTAAGTTAGGTGTGTAGGAGGTAAAGGTTTGACGCAAATTCGCCTCATCTATAACGTTATGATAATCACTTGCTTCGTCACTGACCGCAACTTCACAAATTATGTTACATGACCAAGTGAGTTTCGTTGAATCTATGACACCACGTTCTACGGAACTTATTGTCAGAACATTGTAACCGAGACTTACTGGTTCGTCTCACATCCAGAACATATATCTTTGTCACTTTTCCTTCAAACAGACTTGCAAAGCGACATAAAGTCTGCATTTGAAGGCATCGGTAGTGTCAGCGTGGTGCCACAAGATAATTCGGCTAGCTGGCAAGAAATTGCCACCAGCAAGAGCTCAGTGCCGACTGACTGAAAAGCAAGGGCTTGCAAACTTGAGCATTCTTTGCAAGAAACCACAGCAGATCATTAATTGTGTCTTCAGTGATATACAGCTAAATGTCAACTTCACGGCAACACTAAAGGACGACATATGCAGACAGTCTCAATAAAACTTGATGTATTAAAACCAAAACAGCCCGTTGAAACCACAAAGTTAGCTAGAGGTTTCTTCCTACGAGCCCACTAATCCTGCAACTGCCATTCTGCAATAAGGAATGAACAATGTGGCGATTCCATCAACGGTGACGAGGGTGACGCTCACCAAGAAACGTGTCAACAGTGAGCTCTTTCTGAGGCAAGACCACGAACTTAAGCTGCCTGAACAGGAGCTATGTTGGCTTGACTTGGGCCAGTGGCCTTAAATTCATCATTTATGAAACAGGATGGATTAACAACAACAAACTCAGGTTAATGTCTTCATCAGTGTCATTTTGTGGACAACAACAGATAAAACGGGACCATGTGTGACTAGTGATCCTGCCCAGGAGTCTGCGATGTCAACAAGTGTGAAAACCATTTGAATAAGTGAACATTTGTAAAGCAAGCTTGTGCGGTCGCTTGAAACAATACCATGCACTTTAACGAGCCGTGCCAATCTTTTAGGCAGAGTGAGCACCTGCACTGCACATATAATTAGCTAAAAAGAAATTAAGGCAGAATGGGCCATATAAAACTAACGGCAATAGTTTTGGCATAAACAGATATTTTCTCAAACCATCTGACAATTCTTTATTTTGGAAAGTATGAAATATTGTTAAACGTAGGTGCTATCAGATGATTCTACACAAGTACTTGTCCTTATGCATGTACAATTCCCTAAGTAATTTAAATTCTGAAATTTTATCTGCCAAATACACAGTAAGATTATTAGGACACTTTAGAGGGGGATTCCGGATTAATACTGCACACACGGGGCTCTTTACAGTGCGCCGAATTCACCTTATATTTTTTAAAATTTTGGCCCCATAGAAGTGTGGGTGTTGTGGCCGGGGTTTTATGCTGCTTCTTTTAGCTTAGCAGAGCAATGTCAAAGCCATTACGCCACAATGGTTGTTGCGTTGCTGGCAGAGGGGTAGTTTCCAAGAAATGTAGTTCGCTCGACCTATTTGTGCGGTTTAAAAAAAATTTGATTTTCGGCTTGTTACTTCTATTGCTTCAATACTAGTAATGCTTGTTAATGAAACAGTGCAATTGTCCTTCTTTTCTACTTTGATAGCACTCGTTTCCTCGGCCGGCTAATCTGACAGGTTATTCTACTACAATAATTCATGTTCCATTAGGAGTCATAAGCATTGCCGGAAACCACTTATGTTTAACAAACCTTGATCAGTATCCTATATGTTGTGAATGCTGGAGCACTCTTACCTGTGTGCATGTAGGCGAAATTGCTTTTGCCTTTGCGTTATAGTATTGCTTAAGAGAAAACAAATTGTTGCTTTTTTACTTTTTCAGATGATCTCCAAGCTCTCACTCTAGCAATACATTCCAGTGGTCATCTGTCAGAAGACTGGGTGTATCAAAGCACCATTAGAAGGCCCAATAAGCAACCCTTGTGAGATGCACGAAATGCTGTTGCTTGAATTTTGATGACATCACTATTAAATGAACCTTGAATGGCTGTCAAAGGAACCTGCTTAATGTATACTCTTTTATTTACAAATACAAAACATTACTCAGTCTGACAATTTCACCTCAAGGTTACTCATTACCGTAGAACTGTGAACAAAGAATTACAGCAAGACAAGACTGCAGTAAGGTCCCCAAAAGTGATGATGCATGTAGAATCACTTGCAGGAATTGTGTTTGCATTATTATAGTGAATACGTAAAGGAAGAGCCGATATTTTTAGTGTTCATACTCTTGCAGGTCGTACAAGCTCGTTCATCTTGCAAGCACTGAGCTCACACAAAGAAACTCGTTCATGATATAGGAGAATGTCGTTTATTGGCAAGAATGCAATCTCATACAGATGAGTAGCACGAGAAATTGTTCAGTCTACGACAAATCATGAAGTCGACAAGAACTCGCTCAGCCTATGAGAACTCATACAGCTGACGAGTACCCTTTCAGTGTACGAAAAATGGTACATTCTATGGAGTAATGATAGCGTACAAAATTTCCCGTACAATCTCGTTCACATTTTTTCAATATAGCTTGCTGGTTTTTGAGACTTTCTTTTCCCAGTAAAAATTATAATTCCCTCATGATTGGTTATATCACTATAGATCCCGCTCATTTCATTTCCATCAATGTCCCATAACGAATTCTGGCCAGTTGTCAGTCTCTTTAAAGAAATCAAAAGCTTATCCTAGAAAATAAGGCAGAAGAAATCTTCCTCATAAAAAAAGAAACCGCAGTTAATTTCATCCTTACATTTCGCAAATTGGTCAACGTAAGACAAACTCCCAACGCGGAAGGGATCATCCAGCTGGAGCATCTTCAAATGCAATGAAAACATGGAAACGCTGTGTTGCCGCACCCCGCCCCCTTCGCTTACAACGTTTGTTAAGCTAATCTCGGGCTTATGCGTTCAAGCGGCAAAAAACATGATCTCTTTCTTGTTCTCATTTTGGTTTCCCATGCTACTCCGGAGTTCCTCAACGAGGGTTGTCAAGCCCAAAGATTTAGAGAAATCAGTCGATTTAGATTGACTATCAGACCGCTATTCTTGATTACAAGTAAAATTCCGAGCGCTATTCTTAAACAATCCTTTCTGCATAACAAAAATAAAAAGCGGTCAAGATATTGAAAATGAGTTTTTGTGGATACGTGCTACAATGAAAAGGGTGATATGTACAGAACGTCACGTGGTAATAAGCACTGTCCATCTGGCTGACTTGTCACTCCAGAAAACAAAAATTAAGCGCACATGGGCTCATGCAAGTTGAAAAACAGGTTCGAAAACAAACGTGCATATGCTCCCTGCTGAAGCTTTCCAGGTACGAGTAAAAAGCAGTCAAGATATTGAAAATGAGTTTTTGTGATCACGTGCTACCACGAAAAGGGTGACAGGTAAAGAACGTCACGTGGTAATAAGCACTGTCCATCTGGCTGACTTGTAACTCCAGAAAACAAAAGTTAAGCGCACATGGGCTCATGCAAGTTGAAAAACAGGTTTGAAAACAAACGTGCATATGCTCCCTGCTTAAGCTTTCCAGGTACGAGTAAAAAGATGTGAATAAAAAGCAAAAGTAAGTCTACATGTGATAAACACTCACAGACGAAATATAAAAAAATATCCCTTTAAACAAGTGCACAACAAAAATGCTTATTAGGAAAAAGAAAAGCGGCTTCTTGCAGAGAGCTTGATAAAACGGTGGTCGAGCAAATGTTTATAACAATATATGCTTTTAAACCAAAAAAATGCTGGGTAATTCCGTCCAGCTTATTCCACGGAAACAGAAGCGATCCTGACATTGTCGCTTAACACAACTGCACAATTTCGCAAATTTAGCGGCCTTCATTCATAGTCAAAAGGTAAAAATTGTCATTCACCTGAATTGTAGCAAGAAGCTACAAAGGAAACCCATAGAAGTGTAACAGAAGGAAAACCTCACAGTTGAAGAAATATTCCTGCTGGTACAGGATTTGATTCTGCCACCAACGCCTTGCCGGGAAGTTCCTTCTACCACCTCAGCTAACGAAGGAGGACAGCAAATAGCAACGCAAGGAGGAATTATTCCACAGCTCCAAGAACTTTGAAACTATTTTCTTATGACCAATGGGCGGCTGGCATTTCGCCAGAGCATATATGTTACTTTATACTAAATTTTCGCTATGGTTCTCATCATCATCCTAATTATTATCACGTTAATAAATGAAAAATGATCATAATTTCCCGTTACAACACTGCTAGACCATTTACTTACGAAATTACCAAGCTGTCACTATTCCCGTACCTTCTTATAAATCCTTAGGTATTAACATTACAAATAATTTTTCATGGCAGGCAAAGGTTCCCTATTTCTTCCGCAATGTTAGCCGCACACTAGATTTGTTGCGTCGCAATATTTCTCGGGCGTGCGTTTCACTTTCAAACGTTATATAGAACGTTCATATTATCCAAACTACAGTATGTATAATCAGTCGGGGATCCACATACAAGGCATCTAATGTATTTACTTGTAAGCATTCAGAATCACTCTCCACGTTTAGTAAGTCAACTTTTTCGCGAACTGCAAGTGTCACTGCCGGGAAGCTCAACTGAAGGGCACACTGTCATCGCAAAGGCGAGGTGCCCGCCTATGTCTTTCCTATAAGATATATTTCGCGTATTGAGCGGAAACAAGAAATGTTCGTCCGGGCTTAGATATCTTCCCTCATGCACCACCAATTTAAAGACCATGTACTGAACTGCCGTACGAACGTTTATTTTAATTCATTCCTGCCGTGGACAACCGCCAAATGGAACCTTCTCCCTTACATCGTCAACAACCTCGACCCCTCAACCTTCTAAGCCACAATCTTAGGTATTGTGTAACGGCACTTCCCTGGGCCACCAATAGGCATCGAGAGTATTATTATAGAAAAAAATAAACATCAGCCTACTTATTTGTCCACTGCAGGACGAAGGATTCTCCTTGCGATCTCTAAATACATTAGTGTACTGTCTTGCACTAGCTCATTAGAAGCTCTGCGGGCAAACTTCATAGAACCACCCGTATCGCTGCCGTCCTTGATTGTGCTCCTTTTGCCTTGGCACAAGTAATGAACCTAAATAAACCGTTTATCTGCCCTGCACGTTACACATCCTGCCCGGCTGCATTTCTTTCCTCCTAATGTAGCCTAGTATACCTGTTAGCTCCCTTTGCTTTCGAACCTCATCTCGGTTTCCGTGCTTGTTATGGCAAGCCTAACACTGTTTTTGCATAATTCGATGCACCGTCCTTACTTCGTTCTCAAGTTTCTTTGTTAACCTCATGGTTTCTGCCTCATGTGTTAGTTCCGGTAGAATGAAATTGCTCAGACATTTGTCAAGGATAATTCTATGCAGTCCAATGTATTCTTATTCTTCTGTAAATAACCTTCTCATGCTGGGGATCCCAGTGAGCATGTGGAAACATCTAAAGGCTCGTTCACACTTTGCCCAACCGACACCGACGTCGAAAAGAGAACAAGAAGACGACGACGGTTATTGGCCCCTAGTCAGAAGGCTGTGTCGTTGGCCAGCATTCTGTCACATTAAGCCGACAATGCCACCGACGCGACCGACGACAGCGAGTCGCCGCAGCGCGACAATATTTCGGGACGTCCCTAACGCAGAACCACTCTGCAGACTGTCTTTCTGACAATCTTACAGAAATCGTCTGCAGGGCGAAGACATCGTGCCGTCAAAGAGATTGCCGCAGCAGCAGCGCTTTTATACATTCCTAATTGTGCTCGCAATGACCGGAAATATACTTGCGAAGTTCAAATGCATAATTAGCAGCTCTTGCTAACAGGCTTGTGTCAACTTAGAGCAGGTGCCAAATTTGTTCTGCGGAGAATTTATCTGACGCTCAGGCGTCTGTTTACGTGTACCCATAACTGCGCACTTGAACTAACGACACGCTCACACTAGGCTGATGTGGCTTTTTGTCCTCTCGAGTTGAGTGTAATTAACTTCTGCCCCCCGCAATATGAAATGGACCACTCTTGACTTCGTGCAACTCGCACGCAAGAATCGGTAAGCGACCAACACAGCATGGAAAGCGGGAACCTTCAACCAAATGCAGCAGTGTTTGCCGTTTGCAAAGCGCCGCCGCTCATATCAGCTCGTCTCTAGGTGAGGGAACGCTTACTGCAAGCGCAAATCACGATACTTTGCAGCAGGTAGTCAGTATTTCTGATCGACGCTGCATAGTTTCGAATGTTTTGCACGAGAAGGTTGTTTCCACTGTACGGGAAAGTAAAACCTCGAACGACGGGAAATATTAACAAATGCCCTTTGTGGCGCCACCTATTGAGCAAAAAACACGGAAGCATTCATAATGTTCTCAGGCATGACATCGTTTGGAACCTCAAAGGCTATGCCCAGCTTAATTGGCTAAGAATCCGACAATGGATCTCTGAAACAGCGCAATGTTGAAGTAGTTTGTTGTGGAAGCGTAGTTACCCAGATCCTTAGCAAATACCTGTACCAATTGGGAGCGATAGTATTAAACAGTGCAGAAGAATGACTTCACTCATCCTAAGAGGCTGGTTTTTGCCTTCAAGGTGGTGCCATTTTCAATCGTGTATGTGAAAAGAAATCTCCCGACACGTCCGTTCGTGCCGACACTGCGCTGGCACAGCCGCTAGAGATCCGTCTACAGATCAGTGCAGTGTGAAAGGGTCGCCGACAGGACGGAAAACGCTGTTGCAAACAGTCAGCAGACCAAAATCCCTTTCGTGTTGGCCTAGTGCGAACTAGCTTCAAGTGAACACTAAATGACTTTGATAAACGTAGCCTTTATAGAGACTCGTATATGGCTGGCAATCACAAGTACCTGTCCTTTGTCCTCTCCATGTGGAGCACATGGTGTACCCAGGTGCAATATATGCAGTTTGCTGTCACTTTTAGCCCCCTGGTTTATAGATTCAAAGCATGAGAACGAAATTAGTACATGCAAACTTGACTTCGTTTATACCAGTATTGTTCCTTGTGATCGTTCATAGAACTGTGTACTGTTTTCTTGGTAATTTGAGTTTATTTATCAAATTATTCATATTACATATGCGAAATGGTTGATTCGCAGAGAGTTAAGGAAAATCTTATATTTTGATAATGTCTTAGGAGCACAGGGTTAATGGCCGCATTGTCCATGCGAACGTGAACTTGGCCATCTTCACTAAACATCAAAAACTGTTGAACGCACCATACACCTTCCATTGCAACGAGTTCGCCTTCTATGCTCAACGAAAAGGAACCTGATCAATAATGCGACCAGGCCAAGCATGTATTCAAAATCTGCAGCTTACTATTGCAGATTTTTTACGCCAATTGTGAATACGCCAATTGTGAACGCCATTTGTGAACCTCGTTCTTGAGCGCCTGCCTCCACTACGGGATGTTGTGGATACATTGGCTCTTTTTGTAGTAAGTATAGGTTTCTCATAAATACAAGTTAACACACCCATTTAAAGTGACGCACAAGTTGCGCTTGACAGAGCATTTATACTTTCCACAGCTAAATGGCCAATATAGATCAGCTTACAGTAACACCGAGAAAACATTTTTGTCTGAAACTGTGCACGTTTTCAATTATTTCGCAATGATCACATAGCTTTTAATACCAAAGCGCATGTTTTTCAAAGTTTATGAGTAAAAATATCGCACTCTACCTTTTCGGCATGCCGGATGGTGATTTCGGTTTGCGAGTTTGTTTTTGCAAACTGAAAATTACAGATTGATAAATTGATGACCTTTGTCTCTGCTCAGTGAAAAGGGCACTTCTCAGCAGACACTTTGCGATAATTTCAATGCCTCGGCTCGGATGTCCTTCCAGAGATTCATAAATACTGACATCGGCTCTACCTCCCTGATCCTAGCTTCCATGCGTCGAAGCAGCTCTGGCGTGAAGTGTTCTTTCCACCCTCCGACTTTGGCTGTTCGTACTAAACCGTATTTCGTTTGATCCCCTTCGTAGCCTTGCTTGCAGGTTACCGTGCTTCGATCAAACACCTTTTTCCAGTGAGGGCTGCGACTTTTGCGAAAGTCAACGACCACGACACTTCGCATGTGTTCAGGCTTGGAGCACTCCAGCATCATGTCAAGCAGTGTTTCATTTTCTAATAAAGCTCGCCCATAGTGCTCTCCCACAAAGTGCGCTACCTTGATAATCACGTCACGAGTGTCCTTCTTCATTTCTTCGTAAGTCACGAAGAGCACGTTCGGTTGCTGCCTTAGGTTGTAAGCCGATGCCACGTGTTCGAAGTAGTCACCGTACCCAAAGTTGCCGCTGACAAACACGTTAACAAATTCTTCGAAAGTGGCATCCTGGTACTCGTATGAGCTGAGGTTGGTAACCATGTGGTACATTGAAACGCACACGTCCCACGGATTGCGGGCAACGTAAATGTACTTTCCCTCTTCGCTGATATTGCCCTCACTCAAGGGCAAGTGCGTGGCAAATGTTCTCACGGGCAGAGATGACTTCCAGCCCTTTATATCCATATATTCGATAAAGCGGTAGTCCTTAGCAAACTCTTCGTGCGTGGTCATTGGCTCACCCTCTCTCAGAATAAGCTGCACAATGTACATCATCCAATGTGTACCGCTCTTCGGAAACGTTGACTGCACGACATCTCCCTTTTGCGCTCGAAACTTCAGGTTTTCTCGTAGCACCTCTGGAACTATGCCTGCACACCTAGGCACTCCATCTATTACTTGGTGCAATGGCTTTCGAAGCTCCATGCTTTGTAGCTCCCTGAAAAAGGGAAATGTATAATTAGAAACAATGCAGTGGGTATATTTTGAGAAAAGTTTAGTTTTGGTTGGGATGTCTGTTCGTAGGAAGTCAGACCGGAATAACGTGTTAACCAAACATTTAAAATTTTCCAACATTTCCACTGACCGCAACGCGCGTAAAAGCTAAAACTTTTGCATGTTAGGATCAGTAATAAAGTATTCACTTTCTACATTATCTTCTTCGTTGTCATCTTAAAAACGCTTCTAATCTATCACAATTATTGCAGATGCTCGGTGCGGGATGCGGCAGATCAGCACTCTGAAGGCCAAATCTTCCACTGTGTGTTGAAACATATTTTTTCCGCGATGTCGGGCCTACAGGGCTCAAAATTACCTGTGCATGCGTTTTTCGTGAGGCAACCTACACTACTTTACATGCACTGTTGTTGCTCAATTAAGATTCGTTCTTACGCGTTATACATGAGGGACACAAAGGCCCATCTTGAAATTGGAGGCGTGCCGGTTAAAATAAAATGAATCATCATCTTTGAACTACTAGACAACTTCACTCTCGAAACATCCTAATTCTTTTTATCTTGTGTCGTTCAGCATCAGCACTTCACGATGAGCGATATTTTGGTGCTTTATGTTGCCACCTATACGCAGAAAAAAGGCAACATAGAAAGAACTCTCAGCTCTGAAGGTTCTAGCATTCTCTAACACAACTATGCACTCATATGCCAGAATGCGTCTAAATTTATAATGGGCGCGGTACGTCCGTTTGAAGCTGTAATAGTTTAGTTTTTTTTAACTGCACAGCTTGAAGAAAAATTTGGAGGACACCTAAACTTCGCATTTAGGAGTGGAACGCGATAGCATTCACAGATCCCTGACTGCTTCTGACGCTTGCCGGCAACTGCAGCGTATTTAACCGTAATGCTTATCGGAAAACGCTCGCGCCGAACGCTATGCGCGAAGGTGGGGTGTCTGGTAGAAAAGCGGCCTCTTGTTGGGCCGCGATGTTTCGGAGGCGAGAGCCATGTGCAAGTGTTTCAAGGAAGAGGACGCGCCGCTATATCAATTCCGAGATGTTTACGTGCCAGCGTGCGCAAATGGCGGACGCCGTCTCCTGCCTATGCATCGTAGAGACGCTGTAAAAAGGGTTTGTTTGAGGCTTCGCGGAACAAAATCATGCCTCCTCGTATATGCGATTTACAATGCGAAAGCTGTCATGTGTGTGGGCTGTTCGCAAGTCGTATATACGATTTTTCCACGTATTTTAGCTAGAGTAATTCAATTAGTTCAGTTAATTTCTTGCGCCACATGAAAGGCCTGGGTATACGTGATTTGAATATCTTTTTGGCGAACGCCGGATTTTCTACGACACGGGCTCCTTAACGCTACTCCGTTAAAATTAGTCACCATTCCATGGGACGGGTCTTTCTGGGCGCTAAGCTTCTACACCCATATCTTTATCACTTTTCTAGCAAATTTATTGCGGGATATAAACTTTCTGTCGGGGACAGGATATGAACATCTATGTTATAGTCACCTAATATGCCTATGATCGCAACTTTTACCTCAGCGCTTTCTTTATGGTGTCGGAACCTTCAATTTTCAGTAAACAAAAAGGTGACGGTAACTTTCATCACCATTATCATGAGCCTATTTTATGTCCACTGCAGGAGAGAGAGAGAGAGAGAGATGTGGCTCTTGTGGGGAAAGGAGGAAAGGCTTGCACTATCTTCTGCAACCCATGCAGGAGCATGGCTCAGCGCTAGTAGGGTGGAGGAGATGGGAGTACAGGAGAGAGAGGTTACGAGGGAGGAAGGCAGAGGGTCGTCCTAGCAGCATCAGAGCAGCCCGGCCGGGAGGGCCCAGTGAGTTCGACCGGAGGAGTAGGCTGGTGATAGACCGTATAGGAGGTGCCGGACGAAGGCCCCTCCCTGCGATTTCCAATTACTCCTCTCCTGCGCCAGACGATTCTAGCTAGCGCCTGCGAATTTAATTTCATCACCCCACCAAGTCTTCTGCCCAAATGGACTGAGTTTTCGTTCTCTAGGCACCCATTTAGTACTCTTAATCATGCACCGGTTATGTAACCTACGCAATAGATGACCTGTGCAGCTCCATTTTGGTCTCCTAGTTTCAATTTGAATGTTGGCTATTCTCGTTTGCTCTCTGGTCCACACCGCGTTCTTCCTGTGCTTTAATGTTACGTCTCACAAGCTTCTTTCCATCGCTCTTTGTGTCCACTTTAACTTGGTCTCCAGCTTCCTTGTCAGCCACCTAATGTCTGCCCCGTATGTTAGCATCGGTAGAATTGACTCATTCTGCACTTCTATTTTCAATGATGATAGTAAGCTTCCAGTCCGTACCTGACAATGACTACCGTATGCGCTCCAAGCCATTTTTATTCTTCTGTAAAATTCCTTTTCATGATCAGGATCCCCTTTGAGTAATAGACCTAGGTAAACGTCCTCCGTCATATAATCTAGAGGCTGACTGGTGATATTGATCTCTTGTTCCCTTGCCCGGCTGTTGGTCACTACCTTTGTCTTCGGCACATTATTCTTCAGTCCCACTTTTACCCTCTCTGTTAAGGTCCTCAATCAATTCTTGTAACTTGTGGCTGAACTGGACAGTGTCATCTGCAAACGGAAGGTTGCTGAGGTAATCATAGTTGATCCTCACTCCTAAGCCTTCTAAGTTTATTAGCTTGAATACTTCTTCGAAGCATGTAGTGAATGGCATTAGAGAGATGGTGTCTCCTTGTCTGACCCCTTTCTTTTATAGGTATCTTCCCGATTGCGGAGAATTAAGGAAGCTGGGGAATCTCTGCAGATATTCTCCAAGATATTTACCTAAGCGTCCCGTACTCCTGAATAACGTAATGCCTTTATCGCTGCTGGGATCTTTGCTGCATCAAATGATTTGACATTATCTATGAAAGCTATATATAGTAGCTGACTGCACTCCACGGACTTCTAGTTTACGTCATTGGTGGCATGGGTTTCATCCATTGTAGAGTATCCCTTCCTGAAGCCAGCCTGTTGTTTTTGTTGACTAAACTCCAGTGTTGCCCTTATTCTATTGCAAATTATCTTGGTGGATATTTTATACAATACTGGAAGTAATCTCATGGGCATATAATTGCTCAACTCATTAATTCTCCCTTTTTGAGGATTAGTGTAATATTGGCATATACATACAGTATATATTTTCCAAGATGGTTACGTGAGCCTCCTGTGCTCTCTCATTACGTAATGCCCCTGACAGATTTCTACATCAAGATTAGTCCTGCGTATTCGTAAAGTATTCTCAAAGTTCTCACCGAGAGTGAAACGAAGACCCTTAATTTTTAAGTTCATTGCTCTACGGTAGTGCATCACGTCCACAACGTTTTTCTTTGTAGCGACAAGTTCTTGCTTTAGTTGTAAGCTTTCTTTTCTGAGTTGATCAAAGTCGTCTTTTAAAGGCTTGAGATCTGAGCAAGCACTTTCAAGCTTGGACGTGTAATTGTCGAAGGAACTCCTAATATACACAGTGGCTGCCTTGATGTCATCAATGTATTTAGTGATTGTTTTAATTTTTTCGAGCTGACATTACACGTCTTGAAGAACCTTTGCAAATTCCTTGATTGCGCTACGTGCCTCATCTCCGATTTTAGTACCAGAGCAGCGAACGTCTTAGATTAGGTAAGCCACTGAATGCACCAAAGTTACACACCTGAAAGCTAGTGAACGGTGTTTCACCTGCGCAGTTGCGTGCTTTTCCTACTGTGTCCCAACTGCTCGGTGCCGAGGTAAGTCCGCCGCCTTGTTTTTGTTGCTGTAGCTCCAAAGGTGTGAGGCGCAGCGCTGTGCTTTAGTCAGCAGGCTTGAAGGGGCGTCGTCCAGGCTGTCCAAGTAATCACGGTGTTGATCTGAATGATGGGGCACGGCGTTTTAACAGCACAGTTCCACGCGTGCTTTTCCCACTGAATCGCCGACTGCTATGCGGCAAGGTGGTTCCGTCCTCTTGCTTTTATAGCTGTAGCTCCGACGGTGCGCAAGCGCAGCGTTGTCCTTCAGTCAGTTAAGGGGCGTCATCGAAGCTGTCCACGTAACCACACTGTTGATCTGAAAGACGGGGAAAGGCATTTAAGAGTGCAGTTACATGCGTGTTTTTCCCACTGAGTGGCTCGCTGCTCTGTCAAGACAGGTCAATTGGGAGGAGGCCAAATGAAGGTTAGGGGTGGAAGAAGTTGAAATTTAGGGGTGCTAATTGAAGTTTGTGGATGGGCCAGCTTGAATTATAGGGGTAGCTCAACTTGAAGTTCCGAAGTGTGCCAATTTATAATTAGGAGTCAGGCAGCTTGAAATTTAGAAGTGGCCCAGCTGAAATTTGGGGATGCACCAAGTTGAAAAGTAGGAGGGCACCAACTGGAATTTTGCGGTGCGCCAACTTGAAATTTGGACATGGCCGAACCTAAGTTTGTGTGTGGTCGATCTTAAAGCATGAATTGGCCAACTTAAATTTGGGAGTACGTCCACTTGAAGTTTGCGGGTGGGCCAACTGACATTTACGGATGCGCCAACGTTATATATGGGGGTGGGACTTAAATATGGCCATGGGCCAGCTTAATTTGGGGTGGACCAACATTAAATTAAGGTGTGGGCGAACTTGAAATTTAGGAGCGGGCCAACTTAAATTTAGGGATGGGCCAATGTGAAGTATGGGGGTGGGTGAACTTCAATGTGGGGGTTTACCAAATTTATATATAGGGTGGGGGACACAAGTAAAATTTGGGGGCGGGCTAACATGAAATGTAGAGGAGTGCCAAATTGAAATTTAAGGGTGGGCCAGCTAAAATTTAGGGATCGGCTAACTTTAAATATTGGTATGGTGTAATCTAAATGTGGGAATAGGCCAACCTAAATTTGGGGTTAGGTCCATCTAAAATATGGGGGTGGCCCAACATAAATTTACCGGTGGGCCAAATTTAAATATAGGGGTGGACCAACTTAAGTGTGCTCATACATACCTAGACAACTCAGTAGAGTTCCTGCGTACTTTTTCTCTTTGCAGTATGGAACGCAAGCACTGCGAGTACTAAAATAAAGTACTGCGATACTCCAGTACTTTATTGAGTATTGTGATATTTTAAATGTAGTAAGTGCTTAGAGACAGTTATGAAATTTGATCTATGTATGCTGGGTACTGTATGCCAAGTCACCAGTGTATTCGCACAACTGTGGCCTGTGGCATCTTCAGTTGTTTGACGTATTCGATATAAGGGCCAAATCTACCAAAGGTGGTGCCACCATTCGGGGGCATACAAAAGAAAGAAGGCTGCATGACGTAACTAAGTGTCATAACGCAACAATGAGTATAGCCTGTGATCCACGTGGCCTAACTTGCTATCAACAAACACCAACTAGTGCCAAAAGATTTTCCCTCTACACAACACACTCCACATTGTGCACAGACAAGCAGACCAAACATACGTGCTTCTCTTGCACTCCCCTCACCTTCACGTCAGAGCCCAAGCCCCTGGCTAGAGTTGGTGTTTTATGGTAGGTCTCTGCAATTGTCAGAACACCACGGATCTTTATAACAAGTTTTTTGTGACTACCATAGGTAACTTACATGCCAAGGGTTGAACTTCGTAGCGTTGTAGGCGAGTAGCGACAAAGTGCAGCGTTCGTCAGTGATTCGCGTAAATAGATTACAAGTATTCTTAGATAAGGAAACGTAATTTGATCCGTGTAAGGTGGTTGCGTTAGCTAAAGGAAATTTGCTGCTGTGGAAGTCTGCTGAAGGACAACCCTACTATGGAAGTGTTACAGCAACGCTTTTTATTGTGAACATTCAAAAGCAGTTTTTGCTTCAGCTCGGATATCCTTCGAGAGGTACATGAAAGAAGATTTCAGTTCTGCCTCAAGGATCTGCTTCTCCATTTGCTATAGTAGGTGAGGTGTAAAGAACTCCTTCCAACCTCCTATCTTGGCTTTTCTCACTAATGCGTACCAATTCTCGTCTCCTTCGCACCATTCCTTGCAGGTAGCATGTGTTTGTCTGATCACCTCGTCCCAGGGAAGGTTCGGGCTGCCATTCAGATTATTCACGATCACGCTTCGCATGTAATCTGGTTGTGACCTCTGCAGGAGCCCTTGAAGCAGAATTTCGTCATCTGCAACAGCACGGCCATACCCTCTCCCAAAAGATATGACAGTCTCAATACGACCTTTCGCGTGTTCTTCAACTTTTCGTAGGTTACGAAGAACACATTCCGCTGTTCCCTGAGAGCGTAACCCGATGCTACGTGGTCGAAATAGTCCGCGAAACTGAAGTTGCCATTCACAAAACTGTCAACAAACTCTTCGAACGTGCCATCGTGGAAATCAAAAATACTCAAATTGCTCGCCGTGTGGTAGAATGAGACTCATACATCCCACGGATGGCGGGTGATGTATACGTACTTTCCTTCTTCTGTCATAGCGGTTCTGTCCACGGTAAGGTGTGTAGAAAATGTTCTAATTGACAGTGACGAGTTCCATTCCTTGATGTCCGTGTACTCCAGGAAACGCCATTCTTTACTGAACTCGTCGTGTATGGTTATCGGTTGTCCTTTCCTCAGTAGGAGCTGCGTGATGCACAATCGCGGACAGATTAAAATGCACCACAACTCAGGGCGGCCGGAGCTGCTGCGGAGCCTCACCACGACACTGCTATCGCGCTTCGTGCGCTCATGACGAGAGTACCCCGAGTGAGGTCAAACTTCTCCTCCACACCCCCGCTCTCGCGCTGGTGCTTGCCATGCTTGATAAATTTCTAGTGCAGCGTTCGGCTGTTCTGCTGCCGCTGACGGCAGGGATGAAAAGGGGCGTGAATCGCCAGTAGTTCAGCACTTTGCGTTGTCGCGCAGTAGCGCACGGCCGCAGGCCATCAAACCGGGGCAGTGTGGAGGAACCAGAACACGACGTTTACATTTTTGCTCGGCAATCTGCAGTCGCGGACACAATAAAATGAAGCGTGGCTTCGATTAAGAAAGGTGGAGCAGCGCCAACTAGTGTAAAAGGCGCACAAGGTCGAGACATCGGCTCTCGCATGCGCATCCTTCTTAGCTCGCAATCTCCAAGCCTTTAGCATCGGCTTAGCGCTCTTGACTCGTTGGTAGCAGAGTGAGATGACGCCGCTTCAAGGGGCGGCTTCTGTGAATCGCGCCCATTCGTCGCCCACGCGCTGTCTCTCGTGACCTGCCGATTATTGAAGCATTTCAGCCACACTTCGCTCCGTCTGCAACGTGCCACATGAAAGAAATTGTCTGCGCCAGCCAATATATCGCGAATTCAAAACACGTATAGAACTGCCCTCAAATTTCGCCTTAGGGAGTATCGTAATCGTCGGTGGATATTCATATATATTTTTGTGTTATCGCAGCCAGTTCAGCCAGGCCCTTTTGCTTATCTATGAGCCTCCGGGAGTGAATAATTTTGATTAGGTGCTTGCTGGCATACGACGCTGCATTTAGACTCAAGATTCTCGCGTGCGACATGAAACACAGCAAGTAAGCAGCCGGCCATAACTTCGGCGTCGACAAAATTTGCATACGTCGGCGCCTGATGCAGAAAGGGGACCTTGCCGCAACAAGAAAATTGAAAAAGCGTTCCATGGGAAAGAGCGCAAGTTTCCAGAAGTTGTTACACGAATAGTGTAAGCGCCGCACATTGCCATGATCACGAAAAGAAATTGCAGCCTTTACACGAGTGAATACAGTATACGAAAGCAAGGAAGTGGCGGGAACACCTCGGAAAAGTTTCACCGTGCGCTATCGACGGCATCTTTGTAATCTCTGAACAGTTGCCACTAGAGCAACGGCGCAGTCTGTAATCACCTCCATCCACTTGCGAGCAACCGCTTGGATATTGTCAATGTAGAGGAGATCGCGGTGGCCGGCACATGTGTGTTAGAACCTGCGATGCTGTACACAAATGTCGTACACAAAGGATAACCTTACCTCCCGAAGTCAAGCAACAGTGACAATACGAAAAGCATTCAGAAAAAAAACTACCTTTAGACAACTATGAGTAATGCAGAGTGCTTGATGACAGGTACCACCTATCCGCCGATAGGGACCGCTACAAAACAACAGAAATGAGTTCCGAACACACGCGTATTGCTTTGGCTACACATGTCTATCTTTTTCACGATTACTTCTCCATGCATCCAAATGCTATAGCGATAAGGTAACAACTATTCACGAAAATTGCAGGCTCTTGACCTAATTTTTTGTGTTTGTAGATTGGTATTTGTCTTCGCAGTCGGTGAGTCCTGATAGTGTAAATTAGGTTCCTTTATCAGAATACTGCATCTGTCTTTGCCACAGTAATAAGCAGCGCCACCGAAGTGACCAATTCAAAAAAAATGCCGCAGATGTCAGGTCGACCGCTTAGTGCAGCGGCGAGTAAAAGTAACTTCAAACGAGAAATAGAAACAAATGCACATTTCTAGACATGTTCTTTATGAGAGAACATTCAGAACATGCAGCTAGCCTAATGCGATAACAGAACCAATATTTTGGAGGCAACCATTGAGCAAAAAGAAATAATAATTACTGCTCACCTTCTTTTCCCTCATTTGCAGGAATATTCAAAGGGAACGTCTGCCCGGTTCTTCGTTTGAAATGCGCTTGAAACTCCTAGGGATGTGAAGTAATGTCGCTTTTTCTTCGGTACTTCAAGCAATAGTCGTTCCCTTCTTGTTATGAATGGCCTAGCTTCTGATACTTCAGTTCAAGGAAATGATTCACGCGAGTGTCCTGCCAGCGGCTGATCGGCAGGATTATAGCGGACGGCTGCGTAGCTCACGACGTCTTTTCTCCAAGTGCCAAAGTCACGAGCAATGTGGTTATCATTGTGTCGGGCTCTCAGAGTGTGCTCTTGAGGGCGATAGTGCGACAGGCTTATTTGTTCCGGTGCGTTGTCAAACCTTGCCTCGCGATTTCTTGGCTGATAAGATACTCAAACACACTCATGCACGTAGGGCGAAACAAAAAAGAAAGCAGATTCAGTGATCTCCATGGGACTCATGGAGCAAGCGCCATCATCTCCATGGGACTCACAGCAAGCGCCATCATCGTTGCTGCTGTGCCCTGAAAATACGATTAGTAAATTCAAAGAACGTAGTCCTTTAAGAAGCAGCTAAGAACCTTCGTTAGCGAGAAAGAACAATGGAATTAAACATTTTGGTGCACAATAACCGTAGAACCCGATATTATAGTACAGAAGATTGCCACATCGACTGCATCCCACGTAGCGAGATTTTTCTGACGCATGGAGGAGGGAATGCAGAGCTTATTGAATGTTATCACGACTGACATCTAACGCAAAATTCACTGAACGCCTAAGATAGTTAGTCGATGACATTAAACGTTAACATTCATGAGCAGGACATAAGAAAATGGTAAAGTTGGCTGGTTGTCTATTCCTCACTGAAATGGTGCAATCCACTCGCAAGAACCGGCCACGAATAGGCTCGCGCAGCGGTTCATAAAATATTACACATTTTGAGAATTTTAAATTCAATGAGTACTGGCAACCTTACATGCGAAATTAAGCGTTATCTTGTACAGGTATGTAGTCTATATAGTATCTGCACATTACCGACAATAAGACTGTCAATCACAAAAGAAAGACGACACAGAAATTTTACCATGTAGTTCTTTTTGCTTTACAGGAGAAATTGCCGAGAGCTTCACAAACGTGCGTTTCACTAAAACCCAGTTCGGTAGCGCCAAAGTAAAGGACCATCGGAAGAAGTCCTCTCCAGGGCGATAGATTATTCGTTTTGCTTGCTGTTGTTGGCTCAAAACGTCTTCGTACGATGAACGCCACGTCATCATCTTTCATGACGCTAGTGCCTGCTTTGGCATCGGAGATGGATGCAGAAAATGGATGGATGGATGGATGGATGGATGGATGGATGGATGGATGCATGGATGGATGGATGGATGGATGGATGGATGCAAAACTTTAATAGATGCAAAAAAGGCACCAGTAATTTCCAAATGGCAGCTGACGTGATAGCGTGACTTCTAGTACTGGTGTGCTAGCGTTATTGGCACTCCCTCCATGTTTTGTGCAGGAGATTGATCATTACAAAGGAGGCAGCACTCTCACGCTTCTGTGGCATTGAGAGGAGGCACTTGAGACAAACTTGATAGAAGGTAGCATTGCTTTTCTCGGGCTTTAGGCCATTTAGGCGAACGAGTGAGCCCCAGCCTGTCTGCCTGAGAATTAACCGCGTGTCTACTTGGACTATCAGCCTTTTATCAGTGCTGCTCTTGCGTTTTACCCTATAAATGTTCGAATATGGAAATTTTCAAATCGGTTTGAATACATACACCTCAGCAATACGACCTCTGAATGTCGAATTCAATATCAAGCAATATTTTTCATTACTTCAGAAAAAATACACCTGTGCATGAAGAACACCTTGTAAAAAACAAAAAAACAGAAATACACGATACCTGGTTTACGATTTTTGATACACATTCATGTAATACCGTTCGCAAATGGACGTCCGGTTATTTCAGCACCTTCTGAGAGGTGCAACTGCATTCATTTATGTGTGACGCATGACAATTACACTAATAAAACAATGCAAAAGAACGACTCAGACGCAAGCGGAGCGTTGTGTTCAAGGAGAGAAGTCTGATTCCACAGCGCCGCACATTGCTTTAAAAAGATGCGAAAGTTATGTGACTGGCCAATCATACACTGCTTTGGCTGTATGGGGAAACATTTGTACGAAGTCTGCCTGTAAGTGCGACACTCTTACTGCATGATTAGAAATTACGGAACTGGAGTTACCTGCCGCCTGATTTCGCTCACCAAGTGGCGTGTACGCTCAACAATAGCGGTTCACCTTCGGCAGAATTAGTTGGAAAAAATCTCATTTGCATTGCCATCTCCCTCTCCTTCGACACTGCAATGCAGCTTGTTATAACTTTCAATTGAACAGAAACGAGTATTCGACCATTTCTAATAAGGAGATGAGACAATCGCACACAATCTACGCGTCTACCTGCGCCATGTTGCCGAGAAGCAAGCGATGTGTGGAGTCCCTTGAGAGACCGGATACTCTCACATTATCAGAACAAAGAATTTTCTGTCAATGATTTCAGGGGAACTGCCCGCGGAATGCTACACCTCAATTTCTGCAGTTCCTGAGGGCCGTGATTGGCTGCGAGTAGTGAGCGGTGACGGAGAATGATAGAGATTAAGAACGCTATCTTAGAAATGAAGTTTCATTGGGATTAAACCTGACATACATATTTGGTAAGAACAACAGCATAAATAATAAAAAATACCAGGTAAGAAACGTGTAGGCTGGGACGCAGCGACAGAGGGCTATGAGCGCTAGGGTAAAGAAAGGGCGCAACCAAATATACAAATTACATTTACAGCGTTAGACTTATAAGTTGCATTTATGCGTGGATATGCAAAAGTATCGTTATGCAATCGGGTTTGCAAATTTGCGATTGTGATCGCTCCGTCTGTTTGTCCTCTAAGTGCAGTGGAGCAGCAGACCCCCGTACCTGTGGCACTGGGAACTGCCCTACGCTGCTTGAACCCGCCGCACTCGCAGATGGTTGAAGCTCGGGTGCTTGCGCCAATCTCCGGCGCTTGCGCTCTCTGTGGAGACGGACGCGTTCTGCTCTGATCGAAGGGGCTGCGTATCCCTCTGTCTTGCTGCCCGGTTACCTTCACGCTATTTCTGGACTGTACACGTGTCGAGTGCAAGAGCACCATAGCGAAGCAAGCGTGAAATGTCTGCACCAAATAGTAGAGATTTAGGCTTGGTAACTTGTGATGATCGCCAGCTTGATTTAGATGGATTGCACCTACCATGAAAGAGCCTTGCCAGAACAAAACGCTCCAGCAGGGATCAACCATAGTACTGCCGAGGTTGGCCAAATTTACCTCCGAGCGCATCACGCGTGCCGAAACCCATGTATAATCGAGTAAGGACTTCTTGCCTTTAGGCAGTGATGCCAAAGTAAAGCGCCGTGAACAGTGCGGTTTCAGATGTACAGTGTATTTGCTATTTTATCGTTTTTCGAATTTGTTTTGCATTGTACTTCCTTGAATTTGCATGCATTTTTTCCAACGTTTGCCAGTGTTCCTTTTTTTTCCAATGTACAAACTTATTTGTTGTTCCTACTATGTAGTTGCCTTTTCTGCTCTAAATATTTGTTATTTTTGTGTAAACCCCCTACCCAATGCTTCTCCCAGCCTGTAGGGTAAACTGAATAAATGAAGTGTTCTATGTTTACATTACACAACGTTTTCGAAAGCGGCCCACTATGCTGACCGAAATGAAGGACGCTTTAAACACACGAAAATAGAACAAAAACACAGTGGCACACCATTGTGAGTCAGTTAAAGTGAACATTTGCAATAGAAGGTATGAGGAACTGTCAAGGAACTACATGCCTGCCTTTGCCAGAGCGATAGACGCTGGCTAGCAGATGTTCTTTGGAGTTTAAGGAGCCAGTGCGATTCAATAATTTCCCGCGGGAATCATGAATACGATTCCCACTCGTGCTCTTGCCATTTTCATACAGTTGCTTGGATTCAAGGGCTTACATAATATTACCTGTCAAACACAAAGCGCAAGAAAACTATGAATCTACATAGTGGTCGTTAAAAAGGCTGCCTACTACCCTTATTACCCTGTTTGATCCGCACCGATGGCACCGGCTGTTGGAATCTCAGCGCTGCCACCAGCTGTTGGAACCTCAGTGCTGACACCCGTTGTTGCAACCGGACCGTTGGCGCCCGTTGTTGCGAATGGGTCGCAAGCCCCAAGGGTAGCGTTGGCCTGGCGGCCTGGGGCACACTGGAAGCATCCGAAGGTCCCAGCAAAGTATGAGGCGACTGCTAACAGAACAACTTGTTTATTCTAGCATCGCAAAGAGCAGGCGGTCAGGTCGACCGAAGTAGAGAGACGGGAGAGCACGTTACTCAACAGAAGAAATCGGAGCCTCTCTCCTGGCGTCCGGGGGCAGCTGCTCTTATACTCTTGGCGTAGCGGGCAAGAAGGAAGGTCACGAGATGACACCACGTGACAGCGAGGCACGGACGGACTGAAAGACATGTAGAGACAAGGAGGTGACGCATCAGCCGGGCCGGCGCCGTTCAGACCTCCTCGCTTCACACTGGGGGAGTTCCTCTCCCCAGCTGCCGCGCTTTGACAAGCGTGGGCACACACACACACACGCACACACGAAGACACGTGGCACTGAAACATGCCGGGACGCGCTCGACGGGGATGCGTCGCGGCCGCTCCGAACGGGCCAAAATGTCCGCCGCTTGGAACGAAGCCCCGGCGTCCGTTGAATCCGCGCCGGCTACAGCGCGCGTCATAGGCGAAACGTAACAGACCGCCCCGCCGGGGGAAGGAGATCCCGATGGTCAGGGGACTGCATCCGCTGTCCGGAGGGATGTCGCTCGATGATGCTCATTACCGAAGTCGGTCGTTCCTCGGCGTTTCTTGAGCGCAGCGCACCGAGAAGGCCTCGTTCTCACGTTCAGGTTCACAGAGGACACTGCAAAGTGACTTCGGGAGAGTTCTCATTTTTCTCTCGTTCTCAGCAAGCGTTAGAACTACGCCGAAACTCAGCCGCTCAGTCAGCAAGCACGGCACAACCCTCACTAAGCCATGCCAGGCTCTTTCCCCTTTAATACTACTGCCTAGTTCCTTACAGTAGTCTAGCAGCACTCAGAACGCGTCCACAAATCGGAAAATTGCACTAGAAAGCACATTATCACTTTGAAACACTACACAAAAGCAATATGTTAAAAATCCTGCCTCAGGAAGAAAAACATCAATAACAAACAATTTTGAGGCTGATTCCCACGTTAGGGGCTTCAACTTAAGCCATCGGCGTTACCGTTGAGACTCCCCTTCTTGTAACGCACCTCAAAGGAATATTGTTGCAAAGCGAGGCTCCAGCGCAGGAGGCGGCCATTTGTGAAAGAGATGGTCTGCAGCCATTGGAGAGGGCAGTGATCTGTTTCGAAGCATGCGAAGCGGAGATCGCAGCGACCGACCGTACGCTACCTCAGCTGGCGAAAGCCCCGTAGCCGCATGCGGCGCGGTCCTCCATGCAAACATCACCCCAGGCAGAAACAGCTCCCAATCAGTTTGCTGTTCAAACCATAATGCTCTAAACACGCGCTTCATGACGGAGTGGAGCTTCTTAACGGAATTCGACTGCGGGTGGTGCACTGAGCTGTGTAACAGCTTTACCCCGCACCTTTCGAGAAAGGCTGTCGTCAAAGCGCTAGTAAACACTGTGCCCTGATCTGATTGGATTTCCGCAGGAAAACCAACTCGCGCAAATACGGACAGTAGTGCATTGACTATCTCAACTGAGCTGAGTTCTTTAAGCGGCACTGCTTCAGGGGACTTTGTCGCTGGGCAGATCACAGTCAAAATGTGTCTGTACCCCGTGGCTGTTACCGGCAGAGGTCCCACTGTATCAATAACGAGCCGTCTAAAAGGCTCCGTAATGATAGGTACCAACTTCAACGGCGCCCTCGATATGTCCCCTGGTTTGCCCACCCGCTGACAGGTGTCGCATGTCTTCACAAAGTGGTCTGCGTCCCGAAAACACCCTGGCCAATAGTACTCTTGCAAGAGACGGTCCTTAGTTTTCTTAACTCCTAGGTGTCCGGACCACGAACCCCCATGCGACAAGCGCAACAGATCCTGACGATAGCACTGAGGCACGATCAGCTGATCGAACTCCACTCCCCTGCGGTCTATATACTTCCGGTACAGGACCCCACCTTTTTCCACAAAGCGAGCATTTTTCTTGGCGATACCTTCTTTGACAATGCAGCGTATGTTTTGTAGGCTGCCATCCTTCTTTTGCTCGGCTATCAAAGCTGACCGGCTGACTTTTAGCAACCTATTAAGTCCGTCTGACGTAGGCGCGACGAGCAAATCTGCAGATAGCTCTTCTAACTTTCCCGCATCGAGAATTTCCTCTCCAGTATCTGGTGCCTTTAACGCTACAGGCTCAACTTTATTCAGTTCGGACGTGCTCTGAATATCAGCTTGCTGCGCCTCTGACCCTTTCTCATTGTTCGACAACGTCGGCCCCGCAACTACCGCCTTTGCAGCGAGCTCCCGAACCTTCGATCTGGTTAAGGCCTGAACGCTAGCCTCACCAAACAAAAGCCTCTTCTCGCGCAGGAGGTGATCGGACCTGTTCGAAAATAGGTACGGGTACTGGGGGGGCAGCATAGATGACACTGCCGCCTCCGTCTCAAGTGCTCCGAAAGGACCTTCAATAAGCACTTTTGCTACGGGCAGACACACACTGTGAGCTTCCACGGCTTGCTTGATCCATGCGCACTCGCCCGTGAACATATCGGGTTCTACGTAAGAGGGGTGAACTACATCCATTGTAGCTGCGGAATCGCGAAGCACTCGGCACTCTTTCCCGTTTACGAGGAGGTATCGCATGTAAGGCTCGAGAAGCTTCATGTTCTCGTCAGTGCTGAATAATGACAAAAACACAACTTTTGTTTTTGTTTCTGGACACTGCGCCGAAAAGTGACCCGGCTTCTGGCACGTATAACACACGCGCGCTTGCCTCGCCTGGAACCGCTTTCTGCGTTCGGCTTCGGCTGCCGCCGTCTCCTTACGTTCGGTCGGAGTGCTTTCACTGGCGTCCGCACTACGTGTGTCCCCCTTTGCTCTCATGGGCGTGAACTTCGGCCTCTCAAACTTGGAGCCAAATTCACCCTTTTGACCGTCCTTAGCTCCGCGAGCCCGACGCGTCACAAACTCTTCGGCTAGCTCAGCGGCTCTAGCCACCGTACTAACGTCTGGCCTATCCAAGACCCAGTACCGCACGTTCTCAGGTAACAGACTATAAAACTGTTCTAGCCCAAAACACTGCAGAACTTTCTCGTGGTCACCAAACGCTTTCTCTTCTTTGAGCCACTCCTGCATGTTTGACATTAGCCTGTAGGCAAACTCTGTATATGACTCACTTTTGCCTTTCTCATTTTCTCGAAACTTTTGACGGAAAGCCTCCGCGGACAGCCTGTACTTTTTTAGCAGACTCGATTTCACTTTGTCGAAATCCTCTGCCTCCTCTCTCTCCAAGCGAGCGACTACGTCGGCCGCCTCGCCGGGTAACAAAGTGAGCAAGCGCTGTGGCCACGTTTACCGAGAGAACCCCTGCTTCTCGCACGTTCGCTCAAAGTTAACCAGGAACAAACCAATGTCCTCTCCAAGCTTAAACGGCCGCATCAGGTCAGTCATTTTAAACAATACTCGTTCTCCTGCACCGTGTGCCTGACTTCCATTACGAGCGCGTTCCATCTCTAACTCGAGACGTTTCATTTCCAAAGCGTGTTGACGGTCACGCTCTTTTTCTTTCTCTTGTTGCTCTCGCTCTTTCTCTTGTTGCTCTCGCTCTCTCTGTTCTTTAAGTTCGCGCTCCTGTCTTTTTGCCGTCTCCCTCTCCTCAATGGTCTCAAGGCATTCCGACAGCTCGTCATCCTCAGCTCCTAACTCAAGAATAGCCCTTAGCAGTTCTGGTTTTCTGAGTTTGTCTGAGACATCCAGACCCAACTCTCTTGCAAGCTCCAACAATTTCGGTTTGCGCAACGACTTCAAATCCATGGCTGCTCTGAATGCTGCTTTCTCTACTGCCTACTATTGTCTTGCCGCAAACTAACCCGGCAGCAACGACAACCACAATTACCAGCTCTGTTTCTGACACTAACCAAAGCCTGGCAAAACTCAGAAGAAGAAAGTCCCGCACTCACCAAACCTCGCAGCCAAGAATTCAGCGCAGTCGTTCCGTTGCAGGCAACCAGTCATCACAGAGGGCTCGTTGCACTGCTCCCGGATGGTCGTTGTGCTGCTCAGCATACAGTCCACCGCATATCTTCGCTGCAGGCCTCCGTTGTCGCGATCCCACCGCTGCCACCAGCTGTTTGATCCGCACCGGTGGCACCGGCTGTTGGAATCTCAGCGCTGCCACCAGCTGTTGGAACCTCAGTGCTGACACCCGTTGTTGCAACCGGACCGTTGGCGCCCGTTGTTGCGAATGGGTCGCAAGCCCCAAGGGTAGCGTTGGCCTGGCGGCCTGGGGCACACTGGAAGCATCCGAAGGTCCCAGCAAAGTATGAGGCGACTGCTAACAGAACAACTTGTTTATTCTAGCATCGCAAAGAGCGGGCGGTCAGGTCGACCGAAGTAGAGAGACGGGAGAGCACGTTACTCAACAGAACAAATCGGAGCCTCTCTCCTGGCGTCCGGGGGCAGCTGCTCTTATACTCTTGGCGTAGCGGGCAAGAAGGAAGGTCACGAGATGACACCACGTGACAGCGAGGCACGGACGGACTGAAAGACATGTAGAGACAAGGAGGTGACGCATCAGCCGGGCCGGCGCCGTTCAGACCTCCTCGCTTCACACTGGGGGAGTTCCTCTCCCCAGCTGCCGCGCTTTGACAAGCGTGGGCACACACACACACACGCACACACGAAGACACGTGGCACTGAAACATGCCGGGACGCGCTCGACGGGGATGCGTCGCGGCCGCTCCGAACGGGCCAAAATGTCCGCCGCTTGGAACGAAGCCCCGGCGTCCGTTGAATCCGCGCCGGCTACAGCGCGCGTCATAGGCGAAACGTAACAACCCCACGACGGTGGGCGCAGTTTCCGGCGCACGTGCTGTTTGTCTTTCTATGTTCCTAACCCTTATCATTCAGAACTACATTGACCTCTCTCCCTTTATATACGCCCTCTCTCTCTCTCTCTGTATCTTGAATTACAAATTGTCGCACCGAATACAAATCAAATATATGAAATATTTTTTGTATGGTAGCCGAAATTTTGAATATGCGAATTTTTGCTCACGCCTCATTTTATATACTCTCGTTTTTCTTGGCAATAAAGGACAGAAATGCTTCCATAGTGAACAGTGTGGCAAGAGCATAGTTTCAAGCCTTAAGTGTAGTAGAGCACACATTGTTGTATATCCTGAGCATATGACAATGGCCAATCTGAATAGGAGGATGCGTCAGGACGATGACGACGGCGTAACAGAAAGACGTTCACGGAAAATGCAGCCTCGAGGAGTGGATGGAAAGGATTTTAACTAGACATTGTCAAATTTCCTACACTATGCACGTGGGATGAAAGAGATCAGGACATCAGAGCAACCACGCTCACTGGACATGCCAGAGTGTGTATACCTCCCGAGAACTCAAGTCTGTCACCTTCAGGCTCAATAAAAGAAGCTCTCGCATCCTTGTCTGATGTGCTCTGAGGTCTGACTCACAAGACATTTGCACCAGTAAAGAGCGGTCTGTGCAGTTTGCATAAGGAACACCGAAGAGTATGGTGTTCATTGTAAAAGAAAGAAAAGTGGTAGAGGAGAATATAGATAATCTCTTCACGTCCGTGCAAGCAGAGTTCTTGAACGTAAAGAGCGCACAAAACTTTAAGAATCAGTAGAACAAAGAAACATCGAGCAACGGTAAGCTGTTTCATATAGGGCGTTTCACATGGTTGCGTTAAATAAGAGACTAATCTGTTCTATTGATGCAGGGCTCTAGGGTCAATGAAAGCGCCTTTAAAAAATCAGAGAAGGTTATTAATACGGATCCACAATATTTCACTTTATGGACCCCTTTTTCCCGGTGCAAGTTAACTGCCTGCGTGCTTCATGCAGTATTTCCGCACTAAAGCATTTATCGCTATGAACGCACTGTAGTCAATATGGTTGTTTGAGGAATTAATGTTCCACAACGCTTGTAATTCTGCAGTGCATATAGCGTATGTTCAAGGGTAAAACTGATTACCAGCGTGATTATATTGGATAAATTATCGAGTTTCACATCCAAAAGCTCCACATAAAGCGATGGGGTGTACTGCACCGCATTTCATTGCAATTCCGGAGGAAACACAGAAAGATAAAACGCAGTTGTCAGGAAAAAGCGCCATTTTACAACATTGCGATGACAATTGCTTTTCACTTTTGTAACGGTGCCTACTGCAATTACAGTTGCGGAAACTAGTCGTTCATTGAACGCCAGGATCACTGCACAACGGAGGCGACGCTGACATTACAATTGTAATACACTTGTTTGGTTAATATCGAGTTAGGAAAAATGTATAGCTTGCCCGTTATGCCGATGTCGCGAGTACCCGTGGTCATGTGTCAATGAAGGCAACGAAGTCCAATAGGACTACAGTCGTGGCAAATGCTGGACGGATAGAATCAACTGCATATTAACGTATACTGAAGGCTGAATTATTTCAGGCTGGGACCATTCAGCCACATACTAAGTGATCTTTCGTTGCAAAATTGCATGTGATGTAGACATCCATAGTGCCGTGTAACTATGCCGCCCCTTGAGTTCACAATCTCGTTCACTCAAAACATGGTCTTCCGCAGGAGACTCGCCACATCACACAATGCTTCTACTCTGCTTTACAAATATTTTTCAGAAAATGTCATAACACTTGTCGAAATACAAAAAGTTAATTTTTAGTATCTACGGAGGAAGCGCAATAATCCTTTATTCAAACACACGTATACGGTGAACAGCTACTGCAAAGTTTTATGTCAATAATCTGCTTACACCAAAGAGCAAACATATTTCTTTTAGAAAGCCTATGGGGCTAGAATAAATTTTCTGTTGTGAAAGTAATGAACACTGGGCTGTCTGATTATGTTTAATGTAAGCCATTTATTTGCCCAAAATAGTCAATAATTGTTTTCCAAGGGATATGACAATACAACGAATTTCTAAAATTAAATAATAAGCGCATTACGCTGAGCAATAATGCGATGGTCAGAAGCACAATGTGAATGCTAAGCTTCTCACTGTAATATTACGGAGACTGTGGCATATGTATTCGGGTCAGTGCTAGAAAACGATGTTCAGGTGGCTTGACGTCTTTTCTCTCATTTGAGGAAGAGGACAGCCTTCGTTCTGAGCGGGTTTTACCTAAGAACGTTGTGCCTTTTAACAAACACAAACATTATAAACTCTTGTCTTTCATTCAGCTGGGAAGACGTATGACGTCATGTCCGAATTAAGTTCTAATCACTAATTAGAGATGTTTTAGAGTGTGCTTCTGTAGTGTGCTCGCCTCATCACAAAAGTATATTACTAAATCAGTATACATTCAGAAAAATGCTGTTAGATTTACCTATGGCCGTTACGACCGTATGTTTTCACCGTCATCCCACGCACATGCTTTATCACTGGACCCATTGTCGTTTTGTCGCACGTGTGTCCGCCTAATCCTGCTGCACAAAATCGTACACCCATCGACTGACGCTGGAGCGCCTATCTCACTAATAACACTTACTGCGCAAGTAACCCGACGTACTCCCCCATTAAACATATATCCATTCGTTCCAATAATAGACTTTTTAAAGTTTTCTCTTTTCCACATTGTTGAATTATAAACAACTTAGATGGTTCTCTGCGTTCATGTCCTTATAACGTACTTAAAATGTCCTTAAAATGTCCATAGAACATACTCCGGATTACGCAATAAAAATATTCTATATTTAAACATCTCCTGGACGTCCGAATTAGCCATTTTGACATGCATAGGAAGTTTCTACGAACGCGAATTCGCGTGCATGGGACGATCCCATGGACATTTAAGAATGATCCACAGGCTTCTTAGATCCTAGTTTCGTTCTTAAGTCCTAGTTTCGTTCGAATGTCCCGTTCCGGATCTGTTCTGGACATCTGCCATCTCAGCAAGGGGACGCTACAGCTTCTGCGACACCTGCAGAGGCCAACTATGCACCGTCACCATATCCTCATTCATATATCCAAAACTGAATTTATTAGGCACGGGTCACCCTTGGCGCCAGGCAATTCAGAAGTAAGAATAAGTGAGTAGAAAACAGGAAAGATACAAAGTGAGAGAAAAAGAGAAAGATTGAAAGTGAGGACAGGAAAACACACCTGCCGATTTCCCCCAGTTGGGTCAGCCTGAAGGTGTCTATGTGAAGCACAGGCGAAACAGTTGCGTTGCCTCCGCCGGGGTCCTTAAACGTCCGAAGACCCGGCATCAGCTGAACTCTCAGGATCCCCCCGTGCTCAGAGGGCTAAGCCACGCGTGGCAACACGCAGGAGGGTCCAACCTTCATGTGCTAGGGTCCATGGTATCGCAACACACCAAACGTATGCGGGCTTTTTGATGTAGATGACTTTGTGCTTGTCTGTCATTCATGTAGTACCTGATTCCGCAACACTTGATGAATGATACGTCAAAGCATTGAATGGCCACCTTAAACATTCCCTAGAGATATTGGAAATCATGTCTTGGCTTGAAGTCAGGGCGATTGCTGGAAGGTATGAAAAATATAGAAAAAAATAACGACTCATCGGTGAAGTGAAGCTTCATAATCTTGGCATCATTATTCGTGTCATTTGAAGTTAGATGTACCTGAAATAGCTGTCGTGCTGTGAACATTGTATTGTCGGAAGAACGTCGGGGAAGGTCGGGGTCCTTTTACAAGGAAAGCGCTGTTTAAAAATGACTTGTTTTTGGCGTTATGAGGTGGCTCAACAACCTTAGAATTTAGGATCTAACAGCTTTAGGATCCGCGGCTTTGCTGGAGAGACGGGTTACACATCGTCGTTCTTTTGTATGCTCGGGAGAATCACTCGTGCAGTTCGCGTCTCGGAAATATCGGAGCTAAGTCATCATCTCGATCGTCAGGCGCGTTCTGGCTCGTCTCGCAGACAGATATCAGCGCACGTCATACGTAGGCCGCATATTCGAAGCACAGTAACAACTGTCTGTTATGATGTACCACTGCTCAAAGTGAAGCTCTCAAACCGCACTGTCTTCAGTGAGTGGTTGTCGGTCCTGTGCGAATTTCTCTCCCATTGTCGTCGTCTTTGTAGGTCGGCAGGCCACTTAAACAGAGCACATTTTACGGCATTTTCCTACCCGTGCATATTCCATCATGCACACTGGCTTTAGGCAGCAGTTCAGACACTGCTTAGCGCTCATGGATGCGTTAAATGTTGCAAGACCTCGCAAATACACGCTTTCGCCGGCCACTACGTGCGCGCTCCAAATGGAGACACTCTCGGCAGCTTCATTAGTGAGTGACGACAGCGGCGCCACTGCGATCGCCTGTCGGCGCGACACGCGGGACTTCTACTGCCCCTTCTAGTAAACTGTACCCTCGGTGTCCTCGTCCCAAGTGCCCAAGCAGAGCGAAGTGTGAAAGAGCGAACAGGGAGCACAGCTAAAGGACAGCGATGACTAAAAAAGTGCGAGGAGAAAAGTGGACGAGGAGAGTGTAGCAGAACCATAGTGCGGAAAGCGGAGGAGAACGGTGCAGCAGCACTATGATGCAAAAGCAGAGGAGGAGGGCATGGCGAAATCGTGAGAAGAAAAAGGTAGTGCCGCTCAAGACGCACTTTGCAGCGACGATGACCACGAGATGGAGCCAGAGTAGCGCGCGTCGTCTGTTCACAAATTGCATACCATATTTGGAAACAAAGCGCTGCATGAGCGGAGGTCTGTCTGAGGCGGCTGCTGTAAGTCGCGCCCAAGCGTCACCTACGCGGTGCCTCCGATCTCCCGATTAGCGAGGCAGTCGCGCCGCACTTGGCTCCGTGTGCAACTTGCAGCACGAGAGAGAACGTCCACGGCAGCCAACATATCGCGAAATGAGAACACGTACAGAGCTGCGCTCAAGTTTCGCATTAGGGAGTATCGTAATATTCGGTGAGGTTTTCTTTTTGTTGCAGGAACCAACCGTCAAAACCAGCTGACGTAGAGGCACTGAAGTGGCATTTCTATTATTCGCATTGCTCTCAGGTTGTGGACCTGTTATTTCATTTGTTTCTAGGGATATTTCAGTTGTTGCTAATGTTTAAGTCACTTGCTATTTTCTTATGTAACTTCTCCTACATTGGACCGACTCCGGACCTGCAGTATCTTGAAATAGATAAGAAACAATGCGATACAAAAACTTGAAAGGTAACAGGTGATCTCTATTTTCGAAAGCTTTCCTTTAAAAATGAAAGGAGACAAAGAAAGAAAAGCATTCACAGAATTAGGACCGCAGATGAAACTTCACGCAAATTAATAAATATATGCAGGATAATATTTGACAATGAGCACTAGCACTCTTGTTTAACAACTGCAACATGAATCTGAACGAAGGAGTCACTTTCTAAAGTTATCAAGCGCTATGGTATATATGCCATGTCTCAAATGCTAGTTCAAATGGAAGACATCTATTGAAACAAAACAGTAAACGCAGCCCCCGATATGAAGTAAATTCAAGATATATGGCCTCAAGTGCCAGACTCGTCATCATAATTGAAACTTGGAATAGACACCGAGTGAGCTAATAGAAAACCACCGATGTACTCTTTCCTACTTTATTACTTTTCAATGCTTAAGCATTCTAAGGATGCTAGCCAAATCTGTGCGTTACGCGAAAAGTGTAATGCCTTATATCTCCACGAAAATGCGCTATTTGCCAATACATTTCTTAGCATTAATAGTGTAAATGTAGTTTATTGGCAGTATCGAAAACGATGAGGCACAAACGAAACCGAAAGACAATTGGTTTGGTGAGAGCGAATACACATATGATGAGATTTATGCGTGTTTATAGGAATACGTAGCGCTCCATGGAAAACGCATAGGGAAGCCCATAGTAGAGGCGGGCCAACTGCAATTTTGGGTTCGGCCAACTTTAAATTTGGGGTTGGGCCATCTTGACATTTGGGTATGGGCTAACATGATATTTAGAGGTGGCCCAACTGAAATTTTTGGGTGGGCCAACTTGAATTTTGATGGTGGGTCAATTTGAAGTTCTTCGGTGGCCCAACTCAAATGGGGTGGCAACATGTATTTTAGGAATTCAAAAGAAACTTAGGGTTGGGACATGAAATTTAGAGGTGGTGATGAAATTTGGAGGCGGGCCAACGGAACTTTGAGAGTGTGCTAAATCAAAGTTTGAACATGAGCCAATTTGAATTTTGAACTTGAAATTTGTCGGTGGCCGAACTGAAATGGGGGGACCAACTTTTAATTTAGTGGGCGAAGTGAAATTTAGGGATGGCAGAACTTGAAATTTGGGCATGTTAACTGAAAATTCGGTCTGGGCAACCCTGAAACATAGGGGAGGAACAGCCTGATATTTGGGTGTCTGCCAACTCAAATTGAGAAATGGGCCGACTTAACATTTGGCCATGGGCTAACTTAAAATTGGAAGTGGACTAACATGTTATTTGGGAGTGGGCAAACCTAAATTAGAGGTTAGGTCCACTTGATATTTGGGAATGGGTCAACTCAACTTAGGGGTGTGCTTATGCACACAACTCAGTGGAGTTTCTTGATAATTTTTCTATCTGCACTACGGAACAAAACCACTGACCTACTCCAGTACCTTATTAGGTATTAGGATATTTTTTATTCTGTAAGTGCTTTGAGGCATTCATGAAATTTTCATCAATGGATGCTAGGTACTGTACGCATAATTGTCGTGGGGTTTGACTACTGTGGCCAGTGGTATCGCAAGTTGTTTCATGTATTCGATATAAGCGCCATATCTACGCATGGCGGTGACATCATTCTGGGGCGTACAAAGGAAAAAAAGGTGCGTGACTGGAGTTAGTGTCATGATGCAATGAATGAATGTAAGATGTTAATCCTCTCACCTAAAAACTACTGCTACAGTAGATGTGCTAATAACGCACAGCAACGAGAGCCAGAAGATTTTCCCTCCAAACAACACTGTTTGCATTGCACTCAAACAAGCAGACCAAACAAACGCGTCGCTCTTGCACTCGCCTGATTTTCACGTCAGATTCCACGCCCCTGGCTAGATTTCCGCTGTCTCTGTAAACGTCAGAACATCATCTCTCATCTTTATTACAAGTTCCACGTGACTACCATACGTAATTTACAAGCCAAGCCATGAACTTCGTAGCTTTTTAGACAAATAGCAACAAAGTGAAGCCTTCGTCAGTGATTCGGGTAAATATATTGCAAGTACTCTTAGATAGGAAAAGTCACTTGGTCCCTGTAAGGAAGGTGCCTGCGTTACCTGAAGAAAATTTGCTGCAGCGCAAGTCTGCTGAGGGCCAACCCTATTGTACAAGTGTCGCAGCAAGGGTTTTTATTCGGAACTCTTAAAAGCAGTTTTTGCTTCAGCTCGTATGTCTTTCCAGAGGTCCATGAAAGAAGACTTCTTTTCTGCCTCAAGAATCCGCTTCTCCATTCGCCGCAGGAGTTGAGGTGTAAAGTACTCCTTCCAACCTCCTACCTTGGCCTTTCTCACTAACGCGTATCTATTCTCGTCTCCTTCGTACCCTTCCTTGCAGGTAGCCTTTGTTTGCTTGATCACCTCGTCCCAGTGAGGGTTCGGGCTGCCATTGAGATTAACCACCACCACACTTCGCATGTAATCTGGCTGTGACCTCTGCAGGAGTTCTTGAAGCATCCTTTCGTCATTTGCGAAAGCACGGCCATACTCCTCTCCCAAAAAATACGCCAGCCTCAACACCACATCTCGTGTGTTCTTCTTCAACTCTTCATAGGTTACGAAGAACACATTCGGGTGCTCCTTGAGAGCGTAACCCGACGCTACGTGTTTGAAGTAGTCCCCGTAACCAAAGTTGCCATTCAGGAAGCTGTCAACGAATTCTTCGAACGTGCCATCCTGAAAATCAAAAACACTCAAGTTGCTCGCCATGTGGTAGAACGAAACGCAGACATCCCATGGATTACGGGCGATGTACATGTACTTTCCCTCTTTTGTCACTGCGATCTCGTCCAAGGCCAGATGTGTAGAAAATGTTCTCAGGGGCAGAGACGACTTCCAGTCCTTGATGTCCATGTACTCCAGGAAGCGCCACTCTTTACTAAACTCGTCATGTGTGGTTATTGGTTGTCCTTTCCTCAGGATGAGCTGTGTGATGTACATCAACCAGTGCGTCCCACTCTTCGGAAAAGTAGATTGCACAACGTCTCCTTTCTTCGCTCTGAATTTAAGATTTTCTCTTAATCTTTCTGCATTTATGTTGATGCATCTAGGCACTCCGTCTATTATTTGGTGGGCCGGTTGTCGGTGGTCCATTGCCTTAAGGAGTTCCTGAAAGCAATAAAATTACTCTGTGATTAGAAATGTGTTTTTGGTGGCTGTTGTTTTTACTTTCGCGTCTTTTGTTTCAATCTGTTCATTCTTTACGACTGAACCAAGTACGAAGTTTTCAGCTGTATCCTCATATTTTCCTACAATGGGCTGTTTGCGACAAGCTAATATTCTTTCGAGCTCAGTGGATTACATTGTCTTGCGTTGATAAGACAAGCTGATAGGTGTCCTATACCTGGTTCGGACAAAAACAAAATAGTAATAGTTGGTAGAAACGCTGTAATACCAGTTACCTGTTCTCTTGCAGCGCTAGCAGGATTGATCTCTCACAATGCCTGTGTCGGAAATCGTGGTGCATACCTTCTAGTATATTTTAGAATACAGCATCTGATTCGAAAACTTGCAGTTTCGCCTGAAAGGCGAATCATTCATAGCTATAGAAAAGTATTAGTCAACTACCCGAAGTAAGTTTAGTAGGTTCATCGGTTATATAAAATGCAGTAAATTTCTTTTCTCATAAAGTAACAAGCATGTTTCATGCACGCACAGGCAAACCTCAACAGATCCAACTTCCTGTAACAGCGTTGACGTGATCAGCGAGGCAGTGGAAGCGAATACCCTGCGCTGGCTCTCGCTTCAACCCATCCATAAAATTTTAGATTACGCGATCACCTGCACCAAGCGCGCGGGAAGACAGCGCATATGAAGACATCGTTCATAATGGCTAGGCGAAGCTTTGCGCAAGCCGCCATTTACCTAAAATATAGGCTACACGGGCCCCGTATACGCCCACTCGCGCCATGCATAACCGCGGTTCCGCTAGCTGAACATCTTATCGCTTTTTGATTTTATGCGGAACATCACAGCGACGTTGACGCGCCGGTTGCGACGAGGGCGAAAATTTGTTTCGCACGTTCCTGTTTTCCATCGCAAAAGAAATAGAAAAATGACTCGCAAGACACAGCCTTTGATGTTACGGTAGCTTTCGCAACTCGTTTACGCTAAGAAAATCCTTCATTCAATATAGATAATGGTTACTCTGACATGGTATTCGAACCAGCGATAGACAGAAGTCGCTGGCTGTCCACAACTTCCTAATTGGGAGCGAATGACAATGTTGCATCTTACCAGTTCGGGCGTTCCTGTTTAGTAAGTGTAAAATGCTAAAAAAGGCACCCCCTTGTTCACCAGAAAGCGGTATACATTCCTGCCTGCAATGGTCAACAGCTGGCTACTTCTATCGCACAGAAGCTCGCCAATGCTGGTTTTCATTTCTTCTACTCTCTTCATCACAACACCTATTGTGATGACTGTACTGTTAAAAGGTCTAAAAAGAGGAGCTGCGGTGCCCGTTCTCGTTTTGTGGTGCCTATGCAACGAAATTGGAAGAAAAGAAAGCGGCAGTGGTATGTGCCTTCGGTCCCACCATTCTCCCCATGCGCAATTAAGCCTGAGCATCTCCGACACGCAGATCCTACGCGTAGCTGATTGCCGCATCACCTTTGAGAATTGAGTGGCGAAGCTAAATTGAGCAGCGATCGAATGACCCGAAGCGGTAGCTTTACGACCAAATACAAAAGAAACCATTTGCGGCCATGGCTTTCAGGCTAACTTCTTCGTTGGTGCTCGCTCACCCGCTGGTGACTGAGCGAGCTCGCCTTCGCTCAATTTGCGCCCCTTTCGCTCATCTGCCAGCTTCCGGGAATCCGTGGTTGCGAGCGAGTGCATGATGGTGTATGACGCTGCATTTACGCTCAAAATTAGTGCATACGACATGGAACCCAGCAAGTAAGCAGCCGGTCGTAACTTCGGCGTCCACGACATGTGCGTACGTCGGCAACTTATGCAGAAAGGGGAGTTCGCCGCAACAAGCAAATCGAAAAAGTGTTCCACGGAAAGAAGCCCAAGTTCCCACATCTCGGAGACGGAAAAGTTGCACCAAAAGGCAAGGAAGTTGTGGGAACACGAATGAAAATTTTTACATGCGCTAACAAGAACATCATTTTCGTTCCTGGGCAGTTGGCATTAGCGCAATCGAGAAGCTTCCCAATGACCTCCATCCACTGGCGGACAACTGCGTGGCTATTGTGAATATAGTGGAGATCACGGTGACCAACACATGTCGTTAGAACCTGCGATGCTGTGCACAAAAGATAACTTTGCCTCAGAAGTCAAGAAACAGTGACAATAAGAAAAGCCGTCACGAAGAAAACAACCTTATAGCCAACTTGCGTAATGCAGATTCGTTGCAGGCAGGTACCACCTATCCGCCGTAAGAGAACGCTACAAAACAGCACGGAAGTGAGTTGCGAACTCACGCGTACTGCTTCGGTTGCATATTTCTGTATATTTTATGATTACTTCTCTATTATTCTTTATGCTATATCGGTAAGGCAACATCTATTTACTAAAATTGCAGGCTCCCGACGTAATCTCCGGCGTTTGTAGATTGGTGTTTGCCTTCCTAGTCAGTGAGTCCTAATAGTATAAAATAGGTTCCATTACGAGAATCCTGTATCTGTATCCTGTATAGTGCAAAACAGCGCCACCAATGTAACCTATTCAAACAAACGCTGCAGATGGCAGGTCCACCCGTTACTGCACAGGCCAACAATAGCTTCAGAAAAATAGAAAGACATCCGTATATTTAAATATATTATGGATGATATAACACTCAGAACACGCTGCTACCTTAATGCGATAACAGAACGAATATTAGGATGGTAGTTATTCAGAAAAAATACAGTTACTGCTCACCTTTTTTTTTCTTCGTAAGCAGGAATTTTCAAAGTGAATGTCCGCCCGGTTCTTCGGCTGCGAAGCGCTCGAAACTTCTAGGAACAGGACGGAATGGGGCCTTCTCTTCGATATTTCAAGCAAACGTCGTCATCTCTCTGTGAAGGATGGCCTAGCTTCAGATACTTCAGTTTCAGGATATGAGTCATGTGAGTGTCCTGTCAGCGGCTGATCAGCAGCTTTATAGCGGGTGGCTGCTTAGCTCATGACGTCTATCCTCCAAGCGCCAAAGTCACGAGCAATATGATTATCACTGTGTCAGGCGTTCAGAGTGTGCTCTTGTGGGCGATAGTGTGAGAGGCTCTTTTGTTCCGGTTCGTTGTCTTAACTTGCCTCGCGATTACTTGCCTGATAAGGTGCACAAACACGCTCGTGTACGTAGTGCATAATAAATAAAGCCGATGCAGTGATATGCGTAGGACTCATACACTTTGCCCGCAGGCAGCTCACACAGCGGGCGCCATCATCGTTGATGTTGTGACCTGGAAACATCCTTAATAAATTCGTGAAAAGCCTTGTCAGAAGGTGGCAGGCCCTCACTAAGCTCCAACAAAGGAAACAAACGTTTTGGTGCACAATAAGCGTAGAATACGATATTATAGTACAGAAGATCGCACCAAGGACGGCATTCCAAGCAGCGTGATATTTCCAACTCATGAAGCAGGTTACGCAGAACAGATTCAATAGTCTCGTGACTGACATCTAACGCAAATACAGTGAACCTTAGAAATAGTCGATAATGCAAAACGTAAACGGTCAAAGGAAATTACAGAAACATTCGTTCAAGGGTAGGAGAGAAACAGCACGATATAAGGAAATGATGGAGATGGTTGGTTGGCTGTTGCTCACTGAACTGGTGCAATCCATTCTGAGGGACCAGTACTGTCCAATCAGTACTGGCAACTGGAACATGTAAAATAAGCGTCACCTGATATAAATATGGTGTATATATTATGTACACAACAGAATATTAGATATGAATTACAAAAGAAAAGCGACAAAGAAAATTTTAGCATGCTTCACAGATGAAATTGCAGAAGGCATCACAATGGTTCATTTCCCTAAAACCAAGTTCAGTAGCACCAAAGCAAAGGACCACCGGAGGAAGTCCTCTCCAGAACGATAATTTCTTCGTTTTTGTTGCTGTTGTTGCCGCTGTAAAACTTTTTCATAGGAAGAACGCAACAGCACCCTCTTTCACAACAGTAGTGCCTCCTTTCGCCGTGGGAATGGATGCAGAGGCGTCACCAACGATTTCCAAGTGACAGTGTGGCGTGATAGCGTGCCTTCTTTTACTTGGCTGGGAGCGTTTTGTGCAGGGCCTCACACTTTTGTGCAGGAGATTGCTCATTACTTAATAGGCAGCACTCTCGCGCCTCTCTGGCGTTTGAGAGCTTGTGCGGGAGAACGAGAAACACCTGAGAGGAGGTACCATTGCTTTTTTGCGGCATTGGCACTTTATGCGAACGACTGAGCCCCAGTATGCCTGCCTGAGAATAAACCACTTGTCTTCTTAGATTATCAGCCTTCTATAGGTGCGGCCCTTACCCTTTACCATATAAGTGTTCGAATATGGAAATTCCCAAATCGATGCGAATGCAAATATTTCAGAAATGCGACTTATGAATATGAAATTTGAATCAAACAATATTTTTCATTACTAAAAAACGTATGCCAGAATACTCTTTTGTAAAAAATAACCAGAAAAGGTTGTTTACAATTTTTGATACATATTCGGGTATTACCGTTCGCAAGTGGACGTCCGGTCATTTCTGCTCCATGTAAAAGACAACTGAATTCACTTATATATGAGACATGACGAGAATGACACTAATAAAACAAGGCAACAGAACGACTCAGATGCAGGCGCAGCGTCACGTTCAAGGAGAGAAGTCTGATTCTTCAGCGCCGCCCGTTGTTTTACACAGATGCAAAAATTACGCGAGTGGCCAATCATACACTGCTTTGCCTATATGAGGCAACAAATTTCTACATGATACACTGTAAATGACACACTCTTTCTGCATGATTAGAAGCTACTGAGCTGAAGTTACCTGGCGGGTGCTTTCGCTGAACATGTGGCGTGTACGTGCAACAATGGTGGTTCATATTCTGCAGAATTATTTGGAAGAGTTCCCGTATACACCGGCCGCCTCTCTCTCGGCACTACAATGCAGCTTGCTATAACTTCGAATCGAACAGAAACGAGTATTCGACCGTTTGGAATAATGAGATGAGACATTCGCACATAATCTGCGCGTCTACCTGCGCCATATTGCCGAGAATCAAGTGATGTGCGGAGTCCCTTGAGAGGCTGGACACTCTCACATTATCAGAACAAAGAGTGTGAATGATTTCAGGCGAACCACCTGCGGAAAGCTATATCTCAATTGCTGGAGTGCCTGAGGTCCAGGATCGGCAGCGCATAGTAAGCGGCGACGGAAAAAGAGATCCACAAAGCGTTCTTACAAATGAAATTTGATTGGGAAACAAACGTGACACCCATATGTGATAAGAAAACCAGCATCAACTAGAAAAAGTGCAAGAAAAAAAACGGGTATACGTTGGGACGCAACGAGAAAGGGGTACTTGCAACGTATTGTTCGAGTCGCAGATGGTGTATGAGCACTAAGGTAAAGAAATCACGCAGCCAAATATATAAGTTACATTTACAGCGTTACATCTACAGGCGCATTAGAATGGTTCCGCAACCGGTTCGCAATTTTTGCGACTGTGATCGCTCCCTATGTGCAGCGGCTCCCTCTGTCGTCTAAGTTCATTGTAGGCGCAGACTGCCACACTTGTGGCGCTGAGATCCCGACGCACACGCAGATAATTGGGGCTCGGGCACTTGCGTCAATCTCCTGCGCTTGCGCCCTCTATGGGCACGGACACATTGCGCCGTGATCGAAAGGGTTGAGTATCCCTTTGTCTTGCTGCAAGGATCCCTTCACGCCATTTCTGGACCGTATACGTGTCGAGTGCAAGGGCACCATAGTGAAGCAAGCGTGAAATGTCTGCACCAAAATGTAGAGAATTAGGCTTGTGTCAAAGATTGGTGGTAATGTATTCGCACTCTTCGAACAGGAGGGGATGGGGCGACAACAAACTCACCTCCCGTGCATTTATGGATGGCTCGACGGCTGACCGCCGATAAGGTCCATGCCTGATCGACCGTCCACGCCTGATGAGCCGGGAGGCGACGTAAGAACACGCGCTCAATTTAATAAAGCAAAATCAGGGCATAGACATGGTGAAAAAAAGAATACGCAAACTGAAAGCAGATGTTGCAAAGCCTCGTGGAAAGCGTGCGGGTCACAAACAACACCAACTCTGACGCGACGCGCAACACAAAGCCTACCATGTGGGAATTTCTAGCACTCGCTAAATAATAAGGAAAGTACGCGACGGACATGAAAAATACACGCGACAATAAACGCGGCAAACGCTACACTAACGAGAACATACACAAATTAACACGCGATGAATACGTAAATGAAAGATGAAACGCGATTAAAAAAAAAGAGTCTGGCGGAATCTTCTGAGAGCAGGTTAGAACCCGAAGCATATCTGTGGCGTGCTTGCCGAGATCCCGATCTGAAGGAGTGTCGCGCTGCTGGCACCTCGCGGCTGAACATCTTGATGGACTTGCACCCTTTGTCGATCTACTGGTGAAGACTTCGGCCTGGGGCTTTAAGCCTGCCGACCAGGTCTTCTGCTGTCTCTCGGCGCACGACCAATCCCCTCCGTCGTGCAAACTACTCTGCCCGCTCGCCGTGGCTAGCCCGTCCCTCGTCATGCTCTGGCGACCCACGAAACCAACCGGTCTGGCGAGCTCAGGAGCAATAGGGAGCTTGCTTCCCTACCACCATGTAAGTGGTGCTGCGACCATGTCGAGATGGACACGGTCACGTACTTTGTGACAGCTTGGTAATTCGTGATGATCGCCGGCTTAAGTTCGATGGGTTGTACCCTACGATAAAAGACTCAGCTCTGTCAGACCCAAATATTCCCCCTGGGATCAACGAGCGTACTACCGAGGTAGGCCAAATTTAGCTCAGACTGCATCACTCGCGCCGCAACCGATGCATCAGCGAGTGAGGGCTTCTTTCCCTCAGACACTGATGTCATGGTAAGGCGCCGTGAGCAGGATGGCTGCAGACATAGGAAAGATATAATTGTTTTGTGTTTAGGTTACAGGGTGTTTTAGAAAGCGGGCTCCTATGCTGACCGAAGTGAAGGACACTTTGCACACACAAAAAGAAAACAAAAACAGTGGAACACCATTGTGGGGCAGTTAAAGTGAAGATTAGAAATAGAAGTTATGAAGGACTTATGTGTCTGCCTTCGCCAGAGCGATACAACGCTGGCTAGCAGATATTCATTGTAGCCTAAAGAGCCAAAGCGGTTTGGTAATTATTATTACTTGTTTTGAACACATATGTACAATTACCAGGAAAGGGAAAGAGAGGAGCAGGCAGAAGGCCTGCCTACTCTTCAGAAGGGAGGTCACAGCAACACAAAATTGAAGATAGGAAGGAGGGGAGGAAAGAGGAAAGAGGTTCAGTAATTTCCAGCGTGAATCATGAATAAGTTCCCACTCGTCCAGTTCCTCACCGCCATGCATTTTCTTAGGTGCAAGGACCTACATAAGCTTTCCTTTCAAGCATATAGTGCGAGAAAACTATTATTCTGCATAGTGGTCACTGATAAGGCTACCTGCTACCTTTATTGCCGCATGATGGTGGACGCAGTTTCCGTTGCACGTGCTCTTCTAGGTTCCTAACCCTTATCATCTAGAACCACATCTTGTTGACTTTCCTGCCTTTATATACACCCTCTCTTTCTCTACCTCTCTCTCTGTATCTAGAATAACAAATTCTCGCACCGAATGCAATCAAATATAGCAAACACTTTTTCTATGCTATCTGAAATTTCTTATACCCGCATTTTTGTTAGACACATAAGTTAGTATACCCTCGTTTTTCTCTGCAATAAAAGAAAGAAATGCTTCCATTATGAAAAATGCGGAAAGAGCATACTTTGAAGCGAATTATCGAGTTTCACTTTCCAATGCACCACAAAGAGCGGTGGGGTGTGTTGCACCGCATTTGATTGCACTTCAGGAGGAAACGCCTAAATATATAAAGGCGCTTGTCGGAAAAAAGCGCATTTGTGAACATTATGATTACAACTGCTCTCCATTACCCTAATGGTGCCTACTGAAATTACAATTACGCAGTTCTGAAAACTAGTCATTCATTTAACACCAGGATCGCTGTACAAAGTAGGCGAAGCTGACATCACAATTTCGATACACTTGTTTGGTTAGTATCCAGTCACGTAATAAGGTATCGCTTGCCCGATATGCCGATGTAGCGAGTTCCCGTGGTCAGACGTCAATGAAGACAACGAAGTCCAATAGAAGTGGCGAAGGATAGACAAATATACTCTTGCGTTGCCCGTGGATGGTTAACCCACGAAAAAAAGATCAAAAACACTGATGTAGCTCGTGACCTAAAAGCGAAAATGTCGTGCCCCAACCTTTTTTGTAGGCTGGTGCCATGGGGTTTCAATTCTAGGAATATTTCCAGGAAATCCAACACATGTTAGTCTGGTTATAGCGGCAAACAGAGTGCATGTCGTGAACAGTAAATACTTCGCTTGCTTAATGCGATTAGCACTCTTTGCCTGCTTCACGCGTTTCGAGCTGGCTTACCTGCCTGCCTGCCTGCCTGCCTGCCTGCCTGCCTGCCTGCCTGCCTGCCTGCCTGCCTGCCTGCTCCGTCCGTCCGTCCGTCCGTCTGTCCGTCCGTCTGTCCGTCTGTTTATCAGGCGGACCAATTGCCTACTAGGTCTGCCACGCTAATCTCGCCTGTAGCAACAGGACCACTACTACCACCACCACATTACAAAGCATATACCTGCTTTTATTTCAATTATAATTAGGCATAGACAAAGAAGAAAGCTACATAATAAAAAGTTTCCAAGGCAAGGTCACAAGTACCCTTGCGATTATCGGTAGTGTATGTGATCGCGCTGCAAAAGATTGCAGGTGGTGTTCAAATGCCGCATATAGACTCAATATCAACTTCCTAGACAGCCGGTAACGTTCGTAAGAAACGACAACGACACGCCCACTACCAGAGCACAGAAAGCTATAAACGCCGCACTGAAAGAGAAATGCAGTTCTTCTCGAAGGTTCCTTGTAGTGTAAAGTCTTCCGAAATTTTTTTAGCGCTTGTTTTTCATATCATCCATGAATCCAGGAACGGTGCGTTCAACCCCTATATGCCACTAAAGGTGAATCAAGTTGAAGATCACTAATGAAGCTGAAGATAAATATGGAAAAAAGGTCCCTAGGGGCAGACACAAGCAAGCAGGAGACAAATGAACAAATACTTTGGGGCCATATAGCCTAATTACCTTGCCTTTGTTCGTATTGTGTTACCAACCGATTCGTGGCTGATCTACTATGGTGGGTATGCGCCACCAACACTAGCATCAGCAGCAGCAAAAAAAAAACAGCCTCACTAAGGTATCCAAGGTGCGCCGTTCAGCTAGATACTTACCTTTGCGCAGTCGACTACTGAAGAAAAAGATGTGAGTGATTTCTACATGTTCAAGCTAGCTGGCCGACATATTGTCACGGCTACGAACTCAATGATGGATATTTCACGTTTACATCAGAGGAGACGACAACCAACGCTCTTATGGAGCTATGGCTGCAAAGCGAACGCGACGTTCGATGACGCCATCCTCTAGGATCAATATAGGTGAGAAATAAAGGTGAAAAGGAAAGGCACGGAGGTTAACTCGACATTAGTCTCCGGTTTGCTACTCTACACTGGGGATGGGGGATAGCGGTTAGAGCACTGAATGCAAAGGCTTAAAAAATGCACACACAGAGACAGACACGCTGAGGGTGTTCCATTCAGATCTGTTCGCAAAGGCCGGTAGGTAGTACAGGTGAGAAGTTTAAATTCCAAATAAAGACGATCTTTCTACCATTCATAGCCGCACTGCAGTTCCGTGTTCTTCAACACAGAGCTTGCAAACACGTTGTGACAGTGCCCTAAAGTTCTAAACCGGCAAGCCCAGTGCAAACCAGCTCAGAATACACTTGCAGCATGTGGCAAGAACCAATCGCAAGAGGACCGGAAGTGTTGGATAACATCCTCTGTAGTTTGGAATACATGGTTCGTGTATTACGAATGTGCATGAGAAAGAATTTGGTGCACGTATGTCAACCCCGTATTCAACATGCGAAGATGCCTAGGCGGGAATGCGCGAAAGTTGTTTAGCCTTGATGTTGTCGAGCAGAAAGAGCAGGCTTGTAGGCTTATAAAAAGAGTCGTATGCTTTTTTAAAAAGAAATTCTCTTGAGCTGTTTGATAAAGCGCTCATACATGTGCGAAAAGGAAATAAACTTTTTTAGTACTTTGAAGAGCGTCGTCGACTATACCTAGCCGACGACGCTAGGTACAGACATTTCCACTTCGTAGAATTCTAGCATGCCCATGTTCAGAGATATCCGACAGCAAATAATAATTTTCGTTCGCATGATTATGCAAGCAAGAGAGGGAGGATCGGCGCAAAGCTCCTTCCTGTGACGCGGCTGCCTGCGGCGTTTAGTCCGAAAAGAGGGTGGTGGATTATCCAAGCATAATAACTGCGCCCCTTTGAATCTCGGCAGGCGAAATCAAAGAATGGCTGCGGTGGGACGTACGCAGTACGCATTATCCTGTCACGGGCGATAGCGGAAGCTCATTTTTGGCGATGTTATGTTTTCTTCGACGAGGTATTCTACCGAAAACAACAAAGACGTGGTTCTTGTACTGGTTGAAACGAACGGCAACAACTTATTTGCGATGCCGCTGCAGGTGACTGGCCACCCAGACCTTCAGCTTTCGTCTAAACCAACCTTCGTTAACATCTTTCCGCGCTTTCTAGCAACACCCGTACAAAAAAATCATTAAGAATACATTGAAATATTGTTGGCCAATGTTGAGTTTTTTATTGAGGAATTATTGAGAGTTTGTTGGAGAATTGTTGCGTTGAGTGTTGAAAACTCTTGAATATTGGCCAATGAAATTTAATTGAAACACCATTGGGTACCGCAATGTTAAATAATTGTTAAGTTACCATTAAAAGTCCATTGTGCTTAGACGGCCCGTTGTGTTCGTTTTGTTGAATGGTGTTGAGTTGCCATTGATTCTGCGTTAAACTGACGTTGTGGTAGTTCTATTGACCTGTTGTTGAGTTATTATTGCCACAGCATTGAAAAGCATATTGTGGCACAGTTGAGATGCCATTGAGATTTCAGAAGTCGCCATTGAAATATGATTGACGTTTCGTTGGGCTAGTGTATTTTTATTCACATATTGAAATTGCTTCGCTGTTCACACTTCCGTGCCCCGGTGCCTGCCCATAACTTTCCCAAACACAAACAAAATCAAAGAGACTGATCAACTTGAAGTACCTTTATTTACACTAAAGCTACGTGCACGTGAAACATTACAGTACATAAGGCACCACTACATCGAACCTGAAGACATAGGCTAGTAACTACAGCACTCTAGCAGGGTAAATACATCTGAAAAACCTATACATATGAATCTAATTAAAACGATTATTGTGCTCTTCACTGTCGACTTAAGTTTATGGCTACAAGGCAAAACGACTCAAAAGGCAGGGCTTAAGCATACCCTTGTAACAACCAACTTTGAACACATGAACACTGGAAGCTGCTTGCATGTGAATACACAAAAGACATCAGAATATGTTACATTAAAATGTTGCGCACATTAACACATCACAGCAAGAGATACGGCTGACTTTGAGAAAGCAAAATAACAAACTTGAAACAAATGACTTCACGTAAATATATACAACCTTTAGCACACGTCTTTCACCGGGATTAAAATTTAATGAAGTAACCTAAGTAGACTTGCCTGAGCGTTCTCTTCGAGATATATATTGACACGTGTACTTATCTTTATTGGGCGACCACGTTTCGCCGATTAACAACTGTAATCGCACAGCGAGGGACGCATCCGACGTTTCTGGAAAGTTATCGATGCTTCTACCCGGCTTTCTGTTGTCGCCGCACCTTGTGTTATCTGATTTCATCGCGTAACGCGAATGGTGAGAACTTTGTGAAAGGCACGCGGGTCCGAACGATTAGTCTGGAACGTTCGATGATTGCTCTATAAAAGCCGACGCGCTTGACCCGCTGATCAGATTTTCGACGATCGCCGAGCGTGTTCGCCGCTATCGTTGTGCTATAAGTGTAGCCTGTTTTGTGGGCACAGGTTCGCCCAATAAAAGTTAGTTTTGTCGTTCACAGTATTGCTACTGTGTTATTCAACGTCACCACCACGTGACAATATATATATTCATGTTGCCCAATTATTGTATAAAATAATATCACTCAACTTAGCTATTATTTGACGAAACATTTAGAAAGTTGTCGGGCATGGTGAACACCTGGCTCGTGTTTCTGACAAGCCAGGATTGCTTTCTTCAGAAATAAGCTTGTGAAGCTTTTGTGTAATGAAAGCAGCTTATCTCCGTGGCACAAGTCAAGAACAAACAGTACACCATTTTATTATGTTAATTTCGGGTACAGAAGAGTTTGTTAGTGGCATTTCCTCAATTTAGTGCGCTCATTTTCAGGTAATTTTTCTGGACTTGCACAAAGCTAATTAAAGCACTTTTTGGGGCCTTTTCCCCTATACCCAGCAACTAAGTGGTATCTCAGTCAATAAAGAGATAAGGAAAGGCTAATGCCTTCAACGATAAGAGAAAACAATTATTTAGCACAGAAAATTGGTAGTAACACATGGCTAACACAATTCCAAATAGCCAAATAAATGGTCACCTGCACATTCAGTATCAAGCATTCCAGAAAGAGTCATAAAGGATGAGAAAAGGTTCCAATGACTCGACAGCCAGATTGCTGAGACAGTGAAAAACGCGCATAAATGCATATATAAAACACCAATTACCTCAATTTCGCAGATAAAATGCTATTAAAATAGCACCAGAATTTTGCTGCATAAAATACATAAAGGTTGCATAAAAATTGGGACAAAGCAGTGACGGAAAGATAGAGGGAGCTACAGCACCCATGTTGAAAAAGATTACAAGGAAAATTATATATATGCATATTTAAGCTCACAATTTTCGCTCCAACATATAGAAAAAGAACGCATGCACTTAGAGCATAAAAAGGTTCATGTGCCTGGAGAATGCAGCGCAGTACAAAGAAGCGTCATGAGAACCGAAAAGTAGATCTTACTAAGAATGCTTGCAACCTACAATCAGGCATGTGCCATGTGATGCCTTGAATGGATGAAACTCATAAATCTTACACACAAAGGAAGTTAACATCGCTCTTATTGGCTTCCTCAGGGGACTCCTTGAAGTTGAACTAGACAAATGTACTCAGTGTGAAAAAAAAAGAGAACATAAGACCCTATAGCGTTCTTCCTGAAATAAACCGTGCAAATAACTTCATGTATCAATTCTATGGACACTTCGCCAATTCGCTGTACATTTATATTTGTCAACCACCCAAACAGAGACGAGAAGGATGAATTAAGGTAGGAACACACATGAACGCTGACTCAACTAGAAGTTTATTCGTGAAGACAAAGATTTTAAACACACTGGCCAACTTCACAAAGAAACAGCCATGGACGCGCAGCATAAACAGGCCGGCACAACAAAACAGGACCGAAATACGTCCTGTAAAATAAACATGTGCGTCAAAAACTAACAAAAACATGAAAACTGAAAGGTTTCTCCTGTAAGTGATATTAACGAGAAGTACTGCAGCAAGTCTTTCCCACTAAGGGTCACAGAAATCTTGCTTATATTTCTTCGTGATCAATAAATAATGCTTCCATGAGTCCTCTTGTGTTCTGGTCTTTGTGATGAAACAATCGTTCTTTCTGCTCTATACCGCAACACCAGAGGCGTTCCAGAAGCAATATTTATTGATCACAAACGAAACAATTCCATAACCAAGTTATCTGTTGCCCTTAGTGGGAAAAAGTTGCAGTTCTCAAAAGAGTATTTCTCGTTGGGTAGTATCACTTATCTAACAAATCTTTGCTTTCTTGAAAGATTTGACCGATAGTTCTCGTTTTTCACGCACGTTTATTCTACATGACATGGCTTTTTCATATTTTTGCTTGTCGCATGTGGCTGTTTCTGCCACGCATGCACGGATTTTTACCTTTGCCAAGTTGACCAGTGTGTTTAATACCTTTGTCATCAAAAGCAAACCTTAAGTAGAGCTTGCGCTCGTGTGCGCTCCTACCTATTTCGTCGTCCGTCGTCCGCCTCTGTTCGTGCTGCTGTTTACAGTACGCACGTATGCCTTGGTAAGGCTGGTAAACATTCTCACAAACAAAAGTAAATGCCTCCGCGCAAATGATAGCCCATTCTTTACTACTAAACGCCAGAGCAAATCGAAAGTAAGCCTTTACAGCGTCCATGCAGCAGCTAGTACACCACCGAGCAGCACAAAAAAATAGTTGAAAATCCCACTTGATGGAGAGTGGCAACAGAGATGCGAGCTTGCTAGTGAATCAGCCACATATCAACGGGTGTCTCTTGCACGACGCCAAGGTGCTTTTACGTAGAATGCTTTAGCACCTTGGAATTTGCTGCATACGTAACCTGTGAGAAGGGAATGTGGACAGAAAATGAGATTGCGCGGATTAAGAATCTGCCACACAGTGCACATAACTACGCACGAAATAGAAGTACACACTATACTGGCAAGTAAAAATTTGCGACTCTTAACGAGTGCCGTGGAGAAAAGGAAGAATTGGGTTGCTACGGTAAATGTTAGATAAACACGCACAGCGATGTTTCACAGTGGGGAAAATATTCCCGGCTCTCTCGCAGAACAAAAGACCACGCGACAGTGCATAGCTGATGCAAAACAGATATCGAATCTTTGGGTAGAAGTCCAGTAGAAGAATTGACCTAAACATACGCCGAGAGCGATGCCAGCGTGAGCGTGCCTGTACGAGTGAGAACATGTACCGCTTCTTTGAAGCTAGCCGCGCTGCGGCGTGGCTCCGATCATCCCGCGCGATTTGTGTGCAGAACGTCGCGTACACGCCTTCGCGCATTTTGCACGGTAGCGTCCGCGCTGTGAGCTAGCTTCATGCACGCATCATTCTTCACCGCGCAAACGGTGCTCGAGTGCGACGCTTAGCTCGAGGCGACAACGGACCGATTGGCGCTCCTTTCGTTTCTGGAAACAACGCACATTCGGATCGCCCCAACTCAAAGAGGCAGCAGAGAACGGTGGCATGTTTCGGTTATCGCCTATTAAAATTGTGCAATACGCCTTCAACGGCAACCCGCCGCACTAGATAAAGATGCTTACTGCGGTAGTTTTGGCGGTGATAGGCGATAAGGTGAGCCCGTCGGCGGCTGTGTTTTTTGACCACGTCACCACACCTCTGTTCATTTGCGCTGTGTGTCCGTGTACAGTCACCGCCCGGAAGCTGTGACTAATCGGTTAGCTGTTCTCCGCAAATCCCAGAGCGGCGAAACATATTTCGCGGTGCGCCGCATCCTTAGCCGCAACCTAAATCGAGGCGCGCTTAACCGGTACGGCACAAAAGGTGATCACACTAACCGTATGGTATACGATGAGCCACTACGGAAAAAAATAATTCTGATGTTCCACGTGCCAAACCAACGATCTGATTATGAGGCACGTCGTAGTTGGGGACTCCGTATTAATTTTGACTGCCTGGAAATTTTTACGTGCATACAATGCACAATGCACGAGCCTTTTTGCATTCCGCTCCTCTGGAATCCGGCCGCTGCAGGGATCGTATCCACGACCTCGAGCCCCAAATTGCCACGGAGGCCGCCATAGTTACGAAATGCGTAAGCGTGAAGTGCAACACTGCCTTCCGGTACGAGTGTGGTACAAGCGTAGCACAGCTGCACACCTGCTGCACGATTATTTGTCGCGGTTCTCCTAAGCTCGTAGTGCCTGCCTAAATACCTTGAAAGGCAGCGCGCCTCTCACGTATCGGAACGCGATAGCAAGCGCTCAGACGGCGTACATGAGCCCCCATGAAAGATGACGTCGCCACTGTACAAAATTATCACTGCGCAGAGAAGCCGATCCTTATCTTCCAATTGTGTTCTCTCATACAAATGAAGCAAACGTTATTAGACAGGAACAATTGAAGGAATGCAATTTTACGCACATGGGGCGCCGCTACCTCTTCGCCTACCATTGTTTCAAACGAAGTGAAGGTGGCAGCGAGAGTTAGTATCGCGCGCATTTGCTCCGGGGCATGCGGTTTGCTTGAAGAAAGTGAACGGTGTGCTTAACATGTCACGCTCGTCAATGTCAAAATTGAAAAGAAGGCTACGTGCCCAAGAAAACGAGATTACTTACCTATCTTCAGAAGTGCGGCTGGGACTGTTTCGGGGTGCCTTCTCTCCAACAGGCATCATGGCCTCTGCCGCGCAACTCTTTAATACCGTCAGGCTCGCACATCAGTAGAAAACTAGTAGCTGGCTGAGCCAACCACTTCAACGGATAAACGTCCCACTTATCGTCGTTAAAGCGTTTCACTAAAATGTGCGTCATGATGTCCGAAAAGAAAATACTTTCATCAAAAAACACGAGGCGTGAGCCACCGCACAACTGCAACCGAATAACTGAGTCCGAAAGCAGTTCACAGCTTCACATGGCTTCACTATCGTATCCACTTATAAAAACCTTTCAAACACAAAATAACGGCACTTAAGAACCACTAATTACTTAGCAATAATTTTTCATCAACTAACCTGCATAAATTTTTAAGAACTACCTAATTTATAGCGCAAACAACAAATACTACGACCAAAAAATGCGACTACGAAACTAGCGGTAACCGTGTGTACTGTTGCAAAAGTGTGCGCAAAACGAAGCTCGGTTGCGCCCGCTTGCGCGCACACATACACACCCGAACGTTACCTTAACGTTTGTCGCGCCACCTAGAAATAAAGATTACTACTAGTTCTGCTATTTTTACAAAAACAAATTTTCTAAAATAGTTTGTAGCGTTTTTGCAGATGACAAGGTGACAAGTAGGGTACGATGAGAGTCCGTTACCTGCATTTCTTTCATTTCCCTTTGGTGTTTTTACCTGAACATACGAGACTTGCAGGCTTGGACATGAGATGACGACAGTTCGGCGAGGCTCAAATAAATCCCGTGCTTTTTGCAAGGCTAGAAACCGGAGCAGCCGCAGATACAGCGATTAGCTGTGATACTGTTGCGGCTGTTGCTGAATCTGAAGCTCTTTGAAGTCAATGGCTATAGCGGCTGCGTGCTGCGATCTCAAAGCGCGTTCATTCTTTGATCTCTCGTACCATGGACATTGGATAAAAAACTATATTTGCTTTGCGGACAGAGCGTACGTCGCAGGAAATTCGAAGACCTCACCCATGTATGTTTGTAGCATGTGCGCGCTTGCATCCTACGGTTCCCACAGTGCGTCCGATGCTCCAAGGTAGGGTCGTCGCCTGTCGGCGCCTGTCTTATCTCCGGCCGCGCTGCCGCCGTGTCTACTTTTGGAGAAGTCCACATGCGTGTAGTCACCGTGTTTGCAAGTGAATTTCGCATTCTTCTGCTCCCCGAAACGTGCTCATTTCGAATCGTACGGATGGTTATGTCATCTATTGTATGTTAAAACTACGATGACATTTTTACACCGGCGAAGAAGTACATCGTTATGAATTTGGGTGGTCATGAATCTAGTCTAACGTTGCAGTTTTTACGTAGGGAAAATGGCTACGAAAGTGGGGCGGTCCCGGAGATAGGCGCTTCAAAGGGCCAGCTGTGGCGACAGCACCAGGAAGTGGCACGCGGCGCACACGCCAAGCATTTCAGAGCTTACTGGCTTTCGAATGAGAGGAGTATGCGCGCGCTCGTGGCCTATTGGTTAGAGTACCGGGCTAGACGGCCGACGTTCCATTCCACCCCATCGGTCACACATAATTTTCTTTTAATGAAAGCGAGGCGAAATAAGAACCTACCTGCCACAAAGTGACAGGAATGAGGTTGGAACGCATCGCAAAACATGTTTGGAATGTCTTCATATGCGAGTCCTAATTATTGTATACTGGACTCAACTGCTACACAACAAAAGAACAATTAGAAAAATCAACACAAATTACCCAATAAATTGTATATTGAGAACACTCAAAGGTAATATTGTTTTGCAAGGATTGACTAACCTCAATTGCTCTTGAAAATTTGTTGAAGTCCGTTGTTTCAACAATTCCCCAACAATATATCAATGGTTAATCAACACTCATTTTTGTACGGGCAGGCTCAGACCACCATCAATGACAGATTAAGAAGATAATTGTCGACGGCGACTTCGAAACTGAGGTTATTGTGTACGTAACAATCATCCCAGAAATCCATATCCCACAAATTGCCTATGAATGCTGACTCTCAGAACAGTCACAAATGTGCTAAAGCAGGATAGGTTCCACCCGTACCTTGTTGGACTTCACCGGTACGTAAGTGAAACCGACATTGAAAAGCGGCTTGACTTCTGCAGTTGAAACCTGATGGAATTGATAACGAAGAGGTGTTCCTGTAGAAAGTGTAATTTGGACAGATACAGCTCGGTTTTGCTGGAATGCCACCGTGAATGTTCACAACGGCTATTACTTGTTCCAAGAAAATTTGCACTACTACAGCAACACAAGCACCAAGTTCGTTGGAGTATGAAAGCATGGTTTCGCATACTCTGCGACAGGTTCATTGGACCTAACTTTAGTTCAGGACATCCAGCACGGAAACAAGTACACGCGAGAAATACAAAGCATTATTGACAAGTTCGCCTCCAACCTTCCTCCGAATGACCTGCACCAAATGTACTTCCAACATGACAGAGTTCCACCACATTTCTCCACCTCTGAAAAGAGCTGGTTGGACCAACAGTTACCATGGATTGGGTGCAGAGTAGCGAGGTTTTGGCCCCCGCGATCTCTTGACATTTCTCTGTTCGATTTCTTTTTTTCTTTTCTGGCTACGTTAAAGATCGAGTTTATGCAACAGAGCCCATTAACGCTAATGCTTGCGCGAGCATCGGCCCAGAAGTAGTGCACGGAGTGATCGAGTAAACGCGAAAGCGGTTTACGCATTGCATTGCTGTGGAAGGAAAGCATTTTGAGCATTTTTCAAGCATTGACATCTTGATGGGTGTCGTGTTTCCATGAAAGGTATGATTTGTGCATAAGCACAGCGAATTTACAATATAACAAAATATGTGTTAGCACGGCTAAATGTGTTTTTGTTGTTGCTGGCGATTTTATGAAAATTAGACTTTAAAAAGCTGTCTATTAATTTGCGTCACCCAGCCAAAGATAATGTCCGCTCCTTTAGTCGCCGCTACGTATGCACTTTGCCGTGCGTCTTCGCCACTGGCTCACTTATCTCGTCATGACAGCTGCCGCCATCGTTAGAGGCAGCGCCGTTCTTAGTTTCGACAGAGGTTCCGGGTCCTCCGATCTTCGAATTCGGAAGCCGAGAGTGAAATGGAACACCTTGAATATGCCTACGCTCCTTTTTCAGACTAAACGCCGCACGCAACAGCCGCTTCACATATGGAAGATTTTCGCCAATCCTGAGTGTTTCCTTGCGTAATCAAGCGATGGGTAATTAAAATCTGCAGCCGGATATCTCGAAGCACGGGCATTCTAGATGAACTCTGCCACGTGGAACTAAGTAAAATCATGACTGAAGCTAACTTTCGAATACAAATATGCCGCAAACTGCACTCAATAAAAAGGTAATTGTTCAGTCTTAGTTAATTGGCCGGCAGACATCGGTAATTATCGTCTCATTTTGTGACGCCATGACCGCATAACTTGGGTGCCTAGGTGAACTTAATGTAGTTCAACGTGCCTCACTGTAAAAAAATTTCCGTGATTATACGGAGGATTTCTGTCTATATACGGAGAACTGCAGGTGAAAATACGGAAACTGTCACATTTCAAAAATACGGCAAAATCTGCCGTTACTATACGGAAAGTGCTCTCCGTTTTAAGCTTTACGGACATTTTCACTGTAATCATATAACGGCTATACACTGTATTGGACGAAACAGACAGAATTCCGTACTTTTGTTATGCGAACATCCGTATTATTGTGAGAAAATTGAAGCTGTCTGAATGAGCGCTCGTACTCATAAAGTTCGGCTAACAATATTTTATTGAACACGCAAACTGTACGCATTATGAATATGCGTACAAAATGTGAGAGGAAGCCTTCTAGCAAAAGCTGCAATAACAGATCGTATAAATATATATAGGCATATTCTATTGCGGTCGTAGTTTGCAGCGCATATGGACGTTGTAACGCTGATCATATGCGCAAATATATGCGTGTTCTCGCAATGTTCTCAAATTAAGCGCTTTGTAGTTAATAACACAGCATATATGTTAAAGTGAATGAAGAGCCGTGGACATACGTGCATACGTAAACAAGCTTGCAGCATTCAGGTGCTGGTGCACTGAATGCTGCATTTTAGAGAATTTTTTATAGAGCACATTGGTGCTCTATACGCCAAAACTTGTGCGCACTTTAAATCAGTACCGAAACGCAGGGAGTGGTATAATGACCGTAACTGCGTTTACATTTTGCAACACATGGTCTCGAAAGGGACTGACGGCCTATAGATCCAAGTACGACGGTCGGAAGAAATTTTCGAATGCGGCAAGCAATTAACCCAAGTGTCAAAGGGCATTGCTGAACTGCAATGTATAGTTGGTTTAACGAATTCCCATAATATTTACAAATTATCTCGTCTCTGACAATAACTGCCCATTCATTGAAACAAATCGATTACGGATAATCTTCACTGTTCATGTGTTAATTCTTCCGATAAGATGTATTCGCAAACATTTGGCGCTTCATCTTGAAACAAGACCAGTAAGCGCGCTCGTTCTTGTACGGTATAATAAAGAACGTGAACATGCACCGACATGTGTAAACTACGGAAGATGACTGAAGATGAAGGACCTATTACCGTGCTAGTACTGTGTGTACTGTCGAAAAGAAGAAAAGAATAATACGGAAAGAAAGAATGCACAGTGCCGAGATGTAACGATTCAAGCTTTATTTCTTTTTGACCTAGAATGCAACACCATTAGTTCCATGTGCTTTATATATGGGTAATGTCGTGACACAACTCATTATTTACCCGTTCATTCCATGCACCAACCAGCCCAAATTATCACTATACTAGAGCTTATGGACGCATCGCAGTGCATTGCTTTGCACTTCATTGCAGCACAGGGGTTTGCTATCCCCAGTAGCGAACGCTTTGATTGACCTCCCTGCCTTTCTGCTTCTTGCATTCTCTCTCCCTATGTATAAAACGCACTAACTTGTGGGAGAGAAAGCGTTCTCCTCTTTTAGAATTCGATTAATTGTCAAGCAATTATATTGCAGTTCCAGGAACTAGAGCACAAATACGAAAACGAAACCGATTCTGTTCTGTTCTTTGCGCTCAGAGTGCGGCACCAGGGAGCAGCGCGCGCTGCGCATCCGCTAGGATTGGCAGACGGAGCTGCACATGTGTAGTCAGCCGGAATTTTTCGTGTCGTGTTGTAAAGGTTGTTAATTTGCCGTAAATATCTCTTGATTTGTACCCAAGAGTGGAGCAAGACCCCAAGGAAGAGTGATTGACGCATCGGGAGCGAAGAACAGAAACGATGGATGGTTACGCTGCTTGGGTCTCGGCACGTTCGAATTGGCAAAGTTCCGAATTTGTCGCTGTGTTGTGTACGCTTGTGCGCTCGTCATTTGCCGTCATCGCGCGGAGATATTTGCGCTGGATGCCTTTCAGTTCGTGTACAAAACTCTGCACGCTGCGGCATTGAAGAAGTTGTCCTGTGTTTTGATGCACGTATGCGCTCGGACACGGTTAGCCTGCTTGCTCTCAACCGCGCGCTCGTAACTTGCTCATGAGGTAAGCCCATTTTAATCTCATTGGGTTTGCATAACGTAGGTGTTAAAATGATGCGTGGTAAGCCGGTGTCGCGAACAGAAATATTGTTTCAAAAGACCACAATGCAACGTCTTAGGCCAAAAATGACGCGTGAATGGGCAAAGGGATCACCCTATCTTTTCAGATTGATTCCAGTCTTAGCGCGATCAGCTCGATCGCAATTTCGGTGAGGTACTTCTAACTTTTTGCTCACTCGCGTTAAAAGTGTAGAATAAAACTGCGTTCAGTTGTGCACTTGTATTGACGCTTGTATTGGCTTGAGAGCATACTGTATCCGATACAAGTACTTCTTTTAAGATCCGGAAATAAACGTTCGAGGCAATAGCAGCCGCTCACTACCTGTGATCGTTACATTCTTGCTTGGGTGCACGTTTTAATTGTGACCAGAAAAAGTTGTTTGCTCTGGCTGCTCTGCTGTGTTTCCTTGGTGCAACTTTTTGCGGTGCAGCAAGACGTGTTGCTTCGCATGATGTCTGGGCAGTCAAGGCATTCACGTCATAAGCAAGCAGTAAACGGGGTATCAGTGCGAAGAAAAATTGGACATACAAGAGAAGCGAATGGTATCATCATAGACACTTTTACGAATAATTCAGTTGTATTACTAAAGCGGAGAGTGGATATTCATGAAAGTCAGATTGTATTGATAGTCAACAAAAACAAGGTAACTTATCATTACTAATCAATCCTTTTCTTTTACTGAAAGGCAAGTTGCTGTTGGGGTGCTGGAGCTGAGAAGAGGTCTGCTGCGTGCAATGGGTCCATCTCTCTCAAGTTATCGCAGTATAGGGGCGCGAAATGCGTCCGCTATAGACAGACGCGCGCAGAGAGAAGAGAACGAACTTTGAGAGCGACCGGCGAGCAGCCGAGCGGCGGTGAAACTGAAACTTTATTGTACGTGACTTCCACGCCGAGGAGGCCGGCGCCGCGAACATAAACATCCGCTCGTTGTGCAGACGCTCACGGCGGCGGCGGCGGAATCGGATCCACTACAGGGCTCCCCCCCCCCCCCCCGTAGATACAAAGGTCGCTGCTGTCGCGCTGATGCCCAGGACACGTGTTTACTCACGGGGCAGGGTACGGATGGGGGAGAATCGGGCGGGGAACGAGTGGGGAGTGCAAGAGGAACGCACAAGTTTGCCATGTACGCAGGCTTCACACGGTCGATTGAAATCGCGTTTTCACGGCCGTTCACAGAAACAGTAAAAGTCTTTTCTCCGCGCTGTAGCACTTCGAACGCGCCGTCGTACGGTGCAGTGAGTGCGGGTCGGATGCCTTCGCGGCGCACGAAAACATGAGTTGAGGCAGCTAGGTCTTTGCTTACGAAAACGTCATAAGTGGAGGGCTGTCGAGGTGGTGATGGTCGCAAGCGCTTAAAGAGCGACCGAAGTTGCTCAGCGTAGGCAGGAGGCGAGAGGTTGGGGACTGCAGGTGGTGCGAAGAATTCGCCGGGTAGACGTAGTGTCATCCCGTAGACCATTTCGGCAGCAGTACACCCGAGGTCCTCTTTTATGGCCGACCGAATACCTAGTAGAACTAGCGGCAGCTCGTCGACCCATGAAGTTCGAGCCTCGCGGGCGATGAGGGCGGCTTTCAACTGGCGGTGAACCCTTTCCATTTGCTGACGGATGGTATGCAGTTCTGTGTGCTGTGGTTTCCACGGAAAGCGAATGTCAGTGGCTTATGATCCGCCAGTACGTGGAACACGGTACCTTCTAGAAGGTGGTGAAAGTGGCGAATGCCAAGGTAGACAGCGAGGAGTTCGCGGTCGAAAGTGCTGTATCGAGTTTCTGCCGGCTTCATCTTCTGCGAAAAGAAACCGAGTGGACACCACAGATTCTGCTGGAATTGTTGCAGAACTGCACCGACGCCACCAAAACGGCGGCAGCCGCTGCTGGGCATTGGAAATGGCGTCCATGCCAGCGCTGGGGGCAGGGATGTCGCCTGGCACTGTTGATTGGGGCTGAAGAGCGGGGGGGGGGGTCGTTGCTGACCACTGTAGTGTTCATTTCGTCTTCCATTGCGTGAGCTTGCTACGTCCGGGTCACCAAGCTATAGGGGCGCGAAATGCGTCCGCTATAGACAGACGCGCGCAGAGAGAAGAGAACAAACTTTGAGAGCGACCGGCGAGCAGTCGAGCCGCGGTGAAACTGAAACTTTATTGTACGTGCCTTCCAGGCCGAGGAGGCCGGCGCCGCGAACATAAACATCCGCTCGTTGTGCAGACGCTCACGGCGGCGGCGGCGGAATCGGATCCACTACACGCAGTATTGTAGCTCTCAAAGTGAGTGGATTTTTTTTCTCTTAGCTATTTGCCACCTGAATCATGACCATCTACTTAGCTGTGTAGATGATCACTGTTAGTGACATTGGAGTGCTGGTGGACAAGCACTCCTTTATGATTACAACGCATATGACAGAGTGCAACTGTGGCAGTATGCGAAGGTGTTAATCTGTAAGCCAAATTAGGTTCCTTGAGGTAATATGTTAATATATTGATGGCATTGGATTGTGGTCTAGCAGGCAAAAAATGCTAAACAAGGAGAAGTAATTTTAATTTGCACTTGGTAAGATGTGCAAGAAATTCAGGCTGTTATACATGAAATGGGATATTTGCAGATGTCTTCTACAATGTGCACTCCTGAATAGCTTCAGAGTTGAGTGATACCACTATAATTTCTCTGTAAAGCATGCAGCACAGTTTAGCATTGGGGAAGGCTGGCATCAACAGGCGTCTACTTACTGTGCAGTTCAAATGAGGTGTTACTGTTAGGGTGACTATATGGTATCACGGCTCTTTTTCAAAATCGTAGTATCACGAAAGATTGCGAACATAAGCGATCCATACGAACAGGCACAGGTTCCCATTTGGCTCAACATTATAAAATATGGAAGTGCAAAGCCATGTTTCGTGACGCTACGATTTTGGAAAAGTGCTGTGATGCCACCATCCGAGAGTAATCGGAAGCTTTCTTCATACAGTCATTGGGGTCACAGTGCATTAGTGTGCCTTCTTTCACCTTGTGCAGTGCTCAATATGGCTTTTTGGATCCCGTCGCATGAGTGCGCTCTTGTGATCGGTTCTTGGTGGTTCCTGCACCTGGCGCTCACTGCGCATCTTCTTCTAGATTCTACTATCTATAAAGGAGTGACGCAATAAAGTGATGTCAGTTTAAAGTAGCGCCTTGTGCTGGTCGTCTTTCTTGTGTCCATTGTTTTGCGCTTAACAAAGTATTTATGGATTCACACAAACTAGCCCGCCAACACATTGTGTTGCGGGCACTTCTGAAGTACTGCCTGTCCAATAACCTTGGTGGCATGGAAGTGCTGTCCACTATTATGCGTTGCTTTCCATTTCATTGTGGCATTACATCACATTATAATCATAATGTGTATGTACTTTTTCCAAGAGACCTATATTCCTATCCTTGTGTTATATTTGCTGTCGCATTATTTATGTGCAAGCTCCATTTTATCGCAAAGTAAACTACTGGTACCTAAACAGTTCTGTATATCAGAAAACCAAAGCCGAACTGCCGAACAGTACCAAGCAGCAGCCTTAGTGCAGTGTCAAGTAGTCAGATTTTATTGGTCATGCAGAGGTGCACAGCATGCCTCTTTATTACTTGGTGAACAGTTAAGCTGTGTGAAAACTGAGTATTTATGTAGCTTCAACCACATGCTATTGGCCATTGCTCCTGCCCTCAGCAAATGTGGAAGATTATCACGGCATTTCTTTTTCTATTTCTCCTTATTACAGTGGGATTACTGCATGCATAAGTAGGAAACGGATCACACAGGCAATCAAAAGCCAACAATATTTAAACTTGGAACATTGATTGCACAGTTTGATGACCCAGATTAAGTAGAAATACACCATAAATGATTGACAATTACCTTTTACTTGACACAGGGCTAGAGCATACATAAGTATACGGTATGCTCATACGGTGTCACATCAATCTAAATTTTAGTGTAGCCTTACAGCGTACGCTTCTATTGTTGCATTCTGTCAGAGGGATGGTAATGTTTCGCGTGTCTAGCAACTAGACTGTCTCTATACAGTAGTAAAAATGTGGGAACTGTATTTTTTAATGATTTGATAGAATGTGTCGAACAATAAAGCTATACAATCAAAGCACAGTGATGTCACTTTCTCTGCACATGTTGCAGGTTCAAAAAAGTATGGTGGGAGCTGTTGCCAAAGTTTCGACCAGAAAAGAAAGCCAGTATAAAAGGGTCAGCACCACTGATCTCTACCACAGGGGAAGGACAGCACATCGAGCATCCTCGACTGAAGCCAACCTTGTCCCGAAAGTTGGTGCTTCACAACTTTGCGGCAACACTTCGTTTGCACCGGTGTGTGGCACTTCTTCCCCTGACATGCCTGCCTGATGTGCCATAAACTACCCAAACAGTGTTTCGAGGTGTCCAGAATTTTTCCATTACAGTGTCTACAGTGTCGCTAGCATAAGTGGTGTGCAATGGAAACACTCGTAAATGTGCAAAAAATTGATGTAAGAGAACGCTATCGCATACAGGTTCAGATTGTCATAAAAGCACTTACCAGACATGTAGAGACCTCCTAAAATGTGAAAAACCACAAAGAAAAGTTTTTCGGCAGCAATGTCTGATCGCATGCACTAGTTAGTCCACCATATTCCCTGCTTCCAGGACAATAGCCTGCATGACACCGCATTTCCACTGGCTTCACCTGCATCCCGTGAGGTTTGCTGCATCCAGCAAAACATATTAGAAATCAGTGGTGCACAGTGTTTTCTGTCTCCTTTCTCGATGCCTACTGAACACATGGTAAACTGTTTCCAAAGCAGAAAAACAGAGGGAAAGGGCTCTGAACACATTGCATTTTAAAGTGGCTGGTACTGGGTTGCGCAAGTACTGTGGCATAGCAGATTTTCATCAGGCAACCTGGGTGCCCAAAAAGGCTGCTGTTTACTTGCAAATGACCGACGTATTGTGAGCATTTTGAAGTTCTTTTTTCATTCTCATCGCTTATTTAGCTAGTGGAGACAGCTTTCACAACTGGAGAAGAAGCCTTGGAAGCATGAAACACTTCGCAAAACCAGCTTCAATATATCTTGTCTGCATCACAACTTCACGGCTGCATGAGTGAACCCTCTTGTTAACGTGTAAGAGTGTTCATGATGTTTGCCATCTATTATCCACTTTATATACAGGTCAACCCTAGCTTGAGATTTAAGCTGATGTTGCGTTTAGAGAAATTACGGCCGAGAGCCAGCTTTCGAGAATACAGATTGAGTTCGACAGATTAAACGCCAGAACAAGTCGTTGAGAATTTCAGATCAAGGATCTTTAAAGGCCAGTTCATTTAGTGGTGTTAATATTCTGCTCAAAGTTATTGATTGTTACGTTCATATGGTGCCCAAGCATAGCGGTAACAACTTCACTTGGAGTACATAGCAGGGGTGTATTCGACGTAAGCTGCTGACTTTTTTGTGTTTTCAAAAACTGGTTTCTTGTTTAGTTTGTCTTCAAATTTTGCATTGTTTATTAGGTGTTGTGTCCTGTTTCCTTTTCCTGCAGCTTCTTAGTTAAACATCTGAATAGTGAACACAACTTGACCATTTGCTTGATTTACTAGATTACACGCCCTCGATGCAAAACAATTGCACTTCAAAACTGCTTGTACCATACTGAAAGAATAACTTGAAGCAGTCATAGCCACCAGTATTAAGCAAGAGATGATTATGAAAACTGTAATATTGTTTTTTGATCTACAGGGTGTCCTAACTATCGCGCACCAAGATTTAGAAATATGTAAATGCCATGTAACTAGACAAAATGAAGGTAATGTTGTTTGCCATCGCTTGGAGATGCTCTGATTATTTTTTGCGTTCTGCGTAAATACAAAATCCTTAATTAGTTAATAAATATCTCAAATAATTAAATGAAATGTCTCAATGAAAAGTTGTAGAGCAATATGAAAGCCTCCTGATACACTTTTTTGTTACTGTTACTCATTGTGTGCTACATAGAAGTGTTTTTCCAAGGAATAAGCCTGCGAATACACATGAAGTGTCATGAGTGGCCAGTCATATGTCAGTTTTATGGTGCAAAGCCAGGAATAGAACTTAAATGGGTTCTTTTAAGAAAAAGACTTAGCTCAGAAAATTATCCTTCTTTATGCAGCCTGTGGAGACAAGGTTTCTTAGACATGGCCATGGCCCTCAATGAAGATGCCGAGGACACAGGCAGTTCCTCCAGAGTCCGTGAAAAGGACCCCTGGAGCACAAGTCTAATTTGGCACCCCTACCTTTCTCCTGCAGCTTTTCCGTCTACTTAGCTAACCAGGTGGGTCAATGATGGCAAAGGGAAAAAAGCATCAACAGCTTCAAACGTAGAACTTGCTCAAGCTCAATGCATTTTTGGTGTGAAGTTTTTCCCTTATCATTTATCAAAAATCAGAGAATTAGCAGTAAAAAAGCAGCTTATGAAGGCTTGAATATTAGCTAGGATGGTGTGGCATAGATAGGATAATGATTATGAATGTTTCTGGTGAAGGTAGTGGTAGTAGAGTGAATAATCAGAGTTTATATAGAGATTAAAAGACATTTTGTTCCAATGCTAGAATTTTAAATCATCCCAAATAATTCTTGCGTTTGATAGTCTATGCACATTGAGTGACAGTGCTTCTTGATGCTTGCTTCTTGCTTACATCATTCTTATGCAGCAAAATTCACCTGTTTAATTTCCCTATTTCTCCCGTTCAAGCAACTTTACATTCATCATTAGAAACCTCGTAGATGAGTTCCAGAAACTTGCTGATGAGATTAAGGGGCGGCGTGCACCCCATGCTTAGATATGCATTCAAGACCCTCATATCTTGCAAATGTTAGAAATACACCTGCTAAGCAAGTTCTTGGTGTCATACAAGGTTATTTCCGAATTTGCCTAAATTTAGAAAACAGCCAATTTAAAACATGTCAAGCGATATCGCTGACAATACACACACATTCCAACTGAACTAAATTCAAATTAATATAGCCCCAAACGCAGAATCATTGGCATGATGCCATTCTTTCAGTGGAATAAAATCTGTCCTGCGTTGTAAATCTGGAATCCTTTATAATCCAGACTACGAATTACCTCATGAGGGTTTTGACATAAAATATGCATGTATTTATTCCTCGTTTTTTACTTTAAGACCCGATAATGCTTAAACAGCAGTGAAAGAACTGAGATCGCAGTACCTAATACTTTATATTGCCCCATAAATCCGTTTCTCTGCCCATCGCAGCATTTGGCACTAACAATTTTTGACAGAAAATGTGAGACAGAAGGCACATAACACTTAAGGTGGTGCTATTCACTTTGATTGTATGGGAACAAAACCCATAATGTACATGTTATGGGCCCACGTGTCATTACCTTTGAACAACAAAAAGGTAGGGAGTTCGCGTTTCGCAAAACTGCATGGAGGTTTTTACTGTGCGCAATTAAAATAAGAATCCTTCACAGCTGATACTATATACATTCTCCACAGCTTTAGGTCATACAGGTGCACTACTTTACACAGAACACACTCTTTTACCTCCTGACTGCCCACACTCTTAGGCAAAGTTACACCCTTTGGAATGCCCCTTCTGCCACACAACCATAATCGTCATCTGCCTTGATGCGTTTCTTTTCTTTAATGCTGCGAGCCCTGTACTTTCCAGTAACGAATGGCATGCGCGTTATCAGCATGATAGCATTCCCGACAGGAAAGTCACGGCCGTGGAGTTTTCAAGAAAGGAGACGCATCGAGGCAGATAACTATTATTGTTGTGTGGCAGAAGGGACACTCGAAAGGGTGTAAATGCCTAAGAGTGCAGGTGGTGATTCAGATTCTTCAAAGGTGTTTCATTGTATGGGATGGCACATCGCGCTTGACTTATTTGCAGAATATTGCATTCCAATTGTGTCATATGAGATAAATCCATTAGAGAGCTTTAACTTGCCCTAAATTTATTACAGCTGTGTACTGGTAAATTGGCAGCAGCTTGCAGTGCTTGTGGAAAAACAATTGTAACTGCCATATCATATGTAACTGCTAGTGCACAGGCATCGGCAGCAGCAATGGTTAGGGTACACTTGTTTCTTCTATTCTGGGGTATGCATCCTCCACCAGAAAGTATATTTTTCGTCTTCCTCTTCTACCACATTGGAATGTGAACTGGGGTCTATTTAGTAGGGTATACTCTTGCATAAACTTCATGAGCATTTATTCTTGTCTGTGGCACAGATCATTGTTGCTACGACTGTAAAAGCAGGGTGCTTGTTTACAGCACCCGTACGGAACAATCTGTTAATCTTTAATGAACAGTAAGGATAATCAATATTCGAATAATGTTTAGTAATTTTCAACAAATTTAGCACTCTTTGCTTTCCACTGTGGTGTTTTTCAAACTCTAATGTTGGCACAAAGTTTGACTGCAGGATGCCATTTTGTATGAAAGAGTGCACCTGTGCGCATAACACCTCATCAGCAACATTCTAATGCGTGTCATCAGCTTTCGTATGCTTTGGTCACTACCTCACAAACCAGCTGCTCCTCTGTTAGTTGGAATGTAGCATTAATGTAAAGCACATTTGATGTTCTAACAAAAAGCAGTGTGCCCTCTTATCCCCTAATTCTCCTACTTGATGCTTAGTGTTATAATAGCATTGGTTGACACCATGAGAGTCAGTGTGGTGTTTAATTGTGTCTGGTGGGGTGGGGGGTATACATTAACCTAAGCAACTTTTCCAGACGATTTGAATCAACTTTGTGGAATGCTGGTTTTTTTTCAATCACTGTTACCAAGTTTCACATTGGTTGTGGCAACAAGTATAATGTAGTTCGCTAGTACTCCTGCCAACACATAATGTGCAGGCATCTTTGTTGAAAGAAAGACCAGCTAATGGTTTGCCAGGAGCTAAGGTCCATTTAGGCCATCAAATTTTGAGCTTACACCAGCGGAAATAACTGGTGAATGAAAGCACATCCAGAACTGAACATAATATTTTCTTTCATTATAATAGTGCTGAAGCTTTGAACTGCATTTGAACTGACTTGTTTAAAAAATGACCCATTTCCTTGTTAAAGTAAGACAAAGGTTCCACAGGAAGACAAAAACTTGAAGCCGTCAACAGCACCATGAATATAAACAGCGCTCGACGTTTTGCAATCTTGCATCTGGTTATCATATTGTCCGTCACATTTTTTTCCACAGGCTGTTCTTTACTGTTTTATGGTCATACCCAGTTTAATTTTAATGTCCCTACTTTTTTAATATTTGGTTATTATATCTATTCTTCATCGGCTTTCAACAATGTATATATATTGATAATGTGCCTTCATTTACCATTTACAGTGATCTTAACCAGATGCATCTTGATACAAAATTTATTTTCCTTATATCTTCGTTTTCCTTTTCCAAAAGTGCAAACTGTGTATCTTGATACCTATTTGTCTTCTGGGTAGATTAGGTCTACTGGAATAATGACTGCTTACATGTATACATCGTCTTTTGTTTTGGTCACCCCTACTCTTTGCAAGTACTGACAGCAGTGCTCATACCCGCTCCGTCACAAATCACCACTGCTAAGCACACCCTTCCTTCGTTTATTTTAGCACTTTGGCTTCTCTTCACCTATTCTATGCACCAGTTTCTTCTCCCCCAATGAGGCTAGGGGCCAATGAGCTATGCACAATCCAAAACAACACAGCCAAGGAAAACGTTTGCTACCCTAATGACAAGCACCTATGTCGAAATGTTGGCTACCGCAACATCCCTTGTTCCAAGAATGTTGGTCTACTTACATGTTTTTCTAACACAGAAATTACTGCTTTGTCGTGTTCTGTGATCACGCTTTTTTGCCGCTTTCTTTAAGATGGATATTCACGAATAGTATTTGTTTCTCCCAACAGCAGCAAGTTTATCCGTGCAAGCGTTTGGAGTCAAGAACAACTTTGACCAAGAAGTGCAAGACGAGTGATTGAAGAAAATAAAGTTGCTTCTGTGATCTAAAAACTTGAGGACTGAAATGTTGCACCTCTTTGTATATATGCTATGCAGTGCATTCATATCACGAAGTGTTTTATCTCTGCAGCAATGTCAGTGTGTTGGCAAGACAATTTTCTCAATGGTGACCTGCTGCTTTGGCTGTGAGCTGCCTTCATGATATTTGCATTAAGGGAGATGTACTATCATGGAAAAATGTGCCCTGGAAGTGCGAGCGTTGACCAAACTGCATTTCTGTTCAAGACCGCTGAAAACAGTGGGTCACGTATGCACATTACGAACGCAGGTAGTAGCACGGCTGATCCCAGCAAATAGTGTACCATAAAATTCGGTCGACTCTCGCACGTCCTGGGCAATTTCGTCCCCGATTGCACATTCTTCGAACAATGGATATGCTCTGCAAGATCAAATACGGGAAGCACCTGTACTTTAACGGATATAGTACAGATTTAGCATACGGAGTCTTTCGTTTTCTGAATACGGCAAGCACATGTATTTTAACGGTTGTAGTACAAATTCAGCATACAGTGTGTTCCATTTTCTGAATGCGAGAAGCACCGTACACTAACGGTTATAGTACAGGTTCAGAATACTGTCTTCCGTTTTCTAGATACAGAAGCACTCGTATCTTGCATTAGGGTCTCCCTTCTACAGTTGTCCGTTCTACGGAAATGACCGTTCTTAATTTACGGAAGACTGTTCGGTCACAAATTAGCAGCAAATCTTCTGTAAAGTAAGGCAATTTTTTTTACAGTGTAATTTTAATAAAACCGTTAAACGAAATTTTGATCGCGCTGTATAAATCACATTACAAGTCCAGAGGAAACAAGTTCGTCATGCCAGCGTATTCGGAGTTCTCTGTCAAGTGTTTCATCTCGCATTTGGGAAGTAAAAAAAAGTGATGGCGTTAGAGACGCGCATGTTTTTCTTGTGGCAGTCGTTGAATGTACATGGCTTGCGGCGGCGAACTTTGGAAGCAAAGACGCCAACTCTGTTTTTCAGCTTCTTGAACGAGATGTGTTCTGGACGTGAAAGTAAAAATTTCTAGCAACGAACCTGTGACCTGAAGTGGCAGGTTTCGCATTTGGGCGCAACAAAGTGTTATAAAGCTCCGTTAGCTTTCTTCCTTATCAATCCAGCAGCCAACTCTCACTGAAAGTGTAATACATGTTTTAAAGGTGTTCATAGCCCTTTGCCCGAGCTTCTAAAGTTGTTGTAAGTGTTCACTGGAGCTCCCACTGCCACACAATATTTGCTCTGCTATACTGCGGAACTAGGATGCAGCCCACGTTATGCAGTTTGAGAATTAGCCCTTGACTTGCAGCCGATAAACAGCATAGATTGTTGACAAAGTTTTATCTCGGAAAACACCGCTATCACATCTGCAACAAGACACGTACCGGTGTATCATAAAGAAAAGCTTCCAGACTCTTCGTGAGCCAAAGGTGCCGGGTATGATGCCCTGAAGTGTCATATTCGTGCGAAAACGTATGAATGCGAAGTCCGCGTTCTCCAACTAGTAGACTGGCCTTAAGACGGCAAGACAGCTAGAAATTTTGACAACATATAAGCCAGTACTGAGAGGAAAAACCGAAAGGCTGCATTAAGAAGTCTTCTTCCGTAACATTTTAGCAGGGATGAAAGCAGAAGATTGCGAGGATGTAGATGCCCATGCAAATCAGCAATATGAAGGCAATCGGCATTGAATATTAAGAAGTAATGAAGGTTATCCCCGAATGATGATGATGAAGACCCTCTGTCCTGGTTCGTATCCAATAAGGGGGTAGGCCAATTATTGGGCCGCAGGAGGCAGCACATGAAAATTCTCGTTTAAAGATAGCAAAAAAAAATTTATACATGACAGAGGAAATATTGGAATAACTAAGAGGCAGACAAGCGGCAGAACCAGAAAAAGAATAAAACATGATGACTACTTAGCACCAACAAATATCAGCCACGACACTGGAAAACCGTAACGAAGTAATGAAGAAGTTAAGAAGAAACACGGTGAAATGAAGATGGAAAGCATGTCTTTCTGTATAAATTAAGTCTAAGAAGGGCGACGTGGACGATATTTAGTAGTGCACGGGGCTGCACTGTTTACGCTGCGCCATCGTAAACGACGTACTACATAATACAATGTTATGGGTGTTGTAGCTTAGTCGGCCAGGCGAGCTAGTGGGCCAGCGTAGACGCCACAGCGCATGTGTGGTACGCTGGGGCGGCGAGCGTTTTTACGGAGCGCGTCGCTAGCTCACTGGTATCCTCTCCCCAGCGGAGCGAGCGCAGCGGACCAACGTTTTTGCGAAGCGAATGGTGACCACTCGCACGAACAGCGACATCTCGTCGGCCCCTCCATCCGATGCGGCGCTAGCTCACCTGCATGCGAAAGTGTTTCCGCGGTGTGCCAGCGCGGTAGAGTACCTTTGTATCCTGCGAGAGGTTTGAGCAACAAGGCCCTTCGGTGGCGATTTGAAGTGGGCAACTGCGATAGAAAACCTGGAGCTAGTGCTCGGCAACGAGCTGACGCTTAGTAACCATAACTCAAGCCTTTTGCGACTCGTGGAAAAACAGAGGGATCAGCTCTAATGCTGTGCTCGTACGAGTGAGGGATCACAGAGCCAAAACTGTTGCTTTTGCCTGACGCTCCACTACCGTCTCCCCTCGCCCGCTGGCTCGTAATCCCGCTGAGCTACAACTCTCCAATTGCGGACAGCTCCGTGTCGCAGTGAAGAAAATGCTACGGGGCAGGGGCTTCCACACAGGTGTTATTGTGCCAAGTTATCAACGTCGCTGATTATGGCAGCCTTGCACAGACTTGAGGGCGCGTCACACCAGATGCCTCGACAGATGTCACTGGTATAGGATTTGCTAAAAAAAGCGCCATCGTGACTCTGTAAAGTGCATGCATTGTTTTAATATAATATTCTATCCGCAAGTGTACTGAAGTACAACCTTACTGCTGAATTCCCGTAGCAGCGACTTTATTCAAAACTCTCAAAACAATTAATCGCTTCAGCTCGGATGTCCTTCCAAAGGTCCATGAAGGAAGACTTCTTTTCTGTCTCAAGAATTCGCTTCTCCATTTGCTGAAGGAGGTCAGGTGTAAAGTGCTCCTTCCAACCTCCTACCTTGGCCGTTCTCACTAACGCGTACCTGTTCTTGTCTCCTTCGTACCCTTCCTTGCAGGTAGCATTTCTTTGAATAATGAACTCGTCCCACTGAGGGTTTGCGCTGCCGCTCAGGTTTACAACCACCACGCTTCGCATATAATCAGGCTGTGACCTCTGCAGGAGCTCCTGAAGCAGCATTTCGTCATTGTGGAGAACAGGGCCATACTTCTCTCCCAAAAAGTACGCCAGTTTCAACACGATCTCTCGCGTGTTGTTCTTCAATTCTTCGTACGTAACGAAGAACACATTCGGCTGTTCCCTCAGAGCGTAACCCGATGCTACGTGTTCAAAGTAGTCCTAGTAACCGAAGTTGCCATTCAGGAATGTGTTCACGAACTCTTCAAACGTGCCATCCTGGAAATCAAATATACTTAAATTGCTCGTCATGTGGTAGAATGAGACGCAAACATCCCACGGATTGCGGGCGACATAGATGTACTTTCCTTCATCCGTCATATTGGTTTTGTCCGGGGCAAGGTGTGTAGCAAATGTTCTCAGTGGCAGAGACGAGGTCCAGTCCTTGATATCCATGTACTCCACGAAGCGCCATTCTTTGCTGAACTCGTCGTGCGTGGTCATCGGTTGCCCTTCCCTCAGGATGAGCTGTGTGATACACATTAACCAATGCGTTCCACTCTTCGGGAATGTATATTGCACAACGTCTCCTTTCTTCGCTCTGAATTTCAGGTTTTCCCCGCAGGGGCGTCTGCGTCAGCAGGCGTTTGGTGTGTGGCGACACCACGGACCCGAGCACACGAGGGTTGGACCCTCCCGCGTGTAGCCGTGCGCGGCTTAGCCGTGTCTGGGGAAAAGGGGATCCTGGGGGTTGAGCCGATGCTGGGTGTTTGGACCTTTAAGGCCCCCCGGCGGAGGCAACACACCCCTTTGGCCTCTGCTTCACATAGACGGCACCCCTGGACTGACCCACCCGGGGGAAATCGGCAGTCGCCTCTTCCTATCTCTTCCTCTCGAATCTTTGTCTTTATCTCTTACTTTTTTACCTTTCCTGTCTTCTCCTCTCTTCCATTTACTTCATTCTCCTCGGCGGCAAGGGTTAACCCTGTGTGGTTATCCAACCTTGGGTACACCATATGGCGCCATATACCATACACCAGTGGCGGCGTACGGCTGGCGTCGTGCAGACTTGCATGCAAGCTCTGCCGCGTCCCCTCGTTGGGCTCCGCGGTGGGTGGTCGGCGCTGTTGCCGAATTTTTATACATTTTCATGGAAACCTCTTTCCCCAAACTTCCTGATCGCCCTCAGAAACGAGGGCGCACCGAAGAGCTCTTTCAATTTTTCGGACGACAAGTCCACAACTTTCCTCGATTTCACGTCATTCACTCAGAAAAGCCAGACAAACTAGTGCGATCCATTTCCCCGTTCCTTGTTTCCAAGTCTTTGACCGAAGTTTTTGGTACAGGATATAAGGTGTCGAGAATGTCAAGTGGCGATCTCCTTTTGGAGCTCCAAAACCAGAAGCAGTATGAAAAGCTGCCGAAACTTGTCGCATTTGGCGAGACCCAAATAACAGTAACCCCGCACCGTACCATGAACACAAGCCGCGGTGTTGTCTCGGACGATGACTTGCTGGAGCTCACGGAGGATGAACTCTTGGAGGGCTTCAGTGACCAGAACGTTATCAATGTTAAAAGAATTAAGATCAGGCGTGACAGCAAAGAAATCAAGACCAAACATCTTATATTGACTTTCGGCTCAAGTATTCTGCCCGAGTCTGTAGAGGCCGGGTACATCAAGCTCCGTGTTAGGCCTTATGTGCCAAATCCGCTTAGATGTTTCAAATGCCAACGCTTCGGTCACAGTTCGCAGAGCTGCCGAGGCCGTCAAACCTATGCGAAGTGCAGTGCACACGAACATACTTCTGAAGCTTGCGTGAACACTCTCCATTGTGTAAACTGTGAAGGCGAGCACGCCGCATACTCGCGGTCGTGCCCGTCCTGGAAAAAAGAGAAAGACATCGTCACAATCAAAGTAAAGGAAAACATATCATTCAAAGAGGCACGCAGGCGGGTAGCATACTTGCCAAAGAAAAGCTTTGCCGAAGTGGTGCGTCAGGGGGCAGCGTCACAACGGCCTCCGGCGGCTGTCCGACCCACAGGCAGTGAGTCGGCAGCTACGCCATCTGCCCCCACGGCGGTTGCAGCTAGCGCTGCTCCGTCAACCCTGAATGAGGGATCATCGACCCCGAAGGTTGGCGCAGCCGAGGTTGCCCCGGCCTCCCCGGCCCCTTCCTGCGCTGGCAACAGCCGGCGCAGCCAAATCCCTCAGGAAGCCTCATCGACCTCCGGGCTGGTGGGCGCAGGGGTCTTGCCCTCCAAGGCGGGACCCTCTCTAGTAACTTCTCGCTCGCAAGAGCACGTGTCCGGCGCCTCACACGAGGCAATGGACACTACACCTTTCCTCACGGCGCGCCAAGCGCCTAAGGAGCGGCGAGGCTCCCTCGAACGCTCCAGAAAGGGCAAAACCCCGATTACAGGGCCTCGAAAGAGCTCTGTAATCTAAGACATCTTTCAGTTTCCGTACACACAGCACCAACTTACATTAAATATGGATACACAAATCATACAGTGGAACGTCAGAGGTCTTCTTAGGAACCTTGATGACGTGCAAGAGCTCATTCAAAAACACAATCCAAAAGTGCTGTGTCTACAGGAAACACACTTAAAACCAAAACACACAAATTTTCTTCGACAGCACGTTACTTTCCGCAAAGATCGCGATGATGCTATGGCATCATCTGGCGGTGTTGCCATTGTAATTCAAAAAAGCATAGCATGTCAACATTTACAGCTACGAACGGCCCTCGAAGCAGTGGCGGTTCGAATTGTTTTGCTAAACAAACTCATCACTATTTGCTCGATTTATATACCTCCACACTACAAACTAAGCAAACATGAATTTCAGTCCTTCATAGATGAATTGCCAGAACCGTACGTTGTACTTGGGGATTTCAATGCGCACAAGAGCCTGTGGGGCGACTCTCGTATAGATGCGCGAGGTCGTCTCCTTGAACAGTTCCTTTTTTCTTCCGGTGCATGCCTTCTCAATAAGAAAGAACCCACATATTACTCTCTTGCAAACAGAACCTTTTCGTCAATAGATCTTAGTATAGTTTCCGCGTCTATACTGCCCGAACTCGAATGGGAAGTTACGAGCAATCCTTACGGGAGTGATCACTTCCCCGTACTGCTAAGAACATCTAAAGAAAATGAATTTCCTCCACAAGCCCCTAGGTGGAAGATACATACAGCCGACTGGGAGAAATTCCGAACACTTACTAACATCTCGCTGGCTGATATGTCTTCTTTAGAAATCGATGCAGCTGTGGAGTACTTTACAGCCTTCATCATAGATGCCGCAACTAAATGTATATCACAAGTAAATGGATTGGCAGGCAAACGGCGTGTCCCCTGGTGGAACGATGATTGTAGGATCGCTCGTAAGAAACAAAATAAAGCGTGGGGGTTGCTACGCGCCTCCCCCACTGCGGAGAATCTTATCAATTTTAAAAAAGTAAAATCCCAAGGCAGGCGAACCCGCCGACAGGCCAGAAGAGAGAGCTGGCAGAACTTTTTAACAGGTATCAACTCGTATACAGATGAGGCCAAAGTCTGGAACAGGGTTAGTAGAATAAGAGGGCGACAAACATACTCCCTCCCTTTAGTAAACACACAAGGCGAAACCCTGCAAGACCAGGCAGATTCACTTGGGGAGCACTTTGAGCGTGTGTCAAGCTCAATCAATTATTCCCAGTCCTTTCTTAAACATAAAGAAATAATAGAACGTCAGCCAATCATACGGAAATCCAGGCAGAATGAACACTATAACCAGCCTTTCGGTATTGCCGAGTTGAGAGCTGCCTTGAACACATGTAAAAGCACTGCACCGGGACCAGACAGAGTCATGTATGACATGATCAGGCACCTACATACTGACGCACAAGTTACACTTCTTACACTATACAATACTATTTGGGCTTCGGGATACCTCCCATCCACATGGAAAGAAGCGATTGTGGTTCCTGTCCTAAAGCAGGGAAAAGACCCTTCCTTGGCGGCTAGTTACCGTCCGATAGCTCTAACTAATTGTCTGTGTAAGCTTTTTGAAAAAATGATAAATCGCAGACTTATACATTTCCTTGAGCTCAACAATATACTCGATCCTTATCAGTGTGGATTCCGAGAAGGGCGGTCCACAACCGATCATATTGTGCGCATGGAAGGAAATATCCGCGATGCCTTTATACATAAACAGTTTCTTCTATCGATATTCCTCGATATGGAGAAGGCATATGACACGGCATGGCGTTACGGGATCTTACGAGACCTGTCGGAAATTGGCATCCGTGGAAATATGCTGAACACAATTGAAAGCTATTTGACAAATCGTACCTTCCGAGTAAAAGTCGGCAATGAACTCTCACGTCCCTTTACGCAAGAAACTGGTGTACCCCAAGGTGGCGTGCTCAGCTGCACTCTCTTTATCGTAAAGATGAACACGCTACGTGGTTCACTACCACCTGCCATTTTTTATTCCGTATACGTAGATGATATACAAATAGGCTTCAAATCCTGCAACCTTACAGTATGCGAAAGACAGGTACAGCAGGGCTTGAACAAGGTTTCCAAGTGGGCAGACGAAAACGGATTTAAGGTCAACCCCCACAAAAGTGCTTGTGTTCTCTTCACAAGAAAGAGAGGCCTGGTCCTAGATCCTTGTGTAGAACTGGGCAGACACCAAATTCCTGTCAGCAAAGAACACAAATTCCTTGGTGTTATTCTTGACTCTAGGCTCACTTTCATTCCTCACATAAAACACGTTAAAGAAAAATGTCTAAAAACAATGAACCTACTTAAAATCCTATCATACACAACATGGGGTAGCGACAGGAAGTGCCTGTTGAATCTTTACAGGAGCCTAGTTCGGTCGCGAATAGACTATGGAGCCGCAGTGTATCACTCTGCCGCCCCGAGCGCGCTAAAGATGTTAGACCCCGTGCACCATCTGGGAATCCGTCTGGCCACTGGGGCATTTAGAACAAGCCCTGTTGAAAGTTTGTATGTTGAGTCCGATGAGTGGTCACTCCATTTTCGGAGAACTTACATCAGCTTCAACTATTTTCTGAAAGTGCGCTCTAATAAGGAACATCCGTGTTTCACAACCGTTAACGACTTGACATGTGAAACACTTTTTCATAACAGACCCTCTGTGAGACTTCCTTTCTCACTGCGTGCAAGAGAACTTAGCACGGAAATGGATGTCCCAGTTCTCGACCAACGCCTAATGCCTCCAGCTAAGCTAGTACCACCCTGGGAGTGGCAGCTGATAGAATGTGACACATCCTTTGTACAGGTCACTAAACATGCGTCAGAGACACATATCAAAATGCACTTCTTGGAGCTCCAGTACAAGTACTCGTGCACAGAGTTTTATACAGACGCTTCTAAGTCGCATGCCGGGGTGTCCTACGTAGCCATTGGCCCATCCTTCTCGGAATCCGGTGTACTGCACCCTGAAACAAGCATATTTACGGCTGAGGCCCATGCACTACTGTCGGCTATGAAACATATCAGAAAATCAAATATTCAAAAAACAATTTTATTTACAGACTCCTTAAGCGCGGTAAAAGCCTTGAAGTCACACTGTAAACACAGAAACCCCGTAATTATTGAGCTCTATTCCCTCCTCTGTAGAGCGTATATGTCTAACCAGCATGTCATTATATGCTGGGTGCCTGGACATAGGGGCATCGAGGGTAACGTTCTAGCAGACCAGATGGCCACATCAATTTCATTGCATACAGTCAGTCCTACTGCTTCGGTCCCTGTCACGGACCTGAAGCCTTTCTTAAGAAGGAAACTGCGAAACCACTGGCAACGTAAGTGGGACGCAGAAGTAAATAACAAACTGCACGTGATAAAGCCACAGTTAGGTTCTTGGCCCTCCGTAACAAAATCACGGCGAACAGATGTCCTATTCTGTCGCCTCAGAATAGGACACACATTTGGTACACACAACTTCTTACTCACTGAAAATGATCCTCCAACCTGCGGTAGATGCGGGGAGAGGCTGACCGTCCTCCATGTCCTCCTGGAGTGTCGGAAAGCCGAATCTGACAGAAAGAAACATTTTCCGTTAGCATACCGGCAGCATATTCCCCTTCATCCTGTAATGTTACTCGGCCCAGAACCGCTCTTCGACACTAACGCAGTCCTAAGTTATCTGAAAGATGTTGTGTTGCATGTTGTTAGCCCAACATGTTCGTAGCGTCTCCTCTCTTCAGAGGATGGCGCTGCGATAGTTCTTTCGTGTAGCACGTGCCTCTAGGCCCTTGTGTTTCAAGGGCTCTGGCGAGGCAACAGTGCTCCAGGCAATTTTTACCATCTCATATATTTTCTATTCTGCATCATTCTTTCACGATGGATTTTAGTGTTCATAGTATTCGTCATCTGTCATCGCCATAATTTTATAACAAGTTAATTTTACGCACTTTACAGCGAATATTTTTAGGCCACTTTACAGCCAAGTCACATCTTCCATAATACATCGTCAACATTACCACTTGTCATGGCGCTCTTTGGCCAAACCTGGCCCTTGCGCCACAAAAAACCACACATCATCATCAATTTCAGGTTTTCTCTTAGCCTGTCTGCATTGATGTTTATGCACCTAGGCACTCCGTCTATTATTTGGTGTGCTGGTTGTCGATGCTCCATTACCTAAAGGTGTCCCTGAAAGAAATAACGTCAGTGGGTCATAATGAATGTAATATGTTTTTTTTTATTTCTTCGAAAATCTTTGTTTTGATGTAGAAGTCTTTTACAGATAAACGAAGTCCACAATTTCATAGTATTATTCTTGCGATTTCGAAGTTGAGGGCTGTTTGCAACAAGTCAGTGGTCTTTTAAGCTCACTAGATGATAATTTCATGCGTTCCTATGCAATGCTTATAGAGATCCTGGACTTGTGCTTCGTAAAAAAACTACACATTATTAGTTCGCAGAAACGCTGTCATACCAATTATCCTTTTTCTTGTAACGTTGACTGAAATGATCTCTCATAATGGCTGTTTTATGAATGCCGGAGCACAGCCTCTAGTTTACTTACAATTGCAGCTTTTGGCACAAGAAACCGAAAAGAAAATGGCTCAGATATCGCCACTCCACTTCATATGGCGATCGTTAACGCGAGGCACTTTTAGCAACGACAACTACCTATAGCTAACTGCTACACTTTGGAGATATTCACATTCGCACTCGTGGTCGGCCGACAGAGGTCGCGCGACAGTCGGCAACTACCGAATAAGCTCCGACCGACGAATTCGCATCATAAGAGTTAGTATTTTCATGGTTGCGCAGTATAAAAAACAGCGAACATAGAAGCATTGTTTAGCTTAACCATGTAAAAAAAATGAGGCACAACCCATCTCACGAGGACCCTGATGCAATTAGCATTCAAGCAATGTAACGAGAATGCACATTGTTAAATCACGACTAATTCACATCTGCAGTACATATTCATCAGATACTTCGGCTGCTGCGGCTATAGCGGCGTACACAGTACACAGAATTGACTCGCTTCGCAATGCCACGCGCTTGCCAAGGTCACCCATGAGCATGACAGCATGACGGCCGCTCTCTGACGACGACACAGTGACGACGATGGAAGGACGAATAATGGTTGACATCGATGGAACTACATAAGTGGTAAGATGACGACAACAAGATGACAGTAGATGGCTATCTCGAAATGACGGCGATGGCATAATGACAACCGGATGGTGAAGCTGGTATAGCGGTGATGGCAAGACTACCACTGCGCCATGGCAAGACGGCAATGGTATGAAAACGGATAATAATAATATTTGGGGTTTTACGTGCCAAAACCACTTTCTGATTATGAGGCACGCCGTAGTGGAGGACTCCAGAAATTTTGACCACCTGGGGTTCTTTAACGTGCACCTAAATCTAAGCACACGGGTGTTTTCGCATTTCGCCCCCATCGAAATGCGGCCGCCGTGGCCGGGATTCGATCCCGCGACCTCGTGCTCAGCAGCCCAACACCATAGCCACTGAGCAACCACGGCGGGTGAAAACGGATACATGACAGCGAATGCCTGATAACGACACAACGACGGTGGTAGCATAAAAACGACGACTTAATTTTGATTACGTGAAGACAGTGTAATTACTATAGAATGACGACGAAATAATGATTTCGATAGAATGGCAAAGGCTGTGTGATGACGACGGCATGATGCCATTTCGGGAGTAAAGACAAATGTATAACGAAAGTCATTGTAACGACGGCCGATTAACAGCGGCCGGATGACGACGACTGTGGGATAACGATGGCATGATGACGACAACATTACGAAAGTAGGATGAGGAATTTAGAATGAAGTCTATGGAATCTACCACGACGTATGAGAATAATGGGACGACGACGTCGTTTAGATGGCGGTGGCAAAAGTGATGGCGTTTCACAAGTGATGGCAATGGTAACACGACCGTGTGACGTTAACGGCATAATGATGATAAAGAGGAAAAAATGACCATGACGGGACGACAACGAAGGCATAGAAACAAATCTATGATGACAGTACAATGATGCCTTTGGTACTGCAATTTTTCGAGGACACTGACATGACGATGAGCGCATTACGATGATGGTGTGAAGACAACTGTATGGCGACGACTGTATGGCTGGATGACGAAGCGTAACGACGTAGGCATTACGATAGTCGGATGGCGAAACTGGAGGACCGACAATAGAGCGGAAGCAGTGGCATCAGAATTGTATGATAAAGAAAGCATGGCGACTGTATGGTGAACTAATGCATAATTTGCCAAGGTAAGAAGACTCTGTGCATGCGTTTTGTTTGTGGATTACTCATTGCCTTCGTATTTAGTAATAATTATAGGGAATACATTCCTCTTTCAGAGCACTGTATATGCCTTTTTGCGATAGCTTTTAGCAGTACCATAAAGGTAGCCTATTTAGGCAAACGCTGCAAGTGAGGAGTTTTAATCTTTAATGCACCGACTAGCACTAACTCCAATGGAGATATATAAAGAAATACGTGCTTCCTGACATGTTCTTTACGAAATGACATTCAGAGGATGCAGCTAGCTTACTGTGGTAACAGAACCAATATTCTGGTTGCGTTGCACCGACCAAGAATTTTGTCGCTCCGACCAAGAACAATGCTAGAACAGGAATAGAAAAGAAAGCATTTTCCTTATTTCTACATTCTCTTCCTTGGTTGGCATCCTGAATACTAAGCTAGCTTACAGCGCTCATTGAAACAACATTACGAAGAAATGATTTGCTAGTGAGTAAATCAGAATTCTAACTCTTCACCTTATTGCTTCTCACCTGAGTTTTTTTTCTTCGTACGCAGTAACTTTCGAGACGGAAAGGCTACTTGGTTTTCGTCTGCAATCCGCGGACCGCTCCGAGGGACGTGGCCTCATTCAATGTTTGCGCCGAGACTTGAAACCAATTAGATGGCGCCTTTTGTCTTCGGATGGCATAGATTGTGATGCGCACACTTCATTTCAATGATATCATTTGTGCAAGCGCGCTCCCGTCGGCTTATCAGCAAGGGTATAGCTGACGGCTGTTTTCCTGAAGACTTCTTTTCCGCAAGCGTCAGTCACGAGGAAATTCATTATCACTGCGTAGGATGTTGCCAGCGTGCTCTCGTAAACTACTGTGGTACGAGCTCTTTTGTTGTGGTTAGCTAACTTCTCTCGATATAACGTCGCCTATAAGGTGCTCGAACATCATTTACACAGTTTAACAGCAACACAACCGACAGCAACACAACCAACTTAGGCGCGATCGGCTTAGGGCTCATTTGCTGTGACGGCAGGATGTTATCGTAGTAGGTGCCATCATCTGTTACCACAAAATATGGTAGATAGCTTTCAGAAGAACAGCCCTCAGAGAAGCTAAAGCCCTCACTGGCGCGGTGACGAATGTACGATATTTGATTGTATGACGACAATGGCGTGGCGACGACGGTATCAAGCGAATGAAATGAAGCTGCAATGACAGCGATGAAACCACCACGACGGCATCACGACGATGGTATGACAGTGAACGCATCCCGAAGAGTGTATGGTGAGGTTGGCAGGAAAAGAGAATCATAAGTACTGTTGAATGACGACGGCATGGTTGCGTTGGAATGATATGAATGGAACGGGGATCACGGTTAACAACGACATTCAAGCGAGAACAGTATAACGACGGTAGCCGGACATCGTCCCTATAACATAAATCGAATGACGACGATCACGTGACCGCGAGAGCATGTTGGCGACTCTACGACAACGATGGCCTGACGGTGACAGCGTGATGACCACGGCGCGATGACGATGCCACATGCCCAACGGCATGGCGATATACCCAGTAAAATGGTGCCGCTAGGCAAATACCCAAAGAATCTCTAGGCTGCAATATCTCCGTTCTTCGTGACGGGCCCAGCACTGGGGACGAGGCCAATGGCGCAAAGCTGAGCTGATAGAACGATAGAATGTCCTTATTTCTGTTCCCTCCTAATGTTTGCAGCAGATTAATTATCTCTTGGAATGGAGTGCTATCGCGTAGCTGCGGCATTCGGCGATTCGTGTGGGGAATCAGCCAGACAGCTGTCAGACACAGAAGCCACCTTTAATGTCAGGGATCTGGCTTCAGACATGATCAAGCTGGCGTCTACGGCGATGCCACAAGGGGCAGTCACTTCTTAAGCATCTTTAATCTCATCAAGATTGTTCTATGCAAAAGACTCTCTGATATCGGCGGTATCAGTCACACCACATACGCAGACGTCATCACCACATGGTGCACGGGAGGCAGCGACGGACAGGTAGAGACGACCCTGCAAGAGGCGACTGATGCTACAGAGCCGTACCTCGAGCCCACGGACCTTCGGTGCTCGCCGCACCAAAGGCCCGTGTGCACAGAGGCCCCAAACCAAAGGGATGGAAGCCACTCGCCGAGTGCGAAATAAAACAGCGCACAAACAATGGAGGCTATATACCGAGGGTGGATGCCATCCGGATTCTCGGCATGATGATCGAGTCGAGTGGCGCTAACAACCAGAAAGTTTTGCGACTCTCTAAGGAAGCGGTCATTGCCATCAGACTAATGAGAAGAGTGTAAAACCGGCAGGAGGGCCTCGGAGAAGATACGCTCGTTAGAGTGGTATTTGCGTTCGTGTTGTGCCATTTCACTTGTGCCTTTTCACAACTGGCATAGGACAGAGCGGGGTAAGCTCAGCTGATTAATCAGGAAGGCTGTCAAGGGAACTTTCGTCCTACACATATACACGCACATAGACCGCTTACTTCAAAACTCGGCGCGTATAACGCGCACATTATTTTTTTCTTTAGGTTTTGAAAGCCGCACATAATTCGACATATTTGTCATCGCATTTTAACAGCAAATCCAGGCGTCATTGAAACCGAACATCACGGGAGCATAGAAAAGGAGGCCTCTATCATATGAGAACGAAACACTTCATCACGACAAGAGCGATGAAGTTGGAAACCGAACGCCTCGGCCAGACGCGACAGCTACTGATACATCACGCTTTCCCTGGAAAGCATGTGTGGCCGTGTGCCGTGTCAGGATTTGTTGCGGATGCTTTTATTTAAACTTTGCCCCACACTTCTTTATGGGGCATTGTCGTCTGACGTCCAGCAGGGCGCGCTCAATGTTATTGCTCGATTGAGTTCTGAATTTTGATGAATATTGGAAATGAAGTGTCATTTTCAAGACATTTGACATATGGGTGTGCATGAAGATGTCTCTCCCTACGAAATGTGCTATTTAGGCAATTGACCCCAAGGCACTAATAAAAAAGCTCATTGATGAAAGTTTGCTGGGCATTCTTCTGAAGCTGACGTTATTAGCTGAAAAGTAGGTCCGTCTCGCCTTGAAACTCGGCCGCAAGTACGCGATGTTCGGTGTGCGCAGAGCATTTTTGTCGATATTGTCTTAAAAATGAAGCGCCTTGCATATTCATGATTGTATTGCGCTTAGTATCACACTGACGCTGCAGCACGAACATAAAAGAAGAAAAAGCCAACGTACGTGGCGCAACCTGCGAACTCCTTTAATACCTTTAAAATTACGCCTATCTTCATGGCGATAGAAGGGCGGGAGGGCGTAGGTGTGAAATATCAGATACGAGAAGGTGGCGACATGTGATGGTGCGGTGGGCACCCGTTGGCCCTTGAAAACTCGATCTCAGATTCGATGAGCGTGATGGACTTAGTGATTATGCATTTCCCTTTTTCTGTTGCTATCACAACTGCTTCTCATATTTCACGCTGTCTTTTCGTTTTTGCGGTGCCAGCGACTTTGTTGCTGTGTAGTTGCTTAGAGCATTTGCATTGCGCAGCCATGTTGGTAGGCACTGTCAGTAGCTGGACCATGAACTTGTGCTGCATGTTTCAAACAGTGTAAATGCTCTCCGCGACTAGATAACACCGAAAGACATTGGCACAGCACAAACAACAAAAGAGCCAGAAATATGGTAAGCACTTCGAACAAACATGTAGAGGGCGCTTAAGCTTCGCCTTTCAGAATGGAACGCGATAGCACTCAAATATCTCTATTTCTCACGCTTCCCGGCAACTGCAGCTTATGTAACCGTAATGTTTACTGGGAAACGTTGGCCGCGAACACTATGCGCGAAGGGGTGCGTTCTCTTAGAAACACGGCCTCTTGCTTGGGCCGACCTTCTGTTATTGTTTCGCACGTTGAATAGTTTAGTCTGAGAAGATTTAGCGCGAAAGTACGCCCTGTTGGTGTTTTCGTTCATTGCATTTGTTTGTGGGCTGTCATTCTCAAAATACCGGGGAATAACTTTGCAAAGAATGTAGTGCAAGTGTGAACAACTTTAGTGATAGAAAAACAACTACAGTGCCGTGCAGATATGTAGAGCGATTTTGGGCACAGGACGCTCGGCGTCGAACGCCGGCACCGCAATTTCTGCGACACGGGGCCCTTGGCGCTATCACGCCAAAAAAGATAAGCGCGCAGGCCCTTCACGTTTATCGAAATTGAGGTCGAGTTTGCCGGGGCCAGCGGGCGGGGTGGGCAAGTCCGCTGTTCCGACCGACCGCATGATAACATGGAATTATCTTATCATATCTTATATAGCAGCAAAGCGTTACCCGCGTTATCCTCTAGCTGGCTTGGAATTTTCGGGAACTTGTTCTGCGCTCACCCAAAAACAGTACCGCCACCTAGCGGCCGCGCCAACTCATACGGACCTCATACTGGAGATGGAAATGGGCTTCGATTTTGTGTTTCCGCGTAAAAGAATTATGTTTTCTCGTGGCTGTAATGTCTGCAGCTTGTGTTTAGTTCGTACTTTACAAATATTCTAACGCAATTTACTTTGAGAAATTCAGTTAGTTCAAAAAAGCGCTTCCGCTTGGCGGAAAGCCAAGAAGAATAAAGATATATGGCACTTCCATGCACGTGCATGCACGTGTGACGCACGTGTGCGCACAATGTATTTGTTTCACCCCTCACCCCCTTCACTCACAATTTACGAGTATATAAGCATGCTTGTAGCAGTGTTAAACGAGTTGGTAGGTGTGCCACGTACGTGCTCTTTTTGTTCTTTTGTATTGGTTCTTTATTTCCTCCGTCCATATCATACTAAGCGCAATACAATCATGGACGTCCACTAAACCGACCTGTACATTGCTTTACTAAATATCTTGCATATAGCACTTCCTCCTTAATTCCATTCAGCCGATTAGGCGGTCTTAAATACTGCTCGAAAGAAGACTACTTGAGCACACAGGTTGCATATCTTGGCGACGTGAACAGCCACATTTGAAGGGATGGCCACTTCACTGAGCTTCTTGTTTGCCTTGTGAACACATATATATTAAAAATGATAATTTATGTTAATATATTTATTGTATAACATGTGCAAGTTTTCCGGCTGCACCCATGTCGCCTTCCTGTCACGTTAAGTCCTAAATATGCGAAAGCTCACCGCATGAAAGTTACGTGCACACATTAAAAGCGCAACAATATACCAAAAAAAGGATTTTTTTTAAATAGCCGGACACAGCCCTGTTCGGAAAGGAATACAGGTTGTCTGCCTGCTGTCATTCGGACATTGACTTCGCGGGCTGCCGCGGACAATTAATTTATGTGCGCATAATAAACAATTTCGCATGGTAGTGTAACGTTGTCGAACACTTTCGACACATTGACGAGTTTGCTCTGGCAACTGTACTTCGCTGAGGATCTGTTTTAGCGGCATTTTGCCCTTCGGTTGCATCCCGCTGCGATTTTGGACGAGCCACCACAAGCTAAGCAAGGGGAAGCGTGGTTATTGCAGCCGCTGGCAACACCCTCCTATTCCGGTTGTCTACTTTCACTGTTCTAACTCGACCCTACCGGAACCCTCACCACTGCTGCATGCTTCTCGCCTCTCGTGAGCCGAATGGATAAGAAAGGGCTGCCAAGCTGTGCAATGCTATTTATTTTGAATGCAAAGAAAAGTGACCTCCTATAAACGAGGAGCGCGCTTGATTGACTGGTTCAAACAACGCAGTGGGTCACCGCCGGATGGTTACGCCCGTGGTCTCATAAATTTGACGTGTGATGATTCTGGAATGAAAACACATTGGAATACGTTTGCGTTATAGTGCCCCTTGGTTTAATTTTCGTGGCTTGTGGTTTGAAACGTTCCTGCGACCAAAGAACATTTCTTCGCTTACCCTCACGGGTTTTGCGTGGATATTTGCTGCTTTCGTCTGCTCAGGCGGTCCGTATCTCGGCTGACATGCTTATGGATATACATGTAATGTTGCACGATTCTCCAGTATCGGGCATTGTGCAAACTGGCACCCGATTTGGCGCGAATCAAGTCGACGCTGGGCGGCAGATGATGTAAAGTTAAGCGCGGACATGAGGTACAGCAGAAACACGTCGTCCTAATATTTCCATCATTTTTATTTTTTTTCTTTACTTTGTTGTGATCGATCCTTTGTTGTGATACCGTCGCCATCGTTCCACTACGTTCATTTTGTCCGACGTCACTGCATTTTCACTTTGTCGTCATAACACCACCGTCGTTTGACGTTATCATCCTTTCGTTGCTTTCCTATCTTTATCAAGTAGCCGTCGTCATTTCATCGCCATCGCTGTTTCTACGTCGTACAATGATCGTCATATATTCGTGGTCATGCCATTGTCGTGATGCTGTTGTGGCCATTCAATTGTCGTTATTCCAACTTCTTGATCTAACTGTTTTCAGGCCGTTGTGTCACGTCATCGTTGTAATACAGTCATCGTCGTCCCATTAGCTTCATGCCATCTCTGTCACGCCATTGTCATCACATTGCCCTGCTGCCATTTTCGTCACATCGCCATCCTTGTTACATTGTCGTCATGCCATCATGGTCGTTCAATTATCGTCATTCTATCATGGTCCTTGCACCGTCATAATGCTGCCATGCTTATAACGTTGCCGTTATCTAGAAGTAGCCACCCATTCTTGGTCACATTGCCGTTGGGATCACGTCGAGTTATTTAGATCTTTTTGTTGGGGTATCGTCATACTATTGTCGTCACGCTATCGTCGTTATGCAGTCGACTTAACGACAATAACTCTGCCATTACGGCGTCATCGTCATACCTTCGTCATTACCCCAAAATTGTCATCCCATTGTCGTCACGTCGCGTTCGTCGTACCGTGGTTGTCGTTCCCTTATCGTAATTCTTTCTTCGTAATTCCATCGACGTCATCGCGTCCTTGTAATACAGTCGTCATCATTACATCATAGTCAGTAAGTCTCCCTCATTCAATTATAGTCACTGCAGCGTCTTCAGGCCATCGTCGTCATACGGCTTGTTATGCCGTCATGATCGTTCCGTCATCTCTCATTCAAGAGTATTCTTCCTGTCGTCCTCACGCCTTCGTCAACATGCCGTTGCTGTCAAACTGTCGTCGTCGTATTCTCAGCGTCAAGCTGCTCTCATCATACCGTCATCGTGATTCCTTCGTCGTTGTGCGCGGATGGATGGAGGGATGTTATAAAATCAAGAGCTTGGTGGCGCAGCCCACCACCCCGTTCCAAAGGGGATGCTCATACTGCCTAATGTCCTACCTAGGTTAAACAATAAAAAAGAAAAAAACCACCATGTACTACCACACCTAAATTTTCTGATCCTCTATAGCGAACATGCTTTTGTACGTCTCCGAATTTTGTTGTTTCCCTACTCTTCTTCCACCAATCCTCCAATCACCTTTTTCTAATGCCTAATACCGCGCATGTTATTTTTCCCCTGCTTCCGCTGAACCCAAGGGCTTCAAGAAGGCCAGTGGTGCCTAATTCAACCGCTGGGCAGACGACTTCACATTCTAATAAAACATGATAGTTTCCGTTTCCCTACCTTTGCCGCACTAAGCACATGCTTCTTCTTCCTTCTTATATCTCGCATTATAGGTGCGTGTTCTAAGGCACCCCAATCTCGCTTCGAAAAGTAATGAGCTTCCCTTTGAGTTATCATAAATTCTTTCTTTCCTGATTTCGTTTTTTTCCTCTAAAGTAGTTACTCATGGCAGGTTTATTTTCCATTGCTGCCACCCATGAGATTATTTCAGCCTCTCTGACATTCCGCTTGACCTTCTTTGTTTCTGTGTTGCCCACCCTACAGGCCGTATACTTGCTGGCAAGCTTCTTAGTTCTTTTCCTCCACTGTGAATCAATGTTTTTCCTGTACAGATACCTTAATACTCTCCCAGCCCATTTAATTTCTTCCATATTCCTCAGCCGTTCTTCATACTCAATTTTACTGCGAGCTTCGCTTGCTTCAAAACTAGTCCAGCCCATATCACCCTGCACAGCTTGATTGTAGTCTTGCCGTGAGCGCCCAATGCGAGGCGACACACTGACCTTTCGTTTCCATCGAGTCCTGATTGTACCCCTGATTTAAAGCAAACAGCCGCATTTCCAAATATAAGTCCTGGAAACACTACACCTTTCCACATACCTCGGAGCACCTCGTACCCCAGATCTTCATGTTCGAGCACTACAGTTTTTTGTTGCGGTAGGCGCTAGCCACTGAAAATTAAACAAGAACAGCGTTCCCCAGAAACTCCAACGCCAGCTTAGCTAAAGCCGGTGGCTGCAACGCTTGGAATCTGCAATATTCACAGCGAAGCTGTTTTACTCTAGCCCTTGTATCCCCTGCATGCGTCCCTGAGGTGGGGGGGAGGGGGGTGGCTGCCCTCTCCGGCTCATGTCCGTGTCGGCGACAGGAATGCGAACGCCCATCCAGGAGATTTTCTTTTTACCTTGGAGAAGATAGGCAAATTTCTAATTAAACAACGCGACTAGCAAGCAGAAACTAAATTTTTGCAGCGCACGTTTCAGTGCCAGGTTGCAATTAAACTTGATGCTCCGGCAGTTTAAAGGCGCTACAGCCTTCCATCCACGTACACTGAAAGTGAGCGATATATTTGCACAATTTATGAAAGGTAAGACAGGTATTTGTCAGATTTCATTCAATTACGCCGTTCATAAAGGGATAAATTGCAGCGCAAGTCACAATAATAAGAACAAATGGACGTTACGCATGTCAGACAGATGGGTATATCATATGACAAAAGAAAGCAAGCTTTGCGTAAGTTGAACTAATACAGGTCATGTTTGATTTAGTCACTTCCTTTACAGAGGCACAGCTGTCAAAGTATAAAAGCTGACATCCTAAGGCCAGGAATAAGCGAGTTTTGGCCTAACAAACAACAAAGCGTAATTAACTGTTTGGTATCCTATTACAGACGTGAATACGCTTTGCATCTAGTTCATCTTTTCGCGACGACAGGAAAAAAGCGCATAGAAAACCACAAGTCACCTGGAACTGCACATATACATACGCCCATTTGTACGCAAGCATGCCATACAAGAAATCTGTACAAACCGCCCCACACTGCCCAGTAAATGCAGAAGTGTCCGCAGCAGCAAAGGCTGTTCGCTGAAATACAACACCAATATGTTATTTTGCTTTGACGCGCAGCAGTTCCGAAACGATAGGTTTTGGCGCTTGCTTGTTGCAGATGCTTCTCGTAGCCAATCACTCGAAAAAAGAAATGCAAGTACGGTCCCACCAGGGCTGAATCTCCGCATGGCTGTCATTCGCTGTTTTAATGCAGACGCTCTGTGAACGCTAGCGCCAAGGTCCCCTTCAGTTATGGCCCTATGAGGGTGACGCTTTTGCAATATGGCGGCGCACACCATTCTTTACGTTGTCATGGCAACAGGAACAGGAGCCGCGTGGCGCCTCCTCACCCTAGTAAACACCCCTTAATCTTCGTAAAGTACTGACACTCTCCTCCTCTGCCGCAGAAGACCTTTCGCAGAGTGAATGCATGCATAGCAACGCAGTGCGCTTTAGGCTCTCGCGTTGGCTTTCTAGCTCCGCGTAACTTCGTATACAGCATAGACTTCATATTCGGGCGGTTATACAAATTCAGTTACGGCAGCTTTCGTTTCATTTTTTGATAACTATTTCTTAAACAAGTATCTGAAGGGGTGTTAACGCTGTGCGTTGACGACTGCGAATGTATCGCGTGCCCTACAATTAGCTACGCACAATTTGTTAAGCGCGTTACGCAAGATCTTGTTGCGAATGGTTGTATATAACACGTTTACGATCGAATGCCAACATCATGACTTCCAGCAAGCCCTCAGTAGCCTAAAGAATCCGCGCCGCCCTTACCATGTGAATTCGCGGTGCGTATCAGCTATGACGTACAAAGGCTGACGGAGATCGGTGCTCTGAAGGTTCGATAGTGTATTACAAGCTACAGTGCCACGAACGTGCGTGCTTGCCATTCTAAGCGTGCGCAAAGGCTCAGAGGTGGGCGCCGGTGCTATTATGTTTCTCGTGTCTCAACGTCAACAGAAATACCGCAGCCGATCCTCGAGTCTGGACTCTGCGTACTTAAGAAAGTAAGATAAGTTTTTAGCATTCGTGCGTGAAGCTGGAGCGCGATAACAATGCATAACTCACTCTCAAACAAGACCATAGTGGGCTTGAGTAAATTTTTTCAGGTTAGTGACTTATCACGAATACCACTTCATCGTGGGTTGGTTCGTCCACTGACTAAGTGACGTACTTGCCGCGAACCGAGTTGCACTGAGATGCATGTACTGAGGACGGTTGCGCTCTCTCCGAAGTAACATTTGCGAGACATGACTTTATATAGTGAAGTCCTGATCGCGCAAAGGATCGCCCCGCCATGACGCGGCCGAAATTGCAGCAAGTGAAATGATGTTTTATATAGGTTAAAAGGATATGAAACGACATTCGAGTTGTAAGTTAACAGTTTATTTGCAGCATGGATGCATTACAGATTTGCCTTTGCAGTCACAAGTACGTGTGCATAATTACGCTTAGCAACATAGGCATTCTTCGCATGCATGAGTTTAACAAGGGCAGGATGCAGTTTTTCAAGTTTATTAAATCACATTAACTACTGAAATGCTTTCATTTAAAGCACAATAGACAACCACTGAGCATTGCTGATAAAAAAATAAAATAACACAGCTGAATTTACAGCGAACGTCCATATTTGAGAAAGGCAGCCCGTATTCAGAAAAAGGTAAGGTGCTTTTTCATCAATTCAAAGTGGGATATCTTCAGGGAATTTAAACTAAGCACTGTCTACAAGATAACTAGCAACAGGTACTTAATCACAACGTAAATATAATCGGAGGAAAAATTACAATGAATAACCACTAGGCAAAAAATTTACAGCCAACTCTAAAGGCTCCTGAGAGCAAGAAGCAATAAAAGAAACTACGTGACATTAACTAAACTCTTCTCACTTAACGCCAGTTGTTGCCACTTGGTTTCCCACACTACGGCTACCACACTTCAAGTTTGCACTTTTTGAAGCTGCGCACTTATTTTCCTTCTTCAAAATAATGTGCAACCGTGTCCTGAAAAACACGTTCAACAGCTTCCTCTCACCATCATGACAAGACGGAAAACAGTTTACCGACTGAACATTGTTCAGAGCAGAGGCTTCTAGCTGTGCAAGAAGCACTTTATTGGGCAGAAGGCCTCGGCTATTTGCACGAAACAAACCCTCTGCAGCTTCCAATAAATGTAGAACTGCTGGCGAAGGCATCACCAGATTAATGTTGTTCGTGTAGGATTTCATCTGTGTCGGCATATTAGCACTGTTTGATTGCATTGCTGCCTTGCACTCGCTACAGCACACTGTGTTTTTCATTTTCAGTAAATTGTTCACAACGTACCCAGGTAGTAGTCTAATGATTCTTGCTCGGCATTGCTCAGTGCAAGAATGTCGTCAGGAAGGGCGACAAACTCTGCGCCTTTTGTCTTCGAACTGGCCTTTCTATCTGTTTTGTCTAGGCCTACCAGAAAAAATCCATCATCGCTGGCATAGCTGCTATTCTTGCTAGGTTTTAAAAACTGTTCCATTGTTGCAGCTCGAATGGCACACCGAAATTCAAGGGGCCTGGGCAGTGGGTTTTTTTAGCGCAATGTGGAAAACAGATTTTCTAATGCGGCTTGCCCGAATCTGCTTAGGAGTACCCAGAAAAAGTCCTTTTTGTTCAAGTAGTATTCTTGCAGTTCGAGCGCAACTGCTGTCGCTAGTACTACTCCTGTCTGTACCGGCTTCCAAGTATTTTTCTTTGCACTGCCAATTTGCACTCTTCGAAATAGGTCAATAACAGCATTAAGGAATGAAACTGTCTCGCCGTACTTTTCCTCATCAAGCTTGCTGATGGCAAGCTTTGTTGTTCTCGATGGCATCAACTTAAACCACCTGAAAACAGTTTCGAAAAACCAAGCAGTTGTCAGAGCTTCCACGGGTAAAATTTTCTGAACTAGGAAATGAATTGAAGCTGCAGTGTCATAGTTAAAAAAATGAATAGGCAAGGCTTACCTTCAATTTTTCGAAATGTCCAAGATCTAAGCAAGCTGGCTTCAAATGAAGTGCAAGATTTAGATCAAGCTTCGCATCAAGCTCTACAAGCATCTTTTTTGCTCAATCTTAACCTCGTTAGACGGCAAGTAATGGTCAGTTACAATATCACTTGGTAAGAAAAATGAGTGACCTCTTGTAAAATGATTGCGAATATTCTTTAAGAGATGCGCTACATCGGCAACAAAATACAACCTTCGACTTGTATCATAGGGGTGCGGGCATGAGACGGAGGTTTTGCAGTATTTGCCGACAATTATTCCAAATTCCCTCCAAACACCTTGGTTACCACCTCCCATATCACCGACCATTGCATCCACGTTGATGGAATTTTTTTCACACGGTTCAATTACCTTCATGATTACGTTCTTAACAGCACTAGAACTAAAAGAATTTTCCGGGGAAATGGTATGCCACAGTCTGCTTCCACCGAGTGGTCACACCCCCTAACATGAAAACTGGCGCATGTGTAGCCAAAGCATCCTCTGGCAGTGTCTCATCAGCTAACGGAAGGGTCGGCCTGCCAATTACAAGGCCGGTCGATTGATCAAGAGATAAACCTGGTGTGAGTTGAATCTCGTCTGGCATTATGACTGCGTGCCGCTTGTGGTCATCCATAGGCTTAACCTGAAGCTTAACCTTAACCTTAACCTGAAAGCAGATATGTAGAGAATATTAATACTATGTATCATGAACGCTGTTATACACACTTACTTTAAGAGCAACACACTGCAGAATGCCGTGAAGCATGCCTGGAGAAAATTTGTTTTTTTTCCAAGTGCCTAATAGTGTGCGTTCAGATGGTAGTGGTGTGCAAAGTTCCTTTACAACAGAATACCCACAGGCACCACAGGACAGTCTAACCTTGAGTTTTTTTAATTGTTGCTGGAGACCAACACACACCTCTCGTCGATGACTTTTCCATGCACTGGAGTTGGTCACAGGCTACAAATTGATCAATTTGTTTCTTCAGGTTGATGTTTTCCTGGACTGCTTTGTTTTTCTTTCGCTGTGTAAATGCCAGGCTTCTCTTTGTACTTTGCAGCTGGTTTTCTAATTGCCGTATCCTCTCCTGTAGAGCACCTACATCATCCGGAGAAATGTACTGGGCCTCTGGAGGAGCTCGTACAGGTAGACTGTCAGTCATGGCATTTGATAGAGCTATAAATGAGACAACATTAGATATCAGCAGTTACAACAATTCAGCGTGGAATAAAAAGAAAGCAGGAGCGAGGCATACCGACCCTAGAATTGGCACTTTCACCGCCCATTTTTCTTAGCCACTCCAATCTGTGACACTCCCCGTGCGAAGATTCAATAGTACAGGTAACACTTGGGGCAGCTGCAAGTAGGAATGCATAAGAAAATCGGTGAGCTAACTATTCATTGCAGGGATGCAAATTTCTAAGGAACACAACCTACAGCTGCTGTCACACATTGCAGCCTGTGAGTCATGTCTGTTCGGGATACGTGCACTGGTCAATGACGCTGTTGACAGAGAAAACTTGGACTTTAGGGGTAGCTATACACAGGTGGCACAACACAATAAAAATTTAACCACAATAGGAGCTGCAGCTTTCAGAAGGAGGTAAGCACCCGTATTCTTGTTCATTAGTGAAGCTCCACAAGGCACAAATAAATATTTCCTATACACTGCACATCACTTTACTACTCCAAGGTTTTCACAGAAGATGTAGCACATACATGCCTTGTGAAGCGCAACTTCACATTGACACTACGGCATGCAGGAATTGCTGAATGTGAGAAAGAAATAGGTATGTGAAGCAGGGTTTCAGAAACCAAAGTTGCTGAATACACTACATGAAGCATTATGTGCAGTGCGTTCAGGCAGTTCCTCATCAAGGACATCTGCGCTGTCTGGACTGGAGGCCAGCGCTGCTGAGTAGATGGAACAATAAAGGGACAGCGCATGAATATAGCTACACACAAGCACCACAGCAAAACAAATGTAGACTCACATTCACTGTCAACCACAAGTGCCTGGTAGTTAAAGGGAGCCGCATCTTGTGAAGACACCTGTGGACCTGTAATGATGCCATAAATCCAGAAAGTACAATGGCTTGTGCAGTTATATTGCAGTAATATTGTAACAAACTTGCAAAGAAATGCTTCATATGGTGTTATTGTTACCAAATACAAAGCAATATAGCAGCACCTAGTTTAGGGGTGGCAGCTTCCGAGCAGAGCTTGTTCTCAGAATATGAACTGTTGCAGGATGCTGCTGACATAGAAAAACATCCCACACAAATGGTAAGCCATACATGCATAAAACATAAATGACAACTTACATTCAAGATGAGCTGCAGCTGCGAGTAGGAGGTATGCACCCACATTGTTGGCATTGGTTTCTCCAGCAGCACTTAGCATAAAAAAATGGATGGAGCAGATTAATCGGCGTCCTCTTTATAAATACGTCATTTCAAGTGTCATATGTACCCTGCCAGTTGTAACCATACATTTTATTGTCGTTGCCAGTAGAGGCAGCTGGGAATAGAAAATATGATACAAGAGTTGTAAGTGAGCAAAACAACAGGTATGCAATCTTTATTAACTGCAATGAAGTTGCAACGTTTGATCGGAAAAATGTGCACAAAGTAAATCCAAGAAACTAACAACTCACATTCATTATCAGTCACAGCTTCGAACGTGAGACTTGAGCCCGTATCTTGTACTGAGCTTTGAAGGCCTGTATATGATGCATTGAGTAAGCATAAGCAGCAATGATACCGCATTGTTGCACAGAAAGTTGCTGTGCTTACAGCGCAAGGAGGGCTCTAACACATCATGGCTGACTTCTGCAGCTGAATACCCCCCAAAATATATTGTTGGGTAAAATTAGTGGGATGTTAAGAAGCTAAAGGTAAGTTTTCGTTTATTCTACACGTCATGGCTATGGTGATGAAATATCGTTCAATGGAGGGTCCTCTGAAGAACGTTCATTGCACGACAATAGGGCACCTGAATTGTAAAGAAATGGGTTAACCGTGATACAAAGTTGCCCCTATCGTGCAGCAAAACGAACAGAGTAAAATGACGGCAGTTTTCTTTCTCTCTTTTTTGAGGGATTACCTCTGTTACGTTCCGAAGGGGGCTTCCTAGGCTTTGGTAGCTTCCCATGTATGAACATACTTGGTAGAGCGTTAGGTGTAATTTCTTAATTCCGAGCTTACTCAAAAATAAAGGCTCGAATTGGTCCTCGGTGAAATGGCCCTAAAAGGTAAGTTCAATTAGACAACTTCGAATAGAATTCGGCTGATACTAGTTATTTGCACTGCACCTTAATGTAAACGAAATCGCCAGTGCAAGACCGTGTCTCGGCCAGTAGACGCGACAGTTAAAAAGATATGTAGAAAATATTGACAATCACTGGCAATGTAAGAAGCAGCCGAAACCTTCGGGAAACCTGTTCGTTCTTTATTAAAGGAATTATGTGCTTGAAGGCGGACATTTGGTACAGTCGTTGACATTTAGGCACCATTTATCGTCTCGTTGCGTAATTAAACGCAACAGCCTCAGTGCCATACAGCATGCGCGTCTCAATTAGACACAGTAACTGTAGAGACTAATAGTGCAATGAACCAGCAAGCGAATGACTAAACGAGCGTGCGAACGAACGAGCAAACGACTAAGCACGAACGACGACTAAATCAGCCAGGGAACGAGCGGGCGAACGCACGTTTTCTTTGCGAGCGCTCCACCGCCGCATGTTAAGCTTCGCACACTATAAAACTCACGCGAATTACGCACATACGTCCCAATTGCCTATGATACTGTCACGAATGCACCGCGTAACACGGTTTTGGGAGTGGACGCACGCTTTTCATCGGTGCCTCTGTATCGCAAATCTACCGGGCGACCGCCAACGAGGAACCGGGTGACCGCCAACAAGGAACCGGGCGACCGCCAACGAGAAACACGAACAAATGAGGCGAACAAACCTATTCTGTGTTAAGAAGGCTAGTAAGCAACCACAAAAGGCAGACAGCGGCTCTCCTAAGAGAAGCTTTCATGATCGAGACTGAAATTTTGTCCAAAAGACTGCGCTGAATCTTACAAATTTTGTAATCATGTTATCGCACGCAGCTTCACTTGCCCGCGAACTCACGCTGGTTGGCGCACAAAACGATTAAGCGCACCAAATAAGACCAACGCGACCACTTAGTGCGTATATAAACAAAGTAGACGTTGCGTAAAAATCGCGTTAAAGCATGCAGACAAATGACAACATGCCCAGTGAACTGTGCAATACCTACTATGTTACTGCCCGCAACAGAATATGCAAGCCTGGCACACACTATACTAAGAGAGACAACACTTACCTCGCTTAGTCGCGTGGAGGATGTTGGTCGGAAGTTTTCCCTCGCGATTCGGTGAAGCCATATCTTTCTTAACTTCTCGCGCTTACTGGACGGTATTGCGAATAGTTTCTTGCCTTTGCTAAAGCTATTCTGGCATCCGAAGGCGCAGCAGTCCATGTTCACAGAAAATGACGTGAAGCGACGTCGCACTTGCCACAAAACTTCCTTCAAGGCGTTCACAAAATCGCAACAATGCAGAATAGGAACGCAAGGAATGCCGCCAACAAGCGCCGCTTCTCGAGCAAAGATGGCAGTGAAGCGCGACTGTAAACAAACGAAGCCGGCGCAAGGGGCCACGCGATACCATTAGGCCAATAGCGACGCGGCGTCGGCTTCGGCCAGAGCGCTGGAGGAGGAAGCGGCATTCTTCAAAGCGTGGCACTTCTTTACGAAGTTTAAGGGGTTTTACACCCTAGCGCTGTTTGTTTTTCCTTTTTGTTTTTATTATCATGACCCGCCCGCTCCTGTTCCACCATTCCTCATGCCGCGCGCACCTTTAATTTTGTTTTCTTTTTGCCTCTCAGCGGCGCGCATCTTTTTCTCGTGCGCGCGCCCTACGCTAGGCATCGGCATTGTTCGCGAACTGGCGTATGATGCGCCGTGGGTTATTTGTGCGTTTGCACAGAGGCAGTCTGGTCCATACTTTGCGTATACCCGCATATTCCAGAACATATATAAATTCCACCTCGAACACAACAAATCTTTGACCTCGTTTTAGACTTACGTCACCGATAACAAAGATTTTCGCACAACGGGGTATGAGAGACGTTCAGAAATGAACATAGGCGAAAAATGCATGACGTGTACTTGACTACTCAACAAAAAAGCTCATAGAGTGACATAACAATAAAAATAATGCTCTAGAATACGCGAAGGCCGTTTCATCTACACAAATAAAAAAATATATATATTACCCCAAACACCAAAGTGTGGAAGGGCTGATATGCGCGCATAGAGCTTCTGCTACGCTCACTGAGATATTGCACAAAAGAGGACGACCTCTATGACATGATCATGACAACTAAAGAAAAGGAAAATTCACTGGTGATGGTAAAAAGAATAAAACGTAAAATACCTAAGGAATTGAATAAAAGTATAAGATTATTTTATTGACGGCTCTACCAGAAAAAAACACACAAAAAAAGAACTTACCTATGTATACCTGCACAAAAGTATATGAAATGCGTGACATGTTAATTACTACTCAGTAAATTGGAAAAGACATGGCAGAACCAAAGTAACCTTGTATTGAATTGAGAAATACACATTTGCACATTATTTTGCACCTTATCACAATTTGCGTAGCGGTGGCAAAGGCGAGCAGACGCTAGTCAACTTTTGCAGCAACGCATAAAGAAATATTCGCAGAGAGGCATATTCCTCAATCAAAGAGCAGGTTAAATTAGTGAACACGACTTTTCTTTCACCACGAATGCAATGCTTAGCACAAAAATTACGTCACTTAAGGCACACTAAGTCATACCTACTGGGCACTCTTTTTGCAATAAACACGAACTGCAAAAAATCTGCATATAGGACACTTGAAATGCTCATGCTTTCCAGAGAAAAAAACGTATTTTGCCTACGTAGAAGGTTGTCCGCGTGGTTTTACCATCGGCAATTACTGAGTAAATTATTAAACACGAACAGTAATTTTTCAGTTGTTGGTATGTTTGTAGAACGGGGACACACAGAAAAAGCACTGAGGGTGGAATGGAAAGCTAGGCGAGTTACTGAAGTTGCAGAATGAGAATTGGCACATAAAAAGACTAGTCATAGATCATGTGACAATGAGGAGGAACATCTGTTTGTCAGCTTTCTCTGCCGGTAAGAAGGAAGTGTAGCACAATCAAGGCGCAATGACGTCCGAAGTCTCATGGAGCGCACACATGGACAAAGCCGCGTTCACATACATGCACCTTCTGATGTCCTTAGGTGTGCGCGCTCACCTGTTGTCTTTCGGCACGCGGAAGAATCTTGCAGGGCTTGTTTTTTAGGTATTCGTGCACCACTGCACGATGCGCACGCGTTGCGAGTCGTCAAACGGTGAAACATCGCGGAGCACAAGCACTCAGCCTTAGACAAAGGATTCAGCAACAGTGGACACTTCCGTAAAGGCCAGCGGCCGAATCGACTGCAGCGCACCAAGCCTCCGACATTAATACCTGAGCAACACTTCCGGTTTCTGGCGTGCGCGTTTTGAACGCTAGGTGCTACGCATTACGGCGGCGGCGCTCATCGGCGCGGTTTTTTTTTTCATTGCTTTTTGGTTCTACAGCTTAGCCGCGGGCAGTCTTCGTGCGGAATCCTTTCATTAGGTAAACATTATTTCGGACGATCTTTACAAGCCTCCATCCAATATGTTCCTCATGGAGTTTCATAAAGAAGACGCAAGACGCCTTGTGAAATAAGGAAATGTTTATATTGCTCTATATGAATGCTCGTTGCTGGCTTTTTGTGCATTCATCCAACGTTGTGGGACCAGGTAATCAGCAGTAGTTGCCGTACGAAGCTCCACCGGGCTACGTCAGCCGAAAAAAGTAAATTGCAAGCATGTGTCATTTTGGTATTAATACATACTGATAATACGTGTAGAGGCGAAACGTGCGAAAGTGGTGAATGGGCGGCAGTGCAAACAAGAGTGACTCGCTTTTACATACACGGCGTAGAAAGATCGCGACTCATCCCACACAATACCGTACTTACCACGAAATCATTCGATTTGCAAGCTTTCCCCTCTTTGCGGGCATTATTACGTACACTTTAAAGGACCACGGAAATGGTTCGGGCAAATTTTGTAGAGGCGTAGGCTACAGCTAAAGTAAATCATTCGCACCACAATTTGTCTGAATCACATCATATTACAGAGTTACGGACGACTACATGTTACCCTCCTCCATTCCTCCATAGTTTTGCATTTTCTCCTCAACTGATGCGCCGAGAGATCGGGGCCTATAGCTCCGCCTTCATTGGCTCTGCGTGATGATGAGACGTAGTGTCGTCTTCTTAGGGTTCTATACGAGCGAGCGCGCGAAGGCTCTCCAACCTCTCCGGCAGCTGCTTGGCAGTCGCCGCCAAGCGAGAGCTGTCGAAGCAACGTGCGTTGCGAGCAATCTGTCGCAGCGCTGAACGTGTCTGGTATTTCAGTAACCACAGGCGAGCTGGGCGTTTCGACGGATCGCTGGATGCATAATCTCAAGCTGATGAAGCAAATTAAGCGTAGACGCACGTGAGTGGTCTCATCGGTCTGCACGTTCAAGCCAACCTGATGACGCAGGTCTTAACCAGCCAAACATTGAGCTAATGTTGCTTCGAATCAAGTGTATACCATTTTAAACATTTACAAAAACACCATGTTAGCAATTACGCTTCTGCGAAAAATTTATGCCGGTAGCAAAGAAGAATACACTTCGTTACTTCTACTGTGTTTGGTTGAGGTCTATGCCACCAGGTGGCTGCACCGTGCGCATCATTCACGTTTTTATTTCTGCTCATCCCGTGAAACGGCATGATCAAGCGGCCAGCACCTGTCCCCTCGCTTGTGTTTACCGAAATACCGCAGTCGCGAAACGCTATTGTGGTAGTAATCCTCCGGTGTAAAGTGGCTGTCGCAAACGCGCAAGACCTATAGTCGGAAAATTAGGTTCGAAAAATTACCGATGACACGCCCTGTGCAGCCAATCGGATAGCTCGCCCTATTGACGTCGTTAGGCAAATGTACGTCCAATGGGTAGGGGCGGCAGAACATTCAGCCAAGTACTGTGCTGGGATCGGCAGTGATGTACATGTTTAAAACCCTATAATAAATTATGAACTTTAGGAGTCGCACTTAGATGCGTCAATTAATGATCAGAAGGACCTACTCTGACTCAGCGCGTTGGCTACAAGCAAAGCGTTTGTACGCTACGAAAACACTGATGTGGCCACAACGCAGGCTCTCAACCAGACCATGCTGGGCGGTCGCAGAAATCCTTCTAGTCACACTCAATCTTCATGAAAGTTTTCTTTTCCTTCATCATCGTGTCTGGAGGTTGGAATATAGGTTTGTACTACCTTTATTTCAGACCTACTATTCAGCTTTATTACTACAGCTACCCTCCCATTATTGATCTAGAATTCGTTTCTACATCATTAGCCAATCTATTTTAACTGCCGACGCATTGTACAAGTCGCTCTTCACTGCCGCAGCCGCTGGACTTCTCCGACGCGCTATTCTCCTGTTTACGACCCTCGTCCCTCTAGCGCGTCCTTTTCCTTCGCTCCTTCTATGCCCGCCCCATCATCGGACCCTGTGACACCTTTGACACGACCCCGCTACTCCCGCTCGCATTCTCCCTCCCGCCGTCAATCTCATTCGCCCCCGTTACGCCGTGCTCCTTCTCCGACCTACTCGCCGTACCCCCTACCGGAAAACTAGACAGTGCAGCTTCTGGAGGTGAAGCTGCAATGACGACATCGGCACAAAATCCTCGCTTCACCTTGCCTACGAACAAGAATCTTTGGACGTTTTCATCGACAACGTTCCTGTGTGCGCATTGATTGACACCGGGGCGCACGTGTCCCTTTTGAGTCAGAACATTCTTCGCCGTCGGTTCAAGAAATTGCTGACGCCTGCCCCGAACTGAGTTTTACAAGTCGCCCATGGAGGGACTGTCACTACTGTTGGCATGTGCTCTGCACGAATCACTATCGCTGAGAGACACACCGTCGTTCTCTTCACTGTCATCGAGCATTGTCCTCACGAACTCATTCTCGGTCTGGAATTCCTTGCCAATCATTCCGCCCTCAATGACTGCTCCGCCGGCTCACTTCACCTTGACTTGCCTCTTCTTGCTGACACTGAGGACTTGCCTCCAAGATATTTGAGCTGCATGGATTTTATTCGCCTACCGCCTCACTCTGTGACAAACGTCGATTTGTCCTCGCCAGCTGTACCTGACGGTAATTACGTGGTCGCACCAATTCCGGCCGTTGTACTTGCACATGGTGTTACCATGTCGCACACTGTGCTGACAATTGCTTGCAACCGCACCTGCCTTCGCCTTGTCTCTTTCACGCTAATCGCGCAAGTTCTGCCTCACGGCATCTCATTGACTATAATTAGCGCTTTGCAGCATGATGAGGTCGAGCTATTCACAGTGCAAGATCGTTACAGCTCAGCCCATACCGTGACGTCATCGCATGGTACTGACGTTGACATTGAGAAGATGGTTTCCTCTGACCTCACACCTGCTCAAGCTGAAGCCCTTTGCCGCGTTCCTGAAGGCTATCGCGACATTTTGTGGCTTTGAACATCGACCTTTAGGTCAAACGATCGTTCTGACCCATCGCATAAATAGTGGCGATGCGAAACCTGTGCACCGACGTCCATATCGTGTTTCTGCACCGGAACGAGCTGCTATCCAGCAGGAAGTGAAAAACATGCTTGAAAAGGACATTATCGAACCTTCCTATATTCCTTGGGCTTCTCCCGTCGTACTTGTCAAAAAGAAGGATGGAACGTGGCGCTTTTGTGTAGATTGTCACCACCTGAAAAAAATCACATAAAAAGGACGTGTAGCCTGTGCCACGTATTGATGACGTTCTAGACTGCTTGTACCGTGCCACCAATTTTTCTTCTATCGACACACAGCCCGGCTACTGGCAGATATCTGTCGACGACATGGACCGAGAGAAGACTGCATGTTACCCCTGACGGCCTTTCTCAGTTCAAGGCGATATCTTTTGGTCTATGTAATGCGCCCACTGCCTTCGAACAAATGATGGACTCTGCTTCAGGGGTTCAAGTGGTCCACCTGCCTCTGCTATCTGGACGACATTATCGGTTATTCGCCCACATTCTACACGCATTTAGACCATCTTGCAGTGATTCGTGACGTGTTCTGCCGCACCGGTCTCCAGTTGAAGTCGTCAAAATGTCACTTCGCTCGCCGCCAAATAACCGTCCTTGGACACGGCGTGGATGCCAGCGGCGTGCGACCTGATCCGGACAAAATTCGCGCCGTTACGAAGTTTCCTGTTATGAAATCTACCAAGGGCGATTTCCGAGGCTTTGTGAAGTATTTTACGACCATCGCACATCCCCTTACCGCCCTCTTGAAGAAACACGGCCCGTTGTCTTGGGATCCTGACCATGCCGCATCTTTTTCGCAGCTCACTACTCTCCTTACCACGCCTCCAATCCTGGCCAACTTTGACCCGTCTACCTCAACGGAAGCTCGAACTGATGGCAGTGGTAACGTAATAGGGGCAGTGTTAGTACAACGCCAGCCTCGACATGATCGCGTTATAGACAATGCCAGCCGACTTTTATCACCCGCCGGGAGCAATTACGCATTCACAGAGCACGAGTGTCTCGCTCTTGTGTGGGCTGTTGCAAAGTTTCGTCCTTGCTTCTATGGACGCCAATTCTGTGTCATCACTGATCACCACGGTCTCCGCTGGCTATCCTCACTCAAGGACCCCACGGAACGACTCGCTCGCTGGGCGTTACGCCTGCAAAAATATGCCTTCTCTGTAGTATATCAGACGCGACGCTTGCACCAGGATGCCGATTGTTTGTCCCGGTACCCCATCGACGAGCCGGCTGATGCGGATGCCATCGCTTGCGTTTCCTCTGTGTCCCAGTTGCTTCAAATCGGCAACGAGCAACGCCGCGATCCTACATTACGAGTTCTCATCGACCGTCTGGATTCAACGCCTGGAGACGCCTTTCTCCGGATGTTTCGCCTCAAGGAGGGGACATTATAACGCCGCAATATCGATCCACACGGCCTTGACCTTCTGCTCCTAATTCCATTACACCTGCGTTCGACAGTCCCCGAGCTACTTCACGACGCTCCCTTGGCTGGACACTTGCGAGTCTCGCGCACATACGACCGTGCACGCCATCGATTCTTTTGGCCGGGTCTCGCCCGCTTATTGCGGCGCTACGTTGCCGCTTGTAAGCGCCGTCAGCGCCGGAAGAAGCACTCCGCATTCCTAGCTGGGTGTCTCCAGGCGATCGACATCACACCCGAGCCCTTTTTCCGTGTTGGTGTAGACCTTCTTGGACCATTTCCTCTCTCGGGCTCCGGAAATAAATGGGTCGCTGTCGCTGCTGATTACGCCACGCGGTACGCATACACCAGAGCCCTCCCGACAAGTTGCGCTACTGACGTTGCTGACTTTCTTCTCTATGACATCATTTTAATGCACGGTGCTCCTCGCCAATCACTCCCTGACCGTGGTGGCAGCTTTCTCAAGGCAGTCGTCGAGGACATCCTCCGCTCCCGCTCGACAAAGCACAAATTCAGCGCGTCCTACCACCCACCGACCAACGGCTTCACGAAGTGCCTCAACCGGACTATCGCTGACATGCTTTCGCAGTGTGTTGCGGCCAACAACCTCGACTGGGATCTTCACTTACCATATGTGACGTGCGCGTATAATTCATCGCGTCCCGACACCGCCGGCTATTCGCCATTTTATCTCCTATATGGCCGAGAACCCGCGTTGCCCTTGGACTGTTTGCTGCCCTCGGCCACATGCTCAGCCACTCAATACGCCCACGACGCGATCGCACACGCCGACCACGCCCGCCAGCTCGCCCGTACCCGTCTCGAGGCCTCACAGGAGCATCAGAGACGCCTCTATGATTGCCACCATCGCGACGTGCACTTTTCGCCGGGTTCTCTGGTGCTTCTCTGGTCACCCATTCGACGTGTGGGCCTTTCCGAAAAGCAGCTGTTGCGCTAGACTGGCCCATACCGTGTGGTGTTACAAGTGACCGATGTGACGTATGAAATCGTCCCTGCTGACCACTCAGCGTTATCGTCAACCACAAGTGACATCGTTCACGTGGCGAGACTAAACCCATATCAAACACCTTTCACCGCGGATGTGTAGAGTAAGCTGCGGGACGGTGCTTCTACTGCCGGGGGTAATGATACGGAACAGCCACCACAGTGTGGCTGCACTGAGACGAAAGAAGACGACGTGTGCCCGCTTGATATAGCGTCACCATTTCGACCTCTGTTAGCTCCCTTGTAAATAAATTGCAAATAGTATTGGGCATCAGCTACACGTAACACTATAAAAACTGGGTTTAATGACGTTTTTTTCCATGTTAGCATAACCACGTTTAAGTTTGTGCCAATGACATGTGTATTTTGTGACTGGTTGTGATTAGTGGTTATCTTTATTAGTTGTGGGACTTACACTGTATGTATTTCCTTATCTTTTTGTGTATATCCTCCCGCACTGTAATACCTGTTAAGGCGCTGCGGGTAATAAAGTAAATAAATAAATAAACTCACGAATCCAAAAATAAATAAAGTATAATAACTCTGTCTAGGATCTGCATAACCTCATTGCTTTACTCGTGGAGATTTCGGTGAATTTGTTTGCTTTTATTCTGATGGAGGATTTACTTTTTAAGTGTACTACTACTTTTAAAGCTGTATCTGCGTTTTTCCGCCAATTTTCGGGGGCTCGCAGCTGTCGTCTTGCCGAGTGGACAATTTAGGTCACCAGTTATGTGTCGCTGGTCACACGAATAACTTGGTGTTAGCTGCTGTCGTGTCGAATAGAAATCAACTTGCAGCAATGGGTATGTCTAACTGGGTTTGTGCCCTATCCCGGCCAATCTGCCAGTATGGCTATGTGCTACTGTTACACAGGAACAACAGAAACTTAGAACGAAATTATATATGTGTCGTACTAATTTATGCCACACCCTACTTGCCATTGTTAGCTCGACTACCATCACACATTGCCTTGGACGTCAGGACACAGACACAGTTACAGGAGACATGTGGTCCACTACTGTAGCTACCTCTATAACTAAAACCGACGCCTTAATTTATTTCAAAGATTCAGCAGCAGATTCAACAACATTGGATGTCCGTGTTTTTACTTTCGATTCGTGAGTCCATATTTTTTGCGTAACGTCCCATCAAGCATCGCCTAAGCAAAACAGCATATCTCTTGATAAACCAGGGCTACTCAGTATACCTGGTCTTTTCGCGATTCAAAGATAAAGGCAATTGCCGCAGGTCCTCACGGATTTCCAACACACTGAGCTATTTGAAGTATAATTTATTATTGCTTGATATACCTGTGAGCCAGTTGCACATCACACTGCTCCATTGCGAAATTCAGAAGGGAGGATGCAAAAGGAGCATACCGAAAAGATTTTGCGCCAAAAAAAAAACAACACACACAAGAAGAAAGACGACGACACCTAAAAGGAGAAGCAAAAGGAGAAGCACGAAAAAAAAAACACGCTCGGACGAAATTTGTGAAGGCAAATTAAAATTAGGTGGCGGGGATCCCTGAGTTTTTTACCTCTCTGTTTGATTCCTGTCATAACAAGGCTTCCAATTTTGAAGAACAGTATTGTTGCGCGCATGTTCCTCAGGCAAAACCCACTTGGAGTGCACTGAAAAAGTCAACCGTCATCGCCGCCTTGTGATGACGGTTATGATTACCAATGATTAAAAATGGACGCACAACAATGACCCTCCAGGAGAATCTCAGCAGAGTACGACCACGTTCTTCGGCATAGACTGGACCGATTTGAAAGACCGCAACGCTAACTAAGGCAGAGCAAAGAGCACATTTCTTTGGAATCTTTCATAAGCCATAGTGCACTCTTTCTATACCTAGTAGACGCTCTCCTTTTTAGATATATTTTTATTTCCGTGGGCATAATCGCTATTTCGTCTACCACAAGCCTCAGAAAAGCTGCAAGTACCATCACACGAATCTTGATGAATATGTTTATCATGTAAAATAATTATGCAGGCCCCCGTAAGGTTGCAATCGAGGCTATGCGGAGTATAACGCAGCTAATTGTCTATACGGGATTGTTTTCAGTGCTGCAAAGCTTTACCATATGAGCCAACTTGTTCATGTAAAGGGAGTGATAATGTGCATGACACGATTGTGAGTGTGCTATAGAAGCAAAATAACTACTGTTTTTACGAGCATGATTTGCTAAGAGGACCATTGAATGGGTGTCATTGAACAGCAGATTGCGCGAGTTGGTGATTTTCCATATTAATCTGAAACGCACAGTGTGTGTCCCCATTTTCGATCGTTGTTCTGCATCGATAGCATTGTCTTTAAGGAGCATGGAAGCATGGTCGCCTATTCGCTATCAGATGGAGGTACCATACAGAGAGGGTACCCATACACATCTGAAAGTAATGTTGGCGCTGAGCAGAATAGCAACTAACAGAATGGCCATGTGAAGGCTCTACTACTGCCTAATGGCTCTATATCAAGCTTGGGGTGCGCATACATACAGCAAAAATGTATGCTTCCTTTGAGGGTACACGGGTATCTGTTTTGACGACTAACGAAGCAATACAGCACGCAGACTCGACAAAAGTAGATCTCTTTTAGTCTTTAGCGCGGGGCAGTGTGGCTGTACACCAGCAGGAAAGACAGCTAACAACCGTGGCTGTGTGTTTTTTGTGTGATTACGTTTTACTTTAGGCTAATAAGTCTACCGATTCATCAATGTGTGCGTCTTTTGGCGTTTATACATCTGAAGTAAGGAATTCTTTATAGCTAGCAAGTTTATTGTTGCGCTGAGCTACTAACTAATTGCGCTGAGCTACTGCTGCACCATAGGCGCGCATGACTGATGATGCCAGGATACTGTGTGTTGATTTTCCAGAGTTCCACAATATGTTTCCATGTGCTTGGCGGCCCCTTGAGCATAGGTAACTCTTCCAAATCTGCAGCTGCTGATATAGTCAGCCATGCCTCTTTCCATTTCTTCACACCTTCCAAGTTACAGGAAATGTTCACAACGAGCTGCAGTGTGTAATTTTACAATCTATCTGTCGCCCTTTTCGTCGAGAAGTCCATGTACCAAACCATCCTGAATGAGGTCATCTTTTAGAGAACCACAGTCACATGTTCTTGCAAGCCCCCTCCTCTTGTGGAGGTTGGTAATAAATTACTCTATGCATTTTTTCTACCAGGTGACTGACAGTTCAAATTGGTGCTCTCAGATATGACAATAATGCAGAGAATATAGTCTGCAAACTTGGCCCTTTGCAATGCTGTAGTTGTGTAGCGATGTGTCGAGGAGTTTCAAAGATGTGGAAGCATTTGCCTTTTTACCTCATGTTATAGACAATAGTGCTGAATTGTGTTACCCTATTGTGCAGGTGAAGGCCACAAATCAGTTGGCAGCACTCCCACTTTGCAATACTCCGTCGCTGTACACTATTGAATCTGCTTGCTATGGTGGCGAAAGTGCAGCTTTTCCGGCAAGGCATAGTCAAATACATGAAGAAACTGTCTACGGTAATGCGTTAGTGCCACTGCCAGTTCTGAAATGGCCAATCCTTTCTCACTGATCATGGGGAATCGCTTTAGCTCATGCTTATGAAGGTTGGTTATTTTCATTTACGAAACCGAATGGCCAGTTCTCTCATTTTACGTAACTCAGGTAACCAATAGATCATGTGGCAACAGGATAAATAGGTATTGCGGTTTGAGAATTCGCAATTTCGAAAATGGCTCTGGCTTCACATAGTGGTTCAAGAGTCCAGTGCTCGTGTTATTGTGCAGGTAAAAACAAGAGACCGATTGGCGGAACTGTCACTTTACAATACACTGTTTCTAGTTTTGCTAGTGACCTGCATTCCTCTGCTCACACATTCTCATATGATAGCCTTAGAAAGTGACCCTACTACCTGTTGAGACTGTGAAACTACAAAAAGTGCGCAACCAGCTGTGGATTCCAACTTCTCATTAGCATACATTTTTATGAATGCGCTCTCCACTATTTCTTTCGGAAAAAAGGTCCCCACTTATTTCAGCAAAGTGCACAGTTTTATTTACTCAAGAAACTAGACACAGATTTTCAGTGGCCGATAACATCCTTGGTTCCTTTCATAGATTTTGCTAAAATTTCACAGATGGTGGGACAACAATGTGTAAGATTTAGGGCACGAATTTAATGCCAGGGCTTTTCTCTACATTAGCTCATATTGTGCAGTGCACAGGTCCAGAATGTCCCTTAAAAAATTGATTTTGTGTCACTGAAGCCAGGACTCTAGTAAAAAAAATTGAATGAGAACTCTCTTAAGTTCATGAATTCTTCAATCACTACATTGTTTGGTGTTTTAGTAAAGTGTATCGTTGAAGTATAGTTGTGTATCAGTTAAACACTTCTTTTGTATCTTATAAAATAATACATAAACGCATTTTACAACCAACCTTGTTATTCTCACTTGGTTATGAAATGTCATGTAAGCTCGGCACCAGGGTGCAACATGACAATCTATCTTTGTATTATGACTGGAGCAGGATGGAATATTCAAGCTATAAATTACATAGGAACAAGTGTAAGCTAATTTTCACTTCGTGTGTATTGCTATTTGCGGTGATTTTAATTTTATTATCAATACGAAGGTGCCTTCAGGTGTTGCAGCTAGGGCGAGAACATGCTTCAATTACGGGGGAATGCTGACATCCTGCAGATATGGTCGGTTTGCCCATATCTCCAAGCAGACTCGACTCCCACCAATGGTCTTGGGTTTTAGTGATTTAATTACCTCCCTCTTAATTAACAGTTTCCATATTTAACTTTGTCTTCATTAACACCCCACATCATGCTGACTCGGCTTCTCCGCTTCGTCTTCACGCCTTCTTATAAAGGAATTGAATGACTAATTCACCCTAAATATCCAAACCCCGTGGGTTCGACTCCGGCCAAAGGTTGAGGTTTCAACGTTGTATAAATTTGGCGCCGTAATGCCAGACATCGAATTTCCGACTCATAAGCAATCTGATGCTTTCGCCTTAATAGGTTTTAGAGATCACTGGCCATACTTGTTTTTCACGCGTTAACTTTGGCATCAGATCTTCATCGAAGTCAATTGTCTTATAGACGGCACACATTCATGCCTGAAGAGGCACAGCCGGACATCCTTAAGAATTTTCTGCATGCATAGCTGCTCTGGAGACGCTTGGTGCGTTTTCCGAACGCCAACTTCTTCGACTTCACCTGGAGTTTGAATCGTCTTTTTATTTCTCCCAACCGAAAGTGAACCATCACAACCCGCAGTGCGTTGAGCCCGAACCCCTGCCGAACCCATATATTTTTCGGTCAAAAACCCTCGTCGTCACCAAGAAAGCAGATAGTTATCGAACAGTTTAGTGGCTTCAAAAAAACTTTAGCACCAAACGGTTTGCGTAGACGCTAGTGGGCGTTAGAGTGTAGTAATATTAACGCTTCGCTCTTTACTTACCATGAAATTTTCGAACGCGATAATAATGAAATTACAACAATCATTTGCCATGACGTAAAATTCTTCACACGTAAGGAATCCCAATGAAAGTTGCACAACTTGCCAGAGGGGAAAACACGAGCCCACTACAAGCAGGTTCAAGTGTCAAGAAGTGAAGTATATTGCAACAGCGCTGTCCTTTTTAATTCTCAATGGAAGTGATGTCTGCCAAATTCTCTTTTGTAAAGCCCTGCAGTAATAGCCGAGTACCTCATTTCACAGTTCTTCCTTTCGTGCAGATAGGCATATTCAAGAACGCTAACACACACACGATCATCATCGTCACAACTATTTCAAGGGGCCATTGCTTCTGTCCGATTATTTCCGACCAACGTTCCCTGGTACTGCCCCATTGATGTGCTCTTAGAAACATTCCTACAGAACTCGTGGCGCAGGTGTACGTCACCATGATGAAATATCCACTGGCTTCACGGGATCCCCAAAGAAGCAAGGTGCAAATCTGGGCTAGCCGCTTGGACATGATTAGAGTAGCAGCGCCGGTAGAGCTTGGCAAATTAATGGCCGCGTTCCTTGCTTTCTGCTGTCAAATTTCTGTCTTTCCAAACGGTAGTTGATTTATTACGAAGGCATTTGTATATTTACACATCCAAGGGTAAATTTGCGACGCGAAATATAAAGATGCAGTCGAGTGGGCGTAGCACTGTCAAGGAGAAAGTGGCTCAAAATACACGACATAGAGCTGACTATGCTGTGTATTGCACTGCCTTATTTCGTCCGTGATTGGTCAACGCAAATTTTTGTTCGCTTACGAAAAAGCTAATTCAAGCGCCTCCTTCCTGATGTCTGCCCACAAATCCATAAACGAAGCTTTCGCTCCTTCCGCCTTAATCTTCGCCTCGAAGCGTTGAAGTTGGTTAGGCTTGAAGTAGTTCTTCCAATCGCCAATTTGGGCATTCCTCACAATGGCGTACTTTGTGCAGTCCCCACCGTAACCGTCCTTACAGGTCATGTTATTTCTAGTCATCATAACCTCCCACTCCTTGCTGCACAAGTTCATCACAATGACACTCTTCATTTGGCTGGGTGAAGACAGTTCTAAGATTCGGGATAGCAAGCCATTTTCACCGTCTTCTATAATCTTGGCATGGCGATCGCCAAGAAAGCGTGCCAGTTTTAGTACGGTCTCGCGGGGCTCCCTCTTGAGCTGCTCGTAAGTGAGGAAGAGTACGTTGGCCCTGTCTCTGAGAGCGTATCCCGTGGCTACGTGGTCAAAATAGGAGCCGTATCCGAAGTCCTTGTTCAAGAAGTACTCAAAGAACTCGTCGAACGTGCCGTCCTCGAAACGGTAGACGCTGAGGTTGGTGACCATGTGAAACAGCGACACACACACGTCCCAAGGATTTCTCGCCACGTACACATACCTGCATAAAGAAATAAAGAAATAAAGGATAGTACATCAATGAGTATCCCAAACTTCACTGACGCTCATTCATGCAGACTGAAGCACACAAAAAAACTCGTGAAGAATGAAACCGCTTTCGGAGTAAAGCGATAGAAGCCGCTTAACTTATCATAAGTCGGAGGAAAGAAATAGTGTTCTCGCTCTTCCCGAAAGAAACAGTCGGTAAAAAATTAGTAAGGTGAAGGTTAATCTAAGAAATAACATCGAAAACTAAAGGTTTACTATAACCCACAAGGTGAAGGAAGCTTCACGAAACTGTAAAATTTCAATCTGCGTAAAAGCAGCAGCAAAGTGCGAAAGGCTTTGGGCAAAGGTAAGTCCGACGTATTATAACTTCAACCTTCCTTACAGGTGCGTTAGGCGGCATTATTTTGTTATATGAAGCACGTGAACGCGCATGCCATTTGTTTCGGCATGCTTCATGCAACCACAGGTCCTAAAGAACGTGGAGCAGCTAAGTACAGCTTTCCCTCCTATCAACACTGTCTCGCTCTTCTTGTGTTGTGGTGAAGCGCGCCTGAGTTAACGCAGCCGATCCCCTTAAGTGATTGGTTTAAATACATCTGTGTTTCAGCTGTTCGTACATTTCCTAATTACGAACATGTCGACGTGGAAGATGTGTTCCACAAATTAATAGAAACTTTAACTATTTTAAATATCAAAGTGAACCTCTTCACCTAACTGCCAGCTCGGCTGACAAGCCTTCGTGTCACCTTCACTTTTCGATCGCGAACATGGGCGGGTGACCTTGTCGTACCGCGTTGTTTTGATGCTCTTTTCAGGCGGCCTGTGGTTTAGTCATCGCACTTTGCAGACTACTAACAATGCAAAAACTTCGAAATCGGTAGCGCGTGTATACGGCGTCGTATCAAACGCTCAGCTTCCGCAGTACACGTTTAAAAAACACCTTTGGCCTCCTTTGTTTGTGCGGAGATATACTTTGATGCTGCTCCATTGTGAAATAGTGTGTATTACTGGGTTTAGCGCAAACATGAGTCAAAATCTAAACGTGCAGTAACCCAATTCAATTTCAATGAGTGACAGGGCGTGTGAGGGCTCGCTTTTCTTACAAATAGACGTTTAAAAGTGGTTTAAAATTTTAGAATAATATGCACATACAGCGCACAAGAATGGGCCATCAGAAAACTCAAAGCCCCATCCTGAACATAGCACGGGGTAAAAAAGCCGGCCTACCCAAAAGTACCGCTGGGCAAAAATGTGAGTCGCCCTCGTAGGTATGTGTCGTCTAAATATGTTGGCTGATACCAAAAATGGCACCGTCAAGACAAATAAGCAGTTATGCGTTCCTTACACTCCCCTCACATGAGGGGTTACGCGATAGAGTGCCGTGCACAGTGACTCCATCCAATTCTCGCCCCCAACTCGCTCAGGACGACATTGTCTCTGATCAAGTTCAAATGAAGGTTGAACAGAATTTCACATTTTTATACTTTCACGAAATCTTTAACACATTTGTGGAAGTGCTTTAACATGAAGTGTACTTTAGACGGGTCCTAAGGGGAAGTAACTCATGCTGCTTCATACATTCAAGTGAGATTTTGAAGTCTTTACATAATGTAGGCAGCAAGGCGTTCGTTACCGATGTTGCCGATGTACGTTTTCTTCCTTGCCATTACACAACTCCACACTCGATAATCCCCCATTGCCGAATTTTCACAGCGCAGTTCCTAGGCGCCCGTTCCTGCCGTGAGCGTCAATGTCGGTCTCAGCGTAACCGAGCTAACGAGCACAACAGCGAAGGCTGAAAGAACGAACACCTAGCGGCATACGATATAGTACGCGAGCCGCGAATGGCGGACACTAATGGCGGAAACCGGTTTTATGAGGACCCGCCTGACGGCTCGACGCGTACTTGTATCTGGTCTCAGCAGGACCTTTAATTTCTTACTATGGTCTGTCCACGCCAGCTCCCGCTTGCGCTTGTTTGGTTTGCATGGTTCGGTACCCTTCGTGCTTGTTTCGCTTGTCATAGTTAGCCAATTTTTCGTAATCTGAGCGTATGCGCGTTGCGAACTGTGTAGGACTTTCCGGAAGCCAAATGGCACCAGCGATTCGACCGGAACCATTCGACAAGGAATGTATAAAAGCCTACGTCCTTCACCCGCAGATAAGATTTCCCACGATTACCGACTCTGCTACACGTCTAAACATGTTTTCCCTAAAAAAATAAGTATAGAGCTGCACTCAAATTTCGCATTAGGAAATAAAGTAATGGTCGGTGAATTTTTTTATTCACTTTAGAAAGGTGCGTGTGCTTCTGGGAACAAAATACTTTTTTCTTTCAACTTCATACTTGGCGCTACCTCTGAAGACGCAGCCAAAGGCTAAGGAATTATTCATTCCCTGGGACACATATTTCAGGTTTCGTCTCTTTGAATTGTGTTTAAGTTTGCCTGGTCATTAACTTATGATGTCTTTAGAGCAAGTGCTTAAGGTTTCTCTCCCTGAACTAACAAAAAAAGCAAGTCTTTTTCTATCATTTGCATACTGAAACCTTGATTGAGAACCCATGTTTTTCCATCACTCGACTGCCGAGTCTGTGACAAGCCTTAGCCAACTGGCCATTTTCCTAGAGTGTTGGGATGCTGTACATTTATGGGATATCTTGCAGGAAACATTGGAAAAGGAATCGCCCGTCACAGCCAATGACATAAGATTGCTTGCTGAAGAAAATGATAACGATGTAGCAATATAATAAGAGAGATATATATAATTTATTTGAAAGAAGAGAGAGAGATCGGCCTGATATCCCGTAATACACAGAAATTTCTCTCCGTTTAAAGCTTTGTGGACATTTTACTGTATTAATACAGTGGCTACACTGTTTTGCACGAAACAGACAGAATTCTGTGTTTTTGTTATGCGAACATCCGTATTATTGCGAGGAAAACTATATACGATGTTTGGGGGGGGGGGGTGATGAGCGCTAGTACTTTGTACTTTGTAATGCGTACGCAAACTGTACGCATTATGAAGATACGTACAAAATGCGAGAGTTAGCCTTCTACCAAAAGCTGCAGTAACAGATCCTATAACTATTTATATATACTAGGGGTGTGCGAATATTTCAATTTTCGAATACGAATTGAATACGAATAAGGCAAAAAACTGTCTTCGAATATCGAATCGAATATCGAATATGTACAGTCGACCAAAAAAGTTTACGGACCAAGAGACCTGACAAAAGGCGGAATATCTCCGCAGCCTCCAAATGCAGCCTAGTATTCCCATATCCAGCCTTTACTGGTATATGCGAACAACATGGTGATGTACGGTTTTGCTGGCTACTTTTAAAGGCTGCTCGTATATTTAGCCTTTTCTGAGACCCCGTGGTCCGTAAACTTTTTTGGTCGACTGTACGTACGTAGTATTAAGAAGTAGCAAAATGTGGTAACAATAGCGTTATAACGCTTGTTAAAAATATTGCATTTTACAACGATGCTGCAGGATAAAAAGACACTCATTACAGATAATGCGCACAGGTAATGACAGGTGATGCTCTCAGTCAAGTAACGCACTTTTTAGTGATTATCATGAAGGAAATTAACTGCTCAACATGTTCAGAAAGTAAACGCGCTGTATGCACTGTGACAACAATTCAAACGGTAGAAAAGACTTTCACTTGGAACTGAAATGGCAGCGATGACGAAGTATTTGTGGACGAGTACGTGAAGAGGCCAATGGACTGCTACCACTCACAAGGATCCTTGCCCCTTTCGAGAAGATGCTTTTCCGTATAGTCTGTAACTTCCCTCTGAGAGGCAGATACCAAGTGTGCGTTCTCCTTGTTCATCACTAGACCGTCAAAAGCTTTCCATACAGTGGCCACCAGGACACGACGCTGGCATGGCAGTGTCCTCACTGGGCGAGCTGCGCGGAGCTCCCTTGTTGCAATGCCAGATAATCTAACCAGACGCCTGATGAACACAAAGCTTGGATCAAGAAACAGGTTGACCACCTCGTCAAATTCTCACTCAGCGAAACGGGTCTTGACAGATTTTGCGAGATTGTTAGCAAACGCCGAGCTGCCTTTGCACTCTTCCAGGCAATGCAGCATTCCAAAAATAATTGGAATTTGACAGGACAATGACGGGTACTTTCCAGCACTTAAGATCACAGTTTCGTCAAATAAGGTCTTCGATGCCTCCAAGAACTCCACGGCATCTCTTCACTTTGCAGAGTTAAAGGTATCTAAACTCGTGTCCGAAAAGGTGAGTTCAACTCTGATAGACTCTGAGTTCAAGGAGCCCTGAGAGGATGAGGTACTGACTGTTCCATCTTGTGTCAACATCCTACACAACATAGAGCACGTCTTTGTTCAGCTACGTCTGCAGATCGACAAGTCTTTTGTGTGCACTAGGGCTATGCTTCCAATTCCCTATAATCGCTTTAGCCTTCTTGCAGAGTGTGTTGATTGTCGGAATACACGACATTTCATTGTTGATCACTAAGTGCAGAGTGTGCGCAAAGCAGGCTCGCTGGAGCTAAGGCACTCTCCTGGCTACCGCTCGGATATTGCAGCCACTCGGATATTGCAGCTGCTTGGATACTGCGGCCGCTGTTCGACACGATGTACTTCACGCAGTCGATTGGTATCTCCCAGTCGGTGCATAGCTGCTCCAATGACGCAGCTATGTTCACAGCCGTGTGACTCTCCGGCATGTGTCGCGTGTTCAAAGTCAACTTTTTCATGTCGAACTTCACCGCAGGAAAATGACACGTGAGGCTTACAAACCCCTCGTTGGCACGCGACGTCCAGATATCGCTCGTAATAGCGAGAGTGCTTGTTCCATGTTCAAGTACTTTTAGCAGCTCGTGTCGTACCTTTGCTGTTGTCTCGTTGTACATGCGCGGGACGAGCACACGCGACATTTTCGTTCGAGGTGGCTGATTGTAGCACGACTCTACAGCTGCTTCGACCAGTGCTTTGAACTGATGTGGCAGAAATGGTGAAGAAATGAATGGCTGCCACATTCTGGTGAAATGCGTTTTCTTTCTCCTGAGACAATGACTGCTGTCTCTGCTGAAGTAGGCCATCCAGTGTCGGTTGATTCTTCAATGGAGGATTCGCAGTGGCCTCTTTTTGGTACTCTTCCATCACCAAAGGGTGCTGCTTCATCTGATTTTGAACAGTAGTGGTCATTCCCGCTGGTATTTCAAGAGTATGTTCGCACGACTTACACAGAGCTGTCGACGGCGAGAGCTTTGTATAGTGCCGCCAAAGGAGACTTCTTCCGGCTTTCTTTTCTTGCTTGCTCGGTAGCTCGTCACCTGCAGTTGATGCCATTCTTAGAGAACACGCCTGATCGAGGTCTGTATCAGCACTGAGATAGTTGCTAATAGCGCAGTGGCGAAGTTAGCGTGTTTTGCGTTTGTCTCGAGAAGAAGCAGCGCAGCAGGTAGCAGAGAGCCGCGATTACATGAGAAAAGCGGGAACACAAGGCGGGACTCGTCGATGGCGATGCAACGTTCTCCTCGGACATATTTATTTCTTGTTAATTTCCAAACATCTAAAGATTGTCCAGGTGACGCTTTGGGGGTACATATTTAATCGCATATAGTTACAGAGCCCTAAAGGACATCATATATGGTTATGAAAGAGCCATAGACTAAAGGTTGGTAAAAATAAACTGAAACTGATCGTGTCTCACGAGCGTCATGCAGATAGACTGAAACAGAGCATACAAATAGTGAGCCGGTGATGCGAAGTTCTCAGTGAATAAACATGTTCTGAGGAGAACGCGGAGGAAGCATATAATTCGCTAATTGTTCAATTATTCCGCCTGTCAGAATATTCGCCGTTTCTACCGTTATTGGGCCATCTTCGAATATTCGGGAATTTCCGAATATGCATTTCTCGAATCGAGTACGCTTCGAATAAGGAAAATATTCGATTCGTATTCGAAATTTCGAATATTCGCACACCCCTAATATATACGCATCCCCTATTCGGGCCGCGGTTCGCGCATACGGACCTTGTAACGCTGATCATATCCGCAAATATATGCGTCTGCTTGAAATGTTCTCGAATTAAGCGTTTCGTAGGTAATTATGCATCACATATGTTTAAGTGAACGAATAACCGTGGGCATACTTGCCTATGTCAAGAAACGTGTGGCTCTCAGGTGCTGGTGCAGTGGGAAAGCCATCGCTGCTCTACGCCAAAAATTGTGCGCACTATAATTCAGTACGGAAACGCAAGGAGTGGTATAATGACTGTACCAGCGTGTACATTTAGCAACAAATGGTCTCGAAGGGAACTGGCGGCCTGTAGATCCAATAGCAACGGTAGGGGGAAATTTTTGGATGCGGGAAGCAATTAACCCAAGAGAAAAAGGACTTCACTGAACTATAATTTAGTTGGTTTAACTCAGTCCCCCAATATTACCAGAATATCTCGTCTCTGTCAGTAACCGTCCATTCACTGACACACAACGATTAGGCATAATCTTCCCTGTTCATGTGTTGTCAATTTTTGCGGTAAGATGTAATCACAAACATTGGGCGCTTCACCTTAAAACAAGACCGTTGAGCACGCACGTTCTTGTACGGCAAAATAAAGATCGCGAGCACGCGCCGATATGTGTGCACATTATGGGACGGTGACCCAAGATGAAGGACCTAGTACCGTGGTAGTATTGTATGTACTGCCAAAAAGACAACAAAAACGAAAATGAAAGAAAGAACGCCTAGGGCCGGCTTGGCGTACCGAGTCAAGCTTTTGACGCAGCATGCAACATCATTTGTTCCATGTGTTGTATCCATATATATATATATATATATATATATATATATATATATATATATATATATACCCTTTAATTAAACGTGCCAATCAGCCCAAATTAGTCCTATACTAGAGCTTATTGACGCATGGAAGTGCACTGCTCTGCAGTGCATTGGAACACTGGAGTTTGCTAGCCGCCGAAGCAAACCTTCTGGTTGACCTCCCTGCCTCTCTTCTTGCATTCTCTATCTCTTTGTATAATATGCACTACCTTGTGGGAGAGAAAGCGTTCTCCTCTTTCACAATTCAAATAATTGTCAAGTAATTATTTTACTGTTCCAGCAACTAGAGCAAAAATACCAAAACGATTCTGTTTTGTTCATTGCGCTCACAGAGTGCGGCACCAGGGGGCAGTGCGCGCTACGCTTCTGATCTAAAGAACCGTAGAGAAAGAAGCACATGTGCAGTCAGCGTAGTCAGCTGTATTTTATTGTTTCATGTTGTAAAAATGTTTAGTTTACCATAAATATGTCTTGATTTGTACTCAAGAGTGGAGCGAGGCCCCAAGCAAAAAAGATTGACGCATCGGGAGCGAAGAACAAAAGCGGCGGATGGTTACGCTGCTTGAGTCTTGGCATGTTCGATTTGGCAAAGTTCCGAATTTGTCGCTGTGAGGTGTACGCTTGCGTGATCGTGATGTGTGGTCATAGCGCGTGTATATTTGCGCTGAATGTCTTTTACTTCATCTACAAAACTCTGCACGCTGCGGCATCGAAGGAGTTGTCCTGTGCTCGAGTTTACGTATGCGCTTGGACACGCGATAGCCTGCTCTTAACGGATGTTCCAACAGTCTACGCGTCCTCGTAACTTGCTCATGAGGTAAGCCCTATTTGTTTTTGTTTGGTTTGCATAACGTATGTGTTAAAAAGATGTGTGCTAAGCCGGGGTCGCGAGCAGAAATATTGTTTCAAAAGGTGACAAAGCAGCGTCTCAAGGCAAGAAATGACGCAGGAATGGAGAAATCGACCACCTATCTTTATAGATCGATTTCAATGGTAGCGCGATCGGCTTGATGGCGTTCGCATTTTTCCGTGTGACACTTCTAACCTGTTGCCCATTTGCGTTAAAAGCGCAGAATAAAACTGCATTCGATTGCGCACCTGTATTGACGCTTGTACCGGTTTGAGAGCATACTGTATCCGATACGGCAATGACTTCTGTTAGAATACGGAACTAAACGTTCGAGATAATAGCAGCGGCTCACTACATGTGTTCGTTACTTTCTTGCTTGTATGCACGTTTTTATTGTAGCGGCCAAAGAAAAAAGTCATTCGCTCTGGCTGCTCTGCTCTATTCCTTGGTGCAACTGCTTACAGTGCAGCAAGACGTTTTGCTTCGAATGATGTCAAGGCAGTCAAGGCTTTCGTGTCAGTAAGCAAGCTCTAAATGTTAGATCACTTGAAAAAAAATTCTGTGTACAAGAGAAGCGATTGCAAATATTTCAGTTGACTACAAATATTGGACTTGTATTGCTAAAGCCTGCAAGTGCATATGTATGGAAATCAGATTGTATTGATATCAAACAGGAACAAGGTAACTCATATTTACTAAATATTCCCTTTATTTTACTGAAATACTAGTTACTGTTGCCCTGCTGGAGCTGATAAGGGGTCTGCTGCCTGCAATGGGTCCACCTTTCTCAAGTTGTCGCAGTATTGGTGCTCTCACAGTGGATTTTGTCCTCAGGTTTTTCCTACCTGAATTATGACCATCTACCTAGACTTGTAGGTTATCAGTGTTAGTGACGTTGGAGTGCTTGTAGACAAGCACCTCTTCATTATTGCAACACATATGACGGAGCGCTGCTGTGACAGTATGCGAAGGTGGTAATAAATAAGCCAAATTATGTTCTCTGAGTTTATATGTTACTATATTGATGTCATTTGATTGTGGTCTAGCGGAAAAAATGCTAAACAAGGAGAAGTCATTTTTACTTGCACTTCGTAAGCTGTGCAAGCAAGTCAATTAAGCTGTTACAGATGAAATGGAACATTTGTAGATGTGTTCTACAGTTTTGCCGATCAGAATAGCTTTAGAGTCAAGTGATATACCACTATAAGTTCTTTATAAAGCATGCAGCAAGGTTCAGCGTTGTAGGAGACTGGCATCAGCAGAGGTCTATTTAGTGTGAAGTTCAAATGAGGTGTTCCTGTTAGGGTGACTATGTAAAATTTATGCTTTTGTTCTAATCTTGTATGAGGCAGACTTAGATAGGAAAATTGATTTCTTTTCAACAATGGCAGTAATGCATTGGTAATACTTGTATACATAGACCTTGCATACCTATTGTTTAACCAATGGTGCCCCTGCATGTTTAAATTTACAGGCCTCTGACTGAATAATGTCATGTTTTGTTAAAAACGAGAAGAAAGGAAGTTAACCAAGGCGCCCGATTTTTATTAGTCATATCATAACAAGCCAACCACCAGCGAGACCAAGGACAACATAGGGGAAAAAGCTTGTTCTTAATGAATGAACTAAAGAAACGATAAATTATTGGAAATGAAAGTGGAAGAAAAACAACTTGCCGCAGGTGTGCAACGATCCCACAACCTTCGCTTTATGCGTGCGATGTTCTACCGATTGAGCTACCGCGGCGCCGTCTCCCCATCCGCTTTTTTGGGTATTTGTGTTTCCCAGTAGAACTCTGGGAGTGTTAGCCAGCGCTACCACTCAGAAGCCGTGGTAGCGAATGTGGAATATCCTTTCTTCTGGAGGCGTCACGAGAGTGTGATATTTTTTGGTTGAAGGGAACGGGTCAATAAACCCGCACATGCTACCTCAAGGCATCAATGTTGCCGCATTCGAGATTCTCGTTATGTAATAAACGATAAAAAAGGAAATTAACCGAGAGCCCCGATATTTATTAGTCATCTCACAAGAAGCCAACAAACACTGATATCAAGGACAACATTGGGGATATTACTTGTGCCTGATAAATGAATAAAACAAACGATAAATTAATGGAAATGAAACTGCATGAAAAAAAAATAACTTCCTGCAGGTGCGGAGCGACTCCACAACCTTCGCATTACGTGAGGTGTGAAGCCTGAGGGGAGTGGCCATGCTGTTAAAAGCGTTTTCGGTGTTTTTGAAAAGTGTTGAATACGTTTCAATTTCACTCATGTGTTGCCGGTAGATGGTCGCCTTCAATTCCTAGATATATGTATCAGTACAAATATTAGTTCTATTTGTTGGTCTACTACCCTAGGAGTAAGAAGCTCTTGCTTCACTACCTTTCTGACCACTCCAAGCTTGTAAAGGGAGGTATGGCTGTTAACTGCCAGAAAGCTACTCTGGTAAAATCGTGTGTGCACCAGGTTTCCTGCGGTGTTCAGCAACAAGCCAGCTGCTTTGGTAGGGCAGTCATTGAGAGCCTCAAAAAAGAAGTAAAAACCTACACTCTCGCACTCTCTCTCACTGTGCTTGTTCGTGGCGTCCATACGATCGGGGGCAACCCGCGTTTCCGAAATGAAACGTTCTTGTAAAATTTTTAATTGTAATTTGAGATAACTTGAAATCAACAGTCAAACAGAACGGAGGCCGAGCACCACGGGGTCGTAGCACAAACGGAGAGGAAGCGAACGCGCTCGCGGACGCTACATCGATCATAACGGGGCGACGCCCGATGTGCCACGGCGAAATTACAAGTGCTACACATGAAAAGAAAAGACGCCGCGAACATACACAGTGAGGCCCATGACGTCAAAGCACAAACAGAAAGGGCGCGAACGTGGCGGTTCTCTTCACCTCCAGGCGCCTTCCGTCTCTGGCGCTGGCTACCCCGAGGCTTCAAACATATTCTTGTCGTTTTCACAGACGGACCCTCCAGACTTACGCGTAAGATGACTAGCTGATCGTGTGCGCTCAGCCGCATCTTCTTGACCGCAATTAAATTTATTACAGACTTTACAATTATTGTTAGTGAGCGAGAAAAAAAAGGGACCAATCTGACAAAGATGAAGTGAGCTTTCCAGGTTCTGTTGTGGGTGGATCCAGTATGGGATGCGTTCTAATATATTGCAACGGCTTACATTTACAACCACGATGGGAGAATTTTTACACAGTGGCTCCAACCCGTTTGCGCCTCAAGTCCATAATCGTCATCGTCAACAGGAATGCACAATGAAGCGCAAGAACTTTTCCCATTATTCTACCCTATCAAGCAAGAAACTGAACTTCAAGGCCATCATAGGTGATATGTTCAGAATTTTATGGGGTTGCTGGGATCTGGATTCCTGGCCATTGTTGCCTCGTAAATTATACATGTTGAGGCCTCATAGGGCACGTCGGGCAGGAAAAGCCGTTGAAATAGAGCTTGAAACAAAAAGTACGCGCCACGTTAACGTAGAGATTTGTACGGGGTAGTAGCAATGCGTAATTAGCCCACAGAAGCCGAAAGGAGTACCTGACGCTCTCATTCAAACTGCGCGCGCCTTAAACCGGAACCGCAAGTGTCGCTTTACTTGAAGAATAAGGCAATTCATGGCCTTCAAGTGCAGGAAAGACTAAGACGTCGAAATGAATGTTTGAGCGAGAAAGAGGCAACAAGTAAATGCATAGCTATGTACAGGGAAGATTGTCCAGACGACCCGGATGAATCGATCCCGGAGATAGGGCAGTCATAAAATTGGGCTGCTTCATAAGGTAGTGCAGTATAAACAAACGACATGGTACTCCAATGCGCCCCAAAATACCTTGAGTTTTTTTTTTCCAATCTCAAGCGCGGTTGAGTCGTTTTTTTTTATTTATCACTGTATAAAAAAGATGTTCGTGGCGCTAAGTGGCGCTGGCAACCTCACCTTCGCTCAGATCATAACTGTGCTTAAAACTTGGTCAGCGAGAACCAATGGTACAAAAAGTACAGTGGCATACCACAGAATCGGAACGCCCCACTTGACAGGTGCCTGATTGGACAAGTAAAAGAGCCGAGAAGTAAAGAAGTCGGCAATGAATGTAGAAAAAAAGTAAGAGGATGAAATATATGATCAAAACTGGCTTGAGCCAGGAGAGTTGAGCTACAGAACAATGAAGGAATTTACAAAAAAAATGCAGCCGACTACAGAGAATTTGGCAACAGAAACAGCAAGATCTTTAAGTGAACAAAACGGAAGCAGAGTGAGAAGCATTAAGCAACACAACAGTGAAGAAGGAAAAAGGAAACGAAGGCATTTCAGTACAAATGAAACAAAGCTTCGCTTACCGCGTCTTTCTACCTATCTGTAGGATCCGCCCAATTTTTTCTGTGTCTAGCGAAAAAATAAACACTATACAGACGCATACACAAGGCAATACTTACAGGTCTATTGCTCGTGTGCATTGCCTTATGTCTGTCCCTGTCTCAATTACTTTCTAATAAACAGCAGAAAACATTTTCAATAACTTCCCATAAGCGCTGCTCGTTAACATCGATGGTCTTGAGTTCTTTGTTGCTGGAGCGTATGTCGAATGATCGAATGTTTCTTTCATTCCACCTCAATAGGCCACCTCAGCGTAATCAAGGTTCTATAACGGATCGGCATAGCCAATGAGCAACATTGTCCTGCGCATTATATGAACATGCTCACTTGGCATCGTTGTTGATGAACTCTGGTTGTGGTTGGAGGTGGGTGACGAAGCATCGCAACACCAACGCTGGTCTCCAGTCGTCGACGCCAACGTACTCCATCGGGCGGGTGTTCTTGGAGAACTGGTCGTAATTCTCCACGCCTTCTCCTTCGTTCAGAATGAGTTGGATGATGTACTGCACCCAATGTGTCCCGCTTTTTGGAAACGACCACTGCACCAGATCTCCCTTGGAGGCTTTGAAATTCAACGCTTTCCTCACCAAGACCGGGTCGACATTTGGACATCTGGGTAGGCCATCTACTATTTGGTAGAAGGGTCCTCGTTGTTCCATTGAACCTAAAATCGTTTTAAATGGCTTTATTTGTGCAGGAGACAGTACAATATAACGCGAGTTCTCGACCTGTTGAGGAAAATAAAATCAGACAATAGATTGTCTCTACCTAGGAAATAACGTCTGGAAATAAAACAGCATTACCACGTCGCCCACGTCGCAGCTTTATTTTTTTGTAAGAACTGATATCCCAACTTCACGTGGTGTTTATTAGTTGCAATAAAAACTTCAGTTGCATGTAATTCTACTGCATATGATAAAACGTTCGCATTACTCAGGCGTTAAAAACGTTTCCCGCATGTAAGCGCTTCGAGCCCACAAAGGGACCGACAACCGCCGAGCACGTGGTATCTTATTAAGGTGGAAATTAAAAAGATTGATTTCTAGGGCGAAAGCCTGAAGGGACTCATACACCCGAAAGTCTGGAAAATGCGGCGTGCAGTAAAAAAAAGTCATCAGAGCTCGCCTCGCAGAGACCCGCGCTCGTGCCACTGCTCGCGCGTTCGTCCCTGTTGTCTTCCACAGATTGCTCCGATACGCATCAGTTAATTTGAATAGGGTCAATTCAGCCACTCAAACCCATGATATTTTGTGCAAGTCGCACACTCGATCTTTGTTGGAAGTCGAATCCATGACCTTCCGTGTTAATTAGGGTGAAGTTAACTGACCCACGTTTAATTTCGCAGCTTAAATTAGGGCACTCGAACCCGCGACATTTGGCGGGAGAAAAGAAGTAGTAGGAAGCAACCGCGCATACGAATGAGATCTCAAGTAATATAGTGAATGTCGGTCGAGCGCGCAGACTTTCGCCTCACCCTCTTTGGCGTATGCTAAAGGGACTGTCAAATTATTGTGATTGAGTCAATCGTTCCACTGAATTCGAGTGACTACAATTTTAAATTCGCTTCAAAATGTAGCTCAATACGGCATGTCGTGACGCTTTGCGTGGGAACTTTGTATTATACAGCTGGATTCCTAGTCAGTTCAGAGATCAGAGTTAACTCTGATAAGATCAGAGTTATTACGTGCGCCAAAATATTGACTTCAAAATTTAGTTTACAGGCGTTTGCGCTTTAGTCTGTGCGTATCGCTATATGAGTAAATTCATGCTTCAGCCCCAACCACTGGCCCGTGTCGGCAAGCGTCGGCACGCGCCGAAGCTTCAAAAGCGCCGGTCGGGATCAGAGTGAAGCATGACGACGCACAGCGATTATGTCGAGAGCCCATGCTAGAAGTTCGCCGATGCCAGGCGAAGCTTCGCCAGCTTGCCTGAAAGAGAGGCTACGACGCGTCGCCGGCGTCAACCAATCGGAGGCTATGAAGCCTCCGGCTGCTGTGCCTATGATGGCCGCCCATGCGAAGAAGCTGACACCAACGATCGTCCGAGTTCATTGGACGCATGACGCGCTTACAGTGTTGCTGAAAGACAGTAGTGTAACAGTAGGCTGACAACGATACGACCGGCGGCCGTGGGTTGTGACAGTGCGACCTGGATACGAACCGACTTCGGACGACGCCGAGAAATCCAACCGACTCACTGGGTTCTCCCGGTATCAGTGCGATCGTCTGCTAAAACTAACCAAATTACGATTGCCGCAGCGTCTGTGCTTGGTGTAGGTGTAATTTGTTGTTCTCAAAAGGAATGGTAACATGCTTCCGAACTCCGAAGACTGCACAATAAGCACTCGACTAGCGGCAATTTTGTTTATGTTACACGTAGGCGCAGCGCGTCCGTTAAGTTCGTAACTGGCGAGTGAACGAGCCCAGCTGAGAAACTCAAAGGAAATGAATTTTAAGTTCCGTTTGGCGCTGCGGCGATTTAAAATATGGCACCCCTGTGTTCGTGCGATGTGGTGAATGAACCGTGTGGAGCTTCAGGTGGTCAACCGCGGCGTGTTTCATGTGGTCTCGGGTGGCTTAAGTTTAACGGGCGAGTTGTGCGCTGTTTCCTGTGGCAAAGATAACTTTCCAAAGCGAAGTGCACCAGTAGTCGAACAATGGGAAGTATGTGTACATCATCAGCCATGCCGTCCGTTTGAGGTAACAGTGCGGTCTTCTATTCGGCATGTGAATCCAGTTGAGTACAAGTTCACTGTATTCTTTCACTCATTGATATCAAGTGCACGCGTCTTTTGGGTTACTTGGGTATAAATCACTCGTGTAACACTCAAGAATACTGATGCAATCAACGATCCGTGACACAGCGCATGCAGTCAAGTTTGAGCCTTTGCGTCCTTATACTTGAGCACTGCAAAACGAAATCTGTTTGCAACGTGTGCACCATGCGCAGTGCATAGCAGGACTTCCCTCATGCAAGACTTATGCATGTAGCAGCGTATTCCAAGATTTCTTCGATACCTGTTTCAGAAGCAGCAAGTACTGAGTCAATGGAACTGTAATAGATTTTTATGTCACTTTTGTATGGAAAGTGCAGATGGTGTGAGTGCTTTGTGAGGAAGGTGAAAAGGTGCCGTCAGTGCTTTCTGCAGTCGGTATATTTAACCGCCCAAACCTCTGCAGCTTCTACTAAAATATTCCTTGCTGCGATATTATAAACTGTAGTCAGAAAAAACATCATCTCAAAACCAAGTTCCTAATGCATCTTCGAAGAATGTGTTTGATTAATAAGTTAACACTTTCACTGCAACATTATCCCGATGTAAAACATATGTGCTTCAAATTAATACATTGCGCAAAGGTGAACGACTGGGCCTACAATAACAATCTTTGTAGTAGCACTGTAACAAGTGCTTCCATACGTATCAGCCACAAAACGACAGCTGCGTGTCTAACCTAGTTCCTTGGAGACGCCTCCATAATGTCTGTACAGACCCTTCCCATTCTAGGTGTGACATTCAGCTCTTTCCTGATTTTTACCGCCTTTGTCAACAGCACTGTGTCTAAGCATCGGCACATTCTTGGGTTTGTGGCCCGTGTCTCCCTTCCCTGATGACTTGAGGTTTTCCGTACAACTACACTTCTATCATTCTACCACGGCTTGAGTGCTGCTCATCAGTATAGTCTCCATACGAAACTCGCGTCACTGACAAACTTCAGCGTCTTCAGCGCCGGACAACACGCACCCTCTACTGCCGTCTTTTTGGTTGTCGCAAGCTCATGCCAGCCTACCACGATTGCCTCAAAACCTTCAAGTGGCACACCCTGCAATACCAGCGCAACAGTGCTCTAGTTTGTCTATTCTGCAGGCTGCTTGACGGAAATCTGGACAGCAATCGTCTTTCTTCAGTTCGCCAGAACAAGTGGTGAGCACAGCCTGAGCCCCATCACGCCTTTATGGCCCGACATCACAACTCCCATGATTATATCTGGAATACAGAGCTTTCTCTCAGCCCCCCTGGCCGTTTGGACTCCCCTTCCTTGCGACCGGACTGAATTGGCACTCCTACGTGTTGTGCACGCAAGGACTGTGCGCGTGTGGGCCGTGCTCTGTGATTGAACAAGTCCGTGTGTGTGCGCGCGCAAGTGGAAGGGAAGGCAGTGTCTCCTGCACCCTGCAAGTTCCTGCTCTATATGGCTGGCTATCAGACGCTCTATTGTACAGGAATCAGCCTTTCTTTAGTCTGCAGGGCCATGTTACCACTAAGATTATTATTAATATTATTAGAATCATCACTGCGACCACATTGATTGCGTTGAAGATAGCGTGACACAAAATTCGCAATATTTCTGGAGCTTCGTGCACTCTCACTCTTCTAAAATAGCGAGGTATATCTTGATCGAAATGGCAATGTTGTCTCGAACACTGCTGATGCCTCTGCTGAAATTTATATTCGCTGTATGACTTGAAAAATGCTTCAAGTAACCTTTCTTCTTAATCTGGCATGGTCTTTACGCTATCAGTCAATGAAAACTTGGTTTCCAAGTATATGAAGCGCTTCAAACACACCCTTTCTTGTGGTGCTCATGGCATTTCTTTCGCAGTGCATAAGACGTATGGAAGCTCACTTGTTCCTTGTTCTCGCAAGCACCTTCAATAGTTCCCTAAAATCTAGTACATTTTCTAGCACTCGGAAGGTAGCATGGACATTGCCCGTGCAGAAATCGGGTGCTATAGGTGCAGTTACTAACTGCCAGCCTATATCTATCGCCTGTAGTGTGTCAAAAGTGTTTGTATTGCTATTGCATTCATTGCTTTCTGTTAGTGCTACGAGCGTTTTAATAAATGAACAGCATGGCTTTGTATGCCGACGATTTCAAACTTTTTAAGATTGTCAGCAGTGTACACCACTGCATCGACCTCAAAAAAGACACATTTTTTTACTCTCAAACTCGTGCAGAAACAATAAGGTACTCTTAAATGCTTCCAATAGTATGGCATTAAGTTTTATGCGGAAAACAAAGCATGTGAAATTCTCGTGCATCCTACGTTAGGCTCCACTGCCCAGGGTCGATGAAAAGAAAGATCTTGGTGTGTACTTCGTGAAAATGCTAAGCTTCTCTCCACACAGATATATTCATGACCTTCACGCTCTTGGAATTGCCTGCTGTATATTTCATGATTTCTGTTCACTTGTGTTCCCGAATTTGCAATCTGCTGTGCTCCTTCCACTACTAGAGTATGCCTCTGTAGGATGGGGTGCAACGTGCAAATATAATTCTGGCCTCATTGAACACTTCCAGAATAAATTGACATCTATCTTCAAGCACCACTTTTCCCATCCTGGCGACCACATTTGAGCCTTCTCAAATATACCTGAACTCGAAACTCTAGATTCAGGACTTAATTAATCAGACATTTTGTTCCTGCATAACGTCGACCATGACATTATACATTTTCCAAAGCTTTTTGATCATATGCAATTGTTCGTGCCGCAGCAGTAGACCAGGCAGCATATCACATTCTTTGCCTGACCTTGCTACAAGATTGTGCTATATATGACTGGACTCCAAAACACATAACTGTACCTGTATTGACATACTTCAGAGTTCATTTCCTCTGTTTTGTGTGTCAGTGATTAATAATGTATAATTACCTCCCTTCTACTCTTGCTCGTTTTATTTTTTTCCCACTTGTTTATCTATCTAGCATTCCTTTTGTCTGCCACGTTCATGTTTTCTGCACATTTTTCTCGCGTATTGCTCTTGGGTGCACCAGTACGAAGGCTCTGTATTTGTTCCTGGGCACTGTAATAAACATTTATTTATTTGATTATTATTGTAGCACAAAATTGTACGAGTATATTTTTTCAGTGCAGTAGCGCTGCTGAGTTAAAAAAAATGCATGAATTAAGAAAGCGCAATGATATACTACGGGCCTGTATGGATTGTGCTATTAAATGCTTCCGAGTTTTAATAATGGTTGGCTATTGTATGCAATGCTCTGCAATAAAATTATATGCTACAGCAACTATTGCGTGCCTCACACAGCAAATTGAATGTCTCTCACAGCGAAAACATCATAGCAGGCTGAAAACAATAAATTTGTATTTTTTGTGGTGACAATGTGAATAAATCGTGAAAATTGCGCGTTTATATATACATATATATATGTTGTATAAATGCATAAATGCAAATGAGCTGCCCCCATACATTCGAATAAGCGCTCTAATGTATGACTTGACAAAGGAAGCGAAAGACACCTATGAAATCCCTCCGGTTCTCAAGCTTATATTTTCTGATTATACGTAATTTCATTATTGTCCAGAACGACAAACTTGACATGTTGGTACTAGATACAAGAGAACATGGCCTTTACCTTGTCAAAAATGTTTTAGGAATACACTCAATGGGAAGGAATTCCAAAGTGGTGTTGACAACAACTACCTGGAATAATAAATGAGGTGTTCCATGGGCAAGATTTGAGAGAATCAAGAATTGGGAAGGGACAAGCTACGAATTACGTAAACTTTAGCGATTCTAGATGTTTTTGGTGAATGCTACAGGCGTCTCAATGATATTTTGCTGATTTTCTCATAACCCACTCTTTCACGTTTCTTTCATGCGCCAACAAGCATAATTACATTGACATGGATGCTTTATCTGTATCCGGTGGCCGTATATCACCGGCTACATAATGTTAAACGTTATGGCTCGGCGCAGGATGCACCTGCACGTAGCGGAAGTGTCGCAGATGTTACCGATGGTTCTGTCAGTTGTCTGTTGTCGACGAATCTTTTATAATCTGCTTGCGTACGAACATGAATGGTGGCGCGCTGGCACCAGCGAATACGCTGGAACTTTCGACGACTGATGTATGAAAACCGACTCGTTTGACCTGCAGAAGAGATCTTCGACGATCGCCGACATTGCTCGCTGCTATCGTTGTGATTGCGTCTGCATCAGTTTTTACCGTCACTACTACGTGACAATATTTCTAACAGGTTTTTTGAATGATACCTTACAGGCCTAATTCTTACATTGTTGGTTGTGCAGTGAGCTACCAAAAATGAAATGGTACAACAGCTTTTGATATGATATGGCATCGTCGTGCATGGCATCGTCGTGATATGGCATTGTCGTGTTTGCAAAGCGATCTTGTAGGCAGATGACACGCGAGCGCTGATGTCGATAATTTCTGCACTATAGTTACTTCAAAGATAACAAGAAACTGTTCCGGCACGCATACATCCTGTAATCAAACGTATTTTTTATATCTAAATGCGCGTAGAGATCACTAACTCATTGTTTGAAGCTTACATTACAGCACGCTGCTTTATGTCGGCCTCTGACAGTTAAAGACAAAATAGTCCAGCAACAGTGCGCCGCAGCCGAGGAGCGAGGCCCATGTAGACCTTGTGTCCAGTTGTTGCTTGCCCTCTTCCTCCGACCAACGCGAAGCAAAGCGTTCGCTTCTCGGCGCGTGCCGAAGTTTGCCGACGCGTGCCAGTGGTTGGGCCTTTACACTCTAAAAACAAAGAGGGTTGCGGGCAGTCTCGTTGAGGGAATATCGGCTTGTCCCATATTTCACTCTTTTCTAGAATATATTGACCCTCTTTGAGAGAGAGTAGGGCAACTCCTCCTGACAGAGGTTCGTTATTCCCCCGCAAGGGAGTGCTAGTACTCGCTCGCAGAGTACTAATGCTCTCTCCACAGGGAGTGCTAGTACTCTTCCACAGAGTGCTAATACTCTCACCACAGGGGCAATTGTACTCCCCCAGATCGAGTTGTACTCCTCCAAACCCAGTACTTCTACTCCTCCAAGCCGAGTGTTTCTACTCCCCCAAACAGAGTGCTTGTACTCCTTCAGAATAGAGTGCTAGTACTCTTCCAAATAGCGTTAAAGCACGGTGTAGATCAATGGTCACGTTTGAAGGGATTCGCAATACTTACAATTGTGGAGTATTTGATTCCTTCATAAGTAACTTCTGCATTTATGCTTGGTGATTGGGATTTAATCTGTAGTCGCCGAGTTACTCACATGAAACGTTTTCACTCTTGAGAGGTCAAAATCTTTATTGATCAGTCGCAATACAAGGGGAATAATAATTTGTGAAACATACTGGCAAATGCATAAAATCAGATTAAACGATATTCATGAAATTTAGAACACTTCTTGCAATAAAACATAAGTATATTCTTTAAAGTTTCAACAGTATTACAGTTTAGAAATATCCTTTAATTTCAATTGGCTCCTTTTCAAAAATAAAGTATAGAATTGCAAGTTAAACATATAACAAGCGTGTAGAAACTCACAAAATAATGACACTACAATCGAGTAGAAATATGTGCCACGTTATTGGCCAGAAAATGCATTTCAGGCACAAAACGCGTGCACTTATATGGCAGAGGTTACCAGCTCAGCTATTATGCATGGGGCTGGTTATGTAGATAAATTGTGCAAAAAACTTTTTTGTGTGCCATATTCTAAGGCAGCAGCTCATTTGATAACGTCCTGTACAGTGTATGCACGTTTCTGACTGAGAGTACAGTGCATTTAGAAATGTGTTGTATATTCTCATGTAAGGCCGCAGGTGTAGCTAGCTTTGCTTATATTTTACACAAAGTTATTCATGTATGTGCTGCATCTCGATGTTTCTAAGTATGTCTTGTCGTGGTTCTGCAGCAATATCCTGCCCGGGATCAAGCCGGTGCAGAGGCGTATTACATTTTCTATTCTCTTGGCCTCCTCACAAAAGTAGTTTCCTGGTGCTGTTGGAATTATTCCGGTACACTTTCTCACAAATAAATAAAATTATATTTACAACATTATCTAGCGTGTAGCAAATGAGTAAAAAACAGCAAGGAGCATTGGCACTAAAATCTTGTGCATCGAATTTTTTCTCATATATGGTAGCTTTTCATTCCCATTACGGTAAGAATGCTATATTTCCGAGGAGCAGCTTGCATAATTACATGATCAATTATTGTGACTCACTGAATATGCAATCTAACTGCAGTATACCATGGCTTCAGATATGGACCAAACATCAGGGGCCCTATAGCGTAAAACTATTCCAATATGTTTCTATTCCAATTTCCTGACGTCAAATTTGCGTAACCACCGACGCAAGCACCGGGCGGTCACCCACAGGGTTGTCTGAACAGACCAATCAAATGCTCTCCTCGTTCATAGGAGGTCACTTTTGTTTGCTAGAAAAACGAATAACATTGCCTACACTGAGCGGCTTGTCGTATCTAATTGGCTGACAAGAGGCGAGGAGAACGCTTAAGTGGAGAGGAATTCCCTGTGGCAGAGCCAGTGCACTGAAAACCGATAATCGGATGAAGAGAGTGGTGCCGGCTTCTGCGATTGGTCGGCTTTCCCTTACTTAGCTAGTGGTAGCTGGTCGAAAATCGCGGCGGCATGCAACGGAAGCTTAAGAATGACGCAAAAACTGACCCTCAGCAAGGAAGAGTTGGCAGAATGACGTAGTAAACGTGCCGAAAGTGCTTGAAAACGTTACACAATCACGCAAGAAGTTTTATTATACGAAAATACACCCATGCACTCCGGCAGGTGTGAGTAGCCAGCCTCTCAGCGATCGGCGGCAGCCATCTTGTATTCCTTTCGGAACGGGGCAGCCTGCGGTATTCCGAAAAAATTCAGTTTTGTTCGGCATATTAATGCATCTTTATCGCGTACACGTCACTTTGACGCAGTGAGTTCGTGCGGTTTTGTGACGTCGCGTGACAGCCAGGTGAAGTGGGTGCAGCCCGAAAACTTTTTACCAATAGCCGAGGGGTAATGGCGAGAAGGGGTCGAATCAGAAATAACTGTATTTATTTTTTTCTGTCAAATCATGTATAATCAGTGTGTACCCATTATATCAGATGGGGAGGTATTGCGGTTTGCGTAACGTCGCGTGACAGACAGGTGAAGTGAGGGGTGGTCGAAAACAGTTTTTGACCAATCGCGGAGGGCTGATAGCAGAATTGGAATAGAAAAGTTTGGAATAGTTTTACGTTATAGCGCCCCAGATGTGATGAACATGATGCATCAAAGGTGAGATAAGCATAAGTTAAGGCAGGGAAGTTCACGAAAAAGGTAAACAAAGAAGCAAAACAAACTGAGAATGGCACCATCCTGTTTCATTTATCCCTTCCATGCACGTGGATTTTGCATGCGACTATGTATATACTTGCACCATGAACCAACTACCTGAAACCAAAGCTTTTTTCCTACTGAAGTGGTTAAGTTGCGCTAAAAAAAATTATCACGCTTGAACAATTTTGGTTTCAAAACAAGTACATATGTGTCTAGGAAGATTAATACATCACCTCACTGTGCACTCTATCTTAACTCCAGAAGAATTATGTCTACAGTAGCCATGAAACTAAGGGGCTTTTGCTTAACACTTCATGTTCACATCCGCCAATCGATGAACAAGTGTTCTGCTCAGATGCTCTGTTTTTTGCATTGAACGCATCTCTACCTACACTAGCATACTTCGATTGCAAGTAGATTGAAGAAACCATAATTTGATATTTTTAAAATAATTTTCGATTCCAAGTGTCTCTCTGGCTTCTAACTCGTAAGGTGTGCACCACGGTGTACACAGTTAAAGGCCTTAATTGCTTCTTGCTTTCGCTTTGGGAAGCACGAGCGGTTCTAATGAACTGGTTTCGGGAGCATGCACGTAAACGATAATGACTTCCTAAACATGGGATTCTCTTCCCCCAATGCTTCCCCTTTCTGGAACCTAAAAGGAAGCCATAATTCTAAAATAAGTGTAAAAAATAGATAAAAAGGAAGACATGAAAATCTGCCTGCTTCATGTCAGCATTTACAATACAGAATCACAGTGGCTTCTATTTGCATCCTTGCATTCACATGCTGGTAAATGTAAGCTATTAAAGCTGTTAAATGTATGTAAGCAGCTAACCAAGCATGAGCTTTTCCTTTTTTCAGTGAACACAGGCACCATGCTCATTGCAACTATGTATCATGTCGCAGAAGCTTGATGTGGGCGAGTTGGTTTTGCATACTTGATGAAAAGAGCGCTACGAAGACGCGGACGAAAGAACAACATGTATGACAGACAAGGTGCGTCTTCGTAGCGCTCGTTTCATCAAGTATGTATCATATCACTAAGCAAATATGCAATTTCATTGTACTACTATTTTTTTATCACGTGGATATATCTGTTGAGAGGCGATACAAAAAGCAGTCACTTCTCACAACTAATCAGCTTTTTTCAAACACATTTCTAACTTTAACACTTGCTCCTATGTGTTTGTCTCCAGAGAGCACATTTGATTTTCACTTTCCCGTCAGAGACATTACATAAATATACCATATTAAGATGACTGCCTAGAGCACGTGAGAATTTCCATCTTGGTGTGACATACTGTATTTTGATTTTGTTGATATTTACTCAAACGGTACACCCAATATACCCACATTTTAGTTTTGTTGTCCAACCTGCATGGTTATGTGTTTTGATTATTTGGCGTGCGCTCCTCGCCACTACGTGAAGTCGCGCTGGGCTGGATTTTTTAATTCCTTGTGTCCTTTCAGCTGCTTTGTTGCGTTATATAAAGCGGGTGCCTGAAAAATATCGTGCGCAAAAGTCAACACGAGGACATGGTGTAAAACAACACCAAGACAGTCGAGGTCATGGCACTAAAAGAAAGTCTTAGTTTTTAGTCTTCCTACTGAAATGGATGCGAAATATCTAAATGAGTGCAACAGTCAACTGCTAAACTAACTTCAATTCTTAGATTTAAACAAAAGGGAAATAAGCGACAGTTCATTCTCGTTCGGCACCAATGTTAAAATACTCCTTCTAATAAATAGAATATTGGTCATTATCAGATGTCACAGGTCTGTCATTAGTCTGGTGTGTCGCAAGCACCACTTGTGACACATACGGAGCCTGTGCCCGGTGTGGCTCCCACACCATCTCTGGTTGTGCCACTGCTCGAGCCATAATTTGAGGATATCTGCAAACATGATGTTCCGTAGGGATGAAAATATTGTCCTCCAGTTCATTGGATATGACTGCATGGGCCTATAAGAAAGGACAACAAGGCTTGTTACGGCAAGCTTACCCACATTTCAGTAATAACAAGAAACTTCACTGCCCCTACATCTAAGCTTACTGAAAGGCATGAACTTATCTTCATTTAGGAGGTGCGCCATGGAGTTCATTTTTGACAGACTCGACTACTGCTGCAGTTTGAAATCCAGCATTTTACATTCTTGAAGGAATGTTAAAGTGGCAATTAGACTGCAGTTATTAGTTTATTAGATCAACTTTTTGTTTTATCTTCGACGACCGACTGGTAACACAGAATTAAAGCCACATTTTATTTGGATACGTTATTTCTCCACAAAAATATTACAGCGATGAACACGTTTTGATCTGCCATGCAGTAGCAAGATGCACACATTACACTTGTTACTTTCAGAGGAAGGGTGATTTAGTTGTTCATATGACATAACTCTGAAATGCGAACTCATATTAGCAAATGCACATGCATGTCCAAAACAATTAGCGTATGGGAAGCGCCCTCCTATTGTAATTCCACCCAGCAGCCGTTACATTCGATGCCGATGCATAACTGGCTGCTTGACAATTCAGTGAGTTCGTAGACATAAGCACCGATTCAGATTCGCACCGTGCTTGAAAACCGCAAGAGGAGACATAAAATCAGACATATAATCACATCATTTTAATACATAAGAAAAAACAGTTCAGTCTTGGGGCTAAACAACATGAGAGCGATTTAGTGCGCGTCGGCGACGAGCCGCAGCTTCCAGCGACAAAACGGGCCGTCGCTTGAACAGATCGCTCGCTTCTGGAAATCTAGAAATCGTTGCTCGTCTCCCGGAAGTCCTATGAGCGACTAGCCAACAGCGCGAAGCCGGAACTAGATGTACATCGCTCAAATGCTACCGATTCTCGCGTGGATAGACCAAACGTTTGAATTTTTATACGTGCAAGAATAGGAACCTATTGAAAGACCTTTCGAAGTATTTTATGCAACTTTTTACAGTAAAATAAATCAACTTAGATTACTCAAGCACGCGTCACGCTAGTTTCGACGCGTGTTTACAGCCCTCCTACCGGCAAGACCGGGGAGGCGTCGCTGAAAATTTTCGCTCGCACGGAGTACGACTTGTGGGCGAGTAGCAAACGCGACAGCCATCTCCATCGCATCACTTGTAGCTGTCGCGCGCAAGATCACTTATATGGGGTTTATACGTTATTCAACATAAAACATGGATTCCTCATGCGTTTTCAGTAAGTTCAAGATAACGTGCCCAACTGACCCCTTGCAGTATGCAGCTGCATGCCTGCGGCAAAGTTTCTAAGTAGCACTGGTGCTGCACGTAACATCAGCGGTCACAGATTACCCATGAGCAAGACAGCACCAAGCTCACGGCTTATTTTTAAACGAAAGCATGCCGCCAGCAAAATGACGCTTTCTGTTATGTGACTCCTTATTTCAACAGCATTTCGTACCCAGTAGACTGCTAAACTGAATGAATTCAAACACACACAACATATGCTAAGCAGGTTCCGCGTAGGCTCGGAATCATGGGTTGGTGAACAAACCATTTTAAGCGTCCTCTCGCCTCACGTCTTATGGAAGATACTATGGTTCTGGCAGCGTCTGCAATTTTCAAAGCTCTTGCGGATAGCGGCAAGTGATAAACTCACATGCAGTTATCACGATGACTGGCTTTTTCGATTGACATCGAGAGAAATAGCGTGCTTGCCTAGTTCGTTGTCAATTCCGCAGGCTATGCGCTGGGACGACTTCCTGGCGATAGCATGTTATATACGCAGAAGGTGCCCCTAAGTTAGAATTCACTTACCCTGGAATATTTTTTGTATATCCAACGAATGACGAGCGACTGTCGTGTTTTCGCGGTGACCTGAGATGGCTGACACACGATCTCCCTTGGGTGGCCTTCGCTGCTGCTCGCTGGACGGATCACCTTTCTCCGGTGCTGTGTTGTTCCGCGATGTCGAGCGCGCGCGAGGTGGATGAACTCCGAGTGAAAAAGTAGAGCGCTCGCTAAGCGTTTTTTTTTAAAACTCTGGCGGCCTGTTCTCTTAGAAGCAAAACGGTGTGTTTTTTGCTCAGCGTGCGTGAGTGATTAAACACCATGTTGGGGGCCAGCCTCCTACAGTTGAAGCAGAAGATTACGCTACTTTGTGTCCTCTATTGCCGTAAGAGTAGAACGGGCATTATACACGCCCTCTGAATGACAGAGTGAAAAGCACATTTCACTCTCTCCTTGGTGACGGAGGAAGAAATGCATTTCACCCCACTCGACATTTTTAGAGAGTAAACAACGCTTTGAAGAGCAAATCGGCCGCTTCACTCCTGCGATGCCCTCCTTAGTTTTTAGAGTGTAGCAGCGGTGCTGCCTGAGCGGCAACTAGTAGAATGGCAGAAACGTAGCGGCCCTCACTGCATAAGGAAGAGCACTTAGTTGCTTCACATGCTAGCTCGTATGGATGTAAATCTTCATCGGGCATTCGAACTAAAATTCTTCGCTCGCACACAGGTTTTCGAAAGATGACATGCTTCGGAACGGCCGCACGCCGTAGTTCACATGCACTTTTAAAGTACTTTTCATACTAGTACAACCATAGCTTTGCTTTCGAAATCGAGGTGTGCCTTGGCTAAAAAAAGGTCGACCTGTCTGCTATATGGCATAAGCAGTTGGACTGCAAACGACCAAACAAGTAGCCAATTTTGCATACATAATGTAACAGTCCAGGTAGCATGAACCGCATCAATATCGGCTTGAATAACAAGAGCGATCACTTATGGCTGACACCCTACTTGCCTGATTCCAACAAATACTGGCTAACAATCGCTATTGCTCTCACCTCTCACAGCTGTCAGCTTAGAGATGCACAAACTCGATCGTGACTTCAGACAAGAAAATGCCGACAAAAAAATGTGCAACGTTCTCCGAGTTGACACCGCAGTATTGCACGCTCTGAGCGGTAAGTCTTCCATTGCACTAAAAGAATCGGCACCGTAAATATTGGTAGTCGGTCTTTTTAAAGATGCCACGACACACACTTTTCGAGCTCGAATTGTGCATTAAACGTTATCGGTGCGCATCCCACAGTAGGCTGGTAAAATTTGAGCGCCTTCTGCACAGTGGAGAACTGTATTAGAATGTGTTATATCGAAGTTAAACTGTACAGTAGTCTGGCACCACTAAGTTGGGACAAAATCTAATCGAAGTAACAGCATCCGATCACGAAGCTCATGCTTTTGTGCAGTGCCAGCGCCGGAATCGATGATAGGAGCCGGAAACACATCATGTTGGCCATGATGTGTTTCACATGAATTTCACATGTACAGTCGCAAGCAATAGTTTAGACACCAGAGGTGAGGTGATTTTTTTCCCGCAGATTGAGCATTCTGGTGCCGTAGTGTCCCAACACTTGCTCATGACTCTACGTCTGGGTGGTTATTCTGAGGTAGTTTCTGCTGGCCTTCTCTTCCTTGCGCCAGCTTTATCGCAGTAGTGATGCAATTGCAGCTACAATAAAACGGCGACGTCCTTACTGAAGCGTTGTACTCCAGAGCGCGCGGAGCAAGGGGTCTGATGTGGTCAAGAACTGTCTCTAAGCAGACGACACGGTGGCGCTGCCGCACTTCCTGGCGTAACAGAAGTCTTGCCAAAATGGCGTTGGTTGTGAGTGGGAGAAGCTTAGTGGCGTCTATTTCATACTGACATTTCAATTTAATAGTGTGCTTCGAGACCAGGGCCGCTATTTTGTAGCGATGCCTTATGCCTTTTTCTATGCTATTCTTATCACCCACCACACACGGCCGCCTGATCCTGTTGATAATGCGGGCAGACCGTCACTCTGACCACTGGCCAAGCGCGAAAAGCCTGAAAAAGCATAGAATCGAAAAAGGCATCGCTACAAAATACCGGCCCAGTCCATTGTGTCAATAAGTATATTACCCCTCTGAGGGGGAGGGGGGGGGCTCTCAGTTCCTATAACAAACAGAATAAGTGGACGACCATTTCATGGCGCCCTCAGAACAAAGATCACGTTGAGGCTGTTGAGTGGACTCCCGCAAGATTATTTTGTGCGGCGCTAATAAAGCTTTCTTTCTTTTTATCTTTTTTTTTAGCGGCGCATATACAGCTCCGCTTAATATTCACTTGTGAGGCTGAGCTCGCGTCTTGCAGTTCCTTCTTTGTCTCTCGTGTTCGCGCTGAATTTTTGTGACCATCGATCAAGTATTCCCACTAACTCAATGCGCAGTCTTGATTCTGAACTATATAGCAGTACAAAGTACACATCAACTATTGAAGACCTATGCCACAGTTTCAAGCAAGCGAGCTTGGGAGTACTGGAGGTTACACTTAGCTTTTTCGTCGATGCAGGATTGGCTTAACAATAATGACCATTTACATATGCACACTCTTAAGCACGATTAGGCCAGTATTGCGCGCTTTATAGTTTGACTCTCCCATTATTATAAAAACAAACGTTAACCAGTCACTTAAAAATGCAAGAGGATAAGCTTACATGAACTCTGCACAGATCTGTAATGACCTTGATCCGCCTTGGAGTTCTGACTTCGGCGGTGTGTAACAGGGTTGTCATAAAGCTACAGCCGTCATCGATGTATGATGAACGCACTTATTAATTACTGCGACACAGTTATGACAAATGAATTTCTTATTAAATAAGAATATTGCCTTCGTCAAAACCGCGAACAAGAGCGCACCTCTAGCCCTAAGTGTTGGCGACGGCGCGTCTCTGTCTCAGTGCACGCGCTCTTTCCAATCAAATCACTTGAGCAACCAAACACTCCCCGATATGTTTTTTTTTTTTTGCAAGCAGCGGGACTCCTGCCCAAGGCTGCCTTCACAGTCTGTCATCAAGTCGGTCGCGCACCCAGCGGCCGGGTTCACGAAGCAACTGTGCTGTTTATAACGAGACATTCAAGGAAAGCGGCAGGCTAAGCATCTTTCGAGATGAAGATGAAGAGACCATTTAGACCAACCTGACCGGGAGAGCACATAGGTTCACTTGGGCATGTGTGGACTCGTGTCAGGCGTGTTGCCAAATCCGAATAAGAGCAATAAGCGCCGGAAGCTACGTCAGGCAGCTAAAACCCCATTTGAAACGTCATGCACTGTAAGAAATTGAAGGGCCCACCTACGCTTGTGATTGTATGCTATACCGCCGAATATTAATTGGTGTCACGTTTCCGGATAAAACGTTGGCGTGCCAGCAGTCGCCTCTATACATATATCCCAAGAATGCACGGGCAGTATAGTAAAACCGAGAAAGAAGGGTGTAAAAGGGGTGTTAGGGTGCAAGTAATAAATACACACTCACTTATAAGAATGATAGAAATCCTTCGTAAACATTCTGGATAGCGATGTGTGGCATACTGGACTGCTTAAATAAGTCATTTTCTGCAAATTTTGTGATTAGCATCGATAATATAAACAGTAATCTAAACGCTACAGTGAAATGTGCAAAAATAACCTATATAACGCTTTTAACACTTTAAGTCAAACTAACATGTTCAGTGTAACATTTTGTTACCAAGTGTAATAACATAACCACGTAAGATACAAAGCAACGGTATAAATGGCGATACTGATACGAATAAACCGCCAGTTTCGATTCAGTCACTAATACTGCTGTACAGCGCTACTGAAATCAATAAATAACTGGAAAAAGATACTGCACACTTCTCATAGCATTTGTTGGCCAGGTGAGAGCTGTTTTTTGAGACAAGGAGCTCTGAGATCACATGCTTGTTTGTGTCAATATCAGTCAGTACAATGGTGTATCACAACGAGCACACCCTACAGCGAGATGGTATGATCGTCCATTCGCATGATTATATTTGCGCTATGGATTTTCAGCTCCCTTCATCTCAAGGAAGATGTTTCCTTGTAGGTGATATCGAGCCATATTCATCGAATAAGGGTTTCGGAATTTGTTGATGAGGACTGTTTTACTTAAGAAGCGGATCAGTACGGTAAAGGTCGAAATTTTTGCAAGCAAAGGCTCCTTATGATCCGGATAAACATCTAGCTAGCGGACAAGTGATGGTTACGTCACCCATGTATATATAAATAGCCATTTTCAACGCTTCATCACTAAGCAAGTGCTTCGTAACCTTGTCACACAATTCCTGTGAAAAATACAAAGGCCTTAAGAAATTTGCACCGAAAATAAGCTCAAGAACCGCTCACCTGTGCGTTTTCGAAGCATAACAAAGGGCCAAACGGGTACTTGTGTTCTATCTCAGCGCCTCGTCCAAGTGGGTCCGTTGCACTGTTTGCTGCAGTCCGGTTCGCCGATACAAGTGCGTGATGTCAGTGGAGTGGTTTCGACGCGTTCCAGACGTATAGCCTTCAGCTTTTCTCGTCCCTACGACGAATGTAAGAGGCAAAACAACCGTTCGGTTCAACCGCGTAATTTTTCTACGCATTGTTGCAATCGCTCTTCCACCAGCACATTTGTTTTGTGCTCTGTCGCTGTCAGTTGTGAAACATCCGCTTTTTTTTGCCTGATGGCGCACGTTACACTTGAGCTTCGGAAAGCCACGGAGGCCTCGTATCGATGGGGCGGCAATGCGAAATCACGCGTGTAATTAGATTTAAGCGCAAGTTAAAAAACGCCTTGCATTCAAGTTTTTTTTTGTGTGTGTGTCTCTCACAACGGCATGCCTCATGTAAAACATCATAATTTCTTTGTTTTAGCTTTGGAGAACACGCGCGGCTGTAAACTCTCGTATGCTATCGATGGCATCAAAGCTCCAAGATTTGAGGCTCTCGCTATGACTGAACAAGATGGAGAGAAATCGGGGAGCTGAACTTTTGCCAATAACGACCATGTAAAGTCAACAGAAGATGAAGATAAGGAAATCATAGGGGTAACTAAGTGTGGTTGGAACAGAAATGTGGAAAATAATGACGAAAAGAAACAACTAAAGTGGACAAATATTTACCTTTGGGATCCGAACCCATAACCTTGGCATTACGCCTGAGTTGTGCTACGTGTTGTACTATGGCGAAAGCCATCAATTCGACTACTATCTTTATTGTTCACGTGCACTAGATGTAGGCCTTTGAGTGCTATCGAATGCCACTCACCAGTATGGCAGGTGGATGAATTTGCGACTCATCCAGTGACTAAATTTACTATCAGTGAGTTCCCTAAATCAGTTACCATTTTCAAGCAATGACTTCATTTATGGCGGGTTAAATGCCGGCAGTGAGAAGAAAACAAAGAGCAACTTATTTGAAGACGATACATGTTATTTTACTGGCAGTGTTGCAGCCAAGGGCCTTTCTTGCGTACAAAATATAATCAAACTCATACAGCATTCACGAGGAGAAAGGTACGTTAGGGAACGCATCTCACACGGCGGACCAGAATATTTATAATTCAAATGGCAAAAAAACGAAAACAGAAGAACGCGTTCACAGCTAGGCCTTCAATACACTTTACTTGAAAAGAACTTCATACACACCCCGGGGAATAAAGGAAGTGTTAGGCTCTCGTCGACAGTGGCAACACGGAAACACGGAAAATGTGACAACACGGAAAAAATCTAGAGTACCCGATGTTCGCTAAGCAAAAATGTAAACTAACTTGTAAATAGCAGATAGCTATGGACTTACGGTCTTGTACACTCTTTGTAGACTTGTCTATAAAACGTATGGGCCTATAGACTGTCTATAGATTAATGAACATTCATGTTTGTTGACAAATGCCTGCAGAATGTCATAGAAAAAGTGTTTATGAATATATAGCCCTATTTTTGTAGACTGAAGTCAATAGAATGCGTATAGACAAATGTTCATAAGTAGTCTATAGGGCTTTGCTTATAGATATTTTATACACTCCAGTCTACAAAAGCAATCCTTAAATAATTCTATTTTCATAGACTGAAACCTATGGAATGTCTATAGACTCTATAGACATTTGTATATAGATATTTATGGACTTCAGTCGACAAAAGTAGAACTGTATATATAGTTCTACTTTTGTATACTGAATTCCTTAATATATCTAGAGAAAAATGTCTTTAGATAGTCTATAGAAATTTGTCTATAGACATGCTAGACATTTCAGTCTAGAAATATAGAACTGTATAACCCTACACACTTTCGTCTATAAACATTCTGCGTACATTTGTGTACAAAGGTGACTTTTCATTAATCTATAGACACTCTATAACAGTCTTTAAACTGACTTATTATAGCCTATTCTATAAAAAGTATATGGCCATAAGTCTATAGACTGTCTATAGACTGGTCTATAGAAATAGTCTATAGGCATTTGTCTATAGACATTCTATAGATTTCAGTCTACGAATATAGAACTATAAACTTATACACTTGTTTATAGACATTCTGCAGACAGTTTTTTACAACCATAAATTTTCGTCGTTCTATAGACAGTATATAGACAGTCTATAGACTAAGAGTTATTATAGAGTAGTCTGTAAAAAAATGTACAGCCATAAGTCTTTAGACTGTCTATAGACAGTCTATACGTAGTCTCTCAACTCAGACTTTTTATAGACTAGCCTATAAAAAGCGTATGACCATAAATCTATAGACTCTCTATAGACTAGTCTAAGGAAATGTCTATAGGCAGTCCATAGACTTCATAGACAAATGTCTATAGAATTTCTATGAAAATTTTTGTAAGAGTGGTCCCATAGCTGAACGCTGTTTCTGTCACTCACGCGCAGCCAAATTAGGGATCAGAGCCTTGCGTGGGTATCGTCATAGCTATGCAAACTTGGAGGCTTCGTTGATGTGGTTGAAGGAAAAAACGGCGCTAAAAACACAAGGACTAAAAAAAACAACATGTAGGACAGACAGCGCCTGTCCGGCGTACATGTTCTTCTTTTAGTCGTCGTGTTTTTCAGCGAAATCTGTGTGTGACTAACCTTCCGTAGTGTTTTCGGCGTTTCTCAGAAAGCCATACGAGTCCAGTGCTCCGGCGCAGATGTCAAAATGCAGAACAGATTATAATACTCACCCTGCAGAATAGCGTGATGTCAAGGGTTTCGCAGTACATAAGCAGGAGAGGTATGGGCGCTAAAAACAGCTGCGTTATCGATGGGGAGGAGACGTATGGTACGTACACCCGAAGAACTTGCGCACGAGGAGCTCCGTAGGGAACCGCAACAATAATGTGAACGGTGCCCGCGCGAAACGGCCACCGGCGAATTTTCCCGCGATGCTGAACGAGAACCACAATCGCGAGCCCTGGAAGTTCCGAGCGAGCAACGACGCCACACTCGCAACGCAAAAATGACGATTATTTCACTCTGTGAAGAGAGAATTGCAACGAAAACACTTTGCTTTTTGGTTTGAATGTTTTAACTGTCGTCAGCTATCTCTGCCATTCCTTCACAGAGCGGAATGGTTGTGATTTTTAGCGCTGTTTTTCTTCAAGCATGCTACCCCAATTCGCCCACATCAAGGTCCTGCTGCGTTGAAGTCCCCGTTGCCCGAAGCTCAGTCCTGCGCAGGGTTCATCAAGGAATTTGAAGCATATGGCAATCTTTTAGGTACCAGCAATCGGCGCTGTTCTGCTGTCGCTGACTTATCGCGACAACAACGGACGCTCCACCGCTGTAAAGGTGTACATAATTTGCCTCTACGCTCTAAAACGTTTAACTCCCTTAAGGGTGTAAATGACTTGTTCCATGGGTGACGCCCTTTTTGGTTGTATTGCTCCAGCCCAAGCAAAGGGGTGCAAATTAACACCCCGCAAAGGAAGGGGTGGTAATATACGTCAGCTCGCCTATGGGTGCAAAACAAACAACACCCTTTCTATATAGGGTGCAGCATGGACAACACCCTTCCAAAAGGGTGTTATCCCTGCAAGTATTTTAGCGTTCACTACAGCCATGTAGTTAATGGGCAGACTAGCTGTTGCGAATGATGCCTAGCCTTGGCTATGGTTCAGTATGAGCCAGTATCTGTGAGGCGTCGTCATATAGCGCTTCTGGTCCGTCATGTGGTAGCATAACGTGCGACCCTTTTAGGCAAAAAATTTAAGTTTCAAGATCGCAGCAATGCACACGCCCTATGCTTTTCGTAATCTTCCTCTGCAGTGATAGTACACTGCCGGCAGCATGCAGAGCGCAATAACAACGCGCGCTGCGCTAAGCACACAGGATCTCCCGTACCTTGGTGCACCAGTACTTATCCATCCGTGGAAACAGCACACAGCCAAAAGCATGATGTTACTTGGATTTCAGAAATAATTAAAAAGCTCCACTTTTCTTGGTCAAAAATTTTCGCAGCAACACCAGCTCCACCAGGAGGGAAAGACACCACAGCTCGTTGCTGTAGCTCATATTGAATGCATTAGAGCGCAAGCAATGCATGGAATGGCGACGGTAACAAGTGCAGTGCTACAGAAGCATACGTTTGCCTGTCAAGCAGTTTTTTGCCGTTTTAAGCAAAGAATATATACCTGTATTCATCAAAGTTGTCATTTATCTCTACGGGATGCTTCTACTAGTACTTTCACATATGACTTACAAGGTAGCACTGAAAGCTAAAGAGCAAAGTGCAACAAAGCGCTTGCACTTCGAATGTTTCAGCAATTAGGAACAAAACCATGTGTAGCTGTGTGTTCTTCAATATATAAGCATGCACTATTTCCTGAAATTTATGTACGCTCAATTTACTGCCAGTGACCTGCCTATACCCAATAATTTTGTTGTTTCACCATGTACTTGCCTTGAATATCCCACAGGTATAGTAAGTTAAGCTACCAGAATAACAATCGGCTAGTCTAAGGTTACCTAATTGAACAAAATCATAGTAAAATTTGTGACGAAATGTCAGAAGAAAAGTATTTATTATTTCATTAAAGAGAAATGGTTACATAATAATGTTTGCACATTTTAAAAGTAAAAAGGAAGATAAGGAGTAAAACCATACCAATACAAAGACAGAAGCACCAAATAATGGCACAGGTACGATCAATTAAATTTTAAGCAGAACCGTTTCTTTAAATAACCTCACTGCTAACTATCACATGTTTTTATTTGAAAAGCACTGCATCTTATTATAGAGTACAAAAATAACCGGTCACATAAGAAAGAACAAGTCTGAGTGTGTCTATGTGAACACAAGGATAGAAAGCTGGGCGAGTTGGTACAGCAACATGATCTTGGATTGTAGTGCGAAGTGACGTGGACACAGTCTAGAAGCAGACAGCATGAGCTCTAACTCTCAACTAAATTTTTATTGAATTGCAAAAAACTGCAACATAAGAACATGACAAGGTATGAAGACATCAGTTAAACATATCAATAAGTAACGAAGTAAAAGAAGGAAACAACAAAAAGACTACTTCAGATTAACACACGTGTTGTGAAGATACTGAAATTCGCATTCTAACAGAAACAAAGATGCATGGCTAACGCAAGTCTCTCCTAATCTTTTAAGGTGGAATGCCTCTCTATCTATTTGCTGTGAAAAACTGTCATATTGTGTGGAATGATTAGTAATGTCAAACTTAAGAGCTGAGGAAGCTAGTCATGTCCACACAATATGAAACAGTTTTTGAGAACAAATAGATAGTCTCGAGAAGGCTAGTTATCCTGTGCATTTATTATCACTAACCTGCGAAAAACTTTCAAAATGGGTAGAAGGCCCCGCTAAGAAACAAGAAAAACAGAAAAAAAGGTTTGCTGTGGTGCCCTGTGTACATAGATTATCCCATGGTTTATGGAACGTGGCCAATAGACATGACGTGAATAAAGTTTTCTCGGCCCCGCAAGTTGTCTATCATGTGCCTATGACAAAAAGGAAACTTGAACATGGGGGCAAAACAGAAAACATGATTGCGGCGTTAGACATGTGTCCCTTTTTGTGCCTTGTAACACTGGTATAGTTTATCAGGTTCCTCTCAAGCGCGGCAAGACTTACATTGGACAGGGCGGCAGGTACATTATTATTAGACTAAAATAACACAAACATTCACTTTACAACCCTAATGCTTCACATCTAGCGTAACATTGTTTCAATTGCGGTTGTAAACTTTTGTTTGAAGACACAAACATTCTTTCGAGGCACAAATGCCAAACTACATGGGAAATAATCGAGGCATTCCCCATTAAAAGATTAGGAAGGACTCGCGCTATCCACGCATCTTTGTCTGTTAGAATGCGAATTTCAGTATCTTCACAACACGTGTGTTAATAGAAGTAGTGTCTTTTTGTTGTTTCCTTTTTTGACTTCCCTACTTCCTGATGTTTAACTGACCTCTTCATACATTGTCATGTTCTTATGCTGCGGTTTTTTGTAATCACCTATATATACTTTCCTTTCCTTCCCTCTTCTCCGCCCTTAAACTGGCTCTCTTAACTACTACACGCAGAGACATAGCAACAGTGCGCGCATTAGATCCTATAGATGAGATGAATATTTACAATTATTATTAGGGTTATATTTATATTCGAGTGCTGATTGCCGTGTTATAGTTTGTTAACGAAGCTTCAACTCAAGTGTAAATATTTTAAGGCGGTCTGTCGTGTGCGTATCATGGACACGCATGCTTATATCGCCTTCCGTTTCCCTACCACGGTTGCGCTTTAAAACCATGGCGCTGCAATATTACTTTCCTCTCCTTCCTTCTTCTCCGCCCTTAAATTGGCTCTCTTAACTACTACACGCAGAGACAAAGCAACAGCGCGCGCATGCGATCCCATAGATGAGATGAATACATATATATAGAAATGTATCAGTCATAGCTCTCGTAGTATAGCCTTCTGGGCCGTTTCCTTTTTTTCTTCTTTTTCTTTGAAAGAAGTCCTATTAGGGTTATTATAATTACACGAAGGTATTTTGCCCTCGCCAGCAGCAGTACTTGAGATAGCTATTCTGGCGGCTAGCTTCCCACGCTATGCGTGCCGCTTTCGCACCTGTTTAAGCTTTTCCTCGACGCTAGAGCTATAATATGCCCGCGCAACCTTGAGCGATCGGAAAGCGCCTTTTCCACTCTTGGCCGGTGGAGAGGGGAGGCTTCGTTCCGGCCGCGAAGCTCTCCACATCTCTGTAAGGTGCCTGGTGGTGGTCTTGTGCTGACGATGCCCTCTCGGTGAGCGCATATATCCCCCCCTCATCTTTTAAGAGGTTCAATACATACAAGCATTTGTCTCGCAAACCAGATTTATTTAAAGAAAATTTTCCACGTCTCAATAATTTCTCTCGTCGTATTCGAGTGCTGATTGCCGTGTTATAGTTTGTTAACGAAGCTTTCCCTCAAGTCTTAATATTTTAAGGCAGTTTGTCGTGTGCGTATCATGGCCACGCACGCTTATATCGCCTTCCGTTTCTCTACCACGGTTGCGCTTTAAAACCACGGCGCTGCAAGTTTGCTTCAGAGACTTTCCTTTCCTTCCCTCTTCTCCGCCCTTTAACTGGCTCTCTTAACTACTACACGCAGAGACAAAGCAACAGCGTGCGCATTAGATCATATAGATGAGATGAATATTTACAATTAATATTACGGTTATAATTATATTCGAGTGCTGATTGCCGTGTTATAGTTTGTTAATGAAGCTTCCCCTCAAGGCTAAATATTTTAAGGCAGTTTTCGTAGTCTCTAAAGCCGCTCGAGTTCACGCTGCTCCTCTGGCGGCCATTTTCCAAAATCGACTGTCGCGGACATCATCAGTCCCTTTCCACATAAGTATGAGGCTCGGAGCAGGAGCTATGGCGCTTGAAAGTAACCGGTGGCTTGACGAACCAACCGACTGAGCTACCTTTCCGGGAAACATTGAAGGGTCACGAGTTCAAATCACATTATGTACCTTTTTTGCTTCTTTTTAATTTTTCTTTATTTTTATTCTCTTTTCCTTCATTTTATCACTGTACGGAAACCTTCCTAAAAAATTATATATCCCCAATTATGCGTGGCCACACATGTGCAGGTCATAAATACCAATTTCTCTAGCCGAGTGCCATCCATGCGGTATAACTAAGCTCAGATTGGTCCACCTTGACTGATCAAATAGGGCACCACTGTAGGTTAAATGAGGCGTACAACTCCTGCGGGACCCGCCGTGATTGCTCAGTGGTTATGGTGTTAGACTGCTGAGCACGAGGTCGCGGGATCGGACCCCGGCCACGGCGGCCTCATTTCGATGGGGGCGAAATGCGAAAACAGCCGTGTACTTAGAATTAGGTGCACGTTAAAGAACCCCAGGTGGTCGAAATTTTCGGAGTCCTCCACTACGGCGTGCATAATCAGAAAGTGGTTTTGTGACGTAAAACCCCATAATTTAATTTTTTTTAATATATCTCTTGCGGGGACGGTAGAGTATCCGTCTCCAGTGCAAGAGGACCGTGATTCAAATCCCGGTGCCGCGCAATTCTCCATCGGAAAATAAAACAAAAAACCGTGTGTTGAGAAAATTGCACAAACAGGCCTGGAGTGCGGCCTGATCCCGGTGACCAGAACCGGTAAAGCACTATCTCACCAGAGCAGGATTGGCCACCCTGGTGCAGTACTTGGCCACAACCTCCTATATGAATACAACAATCAAACCCAGGCCTTCAGTCCCCAGCAGCCGCGAAGCAACTGACCACGGCGGCGGTCAGATCTGTGACGCTGCAGAAGGTGCTAAGAATACCTGGCTCCAGACAGGCCGCCATTGGAATCTGAACCTGGCAACGTTTAACGTTAGAACGCTATCTAGTGAGGCGAGTCTAGCAGTGTTATTGGAGGAATTAGAGGGTAGGAAATGGGATATAATAGGGCTCAGTGAGGTTAGGAGGACAAAAGAAGCATATACAGTGCTAAAAAGCGGGCATGTACTGTGTTACCGGGGCTTAGCGGAGAGACGAGAACTAGGAGTCGGATTCCTGATTAATAAGGAAATAGCTGCTAAAATACAGGAATTCTATAGCATTAACGAGAGGGTGGCAGGTCTTGTTGTGAAACTTAATAAAAGGTACAAATTGAAGGTGGTACAAGTCTATGCTGCTACATGCAGTCATGATGACCAGGAAGTCGAAAGCTATTATGAAGACGTAGAATCGGCGATGGGTAAAGTCTAAACAAAATACACTATACTGATGGGCGACTTCAATGCCAGGGTAGGCAAGAAGCAGGCTGGAGACAAGTCAGTGGGGGAATATGGCATAGGCTCTAGGAATAGCAGAGGATAATTATTAGTGGAATTTGCAGAACAGTATAATATGCGGATAATGAATACCTTTTTCCGCAAGCGGGTTAGTCGAAAGTGGACGTGGAGGAGCCCGAATGGTGAGACTAGAAATGAAATCGACTTCATACTCTGCGCGAACCCTGGCATCATACAAGATGTAGACGTGCTCGGCAAGGTACGCTGCAGTGACCATAGGATGGTAAGAACTCGAATTAGCCTAGACTTGAGGATGGAACGGAAGAAACTGATACACAAGAAGCCAATCAATGAGTTAGCGCTAAGAGGGAAACTAGAGGAATTCCGGATCAAGCTACAGAACAGGTATTCGGCTTTAACTCAGGAAGAGGACCTTAGTGTTGAAGCAATGAACGACAATGTCATGGGCATCATTAAGGAGTGCGCAAAAGAAGTCGGTGGTAACGCCGTTAGACAGGAAACCAGTAAGCTATCGCAGGAGACGAAAGATCTGATCAAGAAACGCCAATGTGTGAAAGCCTCTAACCCTACAGCTAGAATATAACTGGCAGAACTTTCTAAGTTAATCAACAAGCGTAAGACAGCGGACATCAGGAACTATAATATGGATAGAATTGAACAGGCTCTCAGGAACGGAGGAAGCCTAAAAACAGTGAAGAAGAAACTAGGAATAGGCAAGAATCAGATGTGTGCGTTAAGAGACAAAGCCGGCAATATCGTTACTAATATGGATGAGATAGTTGAAGTGGCTGAGGAGTTCTATAGAGATTTATACAGTACCAGTGGCACCCGCGACGATAGTGGAAGAGAGACTAGACTAGAGGAATTCGAAATCCCACAGGTAACACCAGAAGAAGTAAAGAAAGCCTTAGGAGCTATGAAAAGGGGGAAGGCAGCTGGGGAGGATCAGGTAACAGCAGATTTGTTGAAGGATGGTGGTCAGATTGTTCTAGAGAAACTGGCCACCCTGTATACGCAACGCCTTATAACCTCGAGCGTACCGGAACCTTGGAAGAACGCTAACATAATCCTAATCCATAAGAAAGGGGACGCCAAAGACTTGAAAAATTATACACCGATCAGCTTACTGTCCGTTGCCTACAAAGTATTTACTAAGGTAATGGCAAATAGAATCAGGAACACCTTAGACTTCTGTCAACCACAAGACCAGGCAGGATTCCGTAAAGGCTACTCAACAATAGACCATATTCACACTATCAATCAAGGGATAGAGAAATGTGCAGAATGTAACCAACCCTTATATATAGCTTTCATTGATTACGAGAAAGCGTTTGATTCAGTCGAAACCTCAGCAGTCATGGAGGCATTACGGAATCAGTGTGTAGATGAGCCATATGTAAAAATACTGGAAGATATCTATAGCGGCTCCACAGCCACCGTAGTCCTCCACAAAGAAAGCAACAAAATCCCTATAAATAAAGGCGTCAGACAGGGAGACACGATATCTCCAATGCTATTCACAGCATGTGTACAGGAGGTATTCAGAGGCCTGGAGTGGGAAGAATTGGGCATAAAAGTTGATGGAGAATACCTTAGCAACTTGCGATTCGCTGATGATATTGCCTTGCTTAGTAACTCAGGAGACCAATTGCAATGCATGCTCACTGACCTTGAGAGGCAAAGCAGAACGGTGGGTCTGAAAATTAATCTGCAGAAAGCTAAAGTATTGTTTAACACTCTCGGAAGAGAACAGCAGTTTACGATAGGTAGCGAAGCACTGGAAGTGGTAAGGGAATCCATCTACTTAGGGCAGGTAGTGACCACGAATCCGGATCATGAGACTGAAATAACCAGAAGAATAAGAATGGAATGGGGTGCGTTTGGCAGGCATTCTCAAATCATGAACAGCAGGTTGCCACTATCCCTCAAAATGAAAGTGTATAACAGCTGTGTGTTACCAGTACTCACATATGGGGCAGAAACCGGGAGGCTTACGAAAAGGGTTCTGCTGAAATTGAGGACGACGCAACGAGCTATGGAAAGAAGAATGATGGGTGTAACGTTAAGGGATAAGAAAAGAGCAGATTGGGTGAGGCAACAAATGCGGGTAAACGACATCTTAGTTGAAATCAAGAAAAACAAATGGGCATGGGCCGAACATGTAATGAGGAGGGAAGATAACCGATGGTCACTAAGGGTTACGGACTGGATTCCAAGGGAAGGGAAGCGTAGCAGGGGTGGCAGAATGTTAGGTGGGCGGATGACATTAAGACGTTTGCAGGGACAACATGGCGACAATTAGTACATGACCGGGGTAGTTGGAGAAGTATGGGAGAGGCCTTTGCCCTGCAGTGGGCGTAACTAGGGTGATGATATATATATATATATATATATATATATATATATATATATATATATATATATATATATATATATATATATATATATATATATATATATATATATATATATACGAGAAGCGAGGGGGTTAACCGAGGGTCCCGATTTTTATTAGCCCTGTCATAAGCCAACAAAAACTGACACCAAGGATAACATAGGGGAAATTACTTGTACATATTAAATGAAATAAAGAAACGATTAATTATAGGAAATAAAAGTGGATGAAAAAACAACTTGCCGCAGGTGGGAACCGAACCCACAACCTTCGAATTTCACGTGCGATGCTCTACCAATTGAGCTACCGTGGCGCTGTTTCCCCATCCACTTTCTTGGGTATTTATGTGTATTAGTAGAACCCTGGGAGTGTTAGCCAGCGCCTCCACTCAAATCTTGGCGGCGGACGTGTTGCGCCCTTTTTGCCGCAGGCGTCAAAAGAACGTGATCTCTTTGGGTGAAGGCAACTGGTCAATAAACAAAAATATGCTACCTGAAATCATGGATGTTGCCGGATTCGAGACCCTCGTTATGTAATAAACGAGAAGCGAGGTTTGTTGGCATATGATATGAAAATATATATGTTCCTCGTTTCAATAAAACTTTAGTTAAGAGTTAGCGCTCGTCCTGTCTGCTTGTAGTCTGTGTCCATGTCACTTCGAGCAGTAATCGAAGAGCATATGTGAACAAAACATGGCAGTTATAACTAGTCAGCGCTGCCCAAAAGTTGAACTTGAGAACTAGTGATAGTAAAGACATATACTTCGCTCAGCTGAACTGCAAAATATTGCAAATACCACAAAGACGGCATAAAAACTGGGCAGGACAGAGCACTGACTGTTAGTTATTGTTGCAATATGCACACCAAATCTATACATAAAAACTCAAAACTAAACTGCAGGAAATGCTCATCTCTCCAAGAGGACACTGAGGAACGAAACGTATTATTTTTATAATTCTATCTCATAGATTACTGATCTAATTAAACATGACACATGACCCCTTCTTTGTCACAAATGCCCTGTTCTTATTACATATGCACGATTACCAGCCTTGGTGAAAGAATGACTTGCACTAATGTTTTGAACACCGGTAAAAATGCTGCTTTTTCTCAACTTTCTGTTTTGACAGCACACTTGTGGGCAGTTGTGAACGCAGTTGCCTATAGGGCTGAAACACCATGTTTTGGCTGCACATGTACTCTCTACCGAACAGCTGGTTCAAGATAGCGTGCACCTCGGAGTGTGCAGCCAAACTGGTGGCACAGCATTTTTTTCCCTCGCCAGTTGATAAAGCCTCAGCAGCTGCAGTCACCTGCGATCGCTCGTAAAGATGCCATAAGGTCGGGCAGCAAACACAGATACCACGTAGCAAAACTTTCAGAGTGCATTGTGTGAGTCGAGGTGTGTAATTTGTGCTTTACTTCGGCAGCACTGCCACATTCACAACTATTCATTGCAGCTCCTAAATTTCAACCACATCAACAAAATAAATTAGGACAGTTCCTTCAATGTGATGGCAGATGCTCAGCTGCAGGCTTTCTAGAACCATGCATTATCTTCAGACAGTGCCAGTACAGCCCGTAGCACATCTTTCAAGCACTCCAGACAAGTACACCAATTACACTGCACACAGCATCTGGTGTCCATTTACCTATAGAGGCAAGGTAGCCCCTTGAACTTTGTCCCCTGAAAAGCAAGTGCCATTTGATACTTCAGTGCCTGTAGTGTCTTTTACATCTAAATCAATATTGACTACATAGTAGGAACATGAAACGACAAAAAAAGCCATCAGCCATCAACTGTGTGGCAAATCTGGGCGCGAGCTATTCTCTTATCAAATATACCTGTAGGCATTGCGACCAAAGTGCCCCAAAGATGTATGAGGCATTAGTTATTGGAGAGCTGTAAGGACATGACAATCCTAGGATGATTATGTTCTTGAGGCTTTTTTTCCCACTTTCCATCATTTGAAACGTGTATACTGTAGTCACGAAAACAAAAATGCTAAACTTGCGTGTGATAAGTTTTGCGGCTTATTTCCTAGCAGCTCATTGAAATGAGCCACGATGAGAAATTCAAACGCTGTTACCTCATCACACATTCATATTTCTTAAACACTAACAAAACCCGAAAGGCATTAGAGTGAGCATCACTTAAATACATCACATTTATTTAAAGTTATTGCACCATTTTGTGCCAGGTAAAAATGTTAGAAACATAAAAAAATGTTAGGATTCTACGGCCAGCCGTAAAAACTAAATAAAAAAATCATTAAGCCTTCTTAAGCGGTACAGGAGCTTTACAACTGGCCGTCTTGGTGATAGGCACGCAGATAGATGAGCAGCCATTCCACTGAGACGAGAATGTTGCGGGCTTCGCATGGAAGTCTGCGAGACACTGCAGAGTAGTTCTTGGTCCACATGAAGGAGGTTCCTTGCATACACGTCTGGGCCATCATACTGAATGCATGGTGTTACCGGAACTTTTTCCCCCTGCATTGTGGTAAAAAAGCACGGTTAATGTTCATACAATATTTATTATGCAAAAGGTGAGGCATGGACACACGACACGAGACTAGAGAAGTGAACACGAACGCGAAAAACATGGAAAATTTCATTAAATTGTTTTAATACATACAATTTTTGTACTATGTGTCATTCATTATGAGGGTTCATAACCGCAACATGCTTCATATATAGGCAGGTAGAATTATCAGCTTGGTCAGTTTGTACAAGCTCGTTTGAGGCAAGAAATCGAGTTTCACAAAGACATATTCAACATTCTTGATTGAAAAAGGAACACCTCACATGACATGCAGTCCTGTGAGAGGGAATCGCACAGTTCAAGAAAAACAAATTAAAACTCGCACACCGATCCTGAAAATCGAATAAGCACCTGCTACTCCAAAAAGCTAATAATTGTTAGGTTTTAATAGCACAAGGGCATCTTTGGCCAAAGAGCGCCCAGTCTATACTGCAAAACAAACTTCGCGCATCTTTGCAAAGCAAATATATAAAGATGACTAATGCCTCTCTGCGCTACAGTTGCTTTGCTCTAGCATGAAGTCATTTTAATGCATGCACACGTACATACACGCTACACCCAAGTGTAACAGCTGCAGAATTAAAATTGGGCAGCAATGAAGTCGCAACCTTTAACCCTTGATCCCAAGCTGTACTAGTGACTGGAGGCAGTACCAATATCGCCAATGACCAGTCGCAATCTTTCTGCCCGATGTTCTGCTGCTGTGACTGTCAAAGATAAGTTACAGTCGGCATTGAGGGAAAGCTGCCCTCAAAAGCAGCTTTTATTTTTGTGTTATTTCTAACCACAGACCAATGAAGTAATATATTTTTTAGAATGAGAATGACACCGACAAATTGAATACGTAAAAAATTTGCAAAATTTGGTAGATTTTTCCGGAATTAAGTTGGGGGTTAACGGGTAAAGCGGCAATCCAGAAACTAGAACAAGTTTTGACATGTCTGCTACCAGTGGATGCTAGAAAATATGTTGGCATTCTGTGGTTTTGTCCAACAATCCAAAAGGGATTCTTAATAACTGAGGAAATAAATGGAAATGTATCATGAAGTATATTTCGTGAATGTAATGCAGAAACACTCAACTTCTGTTGCTATATAATCTCCACTCGATTAACCTGAACTTTCTGAACTAGTTCAGGAGGTGCTGCATTTCACTACTCGTTCCACCAGTTCAACGTGGCAGCAACTGCACGTTGTGATTTGTTTTACTTAGTGCAGGCTTTGTACAAGGCGAGTTCACAGCATTCCCTGCACTTTGCCGAAAGGTTATGCATGTTTACGCAGCAGGTGTGGTGCCGCTTTCGCACAAGCGAGGTGCAGAAATCATTGAGTTTCACACAATAATTACTAGAGGAAACTCTGACGTTAGTGTCTACAGGAGATCAAACAAGAACGGTTGTACCAGCATGAAAATTATGGGAAGTACATGGATTTGCCTAAAGTTCGTCTGTTTGGCTTCAAATGGCCTTGTGACTTTTAAACTAGTCATTTTCAACAATATACTGAGTAATAAATAAATAAACATTAAAATCGTCCGACGACCGGATTCAAACACAGGAACTCTAGAACAGAAGTCTGATATTGAAACCATTAAGCCATGGAGGAATGTAACGACAAGTGAGTGGAACGCCCTGATGAATTTATCGCGGGCATACCAGTGCCTTGAGACGCTTGGCGCGTTTCGATTCGGCCACTTGGACTAGCTCAATTGTTGCAATTAATAGCAATTGTACGTGTTGGCGGCGTCTTCTGCACTTCGAAGAGTATAGACTGCGCTGAAATTTACAATAATAAGATTTATATAGAGTATAATATACGAAGCCACAAGAACGTCTGAATTCAAAAGCACGAATATCAGACAAATCCATGTGCTTCGTATCAATCCCATGGTGGTACGACTGCAGCGCCAGAGTTCCCTCTAGTAATTACTGTGAGAAACTCTCTGGCAGAAATAACCGAAGTGCCTGGCATTTTGTTCTGGAGTAATAAACTATGTTTTGCTGTCCCATAAATCTTACTGGTCATTAATTCCAAGTTTTAGTGCAGTCACATGTCTAGTAGGCAATTGTGGTATTTTGCATAAACATTGCAAAGCCAACTGTGATGAAAGTTCTCTCTGGTAAATTGGTTATGATCGAGGAGCATAGACTACTGAAGCAATCTCTGGAAGGCACGTGAAGTAATTTCCTTATTAGCAGCCTTTAAACAGTATTCGAGCATATGACACATGTACCTCAGATATGCAGATAACATTTCCTTGACTCAGTAAGAAGCGATGCTTCATGTTCCATGAGGCTACTTCAATCAAAGCAGTATTTGTGCTCTCTAAAAACAATGCCAATGCAGATGATCCAAATATTTTTCAGGGGCAACAGTTACGCCTGAAGTCATGCTAGATTAGTTTTTTTTAACACAAGATCAGACCATGTTTGAAGTGCTTCTTAATATTCTCCTATTTATTAGACTAGTCACATATCTGTACACAAAGGCTACTAATTAGGTCCCATGCTATATCATCATCTTAACAAAAACTTCACTTAGTAATACAAATGCTGTGATAAGGTTCCAGACCACATTGAGGTGCTGAACAAGGTGAATTCACTATATTTAAAATGAAGCTCCTGTTCTTCCAAACGAGAAGAAAGGATACTGAGGGTCAAAATTTTTCTTATTCACTGCTGGAACATGCCAGGGAAGGCACGTGGAAACTTATTTGTAATTTTCTATTTAAATGTAGAAATGATAAAGGGAAATTAAAATGGTAAAAAAACAGTCATGGGGGAAGAACGAACCTATGCCTTTGCATTAGGCATGCGATGCACTCACCACTGTGCCACCGAAGCAGCATTCAACCATCCACAATGGCCCTTCAGATTGTCGACGCACGAACACAGCCGTAGTACCACAGTGGTTAGTATATCAGATGCGTAATGTGAAGGTTATGGGTGCGTTCCCCACCCTCAGGTGGATATCTTTTAATCCACTTTCATTTACCTAGAATTTATCATTTCTATACTTCATATAAAAATTTAAACATGTTCCTGTATGCTTTCCTTGGCCTCATTAGCTGCTGGCTTCTTCCAGTTCTGTTACTTACAACGCATACATATTCTCATCTGGTAAGTAAACAGCTTTCAAGCCAGTTTTCTAGCCTTCATAACGCCATGAACACGACCAAAGATCGAGCGAAACAACTGTCTGCTCTCGAAAATCATTATCGCTTCCATTTACATAGCTATCGCAACCACAAGCAAAAGTCTATGGGCTAGCTGTCCACAAGCCGCAGATTAGACTGATAGCAACATATTACGGTAGCGTAAAACAATTTACACCCTGACTTAGCAGCCGCGGTGTGCTCTAAATGCCACAGTTCTCGTTTGCCGCTCGAAATTCACACCATGATGACGGGTACTGCATCTTTCACATGAAATATTGCACGCTTTGCTCCGGAGCTCAATAGGAGGGCGAAACGCATTTGGACGTACCTGAAATCCGCATTCCGGAAACCCGTCGACGCTTCCTAGAACGGGGCACACAGCCATACACCCGTACGGCGGCTTGACTTGGACGTGAGGCACTTCTATCAAATATTTCACATGCGACAGGTTTCACACCAATCGCGCGAACACAAGAAAATGCCGCAGGTCACAATGCAACGCCGTGCACCCGTGCATCTACCGATGAGCTGCGTGCGCGGACTTGCAGAAAAACAAAACTATGACAAAACGGCAGGCGCGAAAGAATGGCGGCTCTCGTTGCGGAGATGAAGCGGACGAAGCAATGAAGCGGGAATGAATGTTGCCAACTTCTGGTTCCGCGTTATGCCGGCGGTGGTGGCTTTAGTGGCGTGTGTTGCGGCTGTCTAATTTTTTATTTCTTTTCCCCAAACAGTATAGCTAAAACCAGTTCTTTCTTTGAATTTATAACTGTGTCGTTCTGCATTATTTTTTGTATTTTTATGCTACTAAGCGGCCAATTATGGCCTCCCAGGTTCGCGCGCGCCAGCTTCGCGCACAAGTCTCTTAGGCCATAAGACAACTCGTTAGGAAATGTCGTTCTTGTCGTTGTTAACGTTTCATCATCGTTTCGTCAACTGAGATAGAGACGTAGTGTCCCCTTTCCCGGGGTAGGGAGAGAGCGATCAAGACGGCATCGTGCAGCGGGGGGCGGGGGAGTAGGTTGGTGTTGTTATCGCGAAATTCGCGAACCCTGGGATCTTTTTATAACGTAAGCATTTCTATACTTACCCAACAAGAAAAACCATCCATCCGTCAGTCCGTACCGCACGATATCTTTCAAAATAGAACCCGCAGCAACGAGTGAATTCACCTTCGTTCTAGCTCTCGCTTCAACGTGACAGAAGCGGCGAGGCTTTCGGCTCATGCCGCACTACGCGCTTTTCGCAGATCACTTTCAAGATAGGTGTACGCGCGTCTGTTTTCGAAACGAAGTAAACGGTGAGAACACAGCCCGTGAAGTTTTCAGAAGTGGGCACACTCTGCCCGCATTGCAATTCGCTTTAAGATATGGTTCGCGCGGCCTTGCCACAAGCCGCCGCCGCCGGAGAACGGCTGATAATGGTTCGACGCGGAGAGAAGGGCTAAAGAGCGATAACGGCTCAGAACGAACGGAACGTCACCAGCGCACCTGGCCTCGCCACCTGCAGTACTTTGCTTGCGCCATTCACTTGGCGCCGCCGACCACAGCAGCTCATGTCGCCGCAGCACCATCGCTTATACTCGTCGGATCAAGTCTCATAACATTGATAACGACATGGATTGTCTGTAGCCTCTAACCCCACAGCTAGAATAAAACTGGCAAAACTTTACAAGTTAATGAAGAAGCGTAAGACAGCTGACATAAGGAAGTATAATATGGACAGAATTGAACATGCTCTCAGGAATGGAGGAAGCCTAAAAGCAGTGAAAAAGAAAATAGGAATAGGCAAGAATCAGACGTATGAGTTAAGAGACAAAGCCGACAATATCATTACTAATATGGATGAGATAGTTCAAGTGGCTGAGGAGTTCTATAGAGATTTACACAGTACCAGTGGCCCCCACGACGATAATGGAAGAGAAAATAGTCTAGAGGAATTCAAAATCCCACATGTAACGCCGGAAGAAGTAAAGAAAGCCTTGGGAGATAGGCAAAGGGGGAAGGCAGCTCGGGAGGATCAGATAACAGCAGATTTGTTGAAGGATGGTGGGCAGATTGTTCTAGAGAAACTGGCGACCCTGTATACGCAATGCCTCATGACCTTGAGCTTACCGGAATCTTGGAACGACGCTAACATAATTCTAATCCATAAGAAAGGGGACGCCAAAGACTTGAAAAATTATAGACCGATCAGCTTACTGTCTGTTGCCTACAAACTATTTACTAAGGTAATCGCAAATAGAAGCAGGAACACCTTAGACGTCTGTCAAGCAAAGGACCAGGCAGGATTCCGTACAGGCTACTCAACCATAGACCATATTCACACTATCGATCAGGTGATAGAAAAATGTGCGGAATATAACCAACCCTTATATATAGGTTCATTTATTACGAGAAAGCGTTTGATTCTGTGGAAACCTCAGCAGTCATGGAGGCATTGCGGAATCAGGGTGTAGACGAGCCGTATGTAAAAATACTGAAAGATATCTATAGCGGCTCCACAGCCACCCTAGTCCTCCATAAAGAAAGCAACAAATCCCCATAAAGAAAGGCGTCAGGCAGGGAGATACGATCTCTCCAATGCTATTCACAGCCCGTTTACAGGTAGTATTCAGAGACCTGGATTTGGAAGAATTGGGGATAAAATTATTGGAGAATAAATGCCTTATAACTTGCGATTCGCTGATGATATTGCCTTGCTTTGTAACTCAGAGGACCAATTGAAATGCATGCTCACTAACCTGGAGATGCAAAGCAGAAGAGTGGGTCTAAAAATTAATCTGCTGAAAACTAAAGTAATGTTTAACAGTCTCGGAAGAGAACAGCAATTTGCAATAGGTAGCGAGGCACTGGAAGCGGTAAGGGAATACATCTACTTAGGGCAGGGAGTGACGGCGGATCCGGATCATGAGACAGAAATAATCAGAAGGATAAGAATAGGCTGGGGTGCGTTTGGCAGGCATTCTCAGATCATGAACAGCAGGTCGCCATTATCCCTCAAGAGAAAAGTGTATAATAGCTGTGTCTTACCAGAACTCACCTACGGGGCAGAAACCTGGAGGCTTACGAAAAGGGTTCTACTCAAATTGAGGACGACGCAACGAGCTATGGAAAGAAGAATGATAGGTGTAACGTTAAGGGATACGAAAAGAGCAGATTAGGTGAGGGAACAAACGCGAGGTAATGACATCTTAGTTGAAATCAAGAAAAAGAAATGTGCATGGGCAGGACGTGTAATGAGGAGGGAAGATAACCGATGGTCATTAAGGGTTACGGACTGGATTCCAAGGGAAGGGAAGCGTAGCAGGGGGTGGCAGAAAGTTAGGAGGGCGGATGAGATTAAGAAGTTTGCAAGGACGGCATGGCCACAGTTAGTACATAACCGGGGTTGTTGGAGAAGTATGGGAGAGGCCTTTGCCCTGCAGTGGGCATAACCAGGCTCATGATGATGGTGATGGTGATGAATTGGGCTGCCTAAGATTTGCGGCCCGGCGGCAGCTGCCCTCCCCTCCCCCGTTTCCGTTGACAAGTTAGGGGGAGGCGTCTAAAGCAATCTTACACCCCCCTCCCCACAGTGGTGTAGCCAGAAAACTTTTCGAGCGAGGGGGGAGGGGTCCCAATTGACCGTGGAGGGGGAAGTAGCGGGGTCATTGCCATAGTAGCAAAAAATTTACTGTTAGTGAGCGTTACAAGTGCCCGGCTTGCCCCACTTGGCTACGCCGCTACTCGCCAAACCCCCCCTCCCGCCGCTATCGACGCAAATCGAGCTATCAGAACGTGCATGACACGCATGCATGACATAACATGAATGACATGCCGCGAAGCTGGCATGAATGTCGTCACATCATCATCATCAGCTTATTTTGACGTCCATCGCAGGACGAAAGCTTCTCCAGCGATCTCCAATACCCTTTTTCTTGTGCTAGCTGGTTCCACGTGTCTTCAAGTTTCCTAATTCCATCACGTCCACATTATTCTCTGACGTCTTCGAATGTGCTTCCCTTCCCTTAGCACCCATTCTGCAACTCCAATAGACCAGGAGTTCTCTCCCCTACGCATTGCAATGTCTGCCCAGCACGACGTCTTCCTCTTAATGTCAACCAGAATATCAGCTGTCCTCATTCGCTCTCTAATCCACATCGCTGTCTGACAGGCTATTATCTTCACGCCTAATAATTTTCATTCCATCGCTCATTGCGTGGTCCTCAACGTCTTCCCAAGCTTCTTTGGTAACTTCCATGTTTCGGCCCATTACGTTAGTAACGGTAGAAAGCAACGATTAGCAGTAATCTCCCTGGTCATGATTTAGTAATGCCTGCCGTAAGCTCGCCAACATTTTTTTTTATTTTTGTTAATTTCCTTGATCAGAGGCCCCTGCGAGTAATTAACCTGAATAAGCGCATTTCTGCGCAGGATCTACAGGCTGACTGCCGACCATGACATTCGTTCTCTCGCCAGGCTGCGGAACATTACTTTTCTCTTCTGCATACTAACTCTCAATCAGACTCTTACAATTTCTTCGCCAAGGTCCTCAAACGTTTGTTGCAAATAGTCTCCAGCGTTGCTGAGTTTGCCAATGTCATCTACAAACCGTAAGTTGGTGAGCTATTTACCGTGAGCCCTCACACCTAACCATTCCCAGTCTAACTGTTTGCACACCTTTAAGTATTCAGTGGTAGCATTGTAAATATTTTGCCATTCATCATATGAAGCCTTTTGCAGATATCTGGCTATGCAAAGTCTGCGCGTTAATGTCATCCGTTCGATATCAACATTCGTGGGAAACTTCATTTTTGACCGCTGTTGAGAGCCAGAGCGCTGCTGTCTAGGTGCCCCGATCTAACCATTCCAGCTACCTGATTCAAGCGCAGGTAGCGCGCGTTTCATGTATAGCCAATTTCCACGCCTCAACTGGCAATGTTCATTTATCATATACTGTAGCTTGTTCACTTACTCCCTTGTAATTAGAGTTTAAATTAAAAAAAACTGGGGTGTTCCAAGGGTGTTTTCTTGTTGAACACCCTTGTCCGTTACAAAAGGGTGTTTCAAAGGTGTTTACAAGGGTGAAAAGATACATACACCCGCATTACACCAATAAGGGTGTGAAAATTATAAGAGTGTACTGCAGTACATGTTTCTTTTTCGCATGCTTTACCACACATCTGATACGAAGGGGAGCGGAACCAACAGGACTAGAGCAGCCGTTCACTGAGAGACCTGTCAGGCAGGGTGGGGATGGGGGCCAGATTATGTATATGCCGCTTTATTGGCTACCATCAGATAAATAATGCCGTACCTTTGTTTAACGTGTGAGCGAGACGTTGATCTATTGTGAAATACTTTTGCGGGGCAGGCGAATGCAGCAACATATATTGTACGTTATACTGAAAATTATGTTCATGACTCGGCGGACCATACGCAGTGCGGTCTCGGTTAGCACGTACTGTAAGTATCGCTTCCCGTTCGAATCACCCTGCGGAAAGCCGATGGCATAACTGTGTATGCGCAAGTGGTTTCAAACCGAGTCACGTGACTCCCGCGCCGGCAAAATGAGGAATATGTGATAAAGCCCACATACGCCACGCATTTGAGACAAGCTTAGCGCTAGTACCATTCTGCCACGACAGGAGCTATGCTGTTATACTTCGACAAGCGTTCAAACTATTAGTTGCAGAGTACATTGCGTGACTACTTCGTTTGGCGGATGAGGTTTCCACGCAGGAATAAAATAGTTTGCGTTAGTAATAACAGCATACCCTAAAGTGTGAATTAAGCTTGTCCAACAAAGCGACCGTTTACGAAATGCGCGAGCGTCCTAAATAGTGGCAGGTGCTGGATTATTGATACCTTTATTTTATATAGCGCATGGTCCAAGTATACGGGATGAATGGTTATGGATCTATAAACGTTGAGCGGCGTGAGTATGCGAGGTCGTATTGCGGCGTTAGCCCGTTTTCTCTTTGTCTAACGAGAAAGAGGATGATAATGGAATATTTTTTTTTCGGTTTTGCTCGTTCCGTTCTCTGCGACGAACTCACACGTATTATGGAAATTTTGTCCTCAAATATATCCACCGCATTCCTATTATGCGATCTCTGTCATATATTATGGCTTTACAGGGCCATATATTATGGCTTTACAAGGCAAAAAAGGCAATGCCGAAGCAGAAAGCTTATATATGCATCATGCTGGTTCACCAACTGCAGTGATGTCTATGTTGAGCAGCGTCATCGGCCTCACGCAGGAGGCTAGCGTAGACATATAGTGATTTCCACAATACCAGACTTTAAATGCTTGAGAGCGATGCTGGCGAATCACAAATATTTGATAGCGCCTGCCACTTAGATTTCTCGTGGTTGCTTCACGTTGGTCTCACAAGAGCATGTTAAAAAAAATTAAATTATGGGGTTTTACGTGCCAAAACCACTTTCTGATTATGAGGCACGCCGGAAATTTTGACTACCTGGGGTTCTTTAACGTGCACCTAAACCTAAGTACACGGGTGCTTTCGCATTTCGCCCCCATCGAAATGCGGCCGCCGTGGCCGGGATTCGATCCCGCGACCTCGTGCTCAGCAGCCCAACACCATAGCCACTGAGCAACCACGGCGGGTGACACAAGAGCATGTGCTTTGATGTTTTATATTTTAGTCCCTACGCCAAGCGATCACATAGTGAACACATTTACCATTTCATGCTGGTAATACAGAAACGCCATTTCTCCTTGTGGAAAAAAACCGATATAGGAAAAATAATTCACAAACATACAGACGCCACGGTTAATAATGCGTGTCACATATTTGCCCCCAGATAGATATTTCAAACGTACTTTGACGTAATAGTTCTGCGAAAACCCGCAAGGTGGAGAGAAGTGATGAATAAAGAGAACATCAGACATCCACCCGTTCGTAGCAATTGCTACAAAGGAAACCTGTTCCTTTCGAGGAACCCGTTTGGGTTTCCTTTGTACCAATTGCTACGAACGGGTGGATGTGCAATGTTCTCCTTATTCATTACTTCACTCCACCTGGAGGGTTTCTGCAGAACTACTACGACAAACACTTGCCTTTGCCTCGTGTTGTCGACAAATTCGACTTCACCCTGCCATCCGCTAGCCGCCTGGTTAGCTCAGATGGTAGAGCGGCTGCCCCGGAAAGGCGGTGGTCCCGGGTTCGAGTCCCGAATCAGGAAGAAATTTTCGTCAACCATGAGGCTTTTCTTTCGAGAAACCCATATGGGTTTTCTTTGTGGCAATTGCTACGAATGGGTGGATGTCTGATGTTCTCTTTATTCTTCAACGTACTTTAGTGACGGATGCCCCGAAAGGCTTCCCTGACGACCTTATCTGAACGGAGATTGCGTAAGTTTTACAAATACGATCTAAAACATCTCGAAATCTTTCCGTAGCACGCGACAGCAATACTTTCAAGCAACGCCGCGCCAGATCGCACAAGCGGCAAAGGAGGAAAGGCTCGCCGCGCGTCCTTTCTTCCTCTCCCGATGAAAAGGTATATACATCTCCTATTCACAGGTATCATTATTGCGTGCCTCACGTGAGTAGATTCGTCTCCGTGGGAATTTTAAGCGTAGTTATCAATCCCTAGTGAGGCAGTGGCGCATCTTCAATTGAGGACGAACAGCACCAAGGCCTCAGACGACACGGGATACTTCGAAAAGCACAGAATGCTGTAGCATTCCGCAGAAGCCTTTCATCCATGGCCCGGCAACCCGTGATACCTGCTTGCGCGCCTGAGCCGTCGTTCTCCTTCCCGCAATGCTGCCGCCCGCTGTCTTCTCCAGCAAGCAACGGTTACCTGCGCCACTGTCATGCCAGGTCACCCTGTTTGCGCACTCGCTTCGCACTCGTGGTCCAATCATAGACGAAAACACCTTCAGAGCACCTTCTGGCCATGTGTAATTAGGTCGCTCATGCACCTGCGTGGCCCGATTGCGAAAGGACCTGCAGGAATACACCGTCGTCGTTGTCGCCGACTTGTGCTCGAGCCTTCTTGCATAGGTGGGGCAAGACGCCGATCGCAGGCACTTTGTTTCTAACTGTTTTTACGCGAATATCTCATACAGAATTACCCAGTTATTTTCTGTTCCATTCTGTCCACACTTACAATAGGCTACTTTTATCCTTGTAGTGTTCGAGTGCAAAAAATAAGTTGACTTCCTGAAGCACAAGATTCTATGTTGCACAAAAATGAAGTACGTTAAAGGTCGCATATATCTAGCAGCTCGCCGGAGAGATAGCAGACTGTGTACGTAGCGTTATTTCATTCCATGTCGTTCTGTGAAAACTGCAAGGAAGAAAGCTGAGTTACTTATCCCTGTTCATAGCGTCAGCCATAAGCATAACGACTACGAATATTTGAGTTCTTTGAGCAATTATTATGCACACGTAATTTTCTAGAAGCAGCCACGTCTACTTACCTCTGCAGACTTGTCGAGAGTGCCCCAAATGTATGCCGTGGTAAAGAGTGGTATCTCACTGTTTCCCATTAACGGCTGCCTAAATGGGCAGCAGTTGGCGTTCAACAGTGGTTGAGCATCGAAATGGGCACATTGCGGCCACGCATTGTCGGCAGCTGCCTCTGTAAGCGCCAAGTGTCGCGTTTCCAAAAACATTGAGCCTCACATTGAATCGTTGGAACCATATTTCCTCATAGCATTGTAAGTAATGACGGCAAAACGTCGCGATGGCTGGCCTACATACGCAGTGGGAGCTTCGGCGGAAGTCAAACAGGCGTACTGCTTGCATGCGCACTTGCACGAATACGGACATGCTCCATACGCAGATGTCCCTGCTCAGCCAACTGACAATTACAAATTGTTCTGTTGTGCGCCCAAGCAAGCACTTACGGTTTCCGCCACTTTCTTACGTACTTAGACCCGCACTAACATCAACACAGCAATAGTGGGGCCGATGCCCCGCCACAGCGTGTTTCCCGATAGAGTGGCCGCACCTGCCGCCGAGCGAAGGCTTAGCATGATGAGACGGAGCTTGCGAGGTCTTGAGGAATACAATGGAAATATTCAATAGAGTTATCTTGAGCAAGGTTCTAGATCACCTGGTATTAAATTCCACACGGGTTCTATTAGCGTGATCTAAAACTTTGTACGTCATGAAATCGGCTAATGATATGATCTTACTACGTTTCTTAGATGCGCCAGTAAAATGATGTAATATAGTGCATTTTACTCCAGCATGCGAGACTAATTATTGAGTAAAAGGGAGTTTTCAAAGCACATGAACGAAGAAAACAGAATTCCGACTAAACGTTGCTCACAGCGGTCGGATGCGTACTTGCGAATCATTTCTAGAGGCCTTTTCAAATAGGGAGGATACATTGCAACTGCCACCTCGCGGACAACAGGAAAGGGGTTCGTTGCGGGAAATGCAACAATAATGGTGTGAAAACGGTTATTGCAGAACTTGAAACGCAATAACACTATAAATTGAGGTTTCATACAACCCTATGAAGCAAACAAGCAGTGAAGCTTCAGGAATCACAGGGAAAGACGACTACTGAACTCAGGACAAACGAGGGCGTCAAATTTGGCAGCCTTGGCGTTACGATGCGTTATAGAAGCGTTGAGTGACCAGGGGTAGAATTCACAAAGCAAACTTGCGAACAAACTTTGGTTTAAAAAAATCTTACAAAAATAGCTCATTCAAAGTGCTAAACAAAGTTCGTAAGATAAATAGTTACCATGCCCGGCGCTGCGAAGACGAGCACAGTAAAGTTTCGTTCGTTCTCTATCGTCCTCGCTTCTGCGTTGGAACTTGAAGCTTCTCGGACGATGATCGGCAGTTGTCGATAAAATGCAGACGGGAAGCAATGGGGATCAGATGTACAAGAAATATTTATAGTTAAACTTTTCATTATACATGGCAGGTAAAACAAATACATTACAAACTTGAACAATTCAGAAACAAAGTCTCACTCTTCGACTGTCTCAATGACTGTTAGAGCCCAGACTCGTTTTAATGTACATAGTACGGATCCTCACTGATCTATCAGCAATCCTGATTTCAGCCAAGTCTGAGGGACAGCATGTAGTTCCGATTTTTATAGCCAAAATATACAAAGAAAAAAGGTGGTAGGTCCGTTGGCCCGTCCCACAGGTTAAGTTGCCAATCAGAGTCAGCCGTTTCTTTAAGCCACAACCCAAAGGGCCGGGCTTACTTTTAAAAATAAACATATTAGAAAACAAATCACCTTTCCTTCTGCCCTAAAACTCCGTTGCCCTCTCATTTCTACGTAGTTAGTGACGGGCTCAGCAAAACACACCAGGCCCGAACAACTTATCGCTAGGCCGCCTCAAACCCCACGGGTGTCTCTAGGCCTCAAATTTCTCGGAAGCAGGGGCATCGACAACACGTAGTGCAGCTGCACTCAAGGTTTGTCTGCGTGGGAGGCTGATGACCGTCCTTGTCCTTCAAACTTATTGTCTACAGGACAAAGTTCTCCGAGTGCGTGTTTACAAGACGCCGCCGTCCGAATGCACTCCTCACGTGCGCACCGCATCTCTACAGCGTACACAGTAAGCTGGCCTTCGACACCCCACAGGCAATCACACCCAACATCCAAGGCTGCCGATTGCCTTCCGGACAAGTAGAAGAATAGATCCCCGCTCCGCATATGCGGCACGTGGTCAAGGTTCCTAAGCCCTTATTAACCTCGGCGGCGCCTCCAATTAGTCAGGTATTCGGGAGCCAGAACCACAATACCACGTACAGCGGTCCCGTTTCAAGGCTGGCCTTTGTGTACTCGTGTGACCGTCGGCGGACTGCCAATACTGTACGCACAATACCGACTTCCCGGAATTGGCACTCGCCCTCCTGGCGCCTGCGGTGACGCGTCACCCAACAACGCGCGGTTCCTGCGACGCCTCATAACACAGAAACGGTTGCCCCACTGATATGGGGTGAAGTAAATCCCCTCTCTATACACAAAGCACGTGGCCGATTGGCGACACTTAAGAAAACGAACAATCAGAGCGACCTTTCAAGCACTGTACTCGACAAAGAGCGTGAATGTTTTGGAAGCAGAGCTGCAACAAAGCGCGTAAACAGGTAACTTGAGTAGCAAGCTTGAACGGTTAAAACTAAATAATGGGGTTTTACGTGCCAAAACCACTTTCTGGTTATGAGGCACGGCGAAGTTGTGGACTCCGAAAATTCGACCACCTGGGGCTCTTTAACCTCCACCTAAATCTAAGTGCACTGGTGTTTTCGCCCCCATCTAAATGCGACCGCCGTGGCCGGGATACGAACCCGCACACTCGTGCTCAGCAGCCCAACACTATAGTCACTGAGTAACCACGGCGGGTAAACTTGAACGGTTGTTGCAGCTACGATTGTAAGGAGGAAATTCCACAATATGGAAGTAGCAATATTACGAGCATAATTATGTCGATCTCGGTCGCTCAAGTCCTCGCTGGTAAACGATAGAACGTCTTGCTGCGGCAAATGGGCCTGAAGCTAAAGACTCAAACCGCGGATAGCGCATGTTTTCACCTCCTGGCGTGGCGTGATCAGCCATTTGCCAGTTCGTTCAGCAGTTTTAGTGGATAATTGTATTGTACATGCGCTGCTGTGGAATTCAGTGACGTTCCTGCTTTGCTGAAAGCTTCTGTTTATTTTCTGAAAGGTTGTGTTTCTCGATGTGTGCAGTATTCTGATTTTTCATAGTTGTCATGACACTCTACGGATTAGTAGCACATAACAGGGGGCTGTTCCTGGAAGAAAACCGTCAAAATTGTCATTGGCGGTTCTTGAGCACTTCCTTAAGGTTAAAGCGTAAGCTCTTATGGGCTCACTCCTATAGTCGCTTCGTTTGGCGATGGTGTCGGCGGCCGCCGCCGGCGTCCGGTAAGCTTCAAGCTCAGCCTCAACTTCAACTTTAATAATTCTTCTAGTATACACTAGAAACGTCGTCCTGCTCTACAAGCTGCCATAAATAGTTTGACTGGACCCAAGAAACGTCGTTGTACATGGCAGGGCGGTAACAGATGTGCTTTGTAACATCAAACAGTTCAGAAGCAGTTCAACCCGCACAAAAACAATTGTAACATTTTCAAATATAAGCCTATTCACAGAATAATTGTCTTGCGATGCAGAAACAGACAACATTCAAGCATATCTGATAAGATTAACACAAACAATAAAAGGGCACCACGCAATTAGTATCGTTATACAATAAATATATATGTTTGCATATGAGCAAAACACATCATCTATTCCCTGCGAGAAAAATTATTATTGTCAGCGTAATTATTAGGGACTTTTTGTAAACTGTGTTTAATGGATTGTAATTTGTATTCATTGCGAAAACGTGGTACCTACCAACGATCAGGGTTTTTGAGATGTACTGACATTTTATGGCGCTGCAAGGCCGCTATGGATGTAAGCCAATTTCAGAACTCTTCTTTTTAAAACGCGATATTTGTGCTAGGGGTCTCCCCATATAGCTTCGTATTTCTCTGAGAAAATTTTTGTTGTCGATAGCGGATCGGTACTGGCAATGTGCTGGAGGAGCGCCTTTTGTAATGTAAACATTTTATTCATGTTTGTTTGCGTTGCGGTCCCCGGTTCTAAACTACAATAATTAAATTGGGAGGTAAACAACGCATGATAAAATTGTAGCTTGGTTATTACTGGCATGAGAGCTCTACAGCGAGTCAGCACAAAGGCTACTGCGGGAAATTTACTGCGAAGTTTATTAAAATGTGCATCGCAATTTAGATGACAGGAAAAATTTATGTAAAGTATGTTATGCTCGTTAACTAGCTCAATAATTTTTATCTAAATATGTGTTCCAGTTTAAAATTTTTATTTCTTGCTCTAAAAAGGACAGCCTTCGTCTTAGGATTAGACTATGTCTGATTCAATTTAGCTGTTATCACTCATACAGATTATGTAGCAGTGCGTTACACCAAATAATTATTTCCGTCGCACCTTTTTCAGTAAAGACTAAAGTGCTATTACTTGCATATGCAAAGAAATCGACTGTAGCATCACTATTTACGAAGTCACTAACGAATAAGTGAAAAAATAGTAGGCCCAGAACACTCCCTTGTGGCACCCGTTTTTACGTGAAAAGAAAGAAGAGCAGACATTATCGATAGACACACACTGAGCCCGATTTTTCAAGCATGGCTTATCAAGGCGGGAGGACCGCCACGAACTCCATACATAGAAAGTTTAGAAAAAAGAATGTCATGATTGAGGCAAATAAACGCCTTGCTGAAGTCACTCAAATCCCGAGGGCGAAATTCTCAACGTGTCTAGCTTACACAATACTTTATTTCAAGGACAAAAGAGCTGTCTCCGTAGATCATCCCTTTCTTAGGCCGAATTGCCAACTTGTTCTAACGTCATGTTTGTCTAGAAATTTCGTGAGGCGTCCAGATATTATTTTTTTCTTGCGCTTCAGAAAAAAATGGAAGTACAGATATTCGCCGGTAATTGGAGACTTTTTTTTACATCACCATGGTTGAATAACACCGATATTCTAGGTCGTTTCATATGATCTGGGAATGTAGCCAACTGTATTGCTAAACCGAATATGTGATCCAACGTACGAGTGAAGGGCAACTGTTCCATAACGTATTTATTTTATTTATTTTTGACCTAATGATACCTAATGATTTGCTGTTATTTAAAGATATTATTGTTGTAAACACCTCATGTTCATTTGTTGGTTCCATAGATTTAGTATTAGCAATACTAGTCTACGCCCCTACATCCAGTCATGACGACCAGGAAGTCAAAAGCTTCTATGCACATGCACACTTTTACTGTTGCTTAAGTTCCTTTTTATTATTGCTTTTAATAACGTTCATGTTTTAAAGTGTAACAGTACATATTCCCTTGGCGCCAATGTTATTCACCCGATTTTCAATGCGCTCATGATTATTATGCATGCATTAAGATCTATTCATGCCCAGGGAAGTGGATATATACCACGTGTTGTATTAATGAAGCTACGTACGAAAGCTTATTGTTTCTACTGCGGATGTGTGCGATGCTGATGTTGCCTGGTGGCGGCCCCCTGGCCTCGTCAAGCTGTATGTTTACAGCCTTCTTGCCAGGGTGGCCTTCAACACTGTACTTTGTACATGTTGTAAATAAACGACTATTATTGGCGTAGAGGTAGAACACCCGCCTCGCGTGCAAGAAGGCCGTGGTTCGAATCCGTTGCCGCGCAATTTTCCACCGGATTAAAAAAATCCGCGTGCATAAAATTGCATAAACAGGCCTGGAGTGTGGCCTGATCCCGGTGACCAGAACCGGTAACGCACTCCCTCACCAGAGCAGGATTGGCCTCCCTGGTGCAGTACTTGGCCACAACCTCCTATATTAAAGTAACAATCAAACCCCGGCCCTCAGTCCCCAGCAGCTGCGAAGCAACTGACCACGGCGGCGGTGAGACCTGCGACGCAAAAGGGGGTGCTAAGAATCCCTGGCTCCGGACAGGCCGTCATTGGAATATTAACCTGGCAACGTTTAACGCTACAGCGTTATCTAGTGAGGCGAGTCGAGCAATGCGATTGGAGGAACTAGAGGGCAGTAAATTGTTTATAATAGGGCTCAATGAAGTTAGGCGGCAAAAGAAGCATACACAGTGGTTAAAAGCGGGCACGTCCTGTTCTACCGGGGCTTAGCGGAGAGAAGAGAACTGGGAGTCGGATTCCAGGTTAATAAGAATATAGCTGGTAACATACAGGAATTCTATAGCATTAACGAGAGGGTGGCAGGTCTTGTCCTATTTATACTTGACATGGGGCGCCCATCCAGCCCGGGTAACCCTCAAACACTTCATCTAACCCGCACAGCCAACGGCGCAGGATGGGATCTTATCCATCCCGGGCCAAATCTCTGCCAAATGACTACGCTCGCATTTGGTGACAGCGGTACACAGTCGTAAGAAATTGTGGAGGAAATACGAGAGTTCTGGCAGCTTCAGGTGCACTAGATTATTCAGTAACATAGACGACTTTATAGTTCTACCTTACATCAGAGCAAACGGCAGTGACAGAGATCAAGGGCAGCAGCACCGTTATAGCTAAGCAAACTAAGCACAATTACGCCGCATTCTCACACTTCGAGCAACGCTCCGACAGCCCAACGATAGATATTTCAAACGTAACCACACTAGGACGAGCAAGTTTTGCTTCTGCGAAGTAAACGTAGCGGGTATTTCAAGGCGCGTGTAAAATTCATGGCTGTTTCATTCGTGAAAGTTACTTGCGCGACGTAAAATTATCAGTGAGCAAAACAGTTTGTATTTCAACGCGAGGAAAGAAAACCGAAACTAGAGCAACTGTTTTGCTTAGTTGTGCGGGTACAAAATGATCCAAAGCCGAAGCCGTAATAGCACGACGCCATTTTGCAGTTGCGTTGGATCACGCGCGAGTACGTTGTCGTTGAGTGGTTCCGAAAGCGCTGCGTTAGGGGCGACTGCAATCAGGCGCTCCGGCAAGTTACGGTGGGAACTTCTGTCCGTGCTGTGCGATTGCGAAGAGGAGGACCGCAACCAGCAGGGGCGTGTCGCCGGTTTCGGTTTTGTCGACATCGAGCAAGTGCAGCGCGCCAGAGCGTCACAAGCACCCGAAGTGTTGCGGTTTGCACTGCGTCTTTCACTGTAATATGTGAGATTGCAACGCACAGAGACGGCCAGATGCATACGAAACACTACCAGCGGGGAGTGACCGTTCCATATTTCTCTCAGTGTCTCAGGCAAGCATATCAGCTTTTGTTCCAAGTTTACAAATGGCGCGTACGTACTCGGCCCTTCCGGTATAGCTACATTTTGCGCCACGATATGCGTGCGCGTATGTATGCGAAAATACTACTGGTAGATGGAAGCTGAGGAGAGCATCTGAAATTATAGCAAAGCTGTACTGCCAGGGGAAACATCATTCTTAACGACTCTAGTGGCAAATGGCCTGTGGCATTGAAAAATCCATAGAATATCAAGTACAGAGTAGCCTGAAGTCTAGATACAATCGTAGTACCAGTCTGCCTTTCGCTGGTGAAGACAGGTCATCGAAAAGGTTGAAGACAGCTTGTTTCTTCTGAGGATTTACTAGCGCTTTAGGTATATTACCGTGAATAATAAAACCGCTGCAATGCTCTATTGAGCGTCAGGCGATGTGGCAGCACAGATGTATTCGTAGTGGTAAGGCGGCTAGATGCACTAGCCAACAGACACAACCCTTTAAAAGCGCTGAAACTGAACAAATTTAATGTGCACTTGGCTGCAAGTCGAAAACACATTAGCTCATAATCTAAGACGATGTATTATGTTGTTATTTTTTATATAGTCTTTATTTTCACAGTTGTAAATATTTAAAAGCGTGAATTTGCTGCAACATTTATGTAGTAAATCCTAATAGGCTTACAAAGCCTGGCTGTGTTATGTGCAGAATTTGCAGTATTGCTACTGGATTGTCTATTTTGAGTCAGTTGGTTTATGAAAAAAGGGTCCTTTTATTTGTAGTCTTACGTTACTGCATATATTTGGGAAGCAGAAATGAGTTGATTGCAAAGTTGTACCTCCTAGTGGCTATTGTAATGTGCATATACCAATTTTAAGTATATGCAGCTGTAATTGGCTTAGTCGCTGTAGCGTATTTTGTAAAAGTAGAAGGCTATGATTATTTTACTGTTTTCACGGGGAAATACTTTTTTTTTCTTTTACCATGAAACGATCAGAGCATTGAATGAAAGAAGTGTGGTGTATTTTTCTAGTAAATTAATAAAGGAAATTTCGTCTGTCATGTATCAGAGATTACTTTCTTGTACTAAACAAGGCGTTATCTCCTCTGCTACTGCTGTTGTTCTGTGTATTTTTGTAATTTTGAAATGTACTTTATTTTGGGTATTCAAGAAACGGCAGCATCCAGAAGAAGTCGCCATCTCATCAGCACGTTATGGGTGAGACAGATCGTAGCAGGCACTTTCGCACATCTCATTATCATATGATGCTATTTGTTTTAATTCTTGTGTCCGCTTTCCCGGCCTGTATTCATTTAAGCATTATTGTGCAAAGGGTGATACTTTTACATCAAGATACAGTAATTGCCCAAAGGCGAGACGTGGCTAGAGGAGACGACACACATAAGTCTCCTTTGTCCCTATCTCAATGTTGCGCAGTTAATCTGTCGTTATCTATTAACAAGCTCAAGTTCTTCATCAGCTATTAGTTATTAGTTATCAGCATCAGGTATTACAATTCCATTGATACAACATTGAAAATACAGAGGTACACCGGAAGAGAGAGACTTGAAATGATGAAAAGCGGTAGAACAAGGAGCATCGCTGGAGCCAATGTTTCGACAAAGAGAAGGAGGTAAGTTTTCTTGTCATAACATTAACCCCAGTAAAATTTCTTGTTCTATCAACATTTACGATTAAAAGACAGCATTCTTGTTCTTGCGGAAGTATTATGCATTATGGAATAAAAATTAACAGGGTGAAATGTCAGGAATGTGAAATTTCTTGTGTATTCTAATGCTACAGCGAACCGCCATTGTTATTTTCACTACATAGTTTGGCTAGCTTCATTCAGAGCTTGCACTTTGTTGCATTAACGACCACTGCAATTCATTATTTGAATCAGCTTCGTGATTTACTTATCTTTAGAGATGTTGAACTTGTTTTAATGCAGCTTTGTGCAAATTTGCCGCAGGTACACTCTGGCGGCTCCCACTCCTGCGTCCTACCACCAGCGTGTCCTGACTACATCCTTTAGGGAGTTGAAAGCCTTTGGCGGCACCGGCCACTGCATCCTGCCACCACCGTTTCCCAACTGCGTCCTTTAGGGAGTTGGCTGCCTTAGTGATGACGACAAGCAGGCTGGAAGCCGACAGAAAGATTAAGGTACATACATGTCATCAAGTGGCAACTTTTTGAGTGAAGTGGCTTGTAGCCACTCAGCAATGAAACATTTAACTTCGAAGCAGTTTGGACTCCCTGCTATCGGTGCAGGAATGCTCAAGTCCACGCATTTTGTTTTAGCCGCCAAGAGGCTATGTTGATTAGACGAAACGCGATGCAAATTTTGAAACTACTGGGGGACCACTCGTACAATTTTTTTTCTTGCTTAACACAAAAACTGCTTTGGTAAAGCTTTACCAGTTTAAAAACCATACAATGTACTCTCATATAATATTGGGCATAAATTTACAAGGGCTGTCTCAATAGTAAGTATGCCAATAAACATACACCAAAACTGACTTTTTTTGCAAGTTCATCTTCATCTCTGTGCGCTGCTGCATAATTTATCTTTCTGAAACCAGTTTTTCATACTACACAAGTCATAAAAACGTGGATTACATAAATTTGCCGCTTTTGCTGTAAATCAGTTCTATGAAAGTAATGTTAATGGGTCATTTTGTCCACTTTTTATTGACCCATAACAAACTAAGCAGTGGCTAATGAGCAGTTCTATTTTTGATGTAAGGCCTCTGTTTATTGACTTGAAAAATTTGGCCCTCTTAATGAAGGAGCCCATTTTTTGGCTATGCCTTTTATGACGCATAGTTTGGTGCATTACACAAACCCTCAGTGCTTGCGCCAGTAAAAAAACTTTTTGAGTTAAGTATTTCTTGAAATTAACTATTGTCCTATTCGCAAGTTCCGCAGACTGTCACGCCACCCCGCGGTCACCGGCGAATTTTTTTCAAAGAGTATAGGACTAACTGCAGGTGGTGCGACGGTAGCGCATTTGCTTGCTTTCTTCATGGCGGTTAGTAGGCTTGGTCACCGTGGGCTTAATGGTATGAATAAATTCAAGAGCAATCGCATGTGCTGCGTGCCGCAATGCACCAACAGAGCTGCAAGCGACGTGAGCCTCCACTCGTTCCCCAAAGATGCGGCAAAGAAGAAAGAATGGGTTGTGAAGTTGAGAATTGGCAAGCCGGTCACACCACCGATGAAAGTGTGCAGTGCGCATTTCGTCGGAAGTGACTTCTTCTGGAGCCAAGTAGGTAAGAAAACGAAATTCCTGTACCTATGTGCAATATTTTATTTCTTCTCCTACGGATAATTGATGCGTTCGTTCGAAAAGTAGAGCCGCGGAGTGTATTGCAGCAGCGCGAACAGCGGCGTGGCTTTGTGTGGTGGCCGGGTGGTCTCGTATCGCTAGAAGCGCATGTTTTCGTTCTCGCTGCATTCCGTGCTCCACCGCACGGCTAAGCTCGAGCTGCGCACTTGTGGCCAGCGAAACGAGAACATACGAGCATTTAAGATAGAAATTCACATGTTTGTAGCACTTTGACGCAACTCTAGAGAAATGCTACAGTATGGGCGGGTGTAGTGAGCATTTGACCGTGTTTCACCGGCAGCAGCCCGTAGTGTGGTCGCAGTTATGTCTCCTCCCGCCAGAACCGCATGTGTTTACGTTCTGGTTTGCGCGCCGTGCGATAACGCGCGCCTGAGCTCTAGCTCCGCACTTGCGCCAGCGCAAAGAGAACATATGAGTGTTTAAGGCAGTAATCGTTATGCTTCAGAAAGTTATGGCTTGGAGGATACCGACACCAGATAATGTGTAGTGCAGGATAGCAATAGTTCATTCATACCTTTAAACAACGGTTTGCAAAGAATGCTCCTCAGTGAAACTAGCTCGTTTTTCGGTATGCAGACCCGCAGGTGTGGATGCCTGCTAGGCGACGACTGAAGTTGACAGCTGTGCCGTCCCAATGTTTACCTGTACGGCCTCATGACAGAATGAACTTGTCTAGGATGCAAGCAGCCAAAGAACGTAACAAGCGTGCATCTGCAAGGCATTCTCAAGGTTTGTATCATTTGAACACGTGTGTTTGTACTAGCAACATTATCATATGGCGTTTAACCCATCTGTGCCCATTATTATAAACGTGAACTTACTGTGAACAATCAGTAGTTTTCTTTGTAGCTTAAAACAGACATTGACAGTTGTACTATGACCATGAATAGGCACTTCTCCCATGGTAACAAAAATTGTGTGTGATTAGTTTGTGCAGGAGCGACTTTCAAGACCAAAAGAGTGCCTGGGCACAACAGCATTCCACATGAAGACCAGATGGAGGTAAGATACACCAGTGCCACATTGATGTCTAGCAGAGCCATTATTTACCGCTATATTTGTGTACAGTGATGCACTGCTTTGTTTACATTCTATGCAGATGTAAATTCAAGGTGATGACATTGTTATGTTGGAGTAATTTCTGTTAACAACGAATTGCTGCTGTATGAGCTTGTATGAAGGCTATCAGTGTAAGAGATTCATTGGAAATTAGGGCAGCTTCAAAGTGCAGTTATGCAATCAATGCATGCCTATCTGATCAGCAATGTATGTGACGTACAGCATTCCTAACCAGAACCACTGCATAAAAATAATGTCGAAGAAATGACAATTGTCACCTATTCTGCATCATCTTCCAGGGAACTTAGTTTTTTTTTACTGCACTCTGCTTTGTTGTTTGCCAATGTACATAAGTGGCAGTCTGCTAAAAGAAAACGGTTGCAGAACAGAAGGGCCATTGCGAGTCAACGCGGTCACAATGTTGCAGTAAATTTATGTATTTAAATATTATTCATTAGCAACATCACTTGTTTGCAGTAGTTCACACACATATTTCACAGTTATTAGTGTGTGTTACGCTTGGTTGCTGTTCATAAACTATCATGGACTGGGCTTGGAGACAAGGAACGTTATCTAGGTAGCGCAGTAAAACAATGAGACTTTGCATGGTGTGCTGTGTCACATTGAGTGCATATATTTTGTTACTGTTTACTGGTACAGGTGGAGCAGTCAAGCCATGAAGCTACTAGAGAATCTGGAGCTGCGGCTGACACGATACATAAGGAAGAAGATGCAGTGGAGGCCCTTCTACAACTTGCAGCATCAGGCAATGACAAGAATCAAGCCGAAAAATCTGTGCAGGTGGATTCCTTGTCCATTGTAAGCAAGAAGTTAAACCTTGCAGAGGTGCTGTCTACAGACAATGCTGTTCGAGCGTTCACAGGTGTTCAGTCAGTTAAAACTTTTCATTCCATTTGCAGTGAGGTGGCTGCAATTTACAATAATAGCTCCGAGGTGTCCGTGCTTGAGCGTGTTGCACTTGTCCTTGTGCGCCTAAAGACTTGTCTTTCATTTGATTGCTTAGGTGCCTTATTTCACATAAGCAAAACAACTGTGCACAGGCTCTTTTACTGCGCGTTGTGCAGTCTTGCTGCAGTCTTGGAATGTGCCATTCCTTGGTCCACAACAGAGGAAATACAAAAAAAACATGCCACTTTGCTTTTCAGATTTCTCAGAGGTGCGCGTCATTCTCGACTGCACAGAGGTTGAGGTAGAAAAGAGTCACTGTGCTTCATGCAGAATACTTACATACTCCCACTATAAGGGAACACATACAGCTAAAGTCCTTGTGGGTGTATCACCTGCAGGTCTCATAACCTTCGTAAGCAGTGCTTTTGGTGGTAGGGCTTCTGACAAGGCTTGCGTAGAAAAGTCAGAGGTACTTCAGAAGCTGACAAGCTTTCAGGATGACGTCATTGTTGATAAGGGATTTAATATAGATGACATGTGCACAAAGCTAGGGCTGGGTATTATACAACCCCCTTTCTTGCGTTCTCAGCAGCAATTCTCAGCTGCAGATGCAAGCAAAACACTGAAAATTGCTAGAGCACGCGTTCATGTCGAAAGAGCGATCCAGAGGATGAAAGTTTTCAAAGTACTCAAGGGCCCAGTGCCTTGGGAAATGACAGGGGCGCTTGACCAAATATTCACGGTAATAGCAGGTATTGTTAATCTGTCGACACCAATACTGTCTGATATAAGGTTCTGAAAACCTTTGCCATTTTCAAGATAAGACGCAGAGAATACTTACATACTCCCACTATAAGGGAACAGATATAGCTAAAGTCCTTGTGGGTGTATCACCTGCAGGTCTCATAACCTTCGTAAGCAGTGCTTTTGGTGGTAGGGCTTCTGACAAGGCTTGCGTAGAGAAATCAGAGGTACTTCAGAAGCTGACAAGCTTTCAGGATGACGTCATGGTTGATAAGGGATTTAATATAGATGACATGTGCACAAAGCTAGGGCTGGGTGTTATACAACCCCCTTTCTTGCATTCTCAGCTGCAGATGCAAGCAAAACACTGAAAATTGCTAGAGCACGCGTTCATGTTGAAAGAGCGATCCAGAGAATGAAGGTTTTCAAAGTACTCAAGGGCCCAGTGCCTTGGGAAATGACAGGGGCGCTTGACGAAATATTCACGGTAATAGCAGGTATTGTTAATCTGTCGACACCAATACTGTCTGATATAAGGTTCTGAAAACCTTTGCCATTTTCAAGATAAGACGCAGAGAATACTTACATACTCCCACTATAAGGGAACAGATATAGCTAAAGTCCTTGTGGGTGTATCACCTGCAGGTCTCATAACCTTCGTAAGCAGTGCTTTTGGTGGTAGGGCTTCTGACAAGTCTTGCGTAGAGAAATCAGAGGTACTTCAGAAGCTGACAAGCTTTCAGGATGACGTCATGGTTGATAAGGGATTTAATATAGATGACATGTGCACAAAGCTAGGGCTGGGTGTTATACAACCCCCTTTCTTGCATTCTCAGCTGCAGATGCAAGCAAAACACTGAAAATTGCTAGAGCACGCGTTCATGTTGAAAGAGCGATCCAGAGAATGAAGGTTTTCAAAGTACTCAAGGGCCCAGTGCCTTGGGAAATGACAGGGGCGCTTGACCAAATATTCACGGTAATAGCAGGTATTGTTAATCTGTCGACACCAATACTGTCTGATATAAGGTTCTGAAAACCTTTGCCATTTTCAAGATAAACGCAGCAATGAAAAATTCTTGTGCTTGCAAGCGATTCACCGATGATATTGCCTTGCTTAGTAACTCAGGGGACCAACTGCAATGCATGCTCACTGACCTGGAGAGGCAAAGCAGAAGGGTGGGTCTAAATATGCCGACATGAACTGCCTTCCCACCGAAAGTCTGTCGAGGCTTTGTTGACATTTTTACGTAGCAGTGGCCTATTGGAAAGACTGTAATGACCCGCTCCCCCCCTTCTTTCCTTGAGCCTTTCTTTTTTGTCCCCCGCTCTTCTTTCAGTCTTCCCCTTTTTCTAGTGCAGGGTAGCCAACTGGAGGCTTTAACTTTGGTTAACCTCCCTGCTTTTCTCTCATTTTCATCTCTCTCGCCTGAAAATCTTCACTGAATCTACTGTTCCAGAACTGTGAGCCAGAAGTCAAAAGCCTGTTTGTTTTGATGTAGCTTAAAATGTATGCTTTGCTGGCAAAAGGGGATACCTAAAGTGCAAGGACGTATGTTTAATTTGCTACCATTCTGCTGTGCATGCTACTGTCGGTTTCATACATTGCAAGCAGCACTGCAAACACTACAGGGAGTTTGTGGTGACGCTTGGTCATGGCAGTAATGCGCTGAGCAGTAATAGTGCCTTTGAATGTAGAAATGAGGAGATCCTGTGATTGTTCAAAACAATGTGCTCTCATGCCATCCATCCAAGTAAGTCGGTGTCGAGCAGTGTGCTCCAAGTTTGAGTTGACATATTCCTGATATTAAACATGCTTATGCCGACGAAAAAACAGTTCAAATATTACAAGCAGTATAATTTTTACATGCAACCCGCCATGGTAGTTTAGCGGGTAAGGTATTGTGCTGCCGAGCTCGAGAAGTGGTTTCGCTCTCCAGCCCCAGCGGCTGGGAAACGAAAATTTCATTAAATTTAATTTTTAAATGTTACATGCCTATGTTTATTGAGGTTATACATGTTGCCATACCAATGCAAAACAGTACAGGATAGTTTACGCATTGTGCTGTTATTCTGCAAGGAAATTGAAATGAAACACTGCTTGGGTAGTATTGCTGATGTTGATGTGCCCATTGTTGCTGTTTGAGATATTTCTGTATGCGATTACTGCGATGACAGATTACTTTCATTTTACCAAACATGTCTACTTGTACTTGCCTATGTGGTTCTTTTTGCATACAAATAGTGCCTGCCGACAAGAATTTGCGTAATCAGTTCATGTCACTTGCAAACAGCTCTTTTCCCGTTACGTTTACACATATAATTTTACTTGTTTCAGTATGTTTGTGTTCAGAAAGAGGACATGGTGTGTATTAATTTTTCGCGATATTAGCGCGAAAGATCCTTCATTTCAGGCTGTCAAGCAATGAAAACACATTTTTTTCTGGTGTTCCTTCTTAAGTGAAACATTTCTTTAAGTAGAACACATTCTTTATCTTGCGATTTCATTCTCTGCATTTGTATGTAAAAAGTGTACACTCTAGCTGCCATGTAAAGGGAGAGCAATCCTGCCAAGCTGCGAGCTCCGTAGCATTTTTTGGCTACTCATTGTATGTTTTGTTTAAGAATAAATTCCAATTCAGACTGAACAAACCATGTGAAGTTGGGACTAGCAGGGACCAGTGACTGTGTTTGATACTCACACATACTTTATTTGTAAAATTATGCTGCAACAGAGCAACAAATACAGAAAAAAATGACTTTGTAGAATAACCCGCATTTCCATTAGTTCGTCCACCACAGTGCCACAACTACAAAGAGTTGGGCCAGGGCCTTCACAACCCTTTCATGTAGTCCCCTATCTGTTTCAATAAAGCAACGGGCACAAGGAAAGAAGTACAGGTTGCTTTTGAGGCAGGCTGGCACATGACGTTCACGTTGGCAGGTTTCCTGCGTCAAGACATGTTTAGGATCCACACTGCGCACTTACTGCTGTTGTAGCTCTCCGGTAAATTTGCTCTGACCATTTTTCATTACAGCTGAATTCTACAAAAAAAAAAGAGTTGGTGTACTTATGTTAGTTTAAATTAAAAATGCTGAAGCCTACTCACATTTTAGTACTAATATGATGCAAAGATTAAACACTTCTTTCTAGGCCAAGCTTATATCTGCTTGCCATGAGTCAATATTCGCTGCCTTCTAGCCAACAGAGCTATCTTCTCATTGAATTCTCTATTTTTTCCTACACAATCGTGGTGTGGTTAGCTAAGCTTACTACAACTTGACAGAGACCTTGTAACCAGTCACAAAGCAGGGCTCGACATCACAGCACTTGTAGTGCCCCACTTTGATGTACGTATATATGAATATAAGCCACGTCTCAATAGAAACATAACAGATCACACATAAAGTAATAACATGAACACAGTATGTTGCACAAAACAGTACAGAAATGACTAAGGTGAAATGTCACAAACAACAGTTGAATATTTTATAAACAGTATTTTAGTAATGCTGATGTCACTTGAAAACAGCCGAAAGTGGGACAAAATAGTATAAATAGGTACTGTACATGCCTCTCAACAAGTTAAAGCCTAAGCACGAACAAGATCTTCATGACAGGTGGCTGCTTCATGACTAGCTACAAATATAAATAAATGGTTGCTGCAAAAAGATCCTAGTGGGAAAAAATGCAGCTTTCGACTTGTACACTGCAGGCACACGAAAAACGACCGTTCATAAATATCCCAGGCTGTAGCATTAAAACATAAAACAGTTACATACTAGGCTGCCATAAACATTAAACATTACAAGCAAAAATTACAAGTCACGTAGGCTTTTTCTGCCAACTCGTGAAAAAAAGCTTGCATTGCCCGTTGTATTTCTGCATTGCTTGGGAAAACTTGTGTTCTAACTTCTGATTATTTCTGATGTTTTGCTTAGCAGATGGAGAACAGTAACGAGACGTTTGCATTCAGCGGTTATGAAATATTTGAATATACGAAATAGTTCATTTTCGAGTATGAATAGCTAGTGTGTAGTATCCAGTTCGTATTCCAAACTTAGAGTATTTGCACACACTTGCAATTTACAGTATATAAAGCAAAGCATCATGTAACATACTTGCACAATGACATTGCAACTGAATTGTGCCACACAATACACAGAGTACCACAGCTTTTCCTTTTGTGCAATGCTAAGGACTTAGGCACGTACTGATTTAAAGGAACAAAGGTAACAATGAAGCATATCACAAGACAGTAGACTCGCTAGAGTGAAAATGTATGGTTAACGGCGCACTGCTCTTGCCGAAACATTCACTCTTATAGACTAGATTGCTCTAGACAACCTTGTTGAAGATTTTTTAAGCACATGGCATGGCAAAGTGAGGGGTATGTACAGGCAACCAAGTCGTGGCACATTGCCGGAAAAATATTTTTGCTTTTCACTCCATGGTATATTAGACAAGGTGACCATTTTCAGAAGTTCCTGTGTCGTGAGGAACATGGGCCGTCTTTGGGGATAAGAGTAAATCCGGCTGTTGGTAAGAACACTACCTGAACAACCCAGCACTGACAACCTGATAGCAGGGGAAATTTCCTTGTAGCCCTCTCTTTCCTCTAGCATTTTATTGATGTCTCTGACTAGAATCCAGTGCAAGGTGGCGTAAGAGATATTTAGATTGAATGAGCCTGCCAACGACATAACTGACCTGTGCCACACAATACACAGAGTATCACAGCTTTTCTTTTTGTGCAATGCTAAGGACTTAGGCATGTACTGATTTAAAGGAACAAAAATAACAATGAAGCATATCACAAGACAGTAGACTTGCTAGAGTGAAAATGAATGATTTAGGGCACACTGCTCTTGCCGAAACATTCACACTCTTATAGACTAGGTTTCTCTCAACAACTTTCCAGTTGGCAATGCTTATTCGAGTCATGCATGCTTAGCAAGCTCTGGAAGAAGATGCTTGAAGTAAACATACTGAAGCTTTCGCACAAGCTGGTCAATGTGTGCATTGGACCTTTGCACAGTAAGGATGAGCGATTCCACCTTTGAATAAACAATAAAATGAGCCACATTCAGATTCAAGATAAACATGCCAAGCTGAACCTGGGAGAAATATGAATGTCTGTGGTTCAGCACAAGATCCTCCCCATATTGTTTCACATAGTGGAGCTTCTTTTCCCGAGCTAAGTCAGAAGCTTTGTGCAATTTCCCAAGAACTGGGCTTTTAACTTCGAGGAGAATGGCTGGTCTCCCAGCCTGAAATGAAATGCCATCAGTACTGTAGCCAAGCCATGGCACTAGTGGGTTCACAACCACACCGAGCCTTGTGACAGCATTGCCAGTAAGCTTTACATATTCTTCAAGAGCATAGCCTTCACACGCTTTGCCATATCTCGTTGCTGCGTTGCCACGAAAAGAGTTGGCTAACATAGCAGATACTTTCTGTTCCCACGTGCGGTCATTCCGAGGGATGAACGTGAAGTATGCATGGCAAATGCTGCCTGTAATTCGAACTTTTCTTGCTCGCTGCCACTTGGTGCTCTCCTGAGTCCTTGTATCTGCACATATCTGTGCAGCCTGTGCTGTTGTCACTATGACATTAGTAGCATAAAACTTTTGCTGTGCCTCTGTGATGTCACTTTCTGTGAACTTGATTATCTTTAAGTGTGTTGCATCAAAAAATATTACGTCATGGAAAAGCATGCTTGTGTATAATCTTATCCTTTCACTGTCCATGTGGTTAAATAGGGCTTGTTCATCATGGGATACATCAGTGCTAAGAGTATCAAACCCACTTGGATGAAGCCGACCATGAAAATGTAACGCAAGTGCACTGTGTGGTGCAGCCTCCAGGAGTCTTCTTCTGGTCTGTTGCTTCATTTCGTCACTAAGGTGCTGACACGGGCGCACCTGCACGTGACAAAGCTCTTGCAGTTGCTTTGCCTCGTAGAGTGGAGAAGCTTGCAGTCTTCCCCAGGCCTGCTTCATGTCAGTAGATGACAAAGCTTGTAAGCTTTCAAAGCCGGACCTGTTTGTAAGCCAAAGTTAGTCTGTGTTAACATGCCTGTATTTTAACATTCCACTTGTTCTGATAAACCTCCACAAGGTATCTGCGCAAATGAATCAAGCCAAAGCACTATGAAGACTGATAATTTCCAGTTTTCTTATGGCGCAACTTGGCTACAAACATTTTGCCATGAAATTTGCTCCCCTAGATTCTTGTGTCCCCAGATGCAATGTACACATGCCAAATAAAGAGTTTTCATGAGTTTGTGTACTGTGCTTAATGCACGAAACTTTTGAAAAATAATTATAGGCTCCTACGTGCCAGAGTAACTATCTGATTTAGAGACGCGCTGATGGCGGAAGATCAAGAAGCAAGCTACACATGCCAAATAAAGACTTTTCACGAATTTGTGTACTCTGTTTATCTATGAAACTTTTACAAAATAATTATTTGGTTTTGCATGCCAAAGTAACCATCTAACTTAGAGGCACGCTGAAGCAAGTTTCAGGCTAATTTGGACCACCGAGTGTTTAAGGTGCACCCACTGCACGGTACGCGAGCGTTCTCGCATTCGGAACCCATTACTATGAGGTTCTAACAGAACTGAGCGAGACTTGGCCTAGGCATGCCTACGTGCATTGTTTGATAGTGTGCAGCAGTATCAATGTAAATATCACGAAAACTATAAAACCAACTTGCCTGTTCACGAGTAGCAGCATCGCAATCATGTGTTTGCACCGCTGTGAATTGCCAGCTTTACAGCTACAGTGGCCCTGAAAATAAGATTGGTGGAACATAAAACAGACATACTGAATTCGCGACGCGAGCGCAACAAGCTTCTGTCGCGACTCCTCATCACTCGAACGATAATACCAGCGAGAAATAAAAGAACTTTTCTTTACATCTGCATGCTTTAGCATAGCGAAGTACAAAAATAACGTCTGAAAAATCGAGTTAGTGATATCGTTTTTTTTAATTATCGAAAATATCTGCTCATAACTAATTACGTGACAGGAGCCTCTGCTTCGTCGCGAAACGACAGTGCGCGAAAGGCATGCTTCGCGGGCCGTCGCGATTAGCACGAAAAAGAGGAAATGCAAGCTAACGTACCTTGATAGAACCCTCCCTGTCATAAATAAATTCCAGCTCGTGTGGCTTCTGGCGGACATGGGACGTCTGCAGACAAAGCCCTTGCACGGTAACAGACGATGCGCTGCAGGCCTTCACACCGCAACAAATGATGTGCTTGGCCTTCAGAACCTCTTCCCCTTCAATGAGGCACCGTATTCGCGTTTCTGAGGCGTCAATGTGGCGCATGATGTCACTCAGCGACAGCGATCCACAAAAAGGTAGTGCCATCTTCAAGCGCTAGGCAAAATATGAGCCGACATGAAGAACGCACATGTGCTCAAGGGTTCCTATACTCTCTGTGGGCGCCATATTGAGTCTCTCGCGCGCCCCCTATAGGCGACGGAACTTGCGAATATTAAAGGGGCTCCAGTTTTTCAAAAAGAAATTTCAAGTGGTCATGTGCAGGTTGGGACAGCTCGCATTGTATAGCCTAGAGAGAGAGAGAAAGGCAAAGGAAAGACGGAGAGGTTAACCAGATGTTATCTGTGGTTGGCTACCCTGTACTGGGGGAGGGGCAAGGAGATGCAATAGGTGGGAAAGAAAGAAGGATAAAAAAGCAAAGAAAACAAACCTAAACACACACACGCACGTACACACGAACTATTTCTGTGGGCACTGTCACGCAGCCCGCAAGGCGTTCCTAGTCTTACGCAGTATCAACGTACAGTCCTACGTCACACAGTGCACAGTCACAATTTGTCAGAAAGTCCCGTGTCTTTCAAGTATCGCGGCAGCGCCTTCATAGCGGATCGCGCTGATGTTCGCGTAGGCCAGGTTCCAAGGTTCTTGCTTTCTGTCATTGGGCGCTTGTCCAGTTTGTCTAAGGTGGCTGAGAGGACTGCTCTTTGTGGGTTAAAACGAGACGACTGACAAAGAAGATGCTCGATCGTTTCATCGCACCCGCAGAAGTCACACAGTGGGCTGTTGGCCATTCCGATAAGGAAAGAGTAGGCATTTGAAACTGATACTCCAAGCCATAGACGGACAAGGGTGCAGTCACGTCGTGGAAGTTCGGGCGGAATAGGCAGCTGTAAATTAGGGTTCAGGGTATGGAGGGGTGCACTTGTGAAATCGGATGAATTCCATTGGGCTAATGTCTGGTCACGCGCAAGTGCAGAAAGTTTTTTCGCTGCGTCGGCTCTCGAAAAAGGAATGGCAACGCAGTTGACGCCGTCATGGGCAGATCGGGCACCTGCGTCTGCTCGATCATTGCCATGTATGCCACAGTGAATAGGGAACCATTGATATATTATATCGTGTCCTTCGTCAACTAGTCGATGGTGGACTTCTCTGATCTTTGCGACGAGCTGCTCATGTGATCCATGGCGCAGTGCTGAGAGTACACTCTGTAGGGCTGCCTTGGAATCACAGAAGACTGACCATGCGTGGGATGGTTCCTCCTTAATGAAATGAAGAGCCGCACACAGGGCTATCAGTTCAGCAGCTGTCGTTGATCATATATGTGACGTCTTTAGCTGTATTTTGACGGATCTTGTTGGTATCACCACAGCGGCAGCTGCGCTTGCAGATGTGACTGAACCATCGATGTAAACTTGTGCGCGGCCACTGTGCACCTCATGTAAAAGTTCTAATGTGGCGTGCTTAAGGGAAAACGATGGCATGTTGGCTTTCTTCATAATTCCTGGGATGGTCAGGCGTATGTCAGGTCTGTGCAGGCACCATAAAGGTCAGGATGGTCTTGCTGCAGGCATGTAGTTTGATGGCAATGAGGTACGATTGGCAACAATTATACGACTGAAAGTTGCGTGTTTCCTTTCTGCGGGTAGAGTGGCAAGATGGTGAGAAGGTAGTCGGGCAACGTGCCGAACATGCGCCCTGAGAGCGTCGGTTGCCAAGTACGTTGATATTGGATGATCTCGAGCTATGACAATCGGTGCCGCTGTAGATGCACACTCGGAAGACCGAGACACGTCCTTAGAGCTTGAGCTTGTAGTGCCTAGAGTACGCGCAGGTTTGTTTTACAGGTGTTACCAAGACCAGGAAGGCTGTATCTTGCGTAACAGAAGAACAAGGCGTTATAAAGCTGGAGCATTGACCGCACCAATGTGCCCCATGACTTCCCGCCGAGAAATTTCAGGAGATGTATTATTGTCATTAACCTCTTTAGGTATGAAACGTGCGGGCTGGGCTCCATGATAGGTCTCGGTCAATTATTACCCCTAAAAGGCGGTGTTTCCATGCATTTGCTACTGCTTGCCCATTAACCAGTGACCTCCTTGCCAGTGTAACGCTTCATTTCCTTCCGAGTGAATGTGACAAGGCAGCATTTCTCTGAAGACAGCTTCAAATTCTGCTTTCGCAAGTACAGTGATGTTAGCGTAGCTGCCTTTTGTAGCCGTGCTCGTACCTGCAGTCGTGTTACAGCAGACGCCCAAATGCAGATATCGTCGGCATATATTGATACCTGAACTGTGTTGGGCAACTATCGGACTCAGCCAACGAGCACTAGGTTGGATAGCGTCGGGCTCCCAACACGCCGGTACTCCACGGAACGAATTGCCTACTTACACAAATAGGGAGGGCCATGTACACTTCACTTTATGTTAAGATACTATTATTGATCTACAAAAGACAAAATGAAACATTCCATCCTATGAGCAGCTCTTCACATTCATTTACACTTCTGTACATTTGCATACCTCGAGTCTCGTGACTTGCGTCTGATTTCATTATCTGCTATGTACAGACGGTAAACTTCAGGTTTGCCCTATGGTGAAAAATATTTTGGCGCCTATAGATATGGATCTGTGCTTTTCAGGTTGCCTCGAGATTTTACCCAAGCCATGCCACACCCGTGCCAGGCCTCTTGCAAACGACGTACAACCAGGCTCAATGCATGAGTGTAGAGTGCGTCCGGGGATCAAGGAAACCTGCTGTGCAACCAACGCGCAACCTTTGGTGACCCCTCTACTTGTTTTACCTATTCCACAGCTGTGCCTCAGCTCCACCTATGCAAACAGCATCACCAGCTGTTGTCACTTATCGAACCATGGATGAATGTTGGGGTGGAGTGATTTGAAGAGACATTCTATTTGTCTCTCCAAATTCTTAGCAAATACTTCTGTTATTATAATACATATGTGTCTTTAGTACCTATTTTTAATGCTTACTTTCTATTAGAATTCTCACCATCGATTCCTGCTATTATAATGTATTTCTGTCTTTTATGCCCAGTTTTTCATAGTTCTTTTGTACCTGCGTATGTAATTGATAGGTTCATAATTCTTTTTATACAAAAGGCTAAAACGCAAACTTACGGCATTTTTTCTTCCTTTTAATATTCTACAGCACTGTAAAGTGTTCAAGAAATGCAACCTAACACGGGCTCTGGTGCAGGATATATTTAAGAATAATATAGAGTACTTATTTCAAACACCCATTATTTTTGGAAAAGTCAGGAATATTGTAGCAGAAAAATATTAAACTAGAGAAACTTGAGTTTCCCTTATAAGCGTGATAATAATGTGGCTTCCTTTCCTTTCGCTGCGAAGGTAGCAGTGGTACTCGCATACAAGTTTTGAGACAGTGCCTGTTTACCACACTGACGAATGTCAAAGGCATCGTAGGTTTCATGCACACATTGGTTGTGTTACACGTTTCAGAATTGCATTTCTCAAACGCAAAAATTTACAACAGTCCTTTAAATAGCAAATGCATTTTCTAATTTATTAGTGCAAGAGTAACAGTCCAGATCATGTAAAAATAATTTTAAAAACTATATGTCCATGGATGCACGCTTCTGATGACATAGCAGTGAAGTGGTCGTGGGATGAGTGTCTTTATTTCCGATTTAAATAGTAGCTTCCAGGTCTCGGTTAGTCTCCTAGACTGAGTATTCTAGGTGAGAGTCCATTTATTAGAGCAAGTGAAATAAACAAGGAATTATAAACCTCAAAAGATCTTGCTTAGGACACTAATGTGACAATCAGCAAGGTTCTTTGTGCATTGATTTCTAATTTGTGAGGATATATTTTATGACTGGTTTCATAATTGCAAGAACAAATATTTGTTTGTTGTCACACTAGAGTTGGCTGCCACCATTTGTATACAAACCTTTTACAGGCTAAGAATTCAGTGTATTACCCTATTTACTCGCATTATGATCGCACTTTTATGACAAAATATTGACTCAAATTCAGGGGTGCGATCATTCCACGGGTTATATTTCCCGCAAAAAACAAAATAAGTAATTTGGCATTTGCTACGGGATGACAACAGGTCAACAAATAAGCGGCTGCCGCTGTATGTAGTGCGGGACACAAAAAAAATATATATTCGCGGCCGGAGGAGCAAGCCGAACGCACCGAAATCGATTTTTTTATTCTCGTGAGTACATTACGCACATTCAAACAATTTCTTCCGTATCAGTAATGAATAATATCGGCAAGTTTGCGGCAATAACATAGCCATGTCCACTTTGAGAGGACGGAAAAAGATGGGCGCGCTTAGCTGCCAGTGACATAGGAACACATGGCGGTCATGTTGCGGATACTGCGGCATTTGTCTTCACTAGTATCCTAATACGGCACGTTTCCGCTAAGGGTGGGCGAATATCTTAGCTTTGTTACAAACGTCGGCTTATTAATGTGGTACACTTCTAACGTATCAGTGTAAACGTGGCTGCTATCGCTGCAGCTCACGATTTGTTGCGTGCCCACTACGAGTGCACAGGAGAAGAATCGAAAGGCGCCTTTTTTATTTTTTTGACCACAACCATTGTAATGCCTACACATAATAAAGACAAATTTGGTTGTAGCTTTTTTTGTCATGGAAGTGCGGAAAGTGATGAAAGGGATGGTATGGAGCATCTGCTTAAGAATGTTTGGTGCGTGCAGACCGCTTGGTTTGTCTTGAAGAGTCGTTCGCACAGCATTCGACAGATGGTAAGGGCGATCATTATTAGCTAGACAAGGCACACGACATATCGCTACGGCAAGTTCGAGGTGTGATCATTACACGGTAACAAAAAAATCGAATTTTAACGACAAAATTTAGGGGTGCGATGAATACGCGAGTGCGATCAGTATGCGAGTAAATACGGTGATAGGCTGTTTTTGGTTTTGTGCACTCAATGTAAAGAGATGCAAATGGTGACTTACAACAGAATGCAAAAATTACTAAGCAATGCAAGCAGGGCATGGGGCTTTTTAGGCAGATGCGTGCATGTGCTATTTATAAAACTCCCCATGGTATGCCTGAAGGCATCTTCTAACACTTTGGTAGAATACATTGACACCCACTTATTGAGGGGAAATACTCCTCGAAACAACTTCTTTTATATATTTGTACTAGAGATTTGAATATACTGTCATTCATAAAGTGTTTTATTAGATTTGAATTGTCATTGATTTTTGTGTAGCTGCTGTTTTTTAGTTATGTCCTACACAGAGGCAAAATGTTTTTGTGGCCACTTTCTTCTGTACAAAATTTTCACAAATAGCTTCATGCTGTATCTTATTTAGCTAGTTGTATACTGCAAACTAGTGATACCTATCGAAATGGCCTGTACATTTACTGGAACTAGTCTAAAAATATCACTTTAAATAATTTTATAGATCGCAATTTCAATTAGATATCAGCATTCTGCATATCTTGAAGGGTATGCATGCCAGATTTCGTTAGTATAGGACAATTATAAGTGCACAAGCTTATTCTCTTGCTATTGTGAGAAAAAATTACTGAAGTATATTCAATAACTTTTTTACAATGGTATGAGAAGTATGCAAGAATAGTAGGCAGGCCCGTGTGCCTGCCTACTAAATCTTGCATACTTCTAGTAATTTTACATGCTGTGTAAATAGATATCCGCACTTTGTAATCAACAAAGAGCTGAGTTAGCTACAGCACACTGCTTTTTGTGAAAATTAGGTACACAAAAAAGTGCCCGCAAAGATCACTGTATTTTCCCATTGTGTTGAACATAACTCAAGAAGCAGCTAAAATATACTAATGACATATATGAAATCTGCATGAAGAACTCTACGATTTGCTCTCTTTTCAAACCTCTAGTACAAATAATCAAACTGATTCGAGTAATATTCAATCAGCAAAGCATGCCCCATGCTATAGTGACCTACAACATAGCGACGCAAAGTTGAAGGCAAGTCCTCTTGTCGAAGCGACTCTGGGCTATATTCCCAGGGGCTGCTGTTAAACACTGAATTTTCCTGGATTTACCAGAAGTGCAATACTAAAACATCTGTGAATGTGCAATTGGTATTGGCACACCAGAAAAAAAGAACAGGTCTGTGAAATGTAGAATCGACTATAACCTTGTTCCACATTTATATTTGACTCCATATCTTTGTTTTGTGTTTTGTACAGAGTGTTTCAGCAGTGACTGCCGCTTAAAATTGAACATAACTGCTTCATGACAATGCGCCAATTTTTGCTAACAGAAACTTATAGCAGTGGCAGGCATTATAAGTACAGTACTCAATAACGTCTAGTTTGTAAGAACTCAGACTAGCACCAGTTCTGAGATCCACAACCCAAAAAAGCAATGATCAAATTGGTTTCTCTTCCACACAGAATTGTCCCACAAGGCTTACAAAATGTATTGTAGCAAAGTAATATCTGAAACAGCAAAGCATATTCCACCAAGTATGGCGACAAATTTTTTAGAGCTGTCAGTCTGAGGACTCCTAAAAACTAACAATGCATTCAGCACTGACTAGCCTCAATAATGGAATGTCAGCCATGTTGCTGAAATTAATAAAACTTCAATTATTGTGATCTTGTTTAAGAAGAAATTTCCAATTATGATGCAGTTCTAATCTCTGTCACTTTTGTAAATATTTTCCAATTATTTTTTCAGACTACAATTTTGGTAATAGAGGTATTCATTGTAGAAAGAGCTAGTACATGGAATTTAATAATAAACGGACTGGTCATTGTAGACTTTATGTCTTTTAACATTTGTTCTGTTGCATAGCTATTTCTTGAAATCTGAAATGATGTACCCGCCTGCTTATGTTAGCAATAAACACGGCAATCTGTCAGTGTCTTTTGTTTAAAAGACACCTGATCAATCCAATAGTTAGGCTATTTGCTAATTCTAAATTATAACGGTGATACAGCAAGACCATAAAAACTGATTGATACTGACTCACAACTGTGCCCAGCTACATCCACGCAGCTGTGTCATACAATGTGCATGTGCACGGACGAGCCAAATACCCGGAGAGAAAGCAATAGTAATCCATTGTTTATCATCTTGTACAAGCAGATTAGGCTCTAGGTGTAATTTATGCTCAGTAAATACATAAATCAGTTATGTGAGGCGTCATACTATAGGTTGCAAGTTCGAAGCTCTTGTAATCTTGCTTGGTTTTATTTTGTTTCCTTTGTGAGCATAAGTGGCTTGGTTGCTTTGGCACATATTCTCAAAACCGTTTCTTCATCACTGGGAATCACAAAATTTATTTTACAGAGAAAATTCCCAGTTACTAATTCGGTACACTTCGAGCTTAATTCTCTTATCTTTTATATGTTTATCTACCAAGTAGATTTATCGTTCACTGAAACATATCCACGCAATGCACAGGGGGCACCCAAATTATAATTATCTGTTCTTGCTTTCTACCCTGCTTTGGTGTTTTCCAAACCTATCATTGGTGCAATGGTCTGTCTGCACCTGCAGAAAAGTAGCAAAGTGGCTGAAGTTAAGGTTCAATAACATAATTAGGATACAAAGCAAAAATATAACTTCGCAATTGTCCCCCATAACCAGAGTTTTGCTTAGAATTAAAAAAAAAATGACATGCTGCTATGGTGTGAGAGTTGCTGCGGACACCAAAGGCATCTAGCTCATAGCACCAGTGCTAGGGCACGCAACAAAGCGAAAAATCACTCCAGATTGGAGCGCCAATGGAAAATTAAGCATACATGTTCTGTTTCACGCACCATGAATATGGTTTATCATCTGCTCCTGTTGTGTGGGAACGCATACATTGGGGAGACAATCCTTTGCGCCAATGTTACCTTAGCGGGACACCAGAGAAAGTTAGAAATCAAGAACAGGTATTTACACTTGGTTGCCCACAGTGTGTTATCACGATGTGTTTCCCTCTACAAAGGACTACTGTGGTAGATAATCATAATGACAAACAGAAAAGAACTAAAAGAGGTGTGTTTCAGCCATCTGTCCGTGACCTCCAGTGTTTATAGAAACACTTCTTTCTGTATATGTGCGAAGCTGTAGGGAGGTTTTACTTAACTCAGTCATGCTTGTTAAGTTAAAGATTGGAATAACGAAAATCACAAGAACATTGTATGAGTGATTTGTAAATGTAGCACCTAATGTAACTTATTCATGTATGCGCTGATAGATTACAGCCAGTGCATAATGTACTCTTATAGGATGACTTGTGATGAGTAAAAGAAGCTTTCTCACATCTTCCTCTTTGTTTCTTTTGAATCTCCGTGCACTATGTGTATTGTTACAGCTGCGTGCATGCAGCGGGGAATAGTTTATGTGTTCTGCTTCCTCCCTTGTCCTCATCATCAAACGCTATCTTTGCCGTACCAAAATACAGCTACCTTGTCTTATTTTGTCAACGTGTTTGTTTTATGGAGTTTTGTATTAGTGGGTATTTCTAGCTGTGAAATTGTCTGTGTCAGCTATGATACTTAGTCTTGCAAAAGTATATTTCTCAATATAAATGATCAGTATAAGTGTTGCCGTATTTATTTTGGTCAAATTGTCAGTTATGAAGTTTTTATACACTGTTGCATGTTGTATGACAGAATAGAATTGATACACAACCTTTTGATGCGGCGTTTTTTTTAGATCAATTTTCAACTCACGCTAACACCCACAAATGGTGTGGTAAAGAGTGCCAACAAGAGTACGATAAGGTAAGACACCTGTTTTTGCCGTTAGATTGAATTATCAATTGTCAACCAGTTGTTTTCAGCAAGCATAGTGTAATGCATAGATTGCGTAATCTAGGTTGGAATAATGTTTTTATTGCACTTCATTATCTGGGTCTGCTTTGTACAAAAGTGCAGCGTTTTTTGTTGGTTTTGTGTAGCTTACTTGCTTAGAATGTTAAGCCGTAAGTTAAGTCCTTTAGAAGAGTGAAATAGGCTTAACTTATCATTCTTTTTACATGTGAGACTTGTGCGGTGGTGGATTGAACTTCTACATGAGTTACATAATATTTTGGTGTCCCATTATGATTGTGAGTGGCATTGCGGTGTCATGCATATGAAGCTGCAGGATATATATTGGATATTTATTTAAGACTGTTTTGCTTGGTTGGCTATTGATTCCAGCTTAATAGCAATGAGAACTGTCTTGCTTTCATAGTCATTCTTTGCTGACTGATGCATTTGAATTTTCCAGAAGACAACAACAAAGATTGATGAATTATTAACTTTTTCTTGCAAACCTGCCATGTGCTTTTTGGCAAGTTTAATATGGATTCTTTGTTGTCCTATGTTGTCCTTTCACAGTAGTCTTCTTGACAACTAGCCGTAGTCGTGTGTACTTACAACAAGAGTTATTGACACATATTGAAAAGCGGCTCGACACTGCCAAAGATTAGTTATTTTACTGTATTTGCAGGAGTCCTGCACCACGCACTAAGGGTAACTCGACACACACCACTGGAGCCTTCAGACTCATCTAGAATAGTTACCGGAATCCTTCTTGCAGTGGTCATGTGACACTTTATCTTGAGTCATCTGACTCATCTAGAATAGATAACGGACTCCCCCAGCACTAGTTTCGTAACTCTTTTGAGAGGGTTTGGCGACTACTACGACAGAGTATGCATGACTGTTGTGTGCGGAGTCACTTAACCACCTTGTATTGAGCACAGATAGTCTGTGGACTCTCTGCCAAAAGAGAGTTCGGGTGTCACCTGCAAAGTGTGTCGTATACGGGACGAGTCCAGACTCTCCGAAAAGAGCAGGCGATACTCGTTTTTTTTAGTGTGAATGCTTGGCAGCAGTGATGGTGGAAATGTATGCAATAGTAGCTAGGAGCTGAAAACACCAACTTGCAGCAAACGGCAGACAAGCGCTTAGCCTTGCAGTAGGTACGTCATCGCCGCTCCCACCCGCCGTGGTTGCTCAGTGGTTATGGTGTTGGGCTGCTGAGCACGAGGTCGCGGGATCGAATCCCGGCCACGGCGGCCGCATTTAGATGGGGACGAAATGCGACAACACCCGTGTATTTAGACTTAGGTGCACGTTAAAAAACCGCAGGTGGTCGAAATTTCCGGAGTCCTCCACTACGGCGTGCCTCATAATCAGGAAGTGGTTTTGGCTCGTAAAACCCCATATTTTAATTAATTTAGTCGCCGCTCCCAAGTGAAGTGAAATGCCGCGGAGCACACTTTTTGTAGCATTTGATACTGTGACGTTGTTGCCGATGCGGTAGTTGATTGGTTCAGCCGAGAGTCGCGCCTGCAGGTACCAGGAGATCCTCGCCGCACGCGCAACGCCAGGTGCGCGCTTCTAGGAGCACTGGCGACAGCACTGAGGTGTGACTGAACTCGATGCTCTGTGTACGATATTTGTGTTCGACATTCAGTTCTCGGATCTCGGAGAAGATATTGCCTAGATTGAGGTAAAGAATATCCAGTTCCCGCCGGAATCGAACCCGGACCCGGTACGTAAGGGTCAGCTCCTCTACCACAGAGCCAAGCCATCGCATTTCTTTCTTTTTTTCATGGTATTTATTACAGTAGCATTCAGCCCCGCATTTAACAGTTCTGAATAGTTCGAGAACGGAGGGCACGATGGAAGTGCCACACAGAAAAGACAGCGTTTATACGGTGTGTCGAAACGTTGGTTTCACTTTAGAAGGGTGGTAAGGATAAGCGCTTCACCAAAATAGGGTACCAGTCAGGTTGTATATCGAGTGCATCACAAACATGTTTTAGGTGTAGTGTCATTTGGATAAAGCGTACCCTTGTAGGTACCACCGTTCTGGCATTTTGGTCCATCATTCTTGTTTTCCCCAAACTGTGCATTCCCATTAGAAAAAAGATATCGAAAGGTACAATATTATCAGAGGTCGGCAGCAGATATCGCACAGTATGAGCGTTAATTTCAAAGTTTTTTTTAAATGCACTGGAGCGCATACCAAAATAGGATGGCGTCGGTGCAGCTAATAAAACAATGTTGAATTGTATCTGGCACATCACAAAGGCAACAAGAGAAGGGACAAAAACACCCTTTTCTTTTTACCGGGATGGTTTCACTATGAAGTTCGTAAAAGAATGTTTTGCAGCAAAGGGACACATACTTTTTGCGAACACGCTTTAGTATATCGTGGCCTGGCCATTTATTGTATAGTGATCGGTAGAATGGAGGCGGAAATAGCAAGGACAGTAAATCTTTGTATAACGTTTACGCTATACAAAGTACAGTATTCAGTGGGAAAGCGAGCTTTCAGGAAACGAACCGCCAAGTAAATTTGTTGTATAAGCCCCCACAAGCATAAATGCGAAGTAAATGTTGAAGAAACAACTCATGTAACGCATTACCAAGCGCCACTTGCATGAATAACCGAATTATGGGATGCGAAGTATCGCGAAAAGAGGAGAAATGAGACACTATTTGCCGTACATAAAGATGTACTAGGCCCAGCCTACCTTCACTAAAAGGCCTAAAGGTATTGTCTCGCCTAATGGGATCAAAAGTTGAACACCATGCGAAGGTTGCAAAGATTCGGTGAAAGCGTTGGATGTAAAGCCTGGCACAATGAACAACTTGTAGTACATAGTATATTTGTGTTGCCCAGAATATGTAGGAGGCTTCGGCATTCCCAAAAATAGAAAGTCGTTGTGGAACGAATGCCTGGGCGTAACTCTGCAGGGCCGAAAGCCGTTCTTTCGAATAGTGTGCGCCTAATTTATAGGCGTCTATTGGCACGCCGAGATACTTTGTCGGGACATCAGTCCAATTAACGCCTACAAATTGTTCTGGTGTATAGCACCATGAGCCAAACCATAAGCCTTAACTCTTCGAGGAGTTCATTCGTGCTCCTAATACGCTGCCAAATTCTTCTATTGCCGATACTACCTTTTCAACACTGGCCTTATCCGTGCAGAAGAACGCTACATCATCTGCATAAGCTAAGACTTTTACTTCATTACCCAGTATGTTGAAGCCATGGATGTAAATCGACTGAATTGAGCTTAAGCATAGCGGTTCCAGGTAAAGGACGCATAGCAGTGGGGACATCGTGCATCCTCGTTTTATGGATGCGCAAATAGAAATGGGTTCGGAGATATGGCCATTAATAACTAAGCGAGTAGTACAACAGGTGTTGAAAAGCCGAAGGCCTTTAAGCACATTGGAGCCACCATTGGCATGCTCCAGACGAGAAAATAAATAGGAGTGACTGAGACCATCAAAAGCTTTAGCAAGGTCTACCTGGAGCATTGCAAGCTGCTCAGTGTAACCATAACAGTATTAAAGAAGTGTATGGGCGATATGTATGTTGGTTTGAATGGATCCGCCCCTAATTCCACACGTGAGATAGGGACCAGTTAGAATTGACATCGCAAATTGCAATCTATTAGATAAAGCTTTCGCAAAAAAAAATTTTAATCCACGTTAGAAAATGTGACTGGTCGGTAGCTTTCAACAGAACGCGGTTTCTCTTTATCTGAAATTTTGTGAATTAAAACTGTCTGGGTTTTGCAAAAAGATTGCCGAAGGGCGATCACCTCTAAACTTGTAAGAAAAATGTCCTATAATATTTTACTCATAATTGATGTGAAAGCTTTGTAAAATTCACTTGAAAGTCCATCAGGACCGGCTGTTTTCGGCAAAAGACGATGATCAATAGCTAGCTGAATTTGTTATATCGTAAGGCTACCCCTGATGAATGCACAATCATCATCGTGTAGTGATTTTCTAAGAGACACAAAACTCTCTAAGACTTTTGCATCGTGATCATCTGGAGGGGCACTAAAGAACACAGTGTAGTAAGTATTGAACTGAGTAATTATGTCATTCGTGTTTGTTAGAAGACTACCTTCGGAGTATATTTCCGGAAAAGCTTGGAAAGTAGCGTGACGTCACAGGTGCTGGCTCCTCAGAAGGCAGAGCACGCCTATTTCGAAATTGAATTCGTGCACCTCTGTAACGCAGTGCATCACACTTTTGCAACTCACATTTAATATTTTTATTGTCAACAATGTACGTGCATGACACTTCGCATTCCATCGGATAAAGGCTACATAGGCTCTTAATAAGCATGTTTTAACGCGATAGCGTTAAGGAGCTCGTGTCGCAGAAAAGCCGGTGTCGTCAGCGTCGGGTGTCGGCGTCGGTGTCCGCGGCGTTGACCGTGAGCGATAAATAACGGCAGGCACTTCATAAATAAAAGCAACTTCCAAGATGGGCTGGGTGGGAATCGAACCAGGGTCTCCGGAGTGTGAGACGAAGACGCTACCACTCAGCCACGAGTTTGATGCTTACAAGCGGTACAAACGCGCCTCTAGTGAATGCGGTGTTGCCTTCGAAACGAGCCGTGGAAAGTTATACTGCAGTGTATATAGGTAATTATGAACATGTAACTTACAGAACTCGCAATTACACGTGTAGCGAAGTGCGTTTCCGCTGCATTTCTTCTGCGCTTTCCGCACACGCAGAGCCATCTTGCGGCAAACACAGAAGGCCCCCTCCTTTCCATGTAGGGCGCTGCCTCGACAGATGGCGCGCCTCGCGCGCATTGGAGCTGTGGAAGGACCGGTGCAAGGGGGGGTCTTTGCCCGGACTCTCTCTCCCCTGACAACGCTTCGCCTTGCTCCCTCTGCCGAATCAAGCGTCCTTCCTTTCTTTAGATCACTATCTGTCTATCTCTCTGCCCGTGCCGATCACGACGTTTGGCTGGAGTGCATCATTTCCCCCTCCGAGATACCGCGTTCTTTGGTTCGTTCCGCTTGCTCAGGCACACGTTTCGTTGCTGCGCCGAACGCCGCGTTACTCGACCATATGGCTCGACGCTCACCGCGTCCGATGCGGGGCGCCTCGTAAGTGATGGCTACCCTGTAGCCCATTGTCTTACACCCCTTGGCGGGTCGACGGGAACGCTGTCGCGTTCCACTCTTGAAGGCGAAGCTTAAGCGTCCTCCAATTTTCTACACTACTTCTATAGAATAATTTCACCGATCCAATTTCTGCAGCCACTGTGCGAAGTTTTAAGAATTACCAAGCAGCAAATAACAGCAAGTCAGTAGAAAGTCAATTTGTGAGGGCCATGCGCGCGCTTAATAAATTACTGATCATTTAGGAGCTCCGAGTTAAGCTTCCAGTGTACTCCCGCCAGCGCTTGCAAGCATTCCGCGGAAGAATGCCAAGTAAACGCGTCATAGCGCGCGCAGAGAGACGCTGCAGCACATGCACGCCGCGTGGCGTCCATGCATGCAGATTTTGCATTCGAGTTGCATAATATGGCGCCAGATAGAATGCCATGTATTACATGCACAGGCAGCGGTACAAGACAGTTACACAACGTTTAGGAAAGAAAAAGAAATTAACGCGATCTATACAAGAATGCTAGAATGTTTATTATGTACCAGATTAAGTCAAGCTCTCTAGGTGACTACGCCGCCGCTGCGTTTAAATGACGATGCCGATAAATCGTCATCATCATCATATTGTGCCACTTGCCGTACGATATTAAATGTGTGCCGCAAAGCGTCTGTACGTGCACCCTTTGCATTGCAGTTGCATGATCTTAAAGCAGGTAGCACGTCTAGTGGCATTCGCATAGGTAGCAGTACACCGTAGATAGGGAAGCCTTGAGGAAGGCAAAGAATAATTTGTAATGTGTACATTTTGATGTAATGAAAAAGATGTATGGTATAGCTGATCTCATTGAAACAGGCGAGGTGACAGTTTTTCACCGTCGCACTTCAAAGGGAATGCCATTAACTCCTCGCCATTATCATTACCATCGCGCAGCGTCCATACGTTCGCCCTTTGCATTGCAGTTGCATATTATAAAATTAGGTGGCACACCATGTGGCATTTGCATAGGTGGTGGCACAAGGTAGATAGGGAAGTCTTGAGGAAGGCAAAGAAGAATATAGAATGTATACATGTTGATATAATGATAAACTTGTATGGCCTACCAGATCTCATACAAACAGGCTAGGTGACTCTTTTACACCGTCGCACTTCAAAGGGAATGCATTGAATCCTCGCCATCATCATTGCCATCGCGCAGCGTCTACACCTGTGCCCTTTGCATTGCGGTTGCATATTATAAGAACAAGTGGCACGCCATATGGCATTTGGATAGGTAGCGGTACAAAGTATATAGGGATGTCTTGAGGAAGGCAAGGAAGAATACGGAAGGTGTGCATTTTGATGTAATGATATACATGCAGATCATGCCAGATCTCATTCAAACAGGCTAGGTGACTGTTTTCCACCGTCGCGCTTCAAAGGGAATGCCATTAACTCCTCACCGTCATCAGTAACATCGCACAGGGCGCAGGTTCGAATCGCGGAGTCGGCGGCCGCGTTTCGATGGGGGCGAAATGCGAAAACCCCCGGGATATTATATTTAGGTGCACGTTAAACATCCCCAGTTTGTCCGAATTTCCGCAGTTCACCACTACGGCATGCCTAATAATCAGATTGTGGTTTGGTACGTACAGTCCCATGCTTCTGCCGACACTTCTGCCCGATGGCGTCTCTCGTAGACGCTGCGCGACACTGAGATAGCTAAACGAATGAAACATGAAAAACTGTTTTTTCGGCAACCACAGCACCAAATTTGATTAGAGACGCGAATTTCTAAGCTTCATTCTTCTAAATTTTGAAGCTTATCAAATTTTGAAAATTATTTTTAAGACATCCAGAATTCATCTGAACTTCAACTTCCAACATTCACTAGAACTTAACACACTCTTTCTGATGCGACAAATTTCAATAAAATTGGTCTATTCATTATTTCGGGAAAGTACTTGTGCGTTTTACATGTATTCGAAAACGCGACATCTAAATCAGGCCCTAGCTAAAGCTTCCCCCAAGTGCGTCCGAGAATTATCCCAGCCCGTTGACTCAGCAGCGTAACGAGAACGGAAAAAAAAAGAAAAAAAAGAAAAAGGGAGAAAAGAAGAAAGAACGACGAATGCCTCTCGGGAAGTGTCTGAAAAGCCCCGAATCAATCGCCACTGGCGTTGCCTCGTCTCGACTAAACGCTCTTGGGATGACAAGGAATATGCAGCCAACGAGCGGTCACTCTTTATCAAGACCACTGATGACGACGGCGGGAAGAATTTTGTGGTGAGATTCAAGTTGCAGGGATGGCTTTTATTTCTTTTATTTTTTTTGTTTACGTCACCACTACGTCAGTGTGGGACGTTTGAAAAGTTCAAGGTGACTACGCAACGTGGATGTGCACTGCCACGAATGAAACCCTGATGTACAGAAAAGATGGATACTCCCGTTTCCGAGGTGATACCAATAACCCATCATTACCATTGGCATCAACTGAAACGTCGAGTGTCACGACTCAAGGCATGTGAGATGCGTACCACGTATTCTGGATACCTGTGTTTACTCTTCTTTGCGTGTTATGGCGCCTCGTCGCAAGGTAGGAATCGATTCTGAAGGAGTGAATCGTAGAGCTGCGCGCACGGCAGAAACCAGGCAGCGTGGGGCTCACCAGAGCGCTGTGCAGAGAGCAGGACAAGCCGCAGCTTGGCGTTGACGGCGAGCGGGCCGCTAATGGTATCAGGACATGAAATCTAACCGTCAGCACGCCTCTAGTGTACCTGCCGTGGTTGCTCAGTGGCTATGGAGTTGGGCTGCTGTGCACGAGGTTGCGGGATCGAAACCCGGCCACGGCAGCTGCATTTCGATTAGGGCGAAATGCGAAAACATGCGTGTACTAAGATTTAGGCGCACCAGGTGGTCCAAATTTCCGAAGTCCACCACTACGGCGTGCCTCATAATCAGAAAGTGGTTTTGGCACGTAAAACTCCAAACAAAAATCGCCTCTAGTTTATTGTTATATGTGCATTCATTCTTCGTTTACCATCACAAGGACGTTACCTCATGGGTGGGCGAAAATGAAGGAGTCACGTACTCAAACCGCCGTTTCCTTCTTTCACTTGTCGTTCCAACCAGGGAACCATCGCAAACAAGGTGCAGGAAAATATATTACCCTTTAACGCCTTCGAAAGTAATGAAATTCAACGGTGGATAGACGGATATTGTCCAAAAAAAAGGCACGCCCTGGACGCGCCCCAAAAAAGGCATGGCAAGCGGCCGGCGCCGAGTGAGTAGGTAGATAGCGAGAAAGACGTGGTATCGTGATATTCGGATATGGAGTTGATAATAACAAGTGGCACTACTGCGTCAGATTACCCAGTCTTCTGTGTTAGAGGCACGGAAGGGGCATGCACAGAGTGCGCTCGTGTTGAAATACGTCGCTTTCTATCGGCGTTTTATTGCCTGCTCCTTTCGTACGTCCCGCGCTATCTTTGTTGACTGACTGCCGCTGAGCGAAGTCAGGCGAGCGAGAAACCCAGCGTATGCTGTGTAGCACCTTTTACAGCGCACACTGTTATGGGTTCGTTGCAATAGCGGTTTCGGTTGTCGACAATGTCCCGCCGCCGCTGCCTCCGCCACAGGTATCCGGTGTTCATAGCAGCTATCGCCGGAAATGAGAAAAAAATAAATACAGTTCCCGCCGGGATCAAACCCCGGCCCGCTGCCTCGGAGTCGACCGCTCTACAGCTGAGCCACGCCAGTGCCTTTTTTCATTCTTACGTGGAAAACAGAACTGAAGGCCTATTACACAGCGGACACAGCTACACAATAAAAACTCCGGCAAACACACACATGTGTCGAACAAGTGCGTCCTGTCTGGCGGAAGTTGCATTCCGCGGCAAAAAAAAAAACAATGCCCTATAAACGCGTCCTAGAGCGCGAAGAGACACGAGATTCCACCGCGTAGGCGCCGAGTAGCGTGAATGTGCGCAGCTTTTGTATTGCAGTTTTATAACATTATACCAGGTAGAAGGCCTGGAATCAGACGCACAGGAAGTGGTACAAGGACGTCGTACTGTCTGTTTCACACGTAAGGTAAAACTCGGAACGCATCGCATCGGCGATGCGGCGCAACTCGAGCAGGCGCAGTCACTCGATAGGCGTAGTCGTGATCTGCGTCGTCTGGTATGGCGGCGCGTGGTGGCCGCATTATCGGGAAGCGTGCTAATGTCAGGGGTAGTGCGTCAATGTGATCATTACTGCGAGAACTGAGCTGATATTCTTTACTAAACATTGTACGACGCCAACCTCTGAGCTTCATTGGCGATGACGGAGTTCCACAAACTCCTTTTAACAGCATGCTTCGTTTGTTCTTTCGAAAGGCCGGGCTACTGAGTGTGCACGCTGATATTTCTTCACTGTCGGTGCTACCCTAATGCACAGCGACAAGACGCATCAAGATGTGCGAGCTACTTGCTCAGTCTTTGACTCCGAAGACAAACAAATCACTCAAAATGATAACTACTGTGGTAAAACACGATGAAAGAAACGAATACGAATAAAGGTATATTTTAGCTTAAGACAATCAGCTGGAATTAATTCTCGACAGTCATTCACTACACCAGACAAACCCTGCCCGGCGGCGGGGAATTGGGCGTGTCATGCTCCGAACTTAGCATCTCATCATGTCCCCACCAGCAGCGATTACAGCGTCCATCCTGGAAGGCAGTGAATTGTAGAGTGCTTTAGTCAGCGATGTGTTCACTCGCAGCACGTCTCATTCGCTGACGATGGTGTACCAAACCCCATCCTCGGGCGATTGATAGAGAGGATGTTTCGCAAGCGGGACTTTCAATGAGCCCCAGGCATTTTAAGTGACGATGACGCGCGGAGACTGGGGCGACCACTCCAGGATAGCGACGGCGCGCTCTTCAACCAGTTCTTGCAAAACACTAGCAGTGTGGATCAGTGACCTCTTGTGTTGGAATATACAGTCACCTTCCGAGAACAGGCCGTCAAGAACGTATGGAATCAGTACATCGTGTTTGACTCCCCTGCGCCTTTCAGCGATGAACTTACCTTCGAAGCGTATCATTCGGCATCCCACAACGCTTAGTCCAATTTCCTTAGTCCTTTTTCATTCAATTATGATACTCATACCTGTATTATTATCATACTTGTGTAATAAATACGAATGAATTGTATTACTAAGTGCGTTTTTTCGCCATGTCATCATTGCTGTCATGTAAACGGGGGCCTTAACGTTTGACATCTGAGCTAGTTGTTATTTTTCTGGAGGCCTCCCTCCACTTCATTGTGGAAAAATAAACCTGATTTTATTTTAGTTTGTTTGACAACATAGAATGCCTACTGTCACAGGCTGATCGCGGAAATATAACGCTTATTGACATTACGTTTTCCCTAAATATTCGCGGTTTACTTCACGCGATTTCGCTGATGCGATACTTCGATTGTGAATATTTATATCGATAACTACACGTATAAAGCTTTCTGAGTGAGCAGGTAAATATTCATTCGTTGTCATCCCTTATACATAACCTGCACCTGAAGCACCGAGGAATTGGTTCAAAATTATGAAAATTAATTCAAATACACGCCATTGTAAAAAAAAACAACGCTCGACAAAGTCGCTGTTAAATCCAAGTTCATGAATAATGTGTAAACTATAAGAATGTTGTGTTACTGATAAGTTAACACTAAAAGCGTTGCCGAAGTAAAAGCACGCTAGAAATATTAGATGTGTAGTCGCATGAGCGTGCAATGAAAAAATGTCCAGCTTGGTTTCACATGTAACGCTCCAAATAGCTGATTATAAATTATTAATAATGACATTTTATAGGTTACGGATATTATTCTCGATTGATGATTTATAAAATTGCTATACTGCCATTTGCACCTTTGACATTTTTAATTCAATATGACCTGAACATTGAGCTTGTCAATAATTTGAAACCCTTGGACGAGCGCTAATCGATGGGATGTAAAGACAACGGGACAACACATGGGTGCAGTTCATGTGTTCATTTGCTTTGCTCCCTCCTTTGGCACTCTTCCAGAAGTTTGAATTTTAAATATTTCAGAACATTCTTTTCAATGGCCTTTCTGATGTCTGATCAATTTTCCTGTTGCTGTACATTTTAAGAGTATTATCGAAATAATATCGGTGGGCGCCAAGCCAAAGCGTTCTTTGGCTTCCCTGGTGTCTGAGCCAGTAAATCCGGTTCCATTTAAAGATAACACTTCTTACGCAAGTGTATGGCAATTTCTGCGCACTCGGAAACAGATGGGCAGTATTATTCAAGGCACATTTTTGTCCTACCTTATTTGAGTGGTTGCTTCACGCGTGTTGGTGAATGGCAATGTTGTTTCAGTGATTCATTTCAACGCTGGGCATCCTTTAGGTAATAAGACTATGGAGTTGTGCAGAGATGGCCGCCATATCTCTTGCGAGAATTTCTTATGTAATCATAAATGAATGAGCCTAAAGCAACATTGGCAAGAATGTAGTGCTACGCAAACCTCGTAAAACATGATATATATTATCTTATTGGCACTTTTGAACAATCACCATTTTTACGAGATGCTTGAGATTGCACTGTCTAGCGAGCATCTTGAGAGTGCGTAGTAACACTGCAATAAACGTCGTCCACATTGTCAATATGTCCACGAGAACAGATTTTCTTCGTCTTATAATGCACAAATTCCCAGCAGTAAAAATGCCAAACCTAGAATGTAGGATAAAAGTTGCCTTGTTACGTTTTTATTTCGTGAAAGAGAAACGTGAGTCAATTACACGCGCCTTCGCCATTGGAGACTCCTGAAATATGGCAGAATTTTTGTCTGGAGGTAATTTTTCCAAGAATATTCTTTTTGTATTCCGAGGTGATGTCCACGCAATCTTGCGGGAACACAATGCCATATGAATTTACAGCAAAACTAAAGAAAAGAGACACACAGTTCTTTCACGCCGAGGATATGAAAGCGGCTGGTGCGGTCGTATTCGAGAGTGGAAAAAATATTGCTTTTATTACTAGCATACGACGGAAAACATGACAAGTCGGCACGTCACTTCGAGCACACCCTTTCGCAGTCGAGGGTTTTGTCTTCCACCTGAGGTACAACAACCGTGGGCACAACGGAAGCCCTGTTTACATATCGACGCAAAGGGGTATATAAGACCGGCCCGACAAAATAGTGAGGGTAACCAGTGATACAAGCAGTTGAGGGGGTTGTCGATCTTGCTCATATTTAGAAGGCACTTAGCATCAGGGTTTTCGTAGGCTCGCTGGGACATATTTCTAGTGCGGCGTTGCTCGTCCGTCTATTAGAGAGCCCGGCAGCTTTATGCCATTCAACATTCAGTTCCTAAAGCACGTCATACTTGTCGTTTTGCTTACACGACCGCTGCGGAGAGCAATGACTAGGGGAACAATCACAGCCTTTTAGCTGTGTCCGCGCGATGTCCGTTTCATCTGGCGTTTATTGTCCTGTTTCACCTATATATTATTTCTTACAGAAGAAAAAATCAAGCATATAAATAACATCGGGACTTGTATAAATGCAGCTAGATTTGACTTCATGTGTATAACTATCTGTGGTGCTTCTAATTTTATTGCCACTTTGAAGCTGGGGCTACAACATGCTTTTGTTATGGGGGAATGCTGCTGGCTAACTTTTGCGTGCACTAACATGTCTTTACAGCTCCTTTTGCGGCAATAGGTAACACTAGGTACATCCGGGAACGCTTTTGTCAGATGCTCGTTACTTGATAATATTGGGTGGTATATTCGTAGGATGTTTATTTTTGGGAGTGCATTATAATATTTTGTTATAAAGGCTGGCGGTCTGTCAGATTCTGGTGCACGCTGTTTGTTCGCCAATACCGACTCTCTCCAATCTTGACACCCCATCACAAGCTCTATCGAGAGCAACTTGGGGATAGTTCCTTTCTGTTAGGGTTCTTTTAAGGTCATTTCGGTCGTGGATATAATAGTGGTCGCTGCCGATTCTTGTTATTCGTTTTGCTTGTCCGAAAAAATTCCTTGCTTGTAGTGCCGTGGCTGATGACTCTGTTAGTCTAAATATTGCTGGCTATCCGTAGGAGTCCGGTAAAGAGTCGTTCTCAGCTTTTCGTTTTCTATGTAGAAGTTTTCTATTAGGAAGTTTATCTGACTTGGAGAGTGGTGAGATCTAAATTTAACACTCGGACGAAAGCGATTAAGTAGGATAGCGCGCTTGTGCCGTGTTTCCATACTATAAATATGTGGTCAATTTAACGAAGATAGGCGTGGGGTTTCAAATGGTACGATTTCAACAAGTCTGCTTCAAGCTGTCCCACGAATATGTTCGCATACGTGGGAGCGAATGGTGTCCCCATGCTAGTGCTCAAAGTTTGCAGGTAGTGAATAGAATTGAATTCGCAGTAGTTGAGCGTGAGAACTAATTTAAGGAGCGACAGGTAAACTTCAGGAGCGTGCACTCGGGCATTGATTGCGAGGGGTTTAGAAACAGCTTCAATTCCTTCACTCATGGATATGTTGGCGTGAAGGGCTGAAACATCCAAAGTGACTAGAATAGCACAGTCTGAAAGGATTTTGCTGGCGTTGATGCCGTCGATAATTCGAAGCAAATGTGGCGTCTTGAAGAAAAAATGGGTGGGTGGTTGGGATGTTTGACATTCGGTGATTTAAGGATTTAGATAGTGACTCAGTAGGTGTGTTGTTATAAGACCCAATAATCCGACCTGGGATTTCTGCTGTTAATATTTCTTCAACCAGGACTTTATGTATATTAGGAAGAAGATAAAAGCGCCCTACTCTCCACAGGGGCGTCTGCGTCAGCAGGCGTTTGGTGTGTTGCGACACTACGTACCCGAGCACACGAGGGTTGGACCCTCCCGCGTTTAGCCGTGCGCGGCTTAGCCTTGTCTGGGGAAAGGGGGATCCTGGGGGGTTGAGCCGATGCTGGGTGTTTGGACCTTTAAGGCCCCCCGGCGGAGGCAACGCACCCCTTTCGCCTCTGCTTCACATAGACGGCACCTCCAGACTGACCCACCTGGAGGAAACCGGCAGTCGCCTTTGCCTGTCCTCCTCTCTAGTCTTCGTCTTTCTCTCCCACTTTTCCATCTTTCCTGTCTCCTCTTCACTTCTTATTACGTCCATATTTCTTGGCGGCAAGGGTTAACCGTGTGAAATATATCCAATCTTGGGTATATATATTAGGTTATAGCGGCGATGCATGGCTGGCGTCTGCAGGTATTCTTCCAACCTTGTAGCGTCCCCTTGTTGGGCTCGGTGGTGGGTGGCCATCATCGCCGCCGAATTTTCCAAATTTTATGCCTGAAGCGTTTCCCCTATTATCTGATCGCTCCCTGAAGAGGGGGCGCACCGATGAACAGTTCAACTTTTTCATGCAACCGAAAGTGTCCTTTCCTAAATACCACGCTGTCCACAGCTAGCACGAAACCAAGACAGTCCGAATGATATCACCATTTCTTGTAGCTAAATCTATCACAGAAGCAATAGGCCCAGGTTATAAAGTTACGAAGATGAGAAGTGGTGATCTTCTACTAGAAGTTCGCGACAAGCCACAATATGACAAACTATCAAAACTTGTAGCGTTTGGGGACATCCCCGTTTCTGTAGGACCACACACGTCGATGAACACAGTGCGCGGTGTCATCTCAGAAGATGACCTTATCGAACTTACCGAAAGTGAATTACTAGAAGGATGGCAAGAACAGAACGTTGTCAAGGTACAAAGGATAAAAATAAGGTGAGATGACAAAGAAATACCAACCAGGCACATAATCATCACCTTTGGAACCAGCAACTTACCCCGTTCAATAGAAACAGGATACTGCAAACTGCGGGTAAGGCCTTATATTCCTAACCCACGCCGATGCTTCAAGTGTCAGCGGTTCGGGCATGGTTCGCAAAGTTGCCGAGGGTGCACTACTTGCGCAAAATGTGCATCAAAGGAGCACTCCTCCGACACTTGCACTTCCGCCACACGTTGCGCTAACTGTGAAGGGGACCACCCCGCATACTCTCGTTCTTGCACATCATGGAAAAAAGAAAAACAAATAATCGAAATCAAAGTCAAACTTAACCTTTCCTTCCAAGAGGCCCGCAAGCGCTTCTCGTTGAACCAATGTAGTCCGTCCTACACCGATGTGGCGCACCGGGGGACAGCGCTACATCATTCTGCGGCCGCCCAAGTCACACGGAGTGTGACGGCGGTCACGCAATTAGCCCCCCCCCCCCCCCCCGGCCGGAACAGCCAGCGCTGTTCCAGCCCCCGCAAAGAAGGAACAGCAGACCCTCGGGCCTGTTGAACCCAGGGCCACGGCTCGTGCAGATCGGCCCACCAGTCCCGCGAAAATCCCCGCTCCGCGGGCAGTATCCACCGTCTCAGACGAGGTAATGGATACGAGCAGAAATCCGGCGTCTCAGACACCCAAGGAACGGCGCAGCTCCCTCGAGCGCGCCGGGAAGAAAGAGAGAGCTCGCACCAAGGGGCCTGGAAAGGCCTCGAGAGCTAAGCTATATTTCTTAGACACAGAGCACAAAACACATACATTATGGATACACAGATAATACGATGGAATGTGAGGGGTTTACTCCACAACCTAGACGACATCAAGGAACTTTTACATAGGTACACCCCAAAGCTGCTGTGTGTCCAAAAAACACATCTTAAACCTTCACAAGCAAACTTTCTCCGACAGTATGCCATTTTCCGGAAAGACCGCAACGACGCCCATGCCTCGTCTGACGGTGTGGCAATAATTGTAGATAAGGGTGTTGCATGCCGGCCATTACGGCTTAAAACACCAAGTTGCAGTCCGTGCGATATTGTTTAATTACCTAGTAACAATTTGCTCACTATATATCCCCCCGAACTGCCATCTTTCAAAAACGGAATTACAAAGCTTCATTAATGAACTGCTCGAACCTTACATTGTCGTTGGAGATTTCAATGCACACAACACCCTTTGGGGAGGTTGTCGTTGTGATGCCAGGGGACGCTTAGTAGAAAGCCTCCTCTTCACTACAGGTGCATGCTTACTAAATAATAAAGAGCCTACATTCTATAGCGTGGCAAACAAAACATTCTCATCGATCGATTTGAGCATTGCATCTGGTATACTCGTACCGTATCTAGAGTGGAACGTGCTTAAAAACCCATATGGGAGCGATCATTTTCCAATTGTCATAAAATCAACAAAGCATGATCAATGCTCCCCATGCATCCCCCACTGGATAGTCGAGTCAGCCGACTGGAAGCGTTATAAAGAACTCACCCGCATGACTTGGGAAGACATATCTGCACTTTCTATTGATGACGCCGTGGCATATCTGACCGCATTTATTGTTGATGCGGCGTCACTGTGTATCCCTGAATCAAATGCATCATCCACTAGGCGACGGGTTCCCTGGTGGAATGCGGAGTGCAAAGAAGCTCGTAAAAATCAAAATAAGGCTTGGAGTCACCTTCGCGAGTCTCCAACTGCCGAGAATCTTATCAATTTCCAGAAAATAAAGTCACTAGGTAGAAGAACACGCTGCCGGGCCAAACGGGAAAGTTGGCAAAAATACACCAGTAGCATCAATTCATATACAGACGAACGGAAAGCCTGGAATAGGGTCAACAAAATAAAAGGCTGCCAAACTCACCCTCTACCTTTAGTAAACACACAAGGAGACACTATTGAGGACCAGGCTGATTCGCTAGGGCCACATTTCCAGTACATCTCGAGTTCATCCCGTTACTCAGATACATTTCTAAGATATCAGCGACAAGCGGAACGACAGCCTCTGAACCGGAAAGGAAATAAAAATGAAGCTTACAACCGGCCATTTAACACGGTGGAATTTCAGGCTGCACTGAACTGTTGCAATGAGTCAGCTCCTGGAGGCAATCGAATAGTTTATGAGATGATTGAACATCTACACACCGAGACACACAAAACACTACTATCACTCTTTAATTCCATATTCTCTGCCGCTTACATTCCATCTGCCTGGAACCAAGCAGTCGTAATTCCTATTCTTAAAGAAGGCAAGGATCTAACTTCGGTCTGCAGCTACAGGCCTATAGCCCTGACAAGCTGCCTATGCAAACTCTTTGAGAAAATGGTAAACCGACGGCTAATCCATTATCTTGAATGTAATAATATACTAGACACCTTGCAGTGTGGTTTTAGGGAGGGTAGATGTACGACAGATCACCTTGTCCGTATGGAGGCGAATATCCGAGATGCCTTCGTGCACAAGCAGTTTCTATTAGCCGTATTTTTAGATATGGAAAAGGCATACGACACAACCTGGCGTTATGAAATTCTTCGTGATCTGGCTTCTATGGGTGTCAGAGGCAGTCTCTTGAATCTGATCCAAAGCTACCTCTCTAATCGTACGTTCCGTGTGAGGGTTGGTAAAGTGCTATCTCGTCAATTTACACAGGAAACAGGTGTGCCACAAGGAGGTGTACTGAGCTGCACGCTCTTCATCGTAAAAATGAATTCCCTCTAAAGCGTCATACTACGAACAATGTTTTATTCAGTGTGTGTGGATGACGTACAGATAGGATTTAAATCATGCAATATTTCTATCTGTGAGCGACATATACAGCTTGGCCTAAACAAAATATCTAAGTGGGCTGACGAGAATGGATTTAAGTTAAACCCCCCAAAAAGCACGTGCCTTCTATTTTCTAAAAAGAGAGGTATATTACCTGACCCTGCTATCTATCTTAATGGGCAACGGCTATCTGTCAGCCACGAACATAAATTTTTAGGAATCATCTTAGACACGAAACTAACATTTGTCCCTCACATTAGGTATCTGAGAGCGAGATGTCTGAAGACAATGAATTTACTAAAGCTCTTGTCCCGCACATCTTGGGGAAGTGACAGGAAATGCATTTTGAGCCTCTACAAAAGTCTTATACGGTCCCGCCTCGACTATGAAGCAATAGTATATAACTCTGCTGCGCCTAGTGCTTTAAAGATGCTAGATCCCATTCAGCACTTGGGCGTACGCCTGGCTACAGGCGCTTTCAGAACACGTCCCGTAGAAAGCCTGTATGTGGAGAGTAATGAATGGTCATTACATCTCCAAAGGGCATATTTAACTTTTTCCTATGCTCTGAAGGTCAAATCAGACGTGCACCATCCATGTCACTCATCTATTCATGAAGTGTCTACAGCCAGAATATTTCATAACCGCCCAGCTATTAGACCTCCGTTCAGCCTTCGTTTGACAACACTGACAGAAGAAACAGGTGTCTTAGTCCCAGAGAATGTCCTATTGACACCCACCCGCCTGCTCCCACCATGGGAATGGCAGACCATTGAATGCGACGCCTCTTTCATAGAAGTATCTAAGAGGGCGCCAGAAGCACATATAAAATTCCATTTTCGTGAACTTCAGGAGAAGTACTCCTGTATATAATATTAAACAGACGCTTCCAAATCCACTAAAGGTGTTTCCTACGCAGCTCTGGGACCTTCATTTTCAGTATTCGGAGCACTAAATCCACACACAACTATATTTACAGCTGAAGCCTACGCTATACGCTCAGCTGTTCAAAGCATAAGGCTCACAAAACTTGCTAGGGCTATTGCATTTACAGACTCATTAAGTGTAGTCAGAGCCCTACTTAAACCAATAAAATATAAAAACTCAGTTTTTAGTGAGCTGTACAGTCTGTTGTGCTCCATATATATGTGCAATCAAGTGATTGTGATATGCTGGGTACCTGGTCACAAAGGTATTAAAGGCAACGAAGCTGCTGACGAAAGCGCTGGGTCAGTAACGTTTAGCGATGCAGATTCAAATATCCCCATCCCTGCCACAGACCTAAAGCCTTTTCTACGCAGTAAATTGCGGAATCATTGGCAAGGCGAATGGGATAAACAAGCAATGAATAGGCTTCACATAATAAAACCAAAACTGGGGAACTGGGTAAATGGGAAAATAGCAAGGTACAAGGAAGTACTTCTTTGCCGATTAAGGATAGGCCACACATACGGCACCCACTCTCATCTCTTGACTGGGGGCGATCCTCCAACTTGTGTTAGGTGCGGCAATAATCTCACTGTCCTCCATGCTCTTATTCAATGCCCTGCAATAGAAACCGAGAGGAAAAAGTATTTCCCTGCTGCATACCGCGGGAATTTACCCCTTCAACCTGCATTTTTTCTTAGCGATGAACCTCTTTTTATTCTGCAAACAGTCTTAGAGTTTTTAGCCGAAACGGACACCCTGAAAATCATCTGGCCAGGCAACGTTTAAGCACACGACTAACAGCCCTGCATTCAAGGGCTCTCTTGAAACTCTGGTGTCAGTGTTATGGTTTTATTGCATCATCTTTTAACGAAAGCCCATTGCCATAGCCCAAATCACATCCTAGTCACCAGCATTATTTTACAACCTATATATTCCACTCCACTTACAGCATAGTTTTTTTAGGCCCTTTTACAGCCATATCAAATCTACCATGGCGAGTTTATTGTGCATGCCATCCACAATACATCGTCAACATTACCACATGTCATGGCGCTCTTTAGTAAAACCTGGCCCTTGCGCCATAAAACACCACACATCATCAAAAGCGCCCTACTATTTTGTTCTTGGGCATCATGAAGCTATATTTAGATTTCGGGATTAGTTCCCTGGACAGGAGCTCCACCATTGTGTTTTTCACAGTGTTGCTGTAATCCGAAGTTGGGTTAGAGTCGAGTTTTCTTTAATGGGTGTGGTTCCTCAGTTGTTTGGAGGCCTCATTCTTGTACTTTTTTATAGACCAGATTACGATACTGCCAGCTTTGGCTGCTGGTTTTGTTACAATATCATTCCTTTTCGCAAGTTCTTTAAGTGTTTGCTGTTGAGCGGGGGACAAATTTTTGTGCTTCAGTCAATGCCGTGCTGACTCTAGAATTTCCTTTGATATCAGCTTTATGTATAAATCTAGGTCTGGGCACTGTTCGGTTTCCGATGTCCACGTGCTAGGTGGTCTAAGAGAGTCTTTATCTTCTTTTCCTACGTCTGTCCTATCGGAAAAAAAAACTCCTTGATGCGCAGGCGTCTTGAAAACTCTGTTATATCTTTGTGAAGTTTATATTCGTTTACGGCGATGTTCGTCGCAGAAAACATTAGAACACGTTTCAGGGGACCAATTTCCTCGGGGCTTAGACTCTTGGATATTTTTGGATACTACATTGCTGCAGTGGTATGGATGCTCGCATGTAGGACTATCCGTAGAGATACGTGCTGCAGGGGTTACATTAGTTCAGTTAGGTAGGTAATTCGGGTTTAATGGCGCAAAAGCGACTAAGGCTATGCTGCGCCAGCCACAAGATATTAAGAATTCAAGTCTTAAAGCAGCGCAAGCTGCGATACTTTAGAGTTTGTGTAAAAAATCAGTTTCTTCTAAAAAGCTGAACAAGTCAGTGAAGGGCACTAGCGGTTCATATCCGACTATTGATGCGGGGTGTAAAGGTATGTGTAAGTTGTAGAGATTTTGTAAAAGCCTTTGTCTCTGTGTTTCAATGTTTCGACATGTCATAATAAAGTGCATTATGGTGAGTGGTTCATGGCACTTCTCGCAAGTTGGCGGGTTTTCGTTTTGAAGTAGAAAATTGTGTGTCAGGTGTGTATGCCCGATTCGAAGTCTACATAGGATCACCTCATAGAAGCGTTGCTGGTGACTGCACGACTTCCATTCTCCGAGCAGGGGTTTTATTGTGTGTAACTTGTTATTTGTGCATGAGTCCCATTTTAGTTGCCACTTTGGTGTCAGGCCCTTATGAATCACTCGGATACTGTCTTTGTATGGAAGTGCTGTTTGTGTTATACCTTTGTGCGCAGCCATGAACGCGCATATATCTGCTGCTTCATTCCCTGGTATCCCGACATGGCTTGGGACCCAGCAGAATCGTAAGGTTCTTCCGTATTCATTGTAGGCCAACATGTTTAGGATATTACCAATTAGGGGTTCAGACGCGGAGTTAAGGTTTAGGGATCTGAGTGCGCTTAATGAATCGGTATGTATGATAGCATTCATCTGCTTGTCGCTGGTAATTTTTTTACTGCCGTCCATATTGCAAAAACTTCGGCGGTAAACACTGAAGAACAATTATTTATCCGAATGCTATGTTGCCAATTTTTTGTTACGATCCCAACACCTACGTATTCTTGTGTTTTGGAGCCGTCAGTGCAAAACTCCGTGTAAGTTTTATATTTTTCTTGAATGGCTCGGAACTCTTGTATTATGTGTTCTTGTGGAATGTCTTTTTTCTTTAGATGTGTTAGTGTCCAGTCACATAGCTGTGAGATGTTGTACCATGGTGGCAACCTTGGCGGCCTTTCAGCAACCTGCAGGGCCTCATGAGGAACATCGTAATTCTGATAGTATTGTTCGAGTCGTAAGATTAGTGGCCTAATGATGTTTGGTTTGTTTGTGTAGTGTATCCGTGATTTGCACTGTGTTACGATGCTGTAGCATATATGTTGTGGTAATGATCGAATTCGTAATACATAGGAAAGTGTAAGTAGTGCTCTGCGTTGCTGTAAGGACGGCTCATTGGTGTCAACATATAAACTTTGGACAGGCGATGTTCTGTACGCACCGCTGGCCAGTCGTAGGCCAAGATTGTGAATTGGATCAAGTCGCTTAATGTAGGACTGCCTAGCTGCACCATAAACTACACTACCGTAGTCGAGAATGCTACGTACAAGAGACCGGTATATACGTAATAGACATGTTCGGTCAGATCCCCAGTGCTTATGCGATAAAACCTTAATGATATTTAGTGCTTTATTTGCTTTTATCTTACTTGAGTTAATGTGGGCAAGGAAATTCAGTTTTGTGTCAAAAGTTACACCTAAAAATTTGTAGTCTTCTTTGACCGGCAGCGTTGTACCATACAATGTGAGAACTGGAGTGCAGTGTAAACCTCGCTTCTGGGAAAAGAGAACTGTAACAGTTTTGTGTGTTGAAAAACGGAAACCATTTTTGTCGGCCCATTGTGTCAGATTATTTATCGTTATTTGTAGTTGTCTTTCGCAGGCGGGTAGATTTGAAGCGCGGCAAGAAACTTGCAAATCGTCGACATATAATGAGTGCATAACAGATGATGGGATAATTTTATTAACAGAGTTCATTTTGACTATGAAAACTGTCGTGCTCAGAATGCAACCTTGTGGTACGCCATTTTCTTGTGTAAATGTGCGTGAAAGTGTTGTGCCGAGACGTACTTGAAATGTTCTATTTGACATGAAATTACATTGACAATTTAGCATTCTGCCGCGAATTCCCAGGTCAGCCAGGTCTCTTAGGATTCCATATCGCCACATCGTATCATAGGCCTTTTCTAAATCGAAGAAAACCGTCAGACAATATTGCCTGTGTAGGAAGGTGTCACCTATTTCCTGTTCTAGTCGTACGAGATGGTCAATGGTGGAGCAACCCTTTTTGTATCCGCACGGGTGCATATCTATTAGGCGTATTGTTTCAAGGATAAATGTGAGTCTTGTGTTTATGATGCTCTCATAGGATTTAGCTAGACAGCTTGTTAATGCAATGGGTCTATAGCTACTAGGGGATGTTGCGGGTTTACTAGATTTTAGAAAGGGCACTACTATCGCATTTTTTCAATCTGTGGGCATTACCCCAGACTCCCATACCATATTGAAAAATTTGAGAAGTGTCCCTACCGATGATTGAGGTAAGTGTGCCAGCATTGTGTAGTGGACACGGTCAAAACCTGTTGCCGTTTTTTTACCGCCAGAGAGAACTCTGTTCAATTCATGTATTGTGAGGGGGTTATTATACATTTCAGCTGAAGCCCCAGTGGTGGGCAGTCTCTGTTTCTCCGCCGACTCTTTATATTTTAAGAATGAATTTGAATAGTTTGCCGAGCTGGAGATGTTGTAAAAGTGTTCACCTAATGAGTTGGCTTGGTCCTGTAGTGTTGTATGTGTGCCTGGGCATGTAAGTAGTGGTATTGTGTAAGATGAGTACTGTCCTCTAAATTTCCTCACCTGATCCCACATTCGTTTTGATGTTACCGTACTATTAATTGAAGAGATGTATTTTTGCCATGATGATTTTTCAGCATGTCTACGAATGAACCGTGCTTTGGCTTTCGCTTGTTTGGAGGTTAACAGGTTGCTATAGGTGGGGTACCTTCGTAGGACTCCCCAGGCCTCATTTTGTGCTTTTTTAGCATCAGCACACTCCTTCGTCCACCAGGGGTTTAGCTTTTTGTGCACAATACCTGATGACTGGGGTATGGCCTTTTCTGCCGCACAGATTATAACCTCAGTGATTTTTTTATTAAGTTTGTCAATACTTAGCTCTGGCGAAAAGACATCTTCGATTATCGCGTTCTCCATAAAGACCGGCCAGTCCGCAAGCTGTAATTTCCATCGACGTGGTCTAGTTACTAGGGTTCTTGGTGATGATAGGAGTTTGATGAGTGCGGGTAAGTGGTCGCTGCCATATGACGTGTCGAGAGCTTCCCATTTAAGATCAGTAAAAAGTGAAGGTGAGCAAAAAGCTAAGTCTAAACAACTAAAAGTGCGGCAGGTTGCTGAAAAGTAGGTCGGAGCGCCTGAATTTAAGAGGCAGATGTCATTGGATAAAATAAAATCTTCAACCAACTGTCCTCTTTGGTCAGTTTTGACACTCCCCCATAGAGTACAATGAGCATTAAAATCCCCTACTAAAACAAATGGTTCTGGTAACTGATCTGTTAAATTTTCTAATTGTTTAGTAGTGAAGTGGGTATGGGGTGGAATATACAGTGAGCAAATGGTGATGGTTTTGTAAGATAGAATGGTGACAGCTACGGCTTCTAAAGATGTATTTAATTGGACGTTTCGGGTAGGAGTGCCGCCCTGCACGACTATAGCCACTCCGCCTGACAAACGGGTGGAACATTCGCGGTCCCTTCGGACAACGGTGAAACTTTTGAGAATTTGACTATTTTTTGGACCGAGATTTGTTTCCTGAAGACATAAAGCAACTGGTGAAAAGATGTTGATGATATCTTTGATGTCACCTAGATTGTGCATGAGATCTCTACAATTCCAATGAATAATAAAAGCCATTTTAAAATTAAAACGTAAGAATTGGCACTACGGAAAGAATAAGAGGTGAGATGTTAGGTGACATGGATTTAAAAAGGCTTATACAAATGAGCGATAACCTTTAGGTTATCGCTTTCTTATTCTGAGTGGTTATCGGGATTTTGTCCCTTTTACCGCGCTCAAGAGAGCGCTTGTCCTTTGGTGTCAATGACACCGGGGTTTTTGCGTCGACCTCCATCGCTCTCTCCGAGGCGCTGGAGGATCGAGAGTTAGGCGCCGAGACACGTGTCTCGGGCCTTGGGGTACGCTTGATCTTAGGGCCCTGTGGGACTGGTGTCTGCAGGGCGTTTGGAGAGGATGGAGCAGCGTCGGCTGCTTCCATCACGGAGGCGGGAGGGGTCACTGCGGGACCACTACGCATGGGCTCGGAGGACTCCTGAAACCTCTGTGACGCTGCCCCCATCTGCGTCACATCGGCGTAACTTCTTCGCGGAAGTCCAAAAACAAGAAAGGGGCTGACAGATGGAATGGCACACTGTGATATAAAGTTTGTAAACAGGGATGTAGTGCCTCAGACAGGCTGGCCAACGTTTCGATAGGAGGACCTATCTTCGTCAAAGGCGGCCTCGTCATCCTCGGCGTGTTAGTTTTAAAGGGTTAGTGCAGTGAGGTCACGTGCGGGTGTTGTCGCCCGCACGTGACGTCACTGCACTAACCCTTTAAAACTAACACGCCGAGGATGACGAGGCCGCCTTTGACGAAGATAGGTCCTGCTATCGAAACGTTGGCGAGCCTGTCTGAGGCCCTTCATCCCTGTTTACAAACTTTATATCTTCGCGGAAGGTACGATAGCCGCTTTCTGGCTTCATAGAACGAGATTTTTTCTTTGACTGTAGAGCAATTGCTTCTTTTTCTTTTTTCCAGCAAGGGCAACTCCGTGAGTAAGCTGGATGATCGCCCTTGCAATTTACACATTTTGCGGGAGCATTGCAGTTATCAGAAGGTGGTCATTCGCACTACATTTCGCACATGTTTCTTTGCCTCTGCATGATTGTGATCCATGCCCAAACCTCTGGCACTTGAAACACCGCCTTGGGTTAGGTATGTACGGTCTGACGTTGATTTTCAGATATCCTGCGTCGAGTGAACTAGGGACCATGCTACTACCAAATGTCAAAATCACATGTTTCGTCGGGATCTGTTGGTCATTTCGTCGTAGTGTTATTCTCTGAACCTTAATTACGTTTTGCTCCTGAAATCCTTCGAGGAGCTCTTCGTCACTGAGGTTCAAGAAGTCTTCTTCAGATATAACTCCCCTGCTGGTGTTGAGTGAGCGGTGTGGAGAGATTGTCACTTTGATGTCACCGATAGTGGTGAGTTCGGCGAGCTTTTCTAGTTGACTTTTCTTGGTCAGTTCAAGGAGGAGGTCTCCGATAGCCATCTTTGAGGCCTTGTAACCCGATCCAATTGTGTTTGCTAGGCATTTCGATACTGTGAATGGTGACAGTTTTCTAACGGTGGTGTTGCCTTCACTATGAAGAACGTGGTATTTCGGAAATGTGTCCTCGCTAGGTTTTAAAAAGAACTGGAATGTTGCTTCGGTGCGACCTCTTTTCAGAAGCCGATCTGAAAGTCGCGGGAACGCTTCTGCCATTGGATGGTTTCAAAATTCGGCGGCGGTGGTAGCCGCCCACCATGGAGCCCAACAAGGGTACGCTGCAGGTTCCAAGAAACCTGCAGACGCCAGCTACACAGCGCCAGTATAACCTAATGTATATACCCAAGGTTGAATATATCACACACGGTTAACCCTTGCCGCCAGGAAATACGGAAGTAATAAGAAGTGAAGAGGAAACAGGAAAGATGGAAAAGTGGGAGAGAAAGACGAAGACTAGAGAGGAGGACAGGAAAAGGCGACTGCCGGTTTCCTCCAGGTGGGTCAGTCTGGAGGTGCCGTCTATGTGAAGCAGAGGCCAAAGGGGTTTGTTGCCTCCGCCGGGGGGCTTTAAAGGTCCAAACACCCAGCATCGGTTCAACCCCCAGGATCCCCCTTTCCCCAGGCACGGCTAAGCCGCGCGCGGCTACACGCGGGAGGGTCCAACCCTCGTGTGCTCGGGTACGTGGTGTCGCAACACACCAAACGCCTGCTTGCGCAGACGCCCCTGCGGGGCGTTACATTAGTTTCTGCGGGTGGATGTGCAGCTCTATTATCTTTGTGCTGGTATTTATCTAGTAATTTGTCCTCCCTAGTTTGGACGAATATTTCAAGTTTTTTCTTTCGGTTCAGATAAATTTATGCTATCGAGTTGATCAGCAATTATTACAATTTGTTCATTTGTTCATTGCAGTGTTCTTCGAGAATATCAATAAGAGAGAGCGATGTATTTTCTAGGACAGCATTTCACTTCAATTATAACCTGGAGGTTAAAAAACCAAGGGCACAATCTAACCTTAATTTTAAAAGGTTTCCGATTTTTCTCTGTTTAATGCAGGTAGTGTAAGCTTTCAGGTGAGATCTATAATTTGTTTGCTTGGCAGCGAGTTTGCAGGATTGAAGGAAAGGGCAAGATTTTTTGTTGCCTTTGCTATCCCTTGTCGATGGTAGTCATTTCTGTTTAGGTCGGGCAGACCTCCGGGGTGAAACATCTCCAGACGGTGTCTTTTTATGCTTACATTTATTATCGAGGCCTGCACCGATGTGTGTCTGTGTATTTGTCTGTGTATCGGTCTGCTTATTAGTGTATGTAGGTGTTTGCGTGAAGGCTTCACGAGTAGGTGTGGGCTGCCGTATGAGCGGGTGTTGTACTGGCGGTGTTGGTTCCACGTCCACCGTTTGTGCAGATGCTTCTTGGGTTTTTGCTTTGGTGGAACGTGCGTGCGAGCTGAAATCGAAAATTTCACGAATGTGTTTTTGTGTTGAAGCTAACTTGAACGCAGGATTTATCGGTGTTGTTGGTTGCGTCGATTTAAAAGAGTTCCTGAGCCTGCACTTGATGTTGTTAGCCATTAACTTGAGGCCATAAAAATAGCGATGTAGTCCGTCTCGGGCGAGGAGAATGTCGGGGTCCTGGTGTATTTCACCGTGGTGGATGACATCGATGTTTTGGTGTAGGCTTCTAATGTCCAGAAGAAAATCGTTGAGTTTACGTGTCCCTAGTGCGTGATCTAGGAGTATCTCTGATTGTTGAGTATGTGGCCTGTGCTGGTTCTAGATCCTTGGAAGTACTGTTGTCAGGGTGATCTCTGCATTTGGTCTATTGGAGTGCAAATTGGTTATGAGCGTTTTCACGGCCTTACGTGTGTTGTCACGGGTGTCGTGGTTAAAGGCATTAGTCCCGCAGTGAATGACAAAATGTGTGATGTGCTGTGGTGCTACGGCATCGAGGTCTCGGGTAGCGTGTGTTGTGGCGCCACTCTTAGAGCTAATGTGTGGTGAGTGTTGGTCTGGTGGGAAGTGTTCGCGCATGTACTTGCAGTGACTGTCTTCAATTAGTGCTACGTATGACAAGGAAAGCATGTATCGCCTTGAAGAAGGCAAGTACACTTGTCGAAACATTGGCTACTGCTTTCACCTTGTTCTCGTTTTGCTCATAGTACGCTTGGCGCATTTGATGCACTTTTCAGGGTCTAACTGTGCGTCTATGTCCCAAGCGTATTCCCGCCAAAATGGGACACTGGGTAGCCCATGGTCTAATGCTTACAGCATGTGGCTGCTGTGCTGAAGAAATTGGATGTGAAGCCAACTACCGAGCCTACTTGGGGTATAGGTAAATGCTCCTCTTCATTGAACTTCTTTCACTGTAACTTGGGTCACTGGGTATGTGGTGCTCTTCAATGAACCTCTTTTGCAGCCAACTCTGGTTACTAAGGGCCCCTCTTCAATGAACTGCTTTGGCAACAACTTTGGTCACAGGGTGCATACTATTGTTGAATGAAACAAACAATCTTATAAAATATCTATACTGCAGGGCAGAAGTGAACCCGCATTGTGTTTACATTCAGACAGTCTTGCATGAAGATATAATAAAGCACGCGCCATTCGCGGATTTCGCGGTCGCACTGCAATATCGTGCAGCGTGTCCAGAGGGAAGCGCGAGACAGGGGCCCGGCTGCATCCGCACCTCATACACGGCATGCTTCTGCATTGGAGAACAATGTCTGTGGCTACAATGCTTCAATGCTACTTGCATTAAATAGACTGTAATCGTAACATTGGTTGTAAAGTATTTTTACCACTCCCTCGTCATGGAATTTTGTGCTCGAGGGCAATACAAGCATCCGCGGCACATTTAGCCTACCATGGCAAATATATTTTGTAAATGCTCGTAACACTAATTTTTTGTAACAACGCGATGGAGATTGTCAATGTGATTTGTACTCTCAATACACTTAAAGCACTTTCCGCTGTGTCTACCATTTTCCCGCCAACTTGGCTCACTGGGTTGTCCATGATAGAATTGGTGAAGCCTTACGCTGTTGTTTTGAGGAGTCACAGTTCTAAACCAACTGTCACAGAAACGTGAAGGAAGGTATAGTCTAAGGTGGCGTGCTGTATTATGGTATCAGATTGGGCGAGTTGGTCGGAGGCGATAACGACTGCATCACGTAGTGCGCGAATACAGGAAAAAGGGCAGTGTAAAGAGCCCTTTTTACTCTTCTCTTTTCTTTTCCCTAAATTCGCATGCTACGCGACACCGCCGTAGCGATGTCCTGAGTTCCTGCCTTCGAGATGTAAAAATGAAATGTACTCAGTGTCACTGGGTATGCGACACTGGGTACGGCTCGGCTGGAATGAAAGCTTCGATATCTATAATCAGACAAGCTTGTCTGAATATACATATTCACCAATGCGCCTATCAAACACTTCACGGTGATACTCTTAGATGTAGCAGTGCATCCTCTGTGAAGCACGACAAAGGAGCCTGGCTGCATACATACGTCTCACGCATGACGCAATACGGCGGTGACACCACAGTGCGCCGTTGCATTACTTCTGTGCTACTCAAACTAACATTGACTTGCATTATGGAATAGCTTCCACGTGATTTTTCTTCTTATCAGTATTTTTGGCATAGCGAATTTTTACGAACTACTTTGTGATTTCTCGGAAATGGATATTTATATCAATATGCTGAGCTTATGGCAATTGCTGAGTTCAGTTTGGACAAGTTAGTGTTTACGGCATATCATATTGACCTCTACTGTGTCGTCGTTTTGTGTTCTCTTCCCCTGCCATCGTCTTGATAACATATTGAGCTTCAGGGAGGGCTATCTGTCCGACACTGCTTGCGAGAGAGAGAGAGAGAATAAGCTTTAGTTGGCAACATTCTATCCCCACCATGCACGCAGGAGGCCGGTGTACTCTAAGGTGGTGTGCTGTATTATGGTATCAGATTTGGCGAGTTGGTCGGAGGCGATAACGACGGTATTTCGTAGCGCGCGGATACAGGAATAAGTGCAGTGTAAAGAGCCCTCTTTGCTCTTCTCTTTCTTTTTCCCTACATTCGCATGCTACGCGACAACGCCATTGCGATATCCTGAGTTCCTGCCTTCGAAATGTAAAAATGAACTCTGAATAATGTCATAAGATGCACAAAGCCTTATTCAGGATGTGTGAACAATGTGCAAATTGGATAAAAATTATCGAATTCTGCTATCTGTAATCCACAAGTATGGCTTAGTCTAACTAAACTGTGTAGGTGGGCGGATGAAAATGTGAACCGATTTCTCAAAGAAGTATCCAGATTCTCTCCTCCAACAATTTATGTAGGTCGCGGAATGCCAGTATTGGCCTCAATGAAAAACAACTGTCCTGTAAACCCTCAAAATATTTGTTCTTCATGTTCTTAATAAACAAGAGCGAATTGATCTCCCTTCATTACAGTAAAAAAGCAATCTTTTGCAAGCAAAACAAAAAATCAGTGCCTAGTTGTCGCGGCTATCACGACTATCTTTAGAGCAGGTAAAAATGTTGAAAAAATCTGTGACGATAACGTAATGTTCGTGGATACTGTACTTTCATTCACACTGAAACAATATATGCACTTTGGTAAATGAGGATAAAAGTAAAGCCACTGCAAGGCTTAACAACAACAGCAAAGGCCGATGTAAATGACAACAAAAGTTGGCTGTAAGCAATAAACATAGAATTGGCTGGCCCATTGCTGCATGGTAGGCACGCATAACTGATGATGCCAGGATACTGCATGTTGGCTTTTCAGAGTTCACAGTAAGTTTCAATGTGCTTGGTGGCCCCTTGAGCATAGGTGACTATTCCAAATCTGCGGTTGCTGACATAGTCAGCGATAACTCTTTCCGTTTCTTCATAGCTTCCAAGTTTCTGAATATGTTCGCAACGTGCTGCAGTGTGTAAGTTTGCAATCAATCTGCCGCTTTTCTTGTCTAGAAGTCCAACTACTTTTGGGCGAGTGACCCGGGAAAAGGAAAACTTCCGACGTACCACACGAGCTCTAATACCTCCGTGTGGGTCAGACCTCCCTGGTGGTTTAACCCACCGAGAGGAGGTTACGTTACGAAGGCTACGTGTCGGGGTCGTGCTCACCCCATCTGTGACCGCTCTCTAGCCACAACAGTACCATGGTCCTTACGGCTCATCGTGCCCATTTTGTAACACAGAAATCCAAATTGTGACAGTGACACACCTACTATGGATGTGCCCTGGGCTTCATCTAATCCATCTCCGCCACCTCCGGGCCACAGACCTTCGGCCTGGCCGCCCACCCAACCTTGAACGTTGGATTCATGGACCACATCGTCATTCCCTGCTAGATTTTTTGCATAAGTCGAATCTGTTCGTGTACTTTTAACATCGTTTGTATTATGCTAAGGGCAAGCTTTCGAATCAAAACAAAGTCCAAATACCAAGCGATCCTCAATGAGGTCATCTTTTAGAGAACCACAGTCACATCTTGCAAGGCCACCTCCTCTTGTGCAGGTCGGCAATAAATTACTCTATGCCTTTTTCTACAAATTCACAGACAGTTGAAATTGGTCCTTTCCGATATGACATTAGTACAGAGAATAAAGTAGTCTGAAAAGTTGCCCTTTGAAATGCTGCAGTTATTCAGCGATGTGTCCAGGAGTTTCAAAGATGGGAAAGCATTCGCCTTTTCACCCGATGTCATAGACAGCAGTGGGGAGTTGTGTTGCCCTGTTGTGCAGGTATTGCCAGAAATCAGTTGGTAGCGCTCCCACTTAGCAATACACCATCTCTGTGGTGTAATGTTTCAGCTTCGTATTGTTCGAAAGTGCTGCTTTTCCGGCAACTCATAGTCAAATATATGAAGAAAGCGCCTGCAGGAATGTGTTAGTCCCGCTGCCAGTTCCGAAATGACACATTCTTTGTCAGTGATCATGGCGCATTGCTCTAGCTCACACTTATTGACGCTGGATGTTTTCACTTACGGAACATAACGATCACTACTGCCATGTCACGTAGGTGAGGTAACCAATTGATCATGTGGCTACAGGGCAATCATTTATTGCGCTTTGAGAATTCGCAAGTCCGAAAGTTGCTCTGACTTCAGTCAGTGGTTTAAGAGCACCAGAGCTCATTGCTAGCAACCATGTTATTGTGTAAGCAAAAGCCAGAGACCAGTTGGTAGCACCCGCAGTTCAGAATACACTGTTTCCAGTTTCACTAGTGACTTACATCCCTCTGCTCGCATGTCCTCATATGACAGCCTGAACCAATGACCCTGCAACCTGTTAAGAACGTGAAACTACGCAAAGTGCGCAAACAGCTGTCGATTCCAGCTCATCGTTAGTATATAAGTATGAAAGCAAGAACAATGAACGAGAAGGTTAGTCAACTGTCGTCTCTCTGCAAGAGGGAATAAACAAAGCGGTGTATAATCGTGCTCGTCTAAAGAAAATAAAATGGAATAAATATATAAACAAAAGAACAAATCAAAGGGAGAAAATAAAGCAAGGCAATAAGCAGCCCAATGCAATATAGCTCAGTGCTATTGCCTCTAGTTTAAAATCTAGCATAGTGAATGGATTCTGAAGCTCCCTTTGAAACGATTAGGCATTTTGATTCCAAGGTCATGAACTTATTTAATAAGTGTAATTCTCTGTATTTACTATCTCTTGCGGAACGGAAATTTGATTGTAGGATGCAGAGTTTAACTTCACCAAAGTTATGACCTGGTTGGTTGTAATGCTCGGCGAACGCTTTGGGAAGTTTCTTAGCTGTTTCCGCACGATGTCCGTTTACCCTGCCATTCATTCCTTGTCCCGGTCACCAATATATTATTTCTTACAGAAGGGACATTAAAGCATATAAATTACAAAATATCTACTACAAGCTAGTTTTGAGTTCATGTGTATGGCAATTTGCGGTGATCTTAATTTTAGTATCGCTATTAAGGTGACTTGAGGTTTTGTAGCTTAGGCGAGAACATGCTTTTATTACGGGGGTATAATGACATCAGTCACATATGGTCGGTTTGCCGATATCTCCAAATCGACTTGACTCTCACCAAAATCGTGGGCCAAAGTGATTTAATTACCTCGCTCCGAATCAATGGTTTCCTTATTTACCTTTGTCTTTACAAACACCACCCATCATGCTGACCCTGCTTCTCGGCTTCGGCTTCACGCCTACTTATCAAGCAACTGAGAGACTAATTTACCCTAACTATAACGAAGCCTCTGGGTTTCACTCCAGCCAAAGGTCGAAGGTTTGACGTTCTGTAAATTGTGGTGCCATAACACTGCACATAGAATTTTTAGACTCATAAGCAATCTGAGGCTTTCGCCTTAATAAGCTTTTTTAGATCCCTGACCACACCAGCTTTTCACGCGCTAATCTTTCGAACTTTGCCATCAGTTCTTCATTGAAGGCAATGGTCTTATATACAGCACACATTCATGCCTGAAGAGGCAGAAGCAAACATCCCTAAAAATTTCCCGCATGCATGGCAGCACTCGAAACGCTTGGTGCATTTTCCGAACGCCGACAACATCCTTGGACATCTGTTGGAGTTGGAGTCGTGTTTTTATTTCTCCCAACCGAAACTGAACCGTCAAAAAACCGGAGTGCGTTAGCCCAAACCCCAGCCGATCCCGGATATTTTTCGGCACAATATCCTCCTCGTCACCAAGGCAAGAATGCACAAAGAAAACGGATAGTTATCCAACAGTCTAGTATGGTATGCAAAACTTTAATGAAGTCCTCGTCACCAAGGCAAGAATGCTCAAAGAAAACAGTTAGTTATCCAACAGTCTAGTATGGTATGCAAAACTTTAATGAAGTCCTGCAGATCGCGAGTCTTCAGGAATCCGGCCACTCCCACGTGGGAACCGGAAGTCCGAGCCTCTCGGCCGCATAGTGGACCTGCTGGAGAGCCCAGAGTTGGTCAGCGAGAAGAGGGCTACGGAAAACCGCCTCCAATCTGGCCGAGCTGTTATCGATGATAGAGCTTGACCGGGCAAACCTCCAGCGCATATGGTCTAACGTGGCTATTTCTCCACAATTGTGGCAGGTAGCATTGGTGCAAGTATCTGGATAAATTTTATGTAAGAGCGACGGATTGGGATACGTGTTCATTTGTAGCAGACGGAGCGTTAATGCTTGAGCTCTATTGAGCTGCGGATGAGGAACAAAGTAGGTTATACGGCTCAGATAGTAGAGTTTAGTATTCTCGTTGTAGGTTTAGGACGTGTCCCTGTTCTCTGGGGAGTCGTCTTCCGATTGCTCGAGGGTAGCGAAGTGGGCAAGTTCACGCGCAGTTCCGGGAGCCAACTCTTTGAAGTTGGGAGGAGCACCCCTTATCTGACCCTGATGGGCGGGAAACCAATAAATGAAGTGGTGCGTGATGGCCTCGCCCCAAAAATCTGAGGGCCTACTTGGAAACGGCACCTTTTTCAAATGCTCTGACTGCAGATCTTGATTCACTATAGATGACATGCCATGAGCTATCCAGCAGGGCTACCGCAATAGCCATTTGTTGAGCTATTTCGGAGTCCCTCGTCTGAACCGAGGCAGCATTGGTGATTCCTTGCCGACCGTCGACAGTGACGATGGTGAACGCCCGACGTCCCTTACAAGAAGCGGCATCGACAAAGCTGACCTGTCGCTGTTCACTCCGAATTTGCCTAATGAGGTTGACTGCCCTTGCCGTCCTTCTACCACGAATATGATCGGGGTTCATGTTCCTATGTATGGGCGCAACCGTAGTGTTCTCACGAACCGGCGGAGGAACGTCAGAAAACTCATCCGCTACTCTATTGGGGCGATATCCGAGTTCCTGCAAGACGGATCTCCCTGCCTTCGTTGAAGTGGGGCGAGTTAGCTCTGCGCGCTCCTCGGCCTCTGCAATCTCTTCGAGAGTATTATCAATGCCAAGGGGCATTAAGCGCTCTGTACAAGTGTATACGGGTAACCTACGAACCCGCTTAATAATCTTCCTAAGCTGTGCGCTCAATTTCTCCCGCTCTGCCCGTTCCCATCGATGCAAGGATGCCACATATGTGAGGTAGCACAGAACAAAGCACTCATTAGTCGAATGAGGTTATCGTCCTTGCGTCCATGATGTCGATTTGATACGCTCCGAACTAAACACACAGCACTTTCAGTTTTAGCAATTAGCTTGTGTATAGTCTTGCGATTTTTACCCCTGACTCAACGGTCATGCCCAAGACCTTTATTGAATCGACTCTGCGTATGCGGCAACCGTTTCTTCTATATAGGTTGACGTATCTGTATTTTAACGATGCTCACCCCTTGAGACTTGGACCGCGTTTCTTGGGACTATGCAGTAAGTGTTCCGACTTCAAGGGGGAGCATCTGAGACCGGTGGGTTTGAAATAGGTTTCGATAGTGTCTATGGCCTCCTGTAAGGCTCCCTCAGCCTGACTGTCATTGCCTACAGTGCACCATATAGTTATATCATCAGCATACATAGTGTGTTTGATGCCTTCAATCTCAAGACGCTTTCTGCTTAGGCCGACCATGGCTATATTGACTAAACAGGGGGAAATGACTGACCCCTGTGGGTTGCCCCTCTCGCCAAGTTCCAGCAGTTGTGATTCGAGATCGGTCACCCGGAGAGTAGCCTTCCTCTCCGAGAGGAACGACTTAGCATATCCGTAAAATCTCTCACCAAGATTGAGCCGAGATATCGAGGCTAGGATATACGAATGTAGAACGTTGTCGAAGGCCTTCTCAAGATCAAGTCCCAAAACGGCCCGAGTGTCGCGAGAGTCGTTGCTTAATCAGTTTCATGTTACCCTGTGTGGATAGGCCTGGTCTGAATCCTATCACACTATGGGGGTAAATGTTGGTATTCTCCAGAAACCGGGAGAATTGATTCAAAATCGCGTGCTCCGCTAACTTACCCACGCAGGATGTAAGCGAGATGGGCCTCAAGTTATCAACGCTTGGTGTTTTGTCAGGTTTGGGGCTGAGTACTGCGAAAGCAGTCTTACAAGATAATGGGACGGTTCCGTTCCTCCAAATTTCATTAATTTCCTCTGTGAGATATGCGATTGATTTGTCATCCAGATTTCCCAACGCCTTGTTGGAGATGCCATCCAGCCCTGGTGCGGATCTACCATTGAGTCCATGTAGAACCCTGCGAACCTCCTTAACGCCAAACTCCACGTCCAGGTAGGAATTGGCCTGGCCCTGGTTATCGAGATGTACAGGAGAATGCCCAGAGCCGAATGGGAAATATTTTTCAGCAAGCGTGCGGATTAGTTCATCCTCACAGGTCATTCGTGCGGCCTCATGTATGGTTCTACCAATGACATGCCTCTGATTATACTTAGTATTGCTCTCGTTAAACAGATGCCTAAGCAAGCTCCAAGTTTTCCATTGCACATGTGACCGTCTATGAAATTGCGAACCTCGTCCCACTGCTGCTTAGAGAGGGTTACACAATGTTTCTCAATGTGTTTGTTAATTTCAGATATCGTTTTGCGTAGCCTACGATTAAATCGTTGACACTTCCATTTGTTGAGAATAGACCGTGTGGTCTCTAAAAGATGGGCTAACCTGCTGTCCATTTTCTCAACAGGAACGTTGGCGCAGACCTTAGAGGTTGCACGCCGAACATCCTCTTGGACCTGAACCATCCATTGCTCTATGGTAGGTCGGGAATCTGAGGGAGGCCTCTCCTCTCGAAGCTTGCGGAATTTATCCCAGTCCGTGTACGAGAATTCGCGCAGTTTTTTACTCATGTTAGGAAGCTCCACCTCACAAACATAGTGGTCACTACAAAGGGTCTCAGCCAGGTTATGCCATTTGGCCTCAGTCACGTTCTTGACAAAGATGAGATCAGGGGTAGAGTCTCTGCACGCGGATGTCCTGATTCGGGTTGGAAAGTAAGGGTCCGTGATCTGCGTCAGCTCTTCAACCCTGTACGCTTCGCGTGGACGCTAGTGAGCATTAGAGAGTGCGGCAAAATTAAGGCTTCGCTCTTTGCTCTCCATGAAATATTCGCACGAGATTATAATGAAGTGACAACAATAACTTGCGATGACATATGATTCTTCACACGTAAGGAATCCCAATGAACATTGCAGAGTTTGTCAGAGGAGAAAGAGCGAGCCCATACAAGCAGGTTCAAGTGTCATGAATTGAAGTTTATTAAAACAGTGCTGTCATTTTAATTTGATAATGGAAGTGGTGCCTGTCAAATTTTCTTCTGTAAAGTCCTGCAGTAATAGCCTGGTGCCTCAGTTCACAGTTCGTCCTTTCTTTCACTTATTTAGACATTTCAAGAACGCTAACGCACACAGGATCATCATCACCACAACTATTTCAAGAAGTAACTGCTTCTGTCCGTTTATTTACGACCAACGTTCATTGCTACTGCCGCATTGCTGCGTTGTTAGAGACATTCCTGCAGAGCTCGCGGTGCAGGTGTACGTCCCCATAAGGAAATATTCATTGCCTTCACGGGATCCATAAAGAAGCAAGGTGCAAATTTCGGCTAGAAGCTTGCACATGAACAGTAACAGCACCGATTGATGTTGGCAAAATAAATAGCCGGGTTCGTTGCTTTTCGTTGTCAATGTTCTGTCTTTCGAAGCGTTACTTGGTTTATTATGAAGGAATTTGTATGCTTACACATCGGAGTGTAAACTTGCGAGCGAAATATAAGGAAGCAGCCGTTTGTGTAGCTCTGTCAAGGATAAAACGGCACAATACAAATAAAACAGAGGGGCATCTTCTGTGTATTGCATTTGTTTGTTTCTTCCGCGATTGGGCAACGTCAGTTTTTGTTCACTTACGAGCAAGCCACTTGAAGTGCCTCCTTCCTAATGTCTGCCCACAAATTCATAAACGAAACTTTCTCCCCTTCCGCCCTAATCTTCGCCTCGAAGCGCTGAAGTTGGTCAGGTTTGAAGTAATTCTTCCAATCGCCAATTTTTGCGTTCCTCACAATGCCATACTTTTTGCAATCCCCACCGTAACCGTCCTTACACGTCATGTTATTTCTAGTCATCATGACTTCCCACTCCTTGCTAAGCAAGTTCATCACAATTACACTTTTCATACTGCTGGGTGAAGACAGTTCCAGGATTCGGTCTAGCAAGCCATTTCCATCGTCTTCTATAATCCTGCCATGGCGATCGCCAAGAAAGCGTGCTAGTTTTAGCACGGTCTCGCGGGGCTCCCTTTTCAGCTGTTCGTAAGTGAGGAAGAGTACGTTGGCCCTGTCTCTGAGAGCGTATCCAGTGGCTACGTGGTCAAAATAGGAGCCATAGCCAAAGTCCTTGTTCAAGAAGTGCTCAAAGAACTCGTCGAAAGTGCCGTCCTCGAAACGGTAGATGCTGAGGTTGGTGACCATGTGAAACATAGACACACACACGTCCCAAGGATTTCTCGCCACGTACACATACCTGCATAAAGAAATAAACAAAAAATAGTAGCACATCGCTGATTATCATTAACTTCGCTAAGGCTCATTCATGTAGACTGAAACACAAAAAAGAATCCCGTGATGGGTTAAGCTGCTTTCGGAGTAATACCTATACCTATACGTTAAACGGCCTATATCGCTTCACTGAAAGCGATATAGGCCGTTTAACGTGTAGGAAGTCAGGAGAAAAAAACGGTGTTCTGGCTTTACCCGAAAGCAGCAGTCGGTAAAACATTAGTAAGGTTAAGATTAGACCTAGAAATAACTTCGGAAACTATAGGGTTCACTATAACCCACAAAGTGGAGGAAGTGTCACGCAATTGTAAATTTTCAGCCTGCATAAAAGCAGCAGTAAGGTAGGAAAGAAAGCGTTCTGTAAAGGTAAGTCCGACGTATTATAACTTCAACTTTCTTTACAGGCTCGTTAAGCGGCAGTATTTTTATACATGAAGGACGTATAGCGCATGCCATCTGCTGCGGCATGCTTCATCCTGCCACAGGTCCTAAAGCACATGGAGCAGCTGAATACGCGCTTCCCTATCATCAACGTTCTCTCTCGCTCTCTCTCTGGTGGAGAGAGAGAGGTTGCGGTGGAGCGCGCCTGAGTGAACGTAACTGATTCGCTTAAGTGATTGCGTGAAATGTTTCCGTGTTTCAGCCGTTCGCAGATTTGAGAATTGCGAACATGTCGAAGTGGAAGATGTGTTTCACAAATTAATAGAAACTATTTATTTAAAGTAGCAAAGTAGAACTGTTCACCTAACTGCTAGCTCGGCTGACGGACCTTCGTGTCACCTTCACTTTTCGTTCACGAACATGGGCGGGTGACCTTGTGGTACCCGGTTTTTTTACCGCTCTTTCCAGTAGGCTGTGGTTTGATCATCACACTTTGCAGACTACTAACAATGCAAAAACTATTACGCCATTCTATCAAACGTTCATCTTCTGCAGACGTTTAAAAACACACTTGGCATCTTTTGTGCGGAGCTATACATTGATGCAGCTTCATCTATTAAATGCAGTTAACACTGCATCGTGTAGTAGTGTGTAGCACTGTTTATAGCGCAAACATGAGTCAAAAGCTAGATGTGCACTAATGCATATCAATTTCAATGAGTGCCAGCGCATGTGAGGACCTGCTTTTCTTAGGAAATAGACGTTTAAATGTGGCTCTAGGTATTCAGTACATTATACATAAAATATTTGTATAATATGCACGTACCACGCGCAAGAATTGGCCTCTGAGAAAGCTGGAAGCCTGAAAAACTGAAAACCGATCACAGCTTGGGGTAAAAAGCGGGCCTACTTGAAGGTTAGAATGGCCAAAAGTTGAGCTAGTTGGTAACGATTTATTATGCGAGAACGCTCAGCAGTACCATTGCTTACCACTTTACCTCAGCAGTACCTTCAGATACGGTTGAGCAGAAATATCGGTCGCTCTCGTAGGTATGTGCTGTCTAAAAATGCTGACTAATACCGAAAACGGTACCCTCAAGAGAAATAGGCAGTTCAGCTCTCCTTCTACTCCTTTCACGTGACGTGTGACGCGATAGAGAGCCGTGCGCAGTGACTCTGTCCGATTCTCACCCCCAACTCACTCAGGAAGACATTGTCTCTGATCGACTTCAAATGAAGGTTAAATGGCCCTCCACATTTTTTTTGGACTTTCATGACATAGCTAACACATTTCTGCATGAAGTGCTTCCGCGCCGGACATCATTTGCCTTCTCTTGTTGTTTCCTCATTCTTTGAAAGATGCACTTCAAACGGGTCCTAAAGGCAAGTAATTTATGCTGCCTAATATATTCGAGTGAAATTTTGAAGCCTCTACATAATGAGGCTTCGACGCGTACTCGCATCTGGTCTCAGCCGGACCTTTCATTTCTTACTATCGTCTGCTCATGTCAGCTCTCGCTTGCGCTTGTTTGGTTTGCTTGACTTGGTACCGTTCGTCCTTGTTTCGCTTGTCATGGTTAGCCAATTTTTCGTAATCTGAGTGTATGCGCGACGCGAATTGTGTAGTACATTCTGGAAGCCAAAAGGCACCAGCGATTGGACTGGAACCCTTCGAGAAGTTATGCATACACGGTGACGCGCTTGACCCGCAGATTAGATTTCCGATGACTGCCGACTCTGCTACATGTCTCTCTCAAAGTATATGTAGCAAAATTAAATTACGTATAGAGCTACGCTCAACTTTCGAATTCTGGACTATAGTAATTGTCGGTGAATTTTTTTGTTCACTTTAGGAAGGTGCTTGTGCTTCTGCGATCAAAATACTTTGTTTTTTGAACTTCATACTTCGATGCTTCTTTTGAAGACGCGGCAAAAGGTTAAGGAATTATTTGTTCCCTCGGACACATCTAATTGCAGGTTTCGTCTCTTTGATTTGTGTTTAACTTTGCCTGGTCATTTTTTTACGATGTGTTTAGTGCAAGTGCTTAATGTTTTTCTCCCTGTACTAACTAAAAACATCTCTTTCTATCATTTACGTACTTAAACGTTGGTTGTGAACCCATGTTTACAGCTGTAAACATGGTACAGCCTAGAGGATTCTTTGTTCGATCACTTGACTTCCGAGTCTGTGACAAGCGTGAGCTAACTGACCATTTTTCTGGACTGCTGGGATGCTCTATATTTATGGGATGTCTTCCACCAAACATTTGACAAGAATCACCCGTTACAGCCGATGGCATAACATTTATTGCTGTATAAAAGCATAATGACGTAGCAAAATAATCAGAAAAGTGTATAGTAGTCAGAAGGAGAAACACGATTGGTTAACTTGATTGAATTACCTTAAGAGCTTCAAGCGCTTTTTGTATTATCCAGCCAAAAATGGACGGGCATTTCATTCTATTGCGCAATATAATTTGTGATTATACTGTTTTTTGTATTGTTTTGTACCAAGCACCCAGCAAAGAAAAAAAAATGATAGTGTAATTGTGCTCGCGCCCGACTCCAAGAACGGTTAGCAATATGTATACTGTAAATCGTTTTAGGTCATTATACGGAGGAATTCAAGGCAAAAATACGGAAAGTATGTCGTATTTCAAAAATACGGCAAAAGCGTTGGTCCTCCCCATTTTATTTGGACTCGAGAGTGAAGCAAGGCCCCACGGAAAATAGACTGACGCATCGGGAGCGAAGAACAGAAGCGACGGATGCTCACGCTGCTTGAGTCTCGGCATGTTCGAACTGGCAAAGTTCCGAATTTTTCGCTGTGTGGTGTACGCTTGTACGCTCGTGATGTGCGCTCATAGTGCCGGGATATTTGCGATGAATGTGTTTCACTTCATCTACAAAACTCTGCACGCTGCGGAATCGAAGAAGTTGCCCTGTGTTCGAGTGGAAGTATGCGTTTGGGCACGTGATCGCCTGCTCTCAACGAATCTTCCAACAGTCTACGCGCGCTCATAACTCGCTCACTAGGTAAGGCCATTTTCGATTTAGTTGGTTTGCATAACGTAGGTGTTAAAATGGTGTGTGGTAAGCCGTCGTCGCGAACACCAATATTGTTTCAAAATGCGACTAAGAAGCGTCTTGGGACAAAAAATGACGCAGGAATGGGGAAAAGGACCACCTATCTCTTCAGATCGATTTCAATGGTAGCGCGATCGGCTCGGTCGTGATCGCAGTTTTACGTGCGTCACTTCTAACTTCTTGCTCTCTTGCGGTAAAAAGCGAAGAATAACACCGCATCCAGGGGTGGACTTGCATTGGCGCTTGTACCGGCTTGACAGCATACTGTATCTCATACGGCAAGAACTTCTGTTAGACTACGGAACTAAACGTTGTAGATAATAGCAGCGGCTCGCTACGTGTGGTATTTAATTTCTTGCATGCAGGCACGTTTTTAGTGTAGCGTCCAAAGGAAAGTCATTTGCTCTGGCTGCTTGGCTGCCTGCAGTGCAGCAAGACGTTTTGCTTCGAACGATGTATGGGCAGTCAAGGCATTCATGTCAGTAAGCAAGCTGTAAATGTTCTATCAGTTGCAAAAGAACATCGACGTACAAGACAAGCGAATGCAATCATCATAGACTGTATTTTACGAATAATTCAGTTTAATTGCTAAATCGGGGAGTGTATATGCATGGAAATCAGATTGTATTGATGCTTAGGAGGAACAAGGCAACATATCATTACTAATAAGTCATTTTGGTTTAACTGAAACTCTACTTGCTGTTGCCCTGCTGAAGCTGCAAAGACGTCTGCTGCCTGCAATGGGTCCACCCCTCTCAAGTTATCGCAGTATTGTTGCCCTCAGTGTTCATTGTTTTCTCAGCTTTTTGCTACCTGGATCATGACAATCTACTTAGCTTTGTAGGTTATCACTGTTAGTGTCGTTGGAGTGCTGGTGGACAAGCACCCCTTCAATGTTGCAACAGATATGACAGAGTGCAGCTGTAGCTGTATGCTAAGCTGGTATAATATAAGCCAAATGAAGTTCTCAGGGTTATATGTTAATATACTGATGTCATTCGGTTGTGGTATATCAGGCAAAAATGCTAAACAAGTAGAAGTCAAGGTAACTTGCGCTTCGTAAGTTGTCGAAACAAATCAATTAAGCTGTTACACATGAAATGGGACATTTGTAGATCTGTTCAACAATTCTGCAGATCAGAATAGCTTGAGAGTTAAGAGGAAGCTTTAGCAGGGGCCCAACTCCGACGCGGCGCATTGAAATACACGTAAAACGCAAAAACGGTTTTCGGAGATAACTCCTGCATCTATATTAATCAACTTTATTGCATTTGAGATAGGAAGTTAAGTTCTAGTGACTGTTGGAAGCGGAATTTCAAGATCAAAAATAACGTACAGCGCAAAGGACAAGGACAGCGATAGACGACATACACAGCGCTGACAAGCGAATGCAATCATCATAGACTGTATTTTACGAATAATTCAGTTTAATTGCTAAATCGGGGAGTGTATATGCATGGAAATCAGATTGTATTGATGCTTAGGAGGAACAAGGCAAAAGCGTCGGTCCTCCCCGTTTTATTTGGACTCGAGAGTGAAGCACGGCCCCACGGAAAATATACTGACACATCGCGAGCGAAGAACAGAAGCGACGGGTGCTCACGCTGCTTGAGTCTCGGCATGTTTATGTGTATAGCTGTGCAGGGCTGTGTATGTCGTCTATCGCTGTCCTTGTCCTTTGCGCTGTACGTTATTTTTGTTCATGAATTACCAACTAGCCCAAGCAACCATCCTAGTTCACTTCATTTCTAGTACAATGGGCCCTTTCCCTTCGTCTTTCCCCGGTTCCTCAGCAAGTCCTTGTGTTTTGGTCAGTTTGATTGCTCTTGCGGTGTGCCGAGCTCGTTCATTCGCTTACTGCATCCGAGTCAGTGCTGTGTATGTCGTCTATCGCTGTCCTTGTCCTTTGCGCTGTACGTTATTTTTGATCATGAATTACCAACTAGCCCAAGCAACCACCCTAGTTCGGAATTTCAATTTAAGGCTCGAATTTCGTTAAAAAGTTTTTCAAAAATTGGAAAGCTTGAAAAAAATAGAAGCACGAAGCTTACAAATTTGAAGCTCCGCATCAAAATAGAAATCGGTGTACTGTAAACGGCATCCATTACATCAATAAAGGCGGGCAAATTCGATATGGGGTTTTACATCTTGCGTGAATTTGTTACGTTGTTTAGAAGGGTTCTGCAAAAGCTGTATTTCTATACTACTAATTTTTTTTATATTCATGTGTAACACATAAATTTTTTTTCCTTTATATGTACTATTATATGCAATGCACAAAATTGTGTGATAATTTTTCGTTGTTGAGTTACATGGTTCTAAACTTGATAGCTTCCTTTATTGAAAAGTTTTGATTTTGCCAATTTTTAATAAAAAATTGACGATCTAAATCAAACGATCGAAACCAACAATAACTAGATTTTCAATTTTTCTTTTAATTTCAACAAACCTCATCAAATTTGGTGCAGCGGTTGCCCAGGAAAACGAATTGTCCTTTTACATGTATTTAGACAGGAGTACCCGTGCTAAAGCTTCCTCTTAAGTGATGTACCACTGCCATTTCTTTGTAAAGCATGCAGCAAGGTTCAGCGTTGTAGGAGGCTGGTATCAGCAGAAGCCTATTTACTGTGAAGTTATAATGAGGTGTTCCTGTTAGGGTGACTATGTAAAGTGTATAGTTTAGTTCTAATCTTGTATGAGGCAGACATAGGTGGGAAAACTTATTTCTTTTTAGACAATGGCAGAAATGCATGTGTAAAACTTGTATACATAGACATTATATCGCTATTGTTTAACCAAGTCGTGCCCCTGCATGGTAAAATTTACAACGCTATGATTGAATAATGTCATCTTTTGTTAAAAAAGAGAAGAAGGGGTTAACCGAAGGACTCGATTCTTATTAGCCTAATCATAGGAAACCCAGAAATAGTGACACCAAGGACAACGTAGGGAAAAAATTTTGATTAGTAAAATAAACAAAGAAGCAATAAATTAATGGAAGCGCAAGTGGATGAAAAAACAACATGCCGCCGGTAGGGAACGATCCCAGAACATTGGCATCACGCGTGCGATGCTCAACCAATCGAGCTACCACAGCGCCGTTTTCCTATCTACTTGGGTATTGATGTATTCCAGTGAAACCATGTTAGCCAGCGCGACCACTCACAAACCTTGTCGGTGAATTTAGAACATCCTTTCCCTCGCAGGCGTCACGAGAACGTGATCTTTTTGGGGTGAAGGCGCCCGGTCAATTAATCCACAAACGCTTCCTCAAGGCATCAATGTTTCCGGATTCGAGACCCTCATTGTGTAATAGACGAGAAGAAAGGTGGTTAACCGAGCGGCCCGATTTTCATTATTCATATCAGAAAAAGCCAGCAAACACGGACGCCAGGGACAACATAGGGGAAATTACTCGCGCTTAATAAATGAAATGAAGAAACGGTAAATCATTGAAAATGAAAGGGGATGAAAAAACAACTTGGTGCAGGTAGGGAGCGGTCCCACAACCTTCGAATTACCTCAGGTGCGAAGCCTGAGGGGAGTGGTCGTGCTGTTAAAAACGTTCTAGGTGTTTTTCAAAAGTGTGGAGTAGGTTTTAAGTTCACACATGAGTTGCCAGTAGATGGTCGCCTACAGTTCCTATATATCTACAGCAGTATAGATGTTAGTTTCATTTGTTGGATCTATACACTCCTCTAGGAGTAAGGAGTCCTTGCTTGACTACCGTTTGGTCCTCTCCAAGATAGTAAAAAGAGCTATGGCTGCTAACTGGATGAAAAGCTGCTCTGGTAAAATCTTGCGTGCACAAGGTTTCCTGCGGCGTTCAGCAACAAGCGAGCCGCTTATATGGGACAATCACTGAGAGCCTCACAAAAGAGGTAAACGCGAACCCGGCAGCCGCTCGGTGCAATACCGCACGCACTTGCGGCTCTCTGTAGCGATGCAATAGGCACCCGCGGTGTCCTACAGCCTGAGAAAGGTGGCGAAGAAGTGCAGTGCGGGTTTTGTTTTGTTCAGCGCCACTCAAACCCGCCAGAATATGCATTCTGGTAAACAACGCGGGGAGTCAAGCACGTGCACTAAAGACTATGTCACCCGCTTTGTTGACTACAACGTGGGTGTGGTGCGCAAAATTATACTTCACTGCAAAAAGTGCTACATTGGAAAAACACTCAAGTGCCTGAACGACCGGCTTAGGGAACGCAGGAATACTGTGCATGTTTTGGCAGGCGCTGGGAACTTGGCTGACCCGTGTCGTAGATGCACATGAAAGTACTTCCCGTGTTTTCACAACATGCAAGTGCTCATACGGTTTACGAGGCAGCAAGACAGGGAAATATTTGAGGCATATTGCATTTCAAAAGCTGCTGATGGATCTGTAAGCGTTCCATCCTTGGCGCTCACTGATAAAGAGCGGCATCTTGAGAACAACCTGATCAATGCTTTGCAATGGCTTGCTGTGGGCACCTATCGGCTTCTTTGCGCATGTCGTTTTTGCCTACGTTGCACATTCGTTAATGCGTCCCTCTGCGCATTTAATTGAGCATATGGTGGCTTCTTGCATGTCTTTTTCTGAATAAAGCCTGCCATTTGAAGTATAGCAGTCCGTCCTGTCCCAACTTTATTTAGTTAGTCTTCTTAGCGCTAGTAACTGTGTCTAAGCAAATCGGTCAGGATGATTTCGCGCATATGAGATAATGATTATAAATGTTTCTGGTGATGGTAGGGGTAGTAGACTGAATAACTAAATAATTTAGATATATATTAGAGGGGAGATTTCATTTTACAGCCAGAATTTTAAATAATCGGAATAATTCTTATCTTCGACCATCTATGCGTGTTGAGCGAGTGCTTCATGAAACAGCACTTCTAGATGCTTGCTTCTTGCTGACATCATTTTTATGCTGCATAATTCACCTGCTTAAATTGCCTGTTTATCCAGTACAAATTTACATTCATAAGAAACTGTGTAGATGATTTACGGAAACCTGCTGATCAGATCAGAGTGCGGCATGCACCCCAGGGTAAGGTATGAATTCAAGAGCCTGCTAATCTACAACTGGTAAAGATATGCACCTGCTAAGCAACTTCTTGGTATCATCCACATGGTTATTTGCGAATACGAATCAGTCAATCTAAAATATGTCAAGCGATATAATTGACCATGCGTAAACATTTTCACTGAAATAAATAAAAACGTGGAATCAAATGAAGAATCATTGGGATGATGGCATTCTTTTAGTGGAATAAAATCTGTATTCAAAGCTGAACATGAAATCCTTTATAATTCAGACTTCTAAATACGTCATGAGCGTCGTGATGTGAAATATACATGTATTTATTCCTCATTTTTTTTACTTTAATACCCGATGATGCTTAAACAGCTGTGAAAGCTCTGCGACCACACTACCTAATATTGTATATTGCTGAAGCAATAAATTTCTCTGTCTACCGCAGCATCCTATGGTGACAATTTCTGACAGAAAATGTGAGACGGAGCGCACATAACACTTAGGGTGGTGTTATACGCTTTGGTTGTTTAGGAATAAAGATCAATTTGCAGATGTTGTGACCCTACGTGCCATTACCCATAAAGAACAAAAAGAGGGGCTTTGAATTTCGCAAAAGTGCAAAAATGTTCTTGCTGTGTGCAGTTTTATTTAGAAACCTTCACAAATGTTACTAAATGGCGCTCTCCACAGCGTTATGCTATACAGGCACTCTAAGTTACACAGAATGCACTCTTCACCTTGTCACAGCCCAGGTGGCCATTAAGGTTCTTCAGAGGCGTTTCAATGTACGGGATGGCACATAGCGCTTCTCTTATTTGCAGAATACTGCATTCCAAATGTGTGATATGAGATAACTTCATTAGAGTTTTCCCTTCCCTAAATTTATTACAACCGTGAAACGGTAAACTTGCAGCAGCTTGCAGTAACTGCAGATTGTGGAAGTACTATTGCAAAATCCATATTATGTGTGACTGATTGTGCACACGCATCGGCTACAGTGGCTAGGGTGCACCAATTTCTTCTCTCTGCATCCTCCACGAGAAAATAAAGTTGTTTCCTCCTCCTCTACGAAATTCAAGTGTGAAGTGGGGTGTAATTTGTTGAGTATACTCTTGCGTAAACTTCACAGTCATTTTTCCTTGTCTGGGCCACAGATCATTCTTGCTACGACTGTAAAAGCAGGGAGCCTGTTTTCAGCACCCTTAGGGAACAATATGTGAATCTTTAATGATCAAGAAACATAATGAATAATTGAATGTTTTTAGCATTTTTCAATACATTTAGCACTCTTCGCCTTCCACTGTGGTGGTTTTCAAACTGCAAGGTTGGCGCGTGTGTACAAGGTTTGACTCCAGGATGTCATTTTGTATGAAAGACTGTATTTGTTCGCATAACACCTCTTTCTCACCGTTCTGCTGCACAGAATGTCATGAGCTTTCGTTTGCACCTCACACAATCTCACGCACTGGCTGCTGCTTTGTCAGTTGGAATGCAGCAATAATGCTAAATTCCATTTTGTTAGAATGCTACACGTAGCAATTCTAACATAATAATTCTAGCACAACATAATTGTGGCCTCTGCTCCCCTAATACTCCTCATTTGATGTGTAGTGTTTTAACGGTATGATCGACATCATGGGAGTCAGTGTGGTGCATAATGTTGTGTGGGCGGTGGAATAATTTTAGCAACTTTTCTGTATTACTTGAACCAATATACTGGAATGCTGTTCGTTTCTTTCACTCATTGTTACCACACTTCCCTTTGGCTGTGGCAATAAGCGTAATGCAGTTTGCTAGAGCACCTGCCAACATATATAACGTGTAAGCATCTGTGTTGGAAAAAAATACCAGCTCATGGTTTGCAAGGAGCTAAGCTCTGTTTAGACCATTAAATTTTGAGCTTACACATGTGGATATAACTAATGGAATAACACCCACGGACTATTACTGCTCATAACATTTTGTTCCATGGCAGTGACACTGAAGCTCAGAGCAGCATTTGAACATAGGCTTGTTGCAAAAATGACCCAATTCCTTGTTCAAGTTAGACTAAGGTTCCACAGGAAGGCAGAAAGCTGTGAGCCATCAAGAGCACGATCAATATAAACAATGCTCAACGTTTTACAAACTTGCACCTGGTTGACATATTGCCCATCCCATTTCTTTCACAGGCTGTTCTTTACTGTCTTATTGTTATGTCCAGGTAATTTTGACGTCCTTTTTTAATATTTAGGGAAGATATGTTTTCTTCACGCGCTGAATACAGGAAATTTGTGCCTTCATTTACCATTACCACCTATTTTTACCAGATGCATCTTGATACAAAAATTGCTTTCCTTAATTATTCGTTACCTTTTTCAAATGTGCAAACAGTTTATCCTAATTCCTATTTTGACTTCCGGGAAGACAAGGTCTACTGGAATAATTGCTGCTTCCATTTGTGGATAACTTTCTGTTTTGGTCACCCCTACTCTTTGCAAGAACTGACAGCAGTGCTCCTACCCACTCTATCACAATCACCACTGCTAAGCACACCCTTCCTGCTTTTATTTTAACACTTCGACTTCTCTTGAATTATTATACGCAAGAGCATCTCTTCCGCTAGTGATGGTAGTGGCCTGTGAGCTATGCGCAAAAAAATGCTGCCAAGGAAAACAGTAGCTACCCTGATGACAAGCACCTGTGTTCAAACGTCAGCTACAGCAACATCCCTTGCTCCAACAAGGTTGGTCTGCGTCCATGTTTTTCTAACGAATAAGTTGCTGCTTTGCTGTGTTCTGTGAATATCTTTTTTTTGACACTTTCTTTAAGATGTAAAAGCGCGAACACAACTTCCACCTGGAAGAAGTGCAAGACGAGTGATTGCAGAATATAATGTTGCTTCTGAGATCTAAAGAACTTCAGAAATGAAATTTCGCACCTTTTTGCATGTATCGTATGCACTGCACTTATACCACAAAGAGCAAGGTGCTTTATTGTTTGAGCTATATGTCAGTGTGTTGGCAACACAGTTTTCTCAATAGTGCCCTGCTGTTTCGGCTATGAGCTACGGTTATGACGTTTGCATAAAAGGATATGTACAATCATGGAAAAAAGTACCTTGGAGGTGCGAGCGTCGACCAAGTTGCATTTCTGCGATCAAGACCGCTGGAAACAGTGGGTCACGTGAGCACATTCCGAACGCAGATGTTAGCGCGGCTAATCCTAGCAGGTAGCGCGCCAATAAAATTTGGTCAATGCTCGCGGGTCCTGGGCACTTTGTCACCGATAGCATATTCTCCAAACAATGAATGTGCTCTGTAAGACTAAATATGGGAAGCACCCATATTTTAATGGATATAGTACTGATTTAGCATACAGAGTCTTTCGTTTTCTGAACACGGGGAGCACCTGTAGTTTACGGTTATAGTACCTATTCAGCATACAGAGCCTTCCGTTTTGTACATACGAAAGCACTGATATTTTGGATTATGGTCTCAACTCTATGGCTGTCCGCTCTACGGAAATGGCTGTTCTTTATATTTGGAAAAGCGTTCGGTCGCATAATACCAGCATATTTGCCGTAATATCAGGAAATTTTTGTTTACAGCGTAGCTGTTCTTGTACTCCCAATATTTCCAACAATCTGTAAAATACTCAGGTTACTACCACTTGATTTTTCTTGATTTCGGCGTCTCTGAATGCAAATTATTGTGCCCCTTACGTATATTCTCATCTGGCTTATTATTTATAACTTATTTTTTACAGCTATAGAACCGCTTTTAGACTTTCCTTCCTATAAAACATGCTCTTAGCTGCGCTCGTACTCATTGCCATCCACGTAAGCCACTGCACATCTTTGAGCAGAATCAATCCTTGCAAATTTGATTCGTTAAAGTATCCGTGTATGATGGACAGCTCCATACGTATTCCAACCACTGGACTCTGGAGGTACTGTTAGGCTTTGTGGTTAGCGGTGTCGCTTAAGCGCTTCCTTCTTAAGGATACGCCGTATCTGTATGAAGCTCAACTATTTTCCTTAGACGCGTCCAAAAATATGTATTTGAAGATTCGTTATACATATGTTTAATAAGTGCACGCGTGTACATTCGACGCATCTATAGACACTTCAAGAAAATTGACCGGAACAACCGAATAGACAAGAGCACACAGCGGTTTCACGTCATGCTCATTGTCACTTTCAGCTCGCTCCATTCTATATGTAATTATTTGCCTCTTTGATAGCGCATTTTATATTCTGAAAACTGAAACAATAAACGGAACATAATGGTCATTGTTCTGTCTTATCTATTTGGTAGTCAGACCTTGCGGCGCCAAGTCGAACTTATGAAAGCAACTAGCACGACTGTACAATCTAGCAAACCTATACGGTTACGCCAGAGAATGTTTCTCCGGAGTTATAAAGAGAAAAATCATTCAAACTGTATTAGAATATTATTGCTAAGAATAAGAAAAAGTTCTCTTTGGGGGTCAGAAGAGGCTTGGTTAGACAGAAAACAGGCAAGAACGAACGGCTGGTGATGATGCCAGCTTGAAGTTACCATATCAGCCAAGACCATCAACTCATAAATTTAGACGGCTTCTGCTAAGTCTTAGGTTATTGCTAATCGGTAAAAAAAACGGAAAACATTGTGTTTTAATGGATTGAAAGATTCAACAGGCCAAGGCTCAGTAACTTTTTATCAGCTAATGTCGACCTAATGTGAGGAAAGTACTTTGCCATTCGGGACGTCATACTGGCGTGCAGGCGTATGGGTTTCGGCTTTACCTTCATGTGTCATTCTAATAATGAACACCTTTAAGTTATTTACTTATATTTCCGAACACAGAGTTTTGAAATCATGTTTAACAGAATCAATTCGTTTAGTGTATCTCCTCATTCTCCCATTAAAGAAATATCATTACATTCACAAAGACAAAGGGTTCCGAGATCGATGCATAAACCAGAAACATTTTTTTTCAACGACAAACCTTTCTATCTCAGGGTCATGTATCGATTTATTTTCCAGCCATTGCTACTTTCGTATGGATGGCAACTTGTATCCTTTATATCTGCATAATATGTGACACTCTATGAGTTTTTATGACGGCCGGTATTTGTGCTTTTCTTATTGGGACGAATAACTTAGTGGTGACGTCCTTTGTGTTTGACTACTGATTGAAAGTTTATCTTAAGTCCCCTCAAAAATATAGTTACAGTAACGTTTCACTTCGGAAACGAGGGTTTCGCGCAGATGTATGAACGCCGTGATTACGCCCAGCGAGAGGATGATGGTGATGAGGAAGAGGCGCTATTCCTCTTCACAGTCACACTCTCTCTGCCTCTCTGCCTATTTTGACAGTGGCCTTGCGATCCCTGAGGAAGGAGTTAACGTACGCATGGAATTGTGGACCCAGGCCTTGATCCGAGATGGAATCTAGCACGAACCGGTGCGAGGTGTTATCAAAAGCCTTGTACAAGTCTAGAGCAAGGATGCCCCGAGTGTCTCTAGTGTCGTCATCAATGATTTGCCGCTTTATAAGCAACATGACGTTTTCTATGGAGAGTGCCGGCCGAAAGCCGACCATGTTGTGAGGGACTAACTCATTAGTTTCTATGTGCCTAGATATACGGATGTGAATGGAATCTTCGGCCACCTTATCCACGCAGAACGTGAACGAGATAAGCCTCGCATTCTCCGGCGCAAGTGGTTTGCCTGGTTTCGGTATGAGCACCACTGAGGCTGTCTTCCAGGAGTCGGGGACGAGGCCCGTTTCCCCAATTTTATTGACCTCCCCGGTGAGCAGCGCAATTGATTGTTCGTCCAAGTTGCGGAGGAGCTTATTGAAAATGCCATCCGGGCCCGGTGCAGAGCGACCATTGAGCGTTTGGAGCACCTCCCAGATTTGGGATTCCGTGAAGGGCGCGTCAAGCTCCCTAACAGCTCCCCCCGGTAACGAGGATAATCCACGTCACTGGAGGGGCCCAGCGGAAGATGCTTTTCGGCCAACACTTGGAGGAGGACGTGTTCAAATACGCCCGCCGGCTTTTGATCATGAACTATGCAATCGATGGCTAGTCTCGTATTGCCTTTGCTTTGCTAATCGTCGAGTAAGTGTTTGAACAGGTTTCACTTGTCCCCCGTTCTCATATTACCATCAACCAAGGAGCACACTTTAATCCAAGGAATTTATATTGGGAGCGAGAGGCACCCCGCAAGGGGCGGTCATCTGTCCCCTACTGTTTAACATCGCCATGAAGGGCCTCTCGGAAAGACATGCCACAGTAAAAGGAACGGGTCACGCCTTCTACGAGGATGCTATTACCATGCGGTGCATGGGAGGATCTGACGCTGCAGTTGAGAGTGCGTTCAAAGAGGCGCTCGACATCACAGAACACTTCCTACTAGACACGGGCCTGAGTTTTTCACCAACCAAGTCCGAACTTCTATTGTATAGGCTCACCCGACGGAGGGTGAGGTGCTCCACATCCTTAGATCAAGTTCCCATAGCTCTCTATACGAGGGACGGACAACAAATCCACAGAGTCGATACCATCGGGGTCCTCGGACTCTTGCTGGAATCTCGCTGGGGCAACTCACAGACTATAGCCCGCATTACCTCCAAGACGGAGAACATGCTTCGGCTTATCCTCAGGCTCTCGAACCGCAGAGGGGGTTTAAGCGAGAGCAATCTCCCCAGACTCTACCACACGTTTCCGATGAGCCCCGTTAACTATGTGGCGTTGCGCTAGTTTAAACGGGATGAGGCCAAAATCGACACCCTCATGCGCAAAAGCACCAAGCGCGTGCTGGGTTTACCACTCACTACCATCACCGCCCGTCTCATGCAACTAGGCATGCACAACACCCTATCAGAGGTGGTCGAGGCCCAACGAGTGGCCCAAATAATACGACTCTCATCATCGCGAGCGGGGACACGCATCCTCGAATCCATTGAATGCAGTCACCAGGAAATCACGGAGCGAAACGTGACCACATCACCCATGGTCCAAGATACGTTCAAGGTAGATCCCATGCCACGTAACGTCCACCCTGAATACAATATAGGGCATCAGGTAGCCAGGGCTCGTTCCCTGTTAAAAGCGGCTGCGGCCACTCTGAATCTGGCATGTTTCGTTGACGCCGCCCAGTACGCACTATGCCGTAGTTTCGGTTGACTCCAATGGTACTCTCATTAACTCAGCATGCGCGCGGAAGGTTTGTGCAACAGTAGCCGAGCAGGTTGCTATAGCTATAGCACTGAATGACCCTCTACGTCCCAATATGTTTACAGACTCCAGGTCTACAGCCCGAGCTTTCGCCTCCGGCTCGATCTCAAAGGAGGCGGTGGCCATCCTCGGTACCGAGGGGGCTGCTGGTTTTCATAGCATCAAATGGTTTCCGGTCCATATGGGAATCAATGTGCACTCTGAGGTTGTTAACGCCAATGAGTGGGCCTATGACTGTGTGCGAGTTCTTATGCACCGCGATGGTTCAGGTGCACTTCAGGACTGTACAGGAATTCGCTTCTCATTTTCCATGAAATCTTGGAACATTATCAACTTGCTCAGTAGGCCTTTTCGCTACCACACCCTAAACTTAATAGACCACAAACATCGGCGTTCCACATGCTTCAAACGGGGTCATTTCCCTCCAGGGGCCGATTCAGTCACTTCGCACCTAATATAGAACCCCACTGTTCAGACTGTGGGGAGGCGTACTGCTCCTTATCCCATATGCTCTGGCAATGCCCTGCGTTACGCAGCTCATCGCTAACCACCCTAACCGATTGGGAGGCAACCCTTAAGAGCGGTGACCTGTCAGAGCAACTACGGGCTGTCCAGAGGGCCTGCGATAGGGCAGAGGACCACGATCTTCCGACCCCGACATGGGCGCTGCCCGCGACGGCTACGGGGACACCCTGAAAAGGGATGTACCTTAACGTGGTTCCTCAGGACCATTAGCAAAGTTCTTTGTCTTTCTGTCTCTCTCGATGTGCTCGTTGGCAGCGTCCATACGTTTAAGCGTAACCCGCGTTTCCGAAGTGAAACGTCCCTGTAACATTTTTAGTGGCAAATTGAGATAACTTGAAATCAACAGTCAAACACAAAGGAGGCTGAGCACCGCTAGGTCGAAGCACAAAGGGAAAAGACGCAAACGTGCTCGCGGACGCTACATCCATCTCGATGGCGCGACGCCCGATGTGCCACGGCGAAATTACAAGTGATACACATGGAAAAAAAAGACGCCGCGAACGTGCACAGTGAGGCCCACGACATCGAAGCAAAAACGGAAAAGGCGCGAATGTGGCGGTTCTCTTCACCTCGAGGCGCATTCCGTCTCTGGCGCTCGCTACACCGAGGCTTCAAACATATTCTCGGCGTTTTCACAGACGGGCCCTCCATACTTATGCGTAAGAGGGCTAGCTGATCTTGTGCGCTCAGCCGGATCTTCTTGACCGCAATTAAATTGATTACAGACTTTACAATAAGTGTTAGTGAGCGAGAAAAAAATGGGACCAATCTGACAACGATGAAGTGAGCTTTCCAGGTTCCGTTGTGGGTGGAACCACTATGTGATGCGTGCTAATATATCACAATGGCCTACATAACTATCTACAACCATGATGAGAGAAGTTTTACACAGTGGTTCCCACACATTTGCGCCTCAAGTCGCCAATCGTCACCGTAAGCAGGAATGCACAATGAACTGCAAGAACTTTCCCCATTATTCTACCCTATCAAGTATGAAACTGAACTTCGAGGGCATCATAGCTGATCTGTTCAGAATTTTACGGGGTTGCTGGGATCTGGATTCCTGGCCACTGTTGCCTCGTAAATTATCTATGTTGATGCCTTCTAGGGCACGTCGGGCAGGATAAGGCGTTGAATTAGACTTAGGAACAAAAAAGACGCGCCACGTTAACGTAGAGGTATGTATGGGGTAGTAACAATGCGTAATTAGCACACAGAAGCCAAAACGAGACTCTGGGGCTCACATACAAACTTCGCGCGCTTCAAACCGGAACCGCAAGTGTGGCTTTACTTGAAGAATAAGAGAATTTAATGCCTTCTAGCACAGGAACGACTGCGAAAAAGGCGTCGAAATGAATCTTGGAGCGAGGAAGAGGCAACATGTTTATGTACAGGTATGTACAGGGCAGATTTCCCAGATGACCCAGATGAATCCGACCCGGAGATAGTGCAGTCATAAAATTGGCCTCCTTCTTAAGATAGTGCAGTCCAAACAAGGCACGTGGTACTCTTATACACCCCAAAATAGCATTTATGTTTTTCGATCTCAACCGGGGTTGAGTCATCTCATTTTATTTATTACTGTATACAAAAAGATGTTCGTGGCTGTAAGTGGCGCTGGCTGCTCACCTTCTCTGAGATGATAACTGCGCTTATATACGTGGTCAACAGGAAGCAACGGCTACAAAAAAATACAGTGACATCCCACAGAATCGGAACGCCCCACTTGATAGGTGCCTGATTAGACAAGTACAAGAAGAGCCAAGAAGTAAAGAAGCCGGCAATGAATGGAGAAAAAAGTATAAGGAACGAAATATAAGACCAAAGCGTGCATTGAGCCAGAAGAATTGAGCTACAGAGCCATGACGGTATTAGCAAAAAAATGGAGTCGACTACAGAGAAGTGGGCAACAGAGGCAGCCAGATATTTAGGTGAGTGAACAAAATGGAAGCAGAGCAAGAAGCTTTGAGCAACACAGCAGTGAAGAAGAAGGGAAATGAAGATATTTCAGCAAAATTAAAAGAAAGCTTGCCTTATCGCGCCTTTCTACCTATCTGTAGTATCCTCCCAATTTTTTCAGTGTCTACCGAAAACATAAAACACCATACAGAGACATATACCATAGAATACCATAGACTTACAAGTCAATTTCTCGTGTGTATTGCCTTATGTCTACTCCTGTCTCAAATATTTTGTAAGAAACAGAAAAAAAAAGAGTTTCCGTAACTACTGATAAGGGGTGCTCGTTAACTTCGATGGTTTTGAGTTCTTTATGGCTGGAGCCTAAATCTAATGCACAAAAGTTTCTTGCATTCCACCTCGATAGGTCTCCTCAGCGTAGTGAGGGTTCTACAGCAGACCAGCTAACTAACTGAACAACTTTGTCATGCGCAACATATGAATGTGCTCACTTGGCATCGTTGCTGATGAACTCTGGTTGTGGTGGGAGATGTGTGATGAGGCATCGCAACGCCAACGCTGGTCTCCAGTCGTCGACGCCAACGTACTCCATCAGCCTGGTGTTCCTGGTGAACTGGTCGTAATTCTCCATGCCTTCTCCTTCATTCAGAATGAGTTGGATGATGTACTGCACCCAGTGTGTCCCGCTTTTTGGAAACGACCACTGCACCAGATCTCCCTTGGAGGCATTGAAACTCAGGGCCTTCCTCAGCAAAACAGGGTCGACATTTGGACATCTGGGCACGCCATCTATTATTTGGTAGAAGGGTCGTTTTTGCTCCATGGAACCTAAAATGGTTTTAAATGGCTTTAATTGTGCAGGAGGCAACACAACATAACGCGAGTTCTAGCACTGTTGAGGAAAATAAGATCAGACAATAGATTTGCTCTACCTAGGAAATGTCCCCATCTCGAAATAAAACAGCATTACCAAGTCGCCCAAGTCGCAGTTTTATTGCTAGAAGTGATCGCCCATCTTTACGCAATTTCTTTTGATTAGATGCATTAAAACTTTATATGCATGTAATTCAACTGCACATTATAAAACGTTCGCATTACTCAGGCATTCAAAACGTTTCCCGCATGTAAGCACGTCGAGCACACAAAGGGACCGACAACAGCCGAGAACTTGGCTTCTTATTGAAGTGAAAATGAAAACATAAACATAAAAAAATGATGGGGTTTTACGTGCCAAAACCACTTTCTGATTATGAGCCACGCCGTAGTGGAGGACTACGGAAATTTTCACCACCATGGGTTCTTAACGTACAGCTAAATCTAAGTACCCGGGTGTTTTCAGATTTCGCCCCCGTCGAAATGTGGCCGCCGTGGCCGGGATTCAATCCCGCGGCCTCCCATGCTCACAAGTCCAACACCATAGCCACTGAGCAACCACGGCGGGTGGAAAATGAAAACAATAGTATTTATTAAGGCGAAAGCCTGAAGGGACACATACATCCGAAAGTCTGGAACATGCAGCGTGTGGTAAAGAAAGTCATTTGAACTCGCCTCGCACAGACGTGCACTCATGCCACTGCTGGTGTGTTTGTCGACGTTGTATTCCAGAGATGGCTCCGATGCAGATCAGTGAATTTGGATAGGGTCAATTCAGCCACTCAAACCCATGAGATTTGGTGCGAATCGCACTCTTGATCTTTGTTGGAAGTCGAATCGACCACCTTCATTGTTAATTAGGCTGAAGTTATTGCAAGTTTAAATTGGCTCAAAGTGTAGCTTCATACGGCATGTCGTGACGCTTTGCCTTATATCTTCGTATTATATAGCTGAATTTTACGTGATCAGACATAGTTGAACGTAAGTCAGCTGTTATTGCGTGCACCAAAATATTGACTTGAAACTCACAGTTAAAATTAGTTTACAGGCGTTTTCGCTTTACTCTGTGCGTATCACCATATGAGTAGATTCACGCTTAAGCCCCAACCACTGGCACGCGTCGGCAAGCTTCGGCACACGCCGAAGTGTCAGAAGCGTCGGTCGGGAAGAGGGCGAAGCGTGACGAAGCGCACCGATTATGTCGACTGCCTATGCTAGAAGTTTGCTGACTCGAGGCGAAGCTTCGCCGGTGTGCACCAATGAGAGGCTACGACGCGTAGAAGGCTCAACCGATCGACGCGTCAACCGATCGGAGGCTGCGAAGCCTGCGGCTGCTGTGCCTATGATGGCCGCCCATGCGAAGACGCCGAAAAAAACTATCGTCCGAGTTCTTCGGATGCACGACGCGCTCGACAGTGCGACTCATCCAGAGAATAATTTGCTGAGAGCGACTTCCCTAAGTTAGTTACCATTTTCAAGCGATATCATTGGTTATCGCGGGGCAAATTCTGGAAGTAAAAAATAAACAAAGAACTACTTATTTTAAGTTGATACATGGTATTTCCCTCGCACACTGTTGCCGCCAATAACCTTTATTGCTAACAACATTGAATCAAACTCAGACAGCTTTTAGGCGGAGAAAATTACGAAAGGGAAAGCATCTCAGACGGTGGACGAGAATATCTATACTTCGAATGGGGGGGGGCGAAAAAAAAGATAACACAAGGACACGTTCACACCTAGGTCTTGATAATAATTTACTTGAAAAGAACTTCATGCACACCCCGAGGAATAAACAAAGTTTTACGCTCTCGTCGACAGGGGCAAGAGAGAGAGAGAAAGAAACCTTTATTTGAAGCAGTGACTTGTCAGTCTAGGTGGGCGGGTCCCTTATTACAGAAACCCTCTGGCTTGGATCGCCCTCCGGGCCCGGGCAACGAGCTCGCGCTGGTCGAGCAGGTCAGGCTTAGAGATCGCAGGCTCCCCCGTTTCAGCGAGGAGGTTTTTGTCTGCGTCTGCTGGGGCTCCTGGTAGTGCCACTGTGATGGTTTCTCGGGTTTTCTTTCATTGCAGTAGGAGGGGCGCCAGGCTGTCTGGCACGTTGCAGTGTGTACAGGTGTAGCTGTATAGCGTCGGGTGGAAATGATGCAGTAAGCTTCCATGGGTAAAGGTATTGCTCTGGAGTCGCCTGTAGTCAGTGCCTTCGTTTCTGGTTAGTTGTGGATGTGCTGGAGGGTATGCCCTGCGTCCAAGGCGATAGTGCTGCAGTACTATCGATACTAGCGATAGTGCTGCAGTAGTGCTTGATAAGTTAGCGGTATTGTTTCTGTTTCCTCCGCTGATTTAGGTGGGTGGGACATGCCTAGAATCTCGTGCGGGGAGGCTCGGTTGATGCTTGCGCGGGCCGCGGCGTGTGCCGCTTCATTCCCCTCGAGTCCTTCGTATCCCGGAGCCAACATGATGCAGGTGTAGGGGGGAGGAGTGTCACCACGTATTAGTATGTTGATCGCTTTTATAGAGATCCTGCCCTTCATGTAGTTACGTGCTACTGCTTGCGAGTCCGTGAAGGCCACTATGGCATGCTCGCTTGCATGGGTGCCGAGTGCTATAGCGGCCTCCTCAGCTGTGTCGGCGCGTTTGGCGAGAATGGTCGCCAACGCCAGTGTCGCACCCTTGTGGTCTGTGACGCTGATGGCGAAGGTATTTCGGCCCGGATACTTGGCTGCGTCCACGTAGCGCGCCTGCGGGTCATTACGGTGCTTGCGTCTGATGACGTTTACCCTGGCGAGCCGTCTGCCTCGAAGGTGGTCTGGATGCATGTTTCGAGGTATCTGAAGAAGTTGTCGACATTCTCGGAGCTTCGCCGTGATCTTTTCTTTACATTCGTCATCGTGGTCTGGGTGGGTTACGTATCCTGTGCGTCCGAGGACTGCTCAGCCTGTGGTTGTTAGCTTGAGTCTCTCTATCTGGTTGATGAGGTGCGCTTCGGCGAGTTCTTGCCAGGAGTTGTGGACTCCCATGCGAAGCAATCGGTCAGCGGAGGCGGTTGGCGGCCTTTCGTATTAGAAGGTTTAGCTTTTGTTTCTCGGCTGTCTTCAGGTTGAGGTAAGGAGTTCCGTATGTAATGCAGCTGTAAATGAGGGCTTGTACCACTTGCAAGGTGTCGTGCACTTTGGGGCCATTGCGGTGATTGGCCACCCGTCGTATCAGATGAGTAAGCTGTGCCACGGTGATGTGTAGCCTAGGGAGTGTGGCGGAGCCGGACCCGTCCTTATGTATATGGACTCCGAGAATCCGAATTCACCTGCATAAAGAGCATGGAATATCCCTGGGACGGTGTCTAGGAGGCGGGGAAGTTTGAGGAGGGCCACGTTGAAGAGGAGTGGCGAGTCTACAGAACCTTGTGGCGTACCCCTGTTAGGTAGGTGAAATGTCTTGCTCCGGAGGTTGGCAATCCCCACCGTCGCCGTACGGTTGGTGAGGAAAGCGCTCACGTAGGCGCATGTTTTGGCTCCACAGACGATATCTTCTAGGTTACGGAGAATGGCTTCATGGCTCACGCTATCAAAGGTGCCCTTTTCGTCTAGAGCTAGAATGGAAGACTTGCTGTGTTTGCTCAAATGGTCAAGACCATCTTCCTTTAGCTGGAAGAGGACGTCCTGCGTGGAAAGCATCTGGCGGAAGCCGAACATGGTGTGCGGATAGCGATCGTTTTCCTCGAGATATGTGGTGAGCCGCTCGTTGACCATGTGTTCAAGCAGTTTCCCGGCGCAGGATGTAAGTGAGATGGGGCGGAGATTTGCGATGGAGACGGGTTTGTTTGGCTTGGGTTAAATGGTTACCTCCGAGTGTTTCCAGGCTGTTGGTAGCTCGCCTTTTATCCAGCAGTCGTTATAGTAACGAAGGAGAGCCGTCAGCGCCCGAGGGGGTAGCTGTCGAAGGTGCTTGTTGGTGACTGTGTCTTTGCCCGGGCTCGTTTTGCGTGTTAGCCTAGAGAGGGCCGCCTTTAACTCCGCCTGTGTGAAAGGCCGATCTAGCTCTTCGTTCGGCACTCCTTGGTACTCCCTGAGGGTGGAAAGGTTGGTGGCTGTAGTTTGTGGGTTAGCTCAGCCGTGCAGCTTCGTCTGAAGTTCTTGGAGTAGCTGATCCTCTGTGTCGCCATAGTTGTGGATTAGTCAGTGAATTGTATGTCTTTGTTGGGTTTTGGTGTGGGTGTCGTCGACCAGGCCTCGAAGTATATGCCAAGTCTTCTTTGTGCTGAGAGTCCCTTGAAGTTCGTCGCAGAAGGATCGCCAGTTCTGACTCGCTAGCTGTTCAGCGTACTCCTGTGCCTGCATGCTTAATACGGCAATTCGGCGCTGGAGCTTGCGGCTGAGCTTTTGGCATCGCCATCATTCGAGGAGCGATCGCCGAGCCTCCAATAAGTGCAGCAGGTGATTATCGACCGCCGGATTGTCCTCGTCTAGTTGAATCGTCCTTGTGTGGCCGTCAGCCGGCCCTACGATACCGTTCAGCCAAGCTTCAATGTTTGTGATGTATGAATAGTTGTCAAGCTCATTCCTCTACGCGTTCCAGTCAGTGAGTCGTGCCTTTCCCGTCTTGGGCGCGCGGTGGGATTGTTCAAACTCGATTTGAATTATGTGGTGATCGCTCCCTAGCGTGTCCGGGAGTCGGGTCCACGTGGCTTTTCGCACGTCTCGAGTGAACGTGAGACAAGGATTGGTGTCCCTCGACACGCTGTTGCCCACTTGGATGGCTTGGAGCAGGTCATTCCATAACGTAAGACCATGCTGCTGTGCGGCATCGTGAACCCGTGCCCCTTTCTTAGTGGTATTGGGGTAGCCCCAGGCCGCGTGTGGGGCGTTAAAGTCCCCTACCACAACAAGCCAGCTGCCGTTAACGTGCTTGCGAAGGTCCCGGATGAAGTGGTCGTAGTGGACTAGCTGCTCCTGCGGCGGGCTGTAAAGATTGACCATGCATAGGCTCTGTTGATTCTTGCGAGTCGGTAACACCTTCACTATGGTGTGTTCGATTTCAGTGCCTTCAATTTCATGAAGCTGTGCAGTTAGTGTCTCCTTGACAAGAATTGCGGTGCGGGCAGTGTGTGCCATAGTGTTGTATCCGGGGAGCTTTATTTTCTTGGTGTTGGTTTCGTGTAACGCGAATATGTCCGGATTGTTTGCTTTGAGATATTCTTGCAGGTTGGTCGAGCGGGGTCTATAGGATCTGCAATTCCAGTGCCAAATGCGGAAGGTGGGAGCGGCTCGGTATGTCTACGTTTGGGAGCCGCCATGCTGGTGGTTGTCCTCCACCTGGTGTAGGTGGTTTGGTTTTGTCGAGTTAGAATGCTCCGCGGATTCCACTCGTGCTGTCTTTCGTCCTTTGCGATTGGTTCCTAACTGCTCGGCCAGATGTTCATGAGTCAGGAAATTCTTGTAAACATATGTCATGAAGTTGTGTTGTTGTGCCATGAAGCCATCCAGTTTGAAGTCGAGTGCGGTGACCGAACGGGTTAGTGGCTCTACCTTTTCCATGATTTTAGTTACCACTGTCTGTATGGTTCTGTCTGCTGATGCGCGAAGTTTTGTAGTGAGGGTTTTCTCGAAGACTTGAAGGCGTCGTTCAAGAAGGTCAAGAATCTTCGCTTCGTGTGCTTGCAGCCGTTGGTCTACCCGCTTCATTATTCTAGCTTCTACCTGTTTTAGTATGCTTTCTTCTACTCTCTGCGCTACTTTTTCCTCGAGTTCTGGCGTGTTGCACTCGGCTACCGGTTGTTGTTGTATCGTCCTCTGTAGATCCTGTACTTTATGTTGGAGAGTCCGTATCGTCGCTGTCTCGCCCGAACTGCGCGGGTTGCGTGCGGATTCGAGGTGCTGCTTCCGTTCGCCGCGGTGACGTAAGTGATTCACCTAACGGAGCGAGACCATGACCAAGAGCGGTATATAGAGCCCGATCTTAGGATACAGCGAGAGCGTCTCCGGCCAGGTCTTTCTTGAGGCAAGGGCCCCCATGAGCTGTCCGAGGTGGTAACCAGTGCGGGGAAGTCTTCGGTGCTCGAGCTCCAGTGATTCTCTCGGGCGCGAGCGTTGTCAAGCTGCTGTCTTCTTACTTCCTATTCCTTGCCTGCCGTTTCGCGGTCTGCCCCGCAAATCTTGCACTTCGGGTGACAATCATGTTTTTGCGTGACTCCATCGCGCCCGCACGTGTAGCAGAAGTTGGCTCACGGCTGAGGACAGCTATGCTGTCGGTGTCCGATGTCGCCGCAGGTTGTGCACTATTGGACGGATTTTCGGTAGGGCTTGCATCTTTAGTCACCACTCTGGTACGTAACCTAATAAGGGACGTGCTGTCCGTCGAAGGTGATAACCGCGGCTGTTGAAGATCCTAGCATTCGCGCGCCGACAACCGTGTATCTTGAGTCCACTCGAAGGCCGGCAGCAATCTCCGCGGGACTTGTACCCGGTTCGAGGCCATATATAACTCCGCGGCACACATCGTCTGGGTGTCGAATGTGGGGGTTTACTTGATGACGGTTCCGCCGAGTTGTATGGTGTTGATGTGCTGCAATTTGGAAGCTTGTTCTGTACTTGCCGTGCTCGCGATGACCACGTTCTCTAGTTTCTGCACATCTACACGGACGTTATCGTGAAAGTCTTGCTGGACTAAACCACTGGATCTTCCGATGGCATGTGTCACTGCGATTAGTGTGTGCTTCGAGAGGTCCAGTCCTGCTTGAGGGTGGAAGACGATTTTGAAGTCATCAGTAGGGAAGGGTCGCATCCTCAGCATGCGTTGACGCTGCCGCAGAGCATGTGCTTGCGGTTTGGGGTCTGGTTTCAGGACTTCTATGGCTGTTTTCTCGGCAAACTTATTGTCTTCTTTTGCTGATCTGCCTTTGCAACAAACTTGTAGTCACTCGATGTGGGCTATACCCGTCGTTTTGCCGCTGTTCACGTCGTATTTCCACTGTGGTGTGGTGTCGGAGTTAGCCGCGGTCACCTCCATTCACGCCGTTGTCGGCTCTTGTAAAGCGTTCGCCATCTGTTTCCAGAAAAGCGGGCGCGCTGCGCCTCAGATGCTGGTTCTGCGTGATTCACTCCTACTGCGAGAGCGCCGTGCTCGTGCACCGCGGGCCTGCAGGCGCGAGCCGCTGGTCTCCCGCTCGTGCCATGCGTAGCCCGGCGTTAGGGTTATCTTGGAGCGCACGGTCACAGAATGTTCAGGGTTCGATTATTCGAGCAAAGGTCTACTCACTGCCTCATGGCTGCTGTAAAACGATCCCTTGCAGCTTCAGGAATCTGAGGTTACCAAATTCGCTGTTTCCAAGCAATGTTCCACACAAAATAGCGAGAAAAGCAGGAGCCCATGTGAGGTACGACTGTGCTCCTCGGCCCCCTGGCGGTCTTTTTCCCGACAGGGCCAAGACAAGAAAAAAAATCAATTGCATCGGATGTTTGCGAAAGGATGTACTCACAAACTTGGCAAGTTCAGTGCAGAAGTTCTCAGAAATGAATGTCTCTGCCTTGCGCCAACTTCAAAAGACAGTGCATTCGGGCTATCTCTCTGAACGTGAGTTGAGTGTGAAAACTAGCCTGCGGTTCATGCTGATAGGCCATCATCTGGCTAATGAACAACATGCCTAAACCACCACTGGTTCTTTTGCAGGTCAATCCGCTAACTAATATGGCTACATGCCGCAGTGATGATCGGTTTCTGTTAGTTCTACCGTGCCCTCGAATGTGTTTTGCAATTTTGTCGAACTTTGATTTATGTTTCTACTATTGCTTGTGTCTGATGACATTGAACGAAACCCTGGTCCGAAAGTTAATGAACTTTTCATTAACTCAGGTCATTATTGAGAATCAATTGGCACATTACCGCAAGATAGATGCCATGAGGAAAGAAATTTCTGCTGTTCCTAATACTAATAAATTAACTAGTACTAACAATACATAGTGCGTCAGTGATGTTTCAAGAAACGAGCAACCGAATAGATAAGTTGGAATATGTTGTTCAGCAGCTAGCAGCGAAGCTAGTCGAGTAGGAAAATAGAATTAGGCGTAACAATCTCTAGGTGTTCAGAATTGCGGAAGTTAGCGGTGAAACGAAAACCAAACTGAAAGAACAGGTCCTTGACGATATTTTTCAGAACATCTTCGGAGTTTGCGTGAGAACAATTGAGAGATTGCGCCGCATTGGTAAAGCGAAAACGGATGAGCCAGGACTCATTATTATGATTTTTTTATTCCCATGAAAAGGACGATGTTCTAAGAACCTTTGATAAATAGAAGTGCAGCACCATTCGTACTAGCCAAGACTATGCTAAAGAAAGAGTGGAAGTAAGCAGAATACTATCGGAAAGCGCAGCATGGGGCGGGTGAAAATGCACCAAAATTCAGCTTATATACGACATACTTGAAATAAACGAGAAAGATACACTTGGGACAAAAGCCTTAATACGTGCATGCCGTCTGGTCCTAAACTAGAACGATTAGCTAAAGGAAAGCAGAAAAAGCCTGACAGGGCGACCCGGCTTGCTAGCATAGGCGAGTCACACACTGTACTGTTAACGCAAAGATTCTCACCTGCGTCATAGCTACGTTACCCTGTTCTCTATGCACACAGCTTTAGTAAGACTACTAATCTGGAATCTCTTCTTCCATCACTGCGCATTGAAGTGGTCTTGATAACATAAACGTAGCTTCACTGTAGCATGCATAATGATGTAATGATTCCTCCTGGATGTAGAATTTGAAGAAAGAACTGTGACTGGCGTGGCGATGGAGTGCGCATCATAGTAAATAATTCTCGGCACGCGGCCTTAGTTGAAAGTGACGCCCCCGAAACAGTTTAGTGCAAAATCACTTTTCAAAATATTGACACGTGTACTTATCTTAATCCGGCGACCACGTTTCGCTGCCCAAAAAATGTTATCGCACAGCGCGCGACGGGCCTGCATGTATCGGAAGTTTCTGGAAAGCTATCGATGCTTCTATCCGCTGTCTCTGGTCGCCAAACCTTATGTTATCCGATTTCATCGCGTGACTCGAATGGTGTAGAACTTTGTGGAAGGCACGCGGGTCCCGACGATTAGTCTGGAACATTCGACGACTGTTGTATAAAAGCCGACGCGCTTGACCCGCTGATGAGATTTACGACGATCGCCGACCGTGTTCGCCGCTATCGTTGTGCTATAAGAGTAGCCTCTTTTGTGGGCACAGGTTCGCCCAATAATAGTTAGTTTATATAATAATATAATATTTGGGGTTTTACGTGCCAAAACCACTTTCTGATTATGAGGCACGCCGTAGTGGAGGACTCCGGAAATTTTGACCACCTGGGGTTCTTTAACGTGCACCTAAATCTAAGCACACGGGTGTTTTCGCATTTCGCCTCCATCGAAATGCGGCCGCCGTGGCCAGGATTCGATCCCGCGACCTCGTGCTCAGCAGCCCAACACAAATAGCCACTGAGCAACCACGGCGGGTAATAGTTAGTTTCGTATTTCACAGTATTGCTAGTGTGTTCTTTGACGTCACGATCACGTGACAATATCTTATGGGCACAATGCATCGGACACCCGAGATTTCTAGATGGATTGAGCACATTCTTGCATACCCATGTCAATTAATTATGGCCGGAGGCTTCAATCTCACATATAAACAACCTCGTCCAAGTCGTTCATCCCAAGTCGTTTATCAAGACACAAGAATAACCTCTACATCGTGATCATTGTTAGACCTAGCGTTCATATCCAGTAATATAGAAAATTGATTCAGTTACAATAGGGTGATATATCTGACGACAAAAAATATGCAGTGGTTAAAGCAGTTAGCACGATGCCTCGCACTAACGCTTTGTTAATGTAATAATAGAAGACGTGCCGATGACAACTCAATTCTAGTTTTATGAATTGTCGCAGAACGTTTTGTTGGGCTAGTTGGTGCATATTACTGAAGTACTATAGCGCCAAACAGACGACACAAGAAGAAGAGACGGCGCTCGTCCGTGTCTCTTCTTCTTGTGTCGTCTGTTTGGCGCTATAGTACTTCAGTATTATGAATTCTCGCTTGACGATCTTGACCGCCAACAAAAAAGCAGCAGACGGGCCATGGAGTGAATTCTAGGCTTCAGTAAATCACTTGTGTGGACCGATTTGTGCCATGGTGTAGAAAAAAATCAATACATCAGCTTTCTTCAACTACCTGCGCAATTATTCTCATGAAAACAAAGCTAAAGCGCCTGCGCAAGAAGAAAAGCCCCTGATGAAATAATGAGATTTCGCACTGAGGCGTACTCCGACGCAATCTACGAAAGTGTTCTTCGACCAGACACTGACAGGCGTCTTTAAATGTTCCCCACAAAAATTCTAGATCTTTTTCAGCAACAAAAATATAAGATTCAGAAAATAATAGCTGAGACTGACATTTTGACAAAGACAGCAGACATTTCTAAACATTTTATTTGTTTTTCTTCAATAACTTTTTCCTAGTGATACAAACACGAAGCCAGATGAATGCCTAGGTACATGATACGCAATCCAATTGAAGAGGTGATAATCACTGAAGATGGAGTATTTCTATTAATTCTGAATTTAGAGGAAAAAAGAAAGCTCGAGTGGGCATGAAGTTATTGGTCCTGAATTTTTGAAGCGCTATGCGAAATAGATGTCCTATTATCAAAACATAATCTTTGAAAAGCCACTGCATACGCAGTCTTTGCTGTAGGACTGGCGCATTGACGTTGTCATACCGGTATTCGAATACAATGATCGCACGTTTGCAGATAGTTACCATCCTATTTCACTCAAATGCATATGTTGTAAACTAATTGAACACAACAACGTAAGATATATGTGAAATTTTTGTGATATATGTGAAACCTAAAGACATGGTTTAGGCGAAATTGCCTTAAGCAATGCTTCCGCACAAATGTTGTATCATCAAGAGTTTCACGGAAGCCTGCCTTGTCGGTATGAAACATGACAAAGAAAGACATGGGCCAACGAAGTACCACCATCAAAAGCAATTCATTTCGGTTTCTACATGGAAGCTTTGTTCACAATGGGGCAATACAGTAGAAGTGCATATTTAAGTAGGTTTTAGCACAAGACAGGGGGTGGTTCCTTGGTTTCAGATGCACGTGTGTTATGTTGATTGCATTTCTATGGAATCCGGTACAGGTATGGCGTCCAATTTCTTTCCTGGCCGATTGTGCTAGAGTTTATCCAGTCACTATTGTGTTTAGTCGTCGCTGCATGCTCTGCCAAAGCATTTTATGCCACTCTTTTCTTATCCACATCGTTCTGATGTTGGCATAGTCATTGTTTAAAGTTGCTCATCACCATATTGTATATTGCATTTATTACATATGTTATGTTTCAATATAAAAATTTATGCCAGTAAAGTTTTTGATACGGTTTGTTACTGGGGTGGCTGTCTCGTTTGTTTAGCATGCTTTGTCACTGGGATTGCTCAATTGTTTAGCTTCTTGTCGGGTTCTTATAGATATGATTTTGTGCACAATGAGATGTTACAAGCACACCTTGCATATATATGAAAGAAATGTTTACAACTAAGATAACATATATGTATGTGCACATATATGTGTCAATAAGATACTCTAGCCTCATATCTGCCCACAGAAAAGGAAGTTGTGTCTTTCGAGGGCATGGCTGCTTGCACTAATGAACCTCCAAGCCAAGGTTTTCTCTAATCCCTATTTTTGATAGCAAAATGCTTATGTGGTATGTACAAACCGCTTGAATCAATTTCTCATTGGGGTGAGCAGTCTAAAGTTTAATTTTGAGTAGTAATTGCAATAATTAACTCATTTCACCTGTCTTGTAGTGACTACGAAATTCTATGCTTCTGCCTTGACAAACAGTTTATGAAATTACTTTGTTGAAGCGTTGTTGTTTCTAAATTCAAGGTATCAGTAGCTATTAAAGACTATGCTAACTATGAAAAAAGTGCTTGTGTGTGTGGTTTATCCACTTTGTCAGACGAAATCTTTACACCCAAGTGCAGTCAGTAAATTGAAAACTGCATGTCAGCAAAGTGAAATCAGACAATTGTTTTCGAAGACAATTGCATCTTGTTTGATAGTTCTCGAGCACTTGTGCGTCATTAATCGAGCACAGCTTGACCGTTGGCCCACTACATAATCAGGCTTGGAGCTTTCAATGTCTGCTAATCTCTAGAATAGCACCAGATCTCACTCTGTGTCAAGGGGTGGCACGCATTTGCTTAGATTTAGGCAGATGCATATCTTTCTTTTGGATTGAAGTTCCAAATACTTTCTCGTCTAAAGTTCAAGTGCACAGCTTACCATACTGCATGCATGGTATACGTAAGGCTGCTTTGTTCTTTAAACCGAATCAGCAAGGAGCAGCTACTGCCGTTTTTGCAAACCTTACCACATTTTCTAACCATTCTTTGGTCAAAATTGTGTAAAATGAATGTGTGCTTTGCTATTGTTTCACAGGTAAACATCGGTGACGGTGTATATGTTGAAAAGGGCCTGCTCATGAGGCTACGCCTGGATGCTAACAATCCAGGCTTGCAGTTCGCAGTGAGCATCCTTAAAGCTTCTTTTGCAAAAGAGATTGAACGGAGGTCCTTCATTGGCCGCCCATCAAATGCCTTCACAGAAGGATCCGTTGGATTCCAAGAACGTCAACGCTATACTCGGCATGTGTGTGACAAAGAAGCATCCTAACATTACAACGAAGGCGCCAAATAAAACAACGGACGAAGGAAGGAGACGCGAGACAACCGCGTAGGGTGCCTACATGGTTGTCTCGTGTCTCCTTCTTTCGTCCGTTATCTTATTTGGCGCCTGCATTCTAATCATGTATAACCATCTCGGCCACCAGCACGTGCTCAGTGACTTCATCCTAATATTCATAACAAAACTCTTTTCATGGATATTTCAGTGCTACCTTAGTGTAGTGCTTTCTTTCCTGCTAAAATTGCTAATAATCTCATTATGATAGCATAATATAATACAGGCTTTGCTAACCTACCTAGAAAATTGTCATTACTCTTAGCATATGTATTTTTGTGCTAGAGGCCCTGGTTATATGAATGCACTGATAATACAATATCCTGTATTGTGGAAAGCCAACATGTTTAGTAACAAGCTTACTTTGACAATGTCTGCCTGCGCAGGAAAGGCATATTATGATCTTGCTGTAGAACGTCCATAATGCCCCCAGATATGTTGCAAGTCGGTAAGGATTCTGTCGACATTTTATGTCTATATTTACGATGCAATATCGGCGGCCAGTATTCGGTAGGAGGTTACTGGGAAGTTGTTACGGTGTCTTAAGAAGGGTACTAACATCATCGGTGCTTTCCACTTAGCCTACGCCTTTTCGACCTGCTGGCATGTGTCCCATGACCATGCAAATTTATCCACGTCCTTAAAAAATCCAAGCCAATAATACTCTTGTAACAGCCTCTGCTTTGTTTTCCTGGCTCCAAGGTGACCTGACGACGAACTGCCATGGGAAAGCTGCAACAAGTCTGCGCGATAGTTCTGGTTTAGTTAATCTCGCTCCACTAAATGCTTATCCGTGTATAGGCGACACAACACACTGCTTCTCAGCTGGAAATAAATAGTCTTCTTTGCTTTAGTACTTGTTCTCTGGCACTCCATGATCTCCTGAATGGTGGGGTCCTCCACCTGATCGGTAGCCAAGTCTCCTCTATTCTCGCTTTGGAGTGTAGTGAAACTATTTGACACTGGCGGCAATATCACATTCTCTAGGACATCCTCGCTCTATGGTTCACGTGACTGATTCCCTGGCTGACTGGTCTTACGTGTCTCATTATCATGGTGGTCTGCACTGCGTTCATTCATTTCCTCCACAGTCTTATCGTATGTTTCCTCTATATTGTAACTCTCGGATGTGAGTTGTGTTGCCAATTCTCAATTCTCAATGTCAATGAGTTCTAGTAACATTCGTCTAAAGGCGGTTTATTCAATGTTACTAAAAATGTTCGTAAAGGTGGTCCATTGATTACTAGCATGTTGTTAGGATGTATAAAGGTTGGTAAAAAATATTCGCTTTACAGTTTTTGGGAAGTACATAAATATATTTGTGTACTTCCTAAAAACTCTGAAGCGACTATTTATTAACCACATTTATACATCCTAACAACTTGCTAGTAATATTCTGTCAACACTGTCTGTGGCGAATAGTCGACAGCATGGTACTAGCAAGTTGTTCGGAAGTAAAAAGATGGATAATAAATAGTCGCTTCACAGTTGACACATTCTACCGACATAAGATAATAAGCATTCGGTAAGAATTCTATCGACATTTTATATCTATATTTTCGATGCAATATCGGTGGCCAGTAGGCGCTAGGAGGTTAGTTGTAAGTTGTTACGGTGTCTAGAGACGGTTTATTGAATGTCCATGAGTTCTAGTAACATTCGTCTCAAGACGGTTTATTCAATGTTACTAAAATTTTCGTAAGTGTGGTCCATTGATTAGAACATTGGGCTGCTGGCGTGAGATAACAGAGTTCCAAACCAGCCATTGGACCAACTTAGGTTGCTGAGAATGTGGCAATGTCTACATATGCGCCGTTCTTCAGCGAAGCTGTTGCACGCCGACATGGGCCAATGTAGACACATGATCGCGTAGGTACCAATGTTCGAAGAAACTGTGTGACCCCAAATTGAAGTAATGGGTATGTACCACTCCGTCTGCGCTGGTCTCCAATGAACTTCTTCGACGAACACTTGGGTGACTGGGTATAAGCCACTAGATGCATGCCATTCTTCAATGAATGGGTTCGACGCCAACTTGTGCAACCTGGTATCTGCCACTGGGAATGTGCCAGCCTACCACAGCGAAAAAAATTCTTTAAATTTCTGCGATGCTATGTGGAATCTAGCCTACACCAAAATAGGTTCCTCAATGACATTAAACAGACGTGTTAGCCGGCAGCGCCACAAATGCAATGGCTGTGTTACGCTTTCCAATGAAAGCCTTTCTTGCAATCACTTGAACAAGCTGTGCCATAAATACAGTGTGTATGTGCCGCTCTTCAATGCACCTTTCGCAAACTCGGGGTTACTGAGTATGGGCCGGTGAGTGTGCGGCAATTGATGGAAGAATTCATAGCGTTCACATGCACCAGTGCGCGAGATTCCTCGTGTATGTGACCCTGCGCAGAATTTTCGACATTGGTAATCGATGGCACAACGTATGCAGAAAGAAGCGACAGAGAGGGTCCCATTTGTCCCATGACGCGCACGTCAGCGTTCACACGCACTGGCGCCATGCATTGCGGAGGCCATGCGCAGGCTTCGAGGCGGCGGCGCTAGATGTCTTCAGAAAAGCGCAAATGTGGAGTCCCGGTGCAGTATGGGCCGCATACATACCTCGTGTCGACGATGGTGATGCGCTAATTCTGTCGCTATACTGATTCAAGGCTGTCGCACTATCGTCGACAGTCATCGTGAGACGGTTCTGCCGCAACTGGTTTACTGTACACGCGCACTCATTTCACAACAGTTACCGTCGGCCCTCCTGCTGAAAGTCGCTAAACAAAGGCAGCTGTAGAATTCTTTAAAATAGTAATGCGTAATGGTCGTACTGCTATTATGCTATGAGCGTGCGAAGATGCTATGAGCGTGTGATGTGCAAAGACCTCAGACAGAATTAACCAATATTTTTCTGATCCATTGTGTCAGCAGTTAAAATAGGCTAGTTTTATCCTTGTAGGGTTGCAATGCAAAATTAAATCGACTTCCTGAAGCACAATATTCCATGCGCCACGGAAATGAAGCACGTTAAAGGTCACATACATATAGACAGCATGCCGTACAGATCTCAGGCTGTGTACGTGGCGTTATTATTTGATTCCGCGTTGTTCTTTGAAACGTGCAAGGAACAAAGCTAAGTTATCTATCCCTGTTCATAGCGTTAGCAATACGCATAACGACAACGAATATTTGGGTTCCTTTAGCAATTATTATGTACATGTAATTTTCTAGAAACAGCCACGTCTACTTACCTTCGCAGACCTGTCGAGAGTGGCCTAAATGTGTGCGGTGGTAAAGAGTGGTGCCTCACTGTTTCCCAGTCATGGCTGCCTAAATGTGCCGCAGTTGGCGTTCAATAATGGTTGAGCGTCGAAATGGGCACATTGCGCCTACGCATTGTCGGCAGCTGCCTCTGTAAGCGCCAAGTGTCGTATTTCCGAGAACATGGCGCCTCATACTGAATCGTTGGAACCATATTTCCTCATAGCGTAGTAAACAAGATCGAGAAAACGTCACGATGGCTGGCCTACATCGGCAGCGGAGCTTCAGCGGAAGTGAAACAGGCGTACTGCTTGCGTGCGCGCTTAAACAAAGAAGGCCATGCTCCATTAAAAAATGTCGGGGCTCAGCCAACTGACAAATATAAATTGTTCAGTTGTGCGCCCAAGCAAGCATTTACGGTTTCTGCCAATTCTGTGCGTACTTGGACCCCCACTAAATTCAACACAGCAATATTTTGGCCGATGCGACGCCACGTCGTGTTTCCCGATAGCTTGGCAGCACCTGTCGCTGAGTGTAACCTTAGCTTGATGAGACGGAGCTTGCGAGGGCTTGCGGGTTATAATTGCAGTATTTAATAAATTGACCTTAAGCAAGGGTATAGATCAAGTGGTTTTAAATTAAACATAGATTAGTTCTATTAGCGGGATCTATAGCTCCGTACGTCGTGCCAGCAGTTGTCGTCGGCACGACGTACGCTGGCACTATCCTTTTTGGCACTATGCTTTTTTTTCTATTCTTTCTGGCACTATTCTTTTTTATAAAATTGGCTAATCATATCATTTAACTACGTTTCTTAGAGACGGTAGTAAAATGATGTAATGTAGTACACTTTGCTCCAGTATGCGAGAGTAATTATTGAGTAAAAGGGAGTTTTCAAGGCTCATGAACGAAGAAAATAGAATCCCGACTAACCGTTGCTCACAGTGAACGTACGCCTACTTGCGAATCCTTTCTAGAGGCCTTTTCACATAGGCAAGATACATTGCAAGTGCGATCTCGTGGACACCAAGAAATGAATTCGCTGCGCCAAATGCAACATGGACGGCTGGAAAACGGTCATTGTGGAATTTTAAACGCAATAACTTAACTTGAGCTGTCACAAAACCATATAAAGCAAAGAAACAGTGAAGATTGAGGAAGCACAGGGAAAAATAACTGCTACACTTATTAGAAAAAACGAGGGCGTCAACTTTTGCAGCCTTTGTATTACGACGTGGCATAGGAGGGTTGAGTGACCAGGGGTGGAATTCACAAAGCAAACTTACGAAAAAATTTTGGCGAAAGAAAAATCACACACAACTAGATTATTCAAAAAGCTAAACAAAGTTCGTAAGATAACTAATTACGATGCCCGGCGCTGCGAAGGCAAGCGCTTTAGTCACCAAAAGGCGTGTAGGGTTTGGAAGCAGAGCTGCAACAAAGCGCCACAACTCATTAATTGAGTCACAAACTTGAACGGTGGTTGCAGCTGCTGATGTAAGGAGGGGCACGACGCCGCTGCAACCATGCGCTGCTCACAACTGCTATTGTTCCAGGCCGCACTGTCATGGGGCCTCCTTTCCTGGCTTCCTGGCTCTTTCCCTACGCACTTCGTTGGCCCACCGCTGCTTATGCCGGTCCTTCCGCAATCCCAGCTGTGTTTGAGCGCAACTGCTCCCTATGTCTGACAAGGCGGATTGGGAGCGCATACCGGCGACGCAAGCGCATGAAATTATAAATTGGGGCCAGCAACCAGCATCGTCGGGCACCACACCACGGTAACGATGCGCTGCTCACAACTGCTATCGTTGGTGTTGGGCTACTGAGCACGAGGTCGCGGGATCGAATCCCGGCCATGGCGGCCGCATTTCGATGGGGGCGAAATGCGAAAACACCCGTGTACTTAGATTTAGGTGCACGTCAAAGAACCCCAGGTGGTCAAAATTTCCGGAGTCCCCCACTACGGCGTGCCTCATAATCAGAAAGTGGTTTTGGCACGTAAAGCCCCATAATTTAATTTTTTTTTAACTGCTATCGTTCCAGGTCAGTTACTTGAACCGTGCCGCAGTGCCCAAACTTGAAATTGCTGTCTTATTGCGGTGTCATGCCCATTGGAGCTGTCTTGCGTTAAAAAGCTGATATTGATTTGTTTGCAGTGTTTATCTTCTTCCATCGTTAACTTGCTTCTTACGTTATCGGGAGATGTTGAGTCGAACCCAGGCCCGATGAGCAAGACAGAGTCCGCTGCTTTCGAATCCGCCCTGGAGGCACTTGAAAAATCGGGATCTGGGCTGAAGTAAGTTCTGCCTGAGTTTAAGGGTATCAAGGACGAGCAAGCGGTTACTAACGACGAAATCTAAAAACATTTAGTGGGAGTCCCTTAGTCGAAGCTAGCGGAACCGTAGCTGCTCCCACTGAAGCGGTTATTCCTCAGAATAACCTGCAAGATATTTCAAGCCAGCTACAGCGAGTTACATACAGATGTGACGAGGCAGAAAGCAGGTTCAGATGATCAAACGTATTATTTTTCGGGATAGAGGATGACGAAGAAGGTTGGGCCACGTCTGAGGTTTGATGTTTTGCGAAAAAGAACTCGAACTTCTCACAACCCGTATGCAGTACGAACGGGTTCATCGCCTGGGAAAATACTGTACTGAAAAAAAAGCCCATAATTGCACAATTGTGTTCATTCAAGGACAAGCAAAGTATCCTGTCAGCCGCACGTAAACTTAAGGGGACAACATTTTCAATTGGCGAAGACTTCACGGCACCAAAACGTGTGGCTAGAAGAAAGCTGGTAGCTTTTGCCATGCCACTTGAAAAGCCATTTAAGTTGGTGCTCGACAAGCTCTATATAGACAAACAAGCATATGGGTATGACAACGCTAGCGACTCAGCAATCCAATCTACCAGATAGCTGCATACAAGCCCAAGCTCGCAAATTAATTAGCTGCCTTTCTTGCCGCAAGCGGCTCTCTCGCTCTCAGTGGCCTACACTAACATCCGATGTTTGCTACCTAAACGCGATACCCTTTGTGCTTTTCTAGATGATAGCGACTCTGACTTTATAGTACTAACGGAGACATGGTTGAATTCAGATATCGGCGACAATGAGATTCTGCCAGCAAATAACCTTTACAAAATTTATAGAAACGACCGCATCGATAGGCGCGGTGGGGGTGTACTTATCGCCATTAAAAAAAAAGCTTCATTGATATTTTATCGACTCCAGGTCATCTCATGAGACTGCGTTGGCAGCTTTTTATGTGTCCTCCAGCGCTGTACTTATTGGGGCCTGTTACCAGCCACCAGATTGTAACCATTCCTTTTTGAATGACTTGCAGGACAGCGTTACTAAAGCGCTCCATCTGTGTCCATCCTACCACGTTAATCTTCTTGGTCATTTCAATTTTCCGCTTATCGACTGGGAACATATGTAATCTTCATGTCACGCGTCCGTGGAACCAATCAATCTAACGTTAGATTTTAACCTGTTCCAGATAGTGAAGGCGCCTACACGCGCTTCCGCTATCTCGAACATGGTTCTCACAAACGCTCCTGACACAATTACTTCCATTTCAAATATGAGCGGCTTTAGTGATCATAACCTCATCCAACTAGCTGTTAGCATCGCGAAGCCCGTGTCTGGCACAACCGCAAAACAAATTCGCGATTATAACAGAGCAAATTACCAAGCGATTAGCTCCCAACTAGAAGAAATTTTAGCGAAGTGCTACAACCTTCATTTAATTGTCGGTCAGTAAACGAAAACTGGGTGCTCTGCAGGGAAAAATTAACTGCATTATTAGACCGGTACGTCCGGATAGTCTTCATAATTAACGACAAATCCTGCCCTTGGTTCAACAAGTCTCTTCGCAAATGGTGGAATAGAAAGAAGCGTTCTTATAACAAGGCTACGTGCGTGCGTACTGCTGAGGTTTGGCAGATATACAAAGACTGTTTAAACAATTACTGCTCAGCGATATCTTCCGCCAAAGAATACTACTCGCAAGACCTAGCATCGCTGCTAGCATCTAATACTAAAAAATTTTGGCAAACCATATCTCCGACAAGAGATACTAAAACCATAACATTACACGTAACAGAAAACATACCTATTTCTAGCGCCGATTGCACCACCATATTCAACACGTTTTTTTTTTTCATGTGTTTTCACTCAGGATGAATTTTCCAATGTTTCACACTTTCCCGAACTTGACGCCTCATACGTGGAACCAATTTTTATCACTGTTGAAGGCGCTAAATTACTCATTAGTAACCTCAAAATATCTACTTCAGCCGGTATTGACATTATTTCCACGATTTTACAGAATACCGTCGCTGCCTCAAGCAAGAACTTATGCCATATTTTTCAACAATCCTTAGCATCTGGAATGTTACGCACCGATTGGTTAATAGGAAACATACTACCAATTCATAAATCTGGAGATGTTCATACACCTGATAACTATTGGCCCATATGTTGAACCTGCATATGTTACAAAATGCTCGAGCACATAATCACTTCTTACGTGTGTAGCCACCTTGAAGCTCACAATTTGCTTTTTTTCTAATCAGCATGGTTTAAGGAAGGGTTTATCGTATGACACACAATTATTTCAACTAACAACTGACTTGCACTTTAACATGGACTGCAATTTTCAAACGGACTGCATATTTCTTGACCTTTCTAACGCTTTTGACTGCGTACCCCACTGTCGCCTAATTTCTAAATTATCTGCCCTACGACTTTACTCTTGAACATTATCCTGGATTCGTAATTTTCTTTCCTTTTGAGAACAGTTTACTGTTGTTCACAATTTCTCATCCCCTCCTTCTTCTGTTAGCTCTGGTGTGCCACAGGGCAGCGTCCTCGGCAATTTACTCTTCTGAATCTACATTAACGACTTACCCACGCAGATTACTTCCGGCATGCGCCTTTTTGTCGATGACTGCATAATCTACCGTCCTATTCACACGACTGACGATCACTTGGCACTTCGAGCAGATCTTGACCTTAACGCTAACTGTGTAATAAATGGGTCATGACACTAAAATTTACAAAGCGCGAGGTGATGTATGTGCTTTAGCCGAAAATATCTACATTCTAAATTTTCGTATTGGCTTAATAACACTATGCTTTCCCACACTTCATCATGCAAGTACCTTGGTGTTCTTCATACAGAGGAACTTTAATGGGTGCCACACGTCACATCTCCATGCGCCAAAGCATCACGTTCTGTTGGCTATCTACGACGCAACTACTGTAATGCCCCGCCAAACATTCGAAATCTCACTTTTCAAACATTCATTTTGCCACAGTAACAATTCGCCTTCTTAATTTGGTCCCCTCATCAAAATTACCTAATTAATTTGATGGAAATTATACAAAATCGAGCAGCCCGGTTCATATCACGTAACTACGGAATCAACTCAAGCATAACAAAAATTAAACTAGACCTTCTGTGGCCGTCATTAGACATCCGCCGCAACTCGCGCTTCTGTGCTTATTCCACAAATATATTTACTCTAATAAACAAACCCGTTACAACTGCAAATACCCCACTCTTTTTCACGCAGATTACATAATAAGTTCAGTTTCATGCGCTTATACGGTAAAACAAATGCATTTAATTCATATGGACTACCTTGTGCCATTCGTCTCTGGAATGACCTCCCTGATAAACATAGCGTCCATATCTAATCCCGACACGTTCTGCTCTCAGTTACTCACGCTTTTCCCATTTAATACCGTTCGCGAGTGCCCAGTCTCGTGTATTTGATCGCGAATTTATGCAATGTTTTGTAATATTTTCATAAACAGTATTCCTGTTGCTCTGTTAACAGTAACAAGTGTTCGTGTGTCTTCTGATATTGCTATGTATTCCCTGTGCCTTCAATATTGTGTAGCACAGTAATCTTCTTATAGCACTGTTCCTGTTGGAAATTTGTACTTTTTATACCTGTGCTGTTTAATATGCCCCCCTTACTTTATGCCCTGACATAGAGCCCGTAAGATTGTTATGAATAAATAAATAAATAAACACATGGAAACAGCAATGTCACGAACTTATTAATATCGATCTCGGCCGCTCAAGTCCTCGCTGGTAAGCGATAGAAAGTCTTGCTGCGGCGAATTGGCCTGAAGCTACAGACTCAAGAGCTCGGATAGCGCATGTTTTCAGCTTTGGCGCCGAATGAACAGTCATTTCCAAGTTCTTTCAGCAGTTCTAGCGGACGACTGCATTGCACATGCGCTGCTGTGGAATTCAGTAACGTTCCAACATTCCTGAGAGCTTCTGCTTATTTTCTGAAAGGTTGTGGTTCTCTATGTGCGCAGTATTCTGATTTTTCATGTTCTTCATAACACTCTATGGATTAGTAACAGATAACAGGGGGCTGTTCCTCGAAGAAAACCATCACAATTGCCATTGGTGGTTCTTGAGCACTTCCATCAGTTTACAGCGTAAGCTCTTATGGGCTCACTCCAATAGCCGCTTCGGTTGGCAATGGTGTCGGCCGCCGCCGGTGTCCGGTAAGCTTCAACTTCAACTTTATTAATTATTCTATTATACACTATAAATGTCCTACTGGGCTAAAAGCTACCATAAGCAGCTTGACTGGACCCAAGAGCCGTTGTTGTACATGGCAGGGCGGTAACAGATGTGCTTTGTAACGTCAAACAGTTCAGAAGCAGTTCAACCCACACAAGAACAACTTTAACATTTTCGAATATAAGCCTATTGACAGGATAATTGTCTTGCGATACAAAAACACACAACATTCAAACATATCTGATAAGATTAACAAAAAGAATGAAAGGGCACCACACAGTTAGAATAGTTATACATAAAACACTTATTCTTACATATGAACCAAGCACATCGTTAATTCTCTGCCAGAAGTATTAGTAGTGTCAACGCAATTATTACGGAATTTTGGTAAAGTGTGTCCAATGGATTGTAATTTGTATTCAGTGCGAAAACTTGGTACATAACAAAGATCAGGATTTCTGAGATGTGCTAGTGTTTTATGGCGCTTCAAGGCCGTTATGGATGTAAGCCAAATTCTTATCTCTACTTTTGCAAAATAAAACATCTGTAAAACGCGATATTTGTGATAGCGGTCTGCCCATATAACTTGGTATTTCTCTGACACAACTTTTTTCGTCAATAGGGGATTGGTGCCGGCAATGTGCCGTAGGAGCGCCTTTTCTAATGTAATTATTTTTCTCATATTTTTTGTGTTGTGGTCCCCCATAACAAGCTACGATAATTAAATTGGGAGGTAAACAACGCATGATAAATTTGTAGCTTGGTTTTACTGGCATGAGAGCTCTACAGCAAGTCAGCACCGCGGCTACTGCGGATAATTTACTGCGAAGTTGAATAAAATGTGCATTCCAATTTTGATGACAGGAAAAAGTATTATCAAATATTTTATGTTTGTTAACTAGCTCAATATTTTTATCTAAATAGGTGTTCCAGTTTAACATTTTTATTTCTTGCTTTAAAAAGAACAGGGCTAGACTCAGACAGATTACGTAGCAGTGCATTACACGTAATAATTAGTTCGCTCGCATCCTTTCCAGTAAAGACTAAAGTGCTATCATCTGCATATACAAAGCAATCAATTTTAGCATCAATACGTACTACTTCTTTAACGTATAAGTTATATAGTGTGGGCTCGGAACACTCCCTTTTGGCATCCAGTTTTTAATTGACAAGAAAGAAAATTGGACATTATCGATACACACAAATTGAGTCCTATTCTTCAAGCATGACTTCATGGAGGCGAGGGGACTGCCCCGAACTCCGCACATAGAAAGTTTAGATATAAGAATGTCATGATTGAGGCAATCAAATGCCTTGCTGAAGTGAATGAACATCCCGAGGGCGAAATTCCCCACCATCTATAGCTGACACAATACTTTCAAGGATAAAAGAGCTCCCTCCGTAGATCTTCCCTTCCTTAAGCCGAATTGCAAATTTCTTATAACGTCATGTTTGTCTACAAATTTTTTTAGGCAAGTAGAAATTATTTTTTCTTGTGCTTTGGAAAGGTTCGTAGTAGAGATATTCCCCTCTCATTGGAGACTTTACATACATCACCGTGATTGAATAACACCGATATTCTAGCTCGTTTCATACAATCAGGGAAAGCAGCCGACTCTATTGCTAAACCGAATATTAGAACCAACGCACGAGTGAAGGGCAACTGTTCCATAACGCATTTGATTGGATTGATTTGTGACTTAGCGATGTCTCATGCTTTGCTGTTATTTAAATTTATTATTGGTGTAAACACCTGATGTTCATTTGTTGGTTCCATAAATATAGTATTGGAAAAACTATTATTCAGTGAATAAGGTACTCGGGGGTCATGACTGTACGCTATGCCTGCGTTCACAAAATGAGTATTAAAGTGGTCAGCCAGCGCTTTACCGCTAAGATCACAATTATCATTAGTTATCGATTTCGGCATTTTGCTTTTAGTTTCACAACCTAAGAGGCTATTTATTACTTTCGAAACAGCATCCGGCGCTTCTTGCTAATTTCAGAGAAGATACGTTGATAGCAATCTATCTTTTTCGCTTGCCTTAGTATTTTATTAAATATATTCCTTCCTCTCTTGAATTCCTTAGTTTCTCATCTCTAGTGCAGGAAAGTATGATAACACGGTTTTTGCCTTTTATCAGCTTGACGTGCTCGTTCTTGACCCATGGTTGTCGTTTTTTTTAACGTCTGACCTGTCTGAATGAAAAATGCGCAACCCAACTGCGTACAAGATCTCCAAGAAACTCGTTATATGCTTAGTTTACGTTCTTTCTTTTAACAAGAAATTCTAGTCGTGCATGATTACGGCCTGACTAAATAAATCCAGTGCGTCATCGGAAATGTGTTGATAAGTAATTTGTTGTGTTGTTTGTTACTCATAGAACACACTACAAACCTGGACAATGATCACTAATATCATAAGAAATTGTGCCCGTAGTACATACAGGTGTATGTATATTTCTAATGAGAAGATCGAGGGCAAATGAAGTGGAAAGAGTAACCCTGGTTGGTGTAGTAATCCGATTAGTAGAGCCAGATATAAGTAGTAGGCTGTTTATATAGCGCACATACTTATTAGCCTCCAAAATATTTATGTTAAAATCACCTCGACAGACAAAATGAACATTTTCGACTAAGCACAGTTCCAAAAGTTTAACCAACAAAATAAAAAATTCTCGATACTGCCATTTCGAGGGCGCTATATTACTGAGAACGCCCTGTTCGTGTTTTTGAGAGTTAGTATTTCGTAGTCATGACTAATGAATGAAAATTTTGGCACCATTTCATAATCACTATATTTAGCATAAAGGGCGACACCGCCGCCTCGCCTTTTCTGAGGGTTCATGTAAAATGAGGTATAGGCTTCCAGTTGAAAAACACTGTAGCTGCTCTGAAAGCAAGTTGCAGATGTCATTATGACGGTAAACTGAAAGGAAAATTCATTGACAAAACAAGCAATGCCGCCGCGCTTGCCAACAGCGGAACAGGATTCGAAATGCAAAAGAGAGGTATGTGTAGTGTCTGGCAGATGAACATTTTGCGGTAATACAAAATAAAGCTATTTCATTTAACAGAAGGTTCAGGAATGTAACTCGAAATTTAGCATATCTTGAAAAGATCTTCGTCATGCTCTATCCTTATGATTGGTGTGTCATCAGACTGTCTCGCGAAAACCTTGCCATTTTACGACTAGACGGATTTCCATCCATGATCACTTTTTCTCCCGATAGCAATTCCAAGGAGCCACGTTAGTATAGGGCACAGGTGCTCGTTCACATATATCTTCTGGGAGCTATCAATACCAATGCCTTTGTTGACAAGACGTGCTTTCCTTGCCTTCTTCAATGCAGCGTCAGGCTTGGTTCGTCACTTCAACTGTACAATAATGTTCGATTTTTCGGGATCTCGAGTTGCAATACAATGACACTTTAATATCTGTGTCTGTAATTTCTTCTTTGATGGCTTCTTCAACTTCTTGAACAATGTTAGGCACGCTTTCATCGTCAGACTTAACAACAACTTGTATCTCAGTATTCGTGTTCCTTGAGTACTACTCTGAGCGCACAAACCTCTTTTCAAGCTCTAGAGTCGTGAATTCAAGGGCATGAAATTTCTCTTAAACCACACTCTATTCATTGTCGTGTTTTTGTCTAGCTCATTCTTCAGCTCCTAATCTTGCCTTCAGTTCTTCCACTTACGCGAGACCGAACTTTATGCTCTGAGTATGATTTTTGTGTTCTACCTTCAGTTCTCGGATCTCATTGTGCATATTTCTTTTCATTGTCTCGCGACACTGCCTCAGTTGATATTTAAACTCTTGCTTAAGCTTAACACGTTCAGGTTTTATTTCATCTTTCAGTTTAGCCATTTGTTTAGTCATGCTGTATCAACAGAAAGAATCCGCGACACAGAACACATATATAAGCGATGCAGAAAAACAATGCCTGGTAGCAGTGATGGAGAAACTGTATGTAATAGTAGTTAGGATCTGAAAACACAAACCTGCAGCAAAAGGCAGACACGCGCTCAGCGTTGCAGTAGGTACGTCGTCGGCGCTCCCAAGTGAAGTCAATTGCCGCGGAGCAATTTTTTTAGCTTTTCATACTGTGACGGGGTTGCCGAAGCGGTAGTTGATTGGCTCAGCCGACAGTCGTGCCTGCAGGTACTAGAGAATCCTCGCCGAGCCCGCAACGCGAGGTGCACGCTTGTAGGAGCACCGGCGTCAACCTTGAGGCGTGACGGAACTCGACGCTCTGTGTACGATGTATGTGTTCTACCTTCAGTTCTGGGATTTCAGAGAAGATATTACCGAGATCGAGAAAAAAAACATCCAGTTCTCGCCGGAATCGAACCCGGACCCACTACGGCAGTGTCAGATCCTCTGCCACAGAGCCACGCCAGCGCATATATTCTTTCTTTCATGGTATTTATTACAGCAGCATTCAGCCCCACATTCAACACTACTGAATAGTTAGAGAACAAAGGGCCCATTGAAAGTCCCACACAGAAAAGACCGCGTTTATGCTGTGTGTAGAGACGTTGGTTTCACTTTAGAAGGGTGGTAAGGATAAGCATCTCACCAAAATAGGGTACCAGTCTTGTTGTGCATTTTTATTTTATTCAATTATTAATACTGTCAACCCTCATAGAGGGTCAAACAGAGAGGGCAATAAATACAATTACATACATCAAAGATGTACAATGTTAATGTACGTAAAGTACCTTAACACTTGTCAATTCACAGTGATAAGATGTTGACTTGAATGATGTTCAGCACACTTCTGACGTTTATCGAAATACGTACAATCAACATCAAGTCGCACATATCACTTGGCACTTCAAAACTAAATTGAAAACTCCCTTAAATGGGCCTTAGCAACATTTTCAATGTCCGTGACATTTTTAGGCTAACAAAAGCGTTTGGCAATTCGTCCCAAATTTCTATTGCATCCGGGAAAAAACAGTATCATAGGTATCAGTGTTGGTACGGTACGACTTTATGACGTATCGTGGTTAGTTTGTGGTTTCTTTTTGCCTGGGGCATGTAGATATTTGAGCGTATCAATCTTAAGTCGATCCTGCATTATTTGATAAAGCATCTTCAGTCTATATTTCTTTCTACGTACCTCAAGAAGATCCAAGTTTGAACGCTGTAACATGAGCGTGACCGATTCCTTCCTTCGGTACGTCGAACAAATAAAACGCGCCGCCAGTCTCTGTATTCTTTCCAGCTTTCTCTTAAGCGTCACTTTATGGGGACTCCAAGCAACGGCTGAATATTCTAGTATCGTCCTAATGAAGGTGGTGTACGCAATAAGTTTTACATCACGCGGTGCATGTTCCAGTTTTTTTCTCAGAAAGTATAACTTTTGATAGGCAGTTATGCAGACGTTATCTATATGTTGGTTCCATGGTAAATTTCGTGTTATTGTTACCCCTAGATACTTGAACTGGTGCGGATTTCCCAATAAATGTCCTCCCATGCTATGACAAAAGGAATAGACAGTTTTCTTTTTGCTGATGTGTGTATATGTAGATTTGGGATAATTTATTTTCATTTTCCTTTTCCTACACCAATCGTCTAAATTTTGCAAACATTTCTTAATTTTAAGCTGGTCATCTAGTTTAGTAATTGTGGTGTAAATTAAGCAGTCATCTGAGGAAAGCTTAACCTGAACACCCTCTTCTGCCTCGCTACTCATGTCATTGATATAAAGGATAAACAACAGTGGTACCAATACTGAGCCTTGGGGCACTCCTGAGAGTACACTTAATGAATCTGATACATAACCATCCAGTTAAACTGCCTGCGTATGGTTTGTTAAATATGCTTCAATCCATTTTATTATCAATTCATTTATTCCTGCATTACGTAATTTGTAAATTATTGAACATGAGGTACTTCGTCAAAAGCTTTTGCAAAAGCCACACCAACCACATAGACCTGTTTTCTTATATTTACTTCACCTGCAAATTCGTGATTGTTTCTCAATAACTGTGTTACAGTTGAGGACCCCGTCCTAAAGTCATGTTGATAAGGATATAGTAAATTGTTCTAAAATAGAAACCTGAGTATGTGTTTTCTTATTATATGTTCGAAGACTTTGCAAGTAACTGAAGTAAGTGACAGTGGACGGTAATTTGTTGCCTGTCTTCGATTAGCTCCTTTAAATACAGTTATCACGAATGCGGTGCGCCAGGGTTGCGGCAGTTAGAGTTGCATCAGATTTTCGAAAGATTACAGTTAGATAATGTGACATACATTCTGCGTAGCGCCTGAGGAGTACTGCAGGTATGTTATCGGGTCCGCTCGATTTTTTCGTGCTTAATTAGAGTAGTTGCTGAAATAGTCCTTACTGGGTGATTTCGAGGGTTTCCATTGGAAGAGTCGGGGGAATATGTAAGGCTTCTTCTAAACTCACAGTAGTTTCTGGGACGTTAAATACAGATTGGAAAAACATTATTCAGATTGTTGCTATTTCGTCCTTTCCTCTTATAATGTCGCCATCATCATGAATTTCGTCAATAATATCTTTCCTGTCGCTAAAATATCGCCAAGATTTTTGAGGTGAGGATGTAAGAAAATGACTGAGGTTGTTTTCAAAGAATGTTCGTTTAGATTTAGCCAAAGTACGTTTAATTTCAGTTTTTAGATTGGCCAAGACCACTGACGACTTGCCCCTTTTACGCCATCTCTTAATTTTTCTGTTCATATGAAGTATATCTCGGGTGATCCAAGGACTTGCCTGCTTTGTTTTTTTTAACCGTGATGGAACATATTTGTCTATGCAATGACTTATAATACATTTGAATTCCTGCCATAATTCTTCTGTATTTAGACCAGCGGTACTCTTGAAAGAATCAGATTGAATCTCCAAAAAATGAAGAATCGAAGTGTCATCAGCCCTAACATAGTCCTTAATTTTTACTGGCACATAGCTCTTCATTTGCCCAGTTGCTCGGATAGGCACATTGAGACAGACCATCCTGCGATCCGATATACATCTTCTGCCGTTACACTGTAATCATTTAATTTATTTGATAGGAACACCAATTCTAGTATTGAGCTTGACGTCGGTGTAATTCTGGTATAATCAAGCACGATTTGTTTCAAATTGTAAGTAAACATAATGTCTAGTATTTTTTCCGCGCTTGCTGATTCCACACTACTATGCAAAAAATTTTTCCAGTTTATGTGTGGTAGGTTAAAATCTCCAGTCATTACCAGCGTAGTGTTCCCATTTACATGAGAATATAAAAACTTGTTCAGGTTTTCGAGAAACTCAGGGGAGCTTGAGGGTGGCCGATATACAAATCCGATAAGGAAAACAGCACTTTTTTGAGTTATTTTACACCAGAGAGTTCCTGGTACTTCACAATCAATCAATGAAGTATTCAGAGAATTTTTAACTATTATACACACCCCACCTCTACGTGAGTCTATGTCTTTTCTGAATAAGTTCTAACCGGTAAGGACAGCGCAATCATTCGGTACATTTTCATGCAACCATGTTTCAGTTATAGTGGTTATGTGAGGATCATGCAAAAGCAATAAATGCTCCAGATGCGTAGTCTTGTTTACTATACTTCGCGCGTTAAATGAGAGCAATCTAAGCTATTTCTTTGGTGTCTCAAGTGAGCTGCATGAGCTATCAGATCCATTTGGCTTAGTTGAAAGAACGCGCTCGCTTCCCTTCATTCGATCAGTATCCCGTTTGCCCGAGTACAAGTAGCGCTTGTCTCTGACGTCATCCCATCCGTATAACTGATCGTATAACCGAAGTTTATCGTGCACAAGAACTACATTTGCGCCTGCGTCCCTATCTAGGGCAGCCCTTTCCCTTAACTTCTTTCCTATCTGCATTGTTTCCTGCGCATAATCATTGCTTATCCTGATTGAAGTTCCGTTTAGCTTAACGCAGCTTTTGAGGACGGTATGCTTTTCCTTGTAGTCATAAAATATAAAGATCACAGGCCTTGGTCTATCAGGATTTACTTTGCCAATCCGGTGAATTCTTTCCACTGTAGTGACTTCTATGCCAACAAGTTCAGAAACGATATCATTTACAGCGCGTTTTTGACGCTTGTGCAGACTCGTTCGCGCTTTCAGTAAGACCAAACATCATAAGATTATTTCGTCTGCTTCTATTTTCATAATCGATTAATTTTTTTAGATTATTTTCGTACGGGGGTCTCCAGTTTATCGATTCTATTTTTTATTTCGTCGAAAAAGGCCAGCACACTTTGCATCTTATCAGTTTTAGCATTCACTTCTTCAATTTCTTTCCTGATATCATCTAACTTGCGATCCAATGCATTTTGGTTTCCAAAGATTTCCTGCAAGATTTCAGCATTTTTGGGCCTCGATTTTCCTTAACATCCCTGGCCATTAGCAGCAGCAGCAGTATTGACCAGCAATCCACCAAAATAGCACAACATCTATGAGTGCTTGACTGGAGTAACAAGCATCTGTTATCACTACGATACGTAGAGCAGTAACGAACCGGCAATAGCAGCAACGGCGTTTTATTCATCATGCTTGTCAGCCAGGTACCATGCCCTCTGACGCCGATGTTCTCGCGTTGTTCCTTTTCTAGACTGGTCACTGGTGACGTTACACCCATGGCAGCAAGTTAGGAAAATGCGCACTCTAAGCTTGCATATCTGCAAAGCTGCGCATAGACGACGAAAAAGAGGCATTCTTCGTCCCTCTCCGACATTTCGACGAGAAACCACGGCAGGATCTGCAATAGCCGCAACGGCGTTTTAGACATCATGCCTGTCAGCGAAGTGCCATGCCCTCTGACGCCGATGTTCTCGCGTTGTTCCTTTTCTAGACTGGTCGCTGGTGACGTCTCACCCGTGGCATCAAGTCCGGAAAATGCGCACTCCAAGCTTGCATTTCTGCAAAGTTGTGCATCGACGACGAAAAAGAGGCATCCGTCGTCCCTCTCCAACATTCGACGAGAAACCACGGCAGCATCTGCAATAGCGGCAATGACGTTTTAGGTATCATGCTTGTCAGCCAAGTGCCATGCCCTCTGAGTGCCTCATAAACATGTTTTAGGTGTGCTGTCATTTGGATAAAATGCCCCCTTGTAGGTACCACCGTTTCGGCATTTATGTCCATCATTCGCCTTTTCCACAAACTGTGTATTCCCATGAGAAAAAAACATATCGAAAGGTGCAATATTTTCAAAGGTCGGCAGCAGATATCGCACAGTATGAGCGTTAATTTCAAAGTCTGTTTTTTTTAATTCCATTGTAGGGCATCCCAAAATAGTTTGGCATCGGTGCAGCTAATACAACAATGGTCTAACATCTCTGGCACATCACAAAAGCGACAGTTAACAGAAGAGACAAAAATACCCTTTTTCTGCAGACACGTTTTTACCCGGATGGTTTCATTATAAAGTTTATAGAAGAATGTTTTGCAGCGAGGGGATAAAAACATTTTGCGGGCAGGCTTTACTACATCGTGGACTGGCCATTTAATGTCTAGTGATCGGTAGAATGGAGGCGGAAATAGCATGGACAGTAAATATTTGTACAACGTTTTACGAGATACAGAGTACAGGCATTCAGTGGAAAAGGGAACTGTCAGGAAACGAACCACCAAGTAAACTTCTTGCATGAACCCCCACAAGCATAAACGCGAAGAAAAATTTCAAGAAACTACTAACTCAGGTAACGCATTAACAAGTGTCACTTGCATGAACGACCGAATTATGGGATGCGAAGTATCGAGAAAAAAAGGAGAAACGAGACACTGTTTGCCGTACATAAAGATGTAATAAGCCCAGCCGACCTTCACTAACAGGCCTAAAAATATTGTCTCAGCTCATGGGCTCAAAAGTTGAACACCCTACGAAGGTTGCAAAGATTCGGTGAAAGCGTTTGATGTACCATCATCATCACCATCATCATCAGCCTGGTTACGCCCACTGCAGGGCAAAGGCCTCTCCCATATTTCTCCAACAACCCCGGTCATGTACTAATTGTGGCCATGCCATCCCTGCAAACTTCTTAATCTCATCCGCCCACCTAACTTTCTGCCGCCCCTTGCTACGCTTCCCTTCCCTTGGAATCCAGTCCGTAACCCATAATGACCATCGGTTATCTTTCCTCCTCATTACATGTCCTGCCCATGCCCATTTGTTTTTCTTGATTTCAACTAAGATGACATTAACACGCGTTTGTTCCCTCACGCAATCTGCTCTTTTCTTATCCCTTAACGTTACTTAACGTATAGCCTGGCACAATGCACAACTTGCAATACATAGTAAATTTTTGTTCCCAAGAACTTATTGGAGGCTTTGGCTTTCCCAAAAATAGAAATTCGTTGTGGAACGAATGTCTGGGCGTAACCTTGCAGGGCCGAAACCCGTTCTTTCCAATAGTGTGCGCCTAATTTATATGCGCCTAGCGGCACTCCAAGATACTTTGGCGGGACATCAGCCTACTTAACGCCTACAAACTGTTCTGCTGTATAACACCATGAGCTAAACCATAAGCCTAAACTTTTCGAGTTCGTTCGTGCTCTTGATACACTGCCAAATTCCTCTATTTTCGATACTACCTTTTCAACACTGGCCTTACCAGTGCAGAAGAACGTTACATCATCTTCATAAGCTAAGTCTCTAACTTTATTACCCAGTATATTGAAGCCATGGATGCAACTCGACTGAATTACGCTTAAGTATAGCGGTTCCAGGTTAAGGGCGAATAGTAGTGGGGATATCGGGCATCCTTGTTTTACGGATGAGCAACTAGAAATGGGTTCGGAGATATGGCCATTAATAACTAAACGAGAGAGAGAGAGAGAGAGAGAGTAGTACAACAGGCGTAGGAAACGAGTAGTACAACAGGTGTAGGAAAGCCTAACGCCTTCAAGCCCATCGGAGCCAACGTTGGCATGCTCCAGAAGAGAAAATAAATAGGAGTAACTGGGACGATCAAAAGCTTTTGCACGGTCTACCTGGAGCTTAGAAAGACAGAAAGCTGAGCTAGTTGGTAAGGATTCATTATGCAAAATAGAAGTTAAGCGTGCAGACAGGACACAAGAGTAGAGAAGTGGACAACACGAACGCCGTTCGTGTTGTCCTGGAGCTCCTACCTGGAGCATTTCAAGCTGCTCAGTGGAAACATTCCAGTATTGAAGAAGTGCACGGGCGATATGTATGTTAGTTTGAATGGATCGGCCCCTTTTTCCACATGTAAGATGGGAACGAATCATAATTGACATCGCAAATTTCAATCTATTGGACAAAACTTTCGGAAAAATTTTCTAATCCACGTTTTACAACGTGGCTGGTCGGTAGCTTTCAACAAAACGCAGTTTCTCTTTATCTGAATTATTGGGAATAAAAACTGTGTTGGTTTTGCAAAAGGATTGCGGAAGGGCGTCCAGCTCTAAACTTCTAATAAAAATGTCCTATGATATGGGACTGATTGATTTGAAAGCCTCCTTAAGTTCACTTGAAAGGCGATCAAGGCAGGGTGTTTTGGAAAAAGTAGCTGATCGATTGCTAGCTGAATTTCTTGGATCGTAAGGCTACCACTGATGAATGCACAATCGTTATCCTGTGGTGGATTTATAAGAGACTCAAAACTCTCCAAGACTTTTGCCTCGTGATCATCTGGAGGGGCACTTAACAACACAGTGGAGTAAGTTTTAATCTGAGTAATTATGTCATTCGTATTTGTTAGAAGACTACTTTTTGAGTAAATTGCTGGAAATACTTGGGAAATAGTGTGACGTCGCTCGTCAAATAAAGCTCGACGCGCTGGCTGCTCGGACGGCAGAGCACGACAATTTCGAGATCGAATTCGGGCACCTCTGTAACGCAGTGCATCATACATTTGTAACTCACATTAAATATTTTCCCTGTCAACAATGTGATTGCGTGGCATATCTCATTCCATCAGATAAAGGCTTCCGAGGCACGTTTCGTTCATTATTTCTATAGAATAATTTCACCGATCCAATTTCTATAGCTACTGCGCGAAGACTAATGAGTTCCCAAGCAGCAAATAATGGCAAGTCAGTAGAAAAAGAACTTGAGAGGGCCGTGCGCATGCGATTAATAAATCTCTGATCATTTAGGAGCTCAGAGTTAAGCTTCGAGATTAGCCACGCCAGCGCTTGCAAGCATCACGCGGAAGGAAGGAAGGAAGGAAGGAAGGAAGGAAGGAAGGAAGGAAGGAAGGAAGGAAATCAACTTTATTCGATGTCCTGCAGGCTATGAGAACTTCGGGCTCTCATGGAGTGGGCGTCTCCCATGACAGAACCGGTAGGTTTAGTTTTCTGGCGGCGTCGTGGACCTGCTGGACGGCCCAGAGTTGGGGAGCGAGTTCTTCGCTCCGGATTGCTTTTTCAAACATGCGCTTGTCCGGTTCGAAGTTTATGTGAGCTTGCGAGCACGGCCAGAGTAAATGATAGACGTTCAGGGATGTATTGCAATTTGTGCAATAAGAGTTGTCGTAGAGCTCAGGCATGTAATGGTGTAGTCTGTTTTGCGTGGGGTATGAGTCTTTTCGTAGCAATCTTAGTGTAACCAGTTGAGCTGGAGTGAGCGCGCGGTGTGGCATGCTATACTCTCTACGTTGCAGGTAGTACAGTTTAGTGATTTCATTGTATGTAGCGGAGGCGCCCTTGTTCTACGAGTGGTCTGGTGAAGGCGCGGAATCTGTAAGCGCGTGGTCAGCCTCGTGAGCCGGCTCGTTACGGTTAAGGACGTCGCCGATCTTTGGTTCTAAGTGTGCCGGAAACCAGTATATGACGTGGTTCTTAAAAATGCAAAGTAAACGTCTCAGAGCACACGCAGAGAGACGCGACAGCACATGCACGCCGCGTGGCATCCATGCGTGCAGATTTTGCATTGGAGTTGCATAATATTGTGCCAGGTAGAATGCTATGTATCACATGCGCAGGCAGCGGTACAAGGTAGTTATACAACGTTTAAGAAAGAAAAATAAACACAAAGAGATGTATACAAGAATGCCAGAATATTTATTATGTACCGGATTAAATCAAGCTCGCTAGATGACTACGTCGCCACTACGTTTAAATGACGATGCCAATAAATCGTCATCATCATCATATTGTGCCACTTGCCTTACGATGCTAAGTGTGCGCCGCATAGCGTCTGTACGTGCGCCCTTTGCATTGCAGTTGCATATTATTAAACCAGGTGGCATGCCATGTGACATTTGCTTAGGTAGCAGTACACGGTAGGAAGGGAAGTGTTGAGGAACGCAAAGAATAATGTGGAATGTGTGCACGTTGATGTAATGAAAAACATGTACGACATACCTCATCTCATTTAAACAGGCGAGGTAACTGTTTTTCATTGTTGCGCTGCAAAGGGAATGTCATTACCTCCCCGCCATCATCATTACCATTGCGCAGCGTCTATAGGTGCGTCCTTTGCATTGCAGTTGCATATTATAAAATCAGGTGGCACGCCATGTGGCATTTGCATAGGTAGCAGTACACGGTAGAAAGGGAAGTGTTGAGGAAGGCAAAGAATAATGTGGAATGTGTACTTGCTGATGTAATAAAAAACATGTACGGCATACCTGATCTGATTCAAACAGGCGAGCTGAGTGTTTTTCACCCTCCCGCTTCAAAGGAAATGCCATTAACTCCTGCCTTCATCATTACCATCGCGAAGGCCGCAGGTTCGAATCGCGGTCATGGCGGCCGCGTTTCGATGGGCGCGAAATGCGAAAACCCCCGTCATCTTAGATTTAGATGCACGTTAAACAACCCCAGTTTGTCCGGATTTCCGCACTCCACCACTACTCCGTGCCTAATAATTAGATTGTGGTTTCGTACGTACAGTCCCATGCTTCTGCCAACATTTGTGCCCGACGGCATCTCTCGTAGACGCTGCGCGACGTTGAGATAGCTTTTGCTCGGGCCTCCTATCCAAACGAATGAAAATTGAGAAATCGTTTTCCTCGGCAACTACAGCACCAAATTTCATGAGAGCTGCGAATTTCTAAGATTCAACCTTCTGTATTTTGAAGATTATCAATTTTTGAAACTTCTTTTTAAGACATCCAGAATTTATCCGAACATTACCTTCCAACATTGACAGAACTTAACACGCTCTTTTGAATGCGACAAATTTCATTGCAATTGGCCCATTGATTATTTCTAGAAAGTGTTTCTGCGTGTTACATGTATTTGAAAAAGCGACATCGAAATCAGGCCCAGGCTATAGCTGCCGCGAAGTGCTTCCGACAATTCTCCCAGCCCGTTGACTCAGCAGCGTATTGAGAACGGAAAAACAAGAAAAAAAAAACAAGGACTGCCTCTCGGGAAGTGTCTGAAATTTCCCGAATCAATCACCACTGGCGTTACCTTGTCTCGAGTAAACGTCCTTTGGTTGACAAGTAATTTCCAGCCGACGACCGGTCACACCTCATCAAGAACACTGATATAATTATGGTGTTTAACATGCCAAAACCACTTTCTGATTATGTGGCACGCCGTAGTGGAGGACTCCGGAAATCTCGACCACCCGGGGTTCCTTAACGTGCACCTAAATCGAAGTACATGGGTGTTTTCGCATTTCGCCCCCATCGAAATGCGGCCGCCGTGGCCGGGATACCATCCCGCGGCCTCGTGCTCAGCAGGCCAACACCATAGCCACTGAGCAACCACGGCGAGTAGAACACTGATAACGATGGCGGGAAGAACTATGTGGTGAGATTCAAGGTGCAGGAATAGCTTTTAATTCTTTTATTTTTTGTTTCGATGACGTCATCACTACGTCACTGCCGGACGTTTGAATAGATCGAGGTGACTACGCCACGTGGTGGCACCGCCGCGAATGAAACCCTGATGTACAGGAAAAATGGATACCCCCGTTTCGATGGGAATACCAATAAACCCTCATTATCATCGGCTTCAGCTGCAACGTACAGTGTCACGACTCAAGGTATGTGACATGCGTACCACCTATGTGTATGCGTGTTATGGCGCCTTCTCGCAAGGTACTAACCGGTTGTGAAGGATTGAATCGTAGAGCTACGCGCTGCGGCAGCAACCGGGCTACGTGGGGCTCAGCAGACCTCTATACAGAGAGCAGGACAAGCCGCAGCGCAAGCCACAGCTTGGCGTTGACGGCGGGCGGACAGCTCATGGTCTCAGGACATAAAAGTGAACTGTCGGCACGCCTGTGGGTTACCCGTCATGGTTGCTCAGTGGCTATGGAGCTGGGCTGCTGAGTACGACGTCGCGGGATCGAATCCCAGTCGCGGCGGCCGCATTTTGATGGGGGCGAAATGCGAAAACGCCCGTGTACTTAGATTGGGGTGCACGTTAAAGATCCCCAGGTGGTCGAAATTTCCGGAGTCCTACGCAACGGCGCGCCACATGATGAGGAAGTGGTTTTGGCACGTAAAACCGTAATAAAACGCCTCAAGTTTATTGTTACATCTGCATTCATCCTTGGTTTATCATCGCAAGGACGTTACCTCATGAGTGGCCGAAAATGAAGGAGTCAGGTACTCAAAGTGCCGGTGCCTTCTTTCAGTTGTCCTTCCAACCAGTGCACCAGCGCAAACAAGGCGCAGAAAAAATATTACCCTAAATTTAACGTGTTCGAAAAAAATAAAAGGGCTGGCGTGAGAGTGCGCCACATCTTCACTGTTCGTATTCAATTATAGATAGCCAGACATTGCCTGAAAGAGAAAGCACGCTCTCGTCGCGCAACAAAACAAGCACAGTGAGTAGATAGATATCGTGAGTGAGATACAGTGAGCAGATGGATATCGAGACAGTCACGGTATTGCGATATTGAAATGTGGAGTTGAAAATAATAAGTGACACTAGTCGGTGAGATTACCCAGTCTTCAGTGTTAGAGACAAGGAAGGCGCATGCGCAGTGTGCGCTCGTGTTGAAATACGTGGGTTTACCTCGACGTTTTATTGCCTGCTGCCTTCCTGCGTCCCACGCTATCTTCCTCTTCCTAAATTTCTTTTTTTACTGGATTTTTACTTGATTTCTGTAAATTTGTTTTTGTACGTATGAATCTTAATACCGCTGTCATGTACGTGGGCCCTTAGGTATTTTCAAGTGGTGTTACTACCGCTTTTCGCCTAAGGGACCCCCAACTGTCGTTGGAAATAAAGATTGATTGATTGATTGATTGATTGATTGATTGATTGATCTTTGTTGACTGAGTGCCGTTGAGCGAAGTCATGCGAGCGAGAAACCCAGCGCATCCTGTGTATCACCTTTTGCAGCGCAAAGTACTATGGGTTCGTTGCAATAGCGGTTTCGGTTGACGACGATGTCCGCCGCTGCTGCCTCCGCCACAGGTGTACGGTGTTCATAGCAGCTATCGCCGGAAATGAGAAAAAAATAAACATTTCCCGCCGGGATAGAAGCCGGGCCCGCTGGATGGGACTCAGCTGCTCTACGGCTGAGTCACGCCAGCGCACTTTTGCTTTCTTGCATTAAAAACAGAACTGAAGATATATTACAGAACGGACACTGCTGCACAATAAAAACTCTGGCAAACACACACATGCGTCCAACAAATGCGTCTGGCGGAAGTTCCTGCGCAGCGCACACACTTAAGTATTTGCTAGCATTCCGCGGCAGAAAAAAAAAACCTATAAACGCGCCCTACACTGTAAAATAATTTACACCCCTAAGGGTTTTTTTCGGTGTCTATAACTAACCCCCTAGCACCCTTGAAAAAGCTGGGTTTTATAGGGAATTACACCCTTATGATGGTTATTCTATATTCCAATAACACCCTATCCCTTGAGGGTGTTTTGAACAACATATTACCCTTCGACCCATGGGGTGTAAGGGTGTAATCAGGAATATATTACCCCTTCACCTATCGGGTCTAATGAGCAATATAATAGCCCTTGAAGTACGGCATGTGGAAGCGGGTACATATGCACTTCATTGTTTGTTTCTAAGTCTACAGTTAGGCTAGCACACAGAAATGTTATGTATGGTGTGCATACAATAGGTAATGTGTTTACAAACGCACTGCATAGCAACTTTGAGAGAAAACACATTATCACTTGCGAGTGTTCTGCGTGAAATGGTCCCATTTATCACAGATACAGAGTGACTGCATGGAGGGTCATTTATTCTAGCCTCCTGTACAATATTTTGAGCTTGCACTATGCCTTGTGGTGACAAGTCTTGCGGCCGTTCTACATTGAAGAACAGTCTCATTCAAACCAAAGTTCCAGGGCACAGGCGAGGATGATGATGCCTTTTTGTAGCTCTATTCCAATGTCCTAAGGCGAGCCATCATAGATGAAGCCATTTCTTCATTGATCACTGTAGCCATCTGCTTCTTTTCTACCTGCAAAATGATTTGTTGCAATTTAATGTCAGGAAAAGTACACGAAACATGACTAGCAGCGCTTCCCTGCATCATTCACTTTAATATTTCAAGATCACATGAAGAGCAGGTTAAAGAAAACAAGCACAGATAGTGCTTACTTCCAGGAAATCGTTATTTCGAAAGAATAAGGCATTTAATCTGCCACATCATGAATGTAGGAGAGACAGGCTACACAACTATATGAGGGCAATTCAGAAATTATTGCCTCCAAGCCCACTACTTTGCCAATATTACAGCAAACATTTTGAACTTTTTATCATTGATGCACTTATGCTTAAGCTATTGAATGTCACTTGCCTCGCCTTCCTATCTCTTCTCGTTCCAGAGTAATCGAGCAATTCATGGCATCCAGTGGTGACATCCAGTTGAAACAACAGGCTGTAATTGAATTTCTGACTGTGGAAGGTTGTGCGCATATCAACATTCATGGCCATTTGACTGCAGTTTACAGGAATGCCTGTGTTGACGTCAGCACTGTGCAGAGGTGGGCAAGGACTGTGAAAGACCAAAATCCTACCACATCAAATCTCCCGGATCAGCACCAAAATGGATGGCCCACAATGGCTTCTGATGAGGGTCATGAACATCAGCAGATGAGTTGACTCGGTGCAATCGCAGGATCAAGCAACACCAGATTGCAACACTCGCCATTTCCATTGCCTCAGTGAACCACATCATTAAAGACCTGCGTTACAAGAAGACTTGCACTTGTAGGGTGTCACGGTAACTGACGACTGACATGAAAAAGTCGAAGCATAGCCAACAAGTTCAATTCTTGTAACCCAGGAGGTTTTTAATTATGTGGTTCACTGAACCAATGGAAATAGCGAGTGTTGCTGCAATCTGGTGTTGCTTGATCCTACGATTGACCCGATTCAACTCGTCTGCCTGATGTTGATGATCCTCATAAGAAGCCATTGTGGGCTGTCCAGTTCGGTGCTGATCCTGGACATTTGATGCGGCTGGATTTTGATGTTTCTCAGTACTTGCCCACCTACGCACAGTGCTGATTTCAACACAGGCATCCCCGTAAACTGCTTTCAGATGGCAATGAATGTTGAAGGGCGCAGAACCATCCGCAGTGAGAAATTCAATTACAGCCCACTGTTTCAACCGGACATCACCACTGGATGCCATGCATTGCTCGATTACTTTGGAACGTGAAGAGATACGAAGATGGGGCAAGTGACATTCTATAGCTTAAACATCAGTGCATTAATGATAAAGAGCCAAAATGTTTTCAGTACTACTGGTAAAGTAGTGGGTTGTGCATCAGTGCACAACCCACTTTTGTGTTTCAGTGCATAAAAGTACATTTTGTTAAAAAAGTAAGTGGTACAACAGTGCATTTTTCCGGCAAGTTTGATGGTGCATATCTCCAAACTGACGCCATTCTGGAAATCAATTGCAAGTAGATACACCTTGTAATCTCACTGGCTATGATTCGTAAATTACAATATGTGCCCCAGATATGTGGTGGCGCTGGCAAACGCTCCCAGCGTTCTACTAGGAAGCATAAATGCCCAAGAAAGTGATGGGGAAACGGCGCCCGCAGTAGCTCAATTGGTAAAGCATCTAACGCGTAATGCAAAGACGTGGGTGCGTTCCCCACCTGCAGCAAGCTGTTTTTTCATCCACTTTCATTTCCATTAACTTATCATTTCTTTATTTCATTTGTTAATCACAAGTAATTTACCCTAACTTGTCCTTGGTGTCAGTGTTTGCTGGCTTCTTAGGATATGATTAATAAACATCGGGTTTCTTGGTTAAGCCCCTTTCTTTTCGGTTATATTAGCTATAATGTAATTCATTCGAAAGATAATTTTTTTAATTAGTTTAATATGTTTCGATTTCTTGTGCTAGATATATCTGCGTGTTTGAATATTCCTGCTCAAGGACTAGAATTATGCCATATGCAACAGGACTATATTTAAAAATTCCACAAGACTGAAAATCATCACCCTGCATAAAAACAGCGTGAATTTAAAAACAAGCTTCAGTGAACCTTATTGAATCAGCAAATGGCCAGTGTAACTAGTCCGATCATCCTGGAAATCTTTTGTAGCTTATAAGCATAGTGAATTTCAATTCCACATTTAGGAGTGCAAATTTTTCTAGAAGTCAGCTTTTTCTTTTTAACAGCTAGCATCCCTGCCAGTTTGCTTAAACATAATGTTGCATGACTTGAACAGTACTGCACAATCACTTTTTTCTGCTCACAGTGTCTAGTGATGTGTCTTTAGCAGCTGAGATAATTAATGTTCATGCAGATAAACATCAGAAAACATTGCAATAACTGCCAAAAAATGCAATCATGCGTTTTGTTTACAAAAGAGCATGTGCTCTACCTTCTGCCAGGTTTGTTTTCCGTGTCAGGCTAGAACGGAACTTGCACAAGAGGCACCTTTTGCATCCATGAAGATATTTTATGAGGTTATGGTGGTGTCGAAACATGACATCAACCATAACACTTTAAACTATTTTATGAAACAGGTATTTGTACAAAGATAGAAAAGGCACCAATTTTGAATTTATCACATTTGGTTTAGAGTACCATAGTATAAATGGCTCAACTAGTACAGGTACGCAAACGGGCTAGTTGGTATTGGTCGATGACGTTAGACAATGTGTACTCGACAAAGGATGGAGAAAGAGGCGATAGCATTTGTTTCATTTCTCGCCACTTTTGACGTCCCTTGTACAAGTCTGCGCTGTCTGTCGAACATCATGGATCAACTAGTACAGCCTGAAAAAAATATGTCATGAAAGAAAACTTGACTTTCAACCTCGACAATTCTGCCTGTTAGGTATTATGGTTTCTTTAGAACTTATTTCTTTATACAAAGTCAGACCCATCAAGTAAAGCTTACTGAGAAAGAAATGAAGAACAACGTCAACACCTCTCAAGGCACATGCATCAAAGGAGTCAGAGCATCATACACATTACCTTTAGGTGCAAGAGTATTCTCTTTCTTAGGCAAACTACAATTCTAGTTTCTTAAAGCCTATATATTTATTTGCCACAGCTATGGGAAAATCACAAGGTGGAAAAGATGTGTTGGTGCAATTTCAACTATTATGTACAACAGCAAAAGGTAAAGCACAGGAAGTCTCACTGCTCCTCTGTCTAAATGACATTCAGTTTCATTTGTCATGTCCACTCCTATCCTGATGGCAGCAGAAACAGGAAGACAGCAGCGTGGTTCAGAAAGTAGATGAAGGAGCTGATATCCTAGCTGACATAAAGAGTAAAAAAAGGGAGCTGGTCAGGCCATGTAGTGCAGGCGTGAGACATCATTAACTAGCGCGAAAAAGACAACGGACGACAGCTAGAAGCACACAGGACAGAACTCTAGGCTTCAACTGAAATTTTGGCTACACAGAAACATAGTATTCAGGGGATGCGACCTCAACGCATGGAAGCAACATTTATCTTTCCTTTTCCCTGCCTGACACAGGAGGTATTGGAGCCAATCGATGGGCAGGTTCATTTCGAGATACGAACACTCTTTTTTGGCGAGAGCAAGGGAAGGAGTGCTTACACACTTATCACCCGCTTTTCGATGCAAAGTGCTTCGAATATTTTCATGTCGACCTGCCTCTAGAGCCGCGTGGGCAGATGAGTGCTTTGAAACTGCTCAGTGCATGAGCACTTACAGCAATGATTGGCCAGATGGCCACCAGCCATGACAGCTGCCCTATCTTTGTTCCCCCAAGCGGTCGTGTAAACACCGACCTGTTTGGCTTGAGGACACATAGGGCAGCTTTGAGTGCCTTGGTGGCTGGTGGCCAATCATCGCCATACGTGCTCATGCACCGAGCAGTTTCAAAGCAATCGTGTGCTCAGGCAGCTCCAGAAGCAGGTACATAGGGGAATATACGAACCACTTTGCATCAAAAAAGTGGGGAATAGGTGTGTAAGCACCCATCTCTGGCTCTTACCAAGAATGTTCGTAAGTGAAATTAACCTGTTCATAAATTTGTTCCGATAGCTCCTGTGTTGTTTCTGTCCGTCGACATTCTGTGCATTCCATGTTTCTGTGTAGCAAAAATTTCAGATGAAGTCTAGACTTCTTTCTTATGTGCTTCTTGATGTTGTCTTTTTCACGCTAGTTATTGATGTCTCAAGTCTGCAATGAGCACCAACTAGCCCAAGTGCCTTCTTCAACCATGTAATGCATAGGGCAGATAACCGGTGGCACATTCGAGTTGCAGAATGGATGCCAAGAGAAGAGAAGGGTAGTCAAGGGCGGTAGAGAAGTAGACTACGATGAAGTCAAAAAATTTTGCAGGCTTCACTTCGAATCAGCTAGCGCAAGACAGGGGTAATTGGAGCTCACTGGGGGAGGTCTTCATCCTCCGGTGAAAAAACTATGTAGGCCAATTGTGATGAAAAAAGTATACCTGTCGGGTCAGACGTCTTCACTGTCTTTTCAGCAACGTGTAGGCCCAAGACAGCCAGTCGGTTGCCATGCAATTGCTTCATGCTGACTACAACTGCATGGGCACAAGAAAACAACCCAGCATTAATACCATTCGAGATTGACGACTCAATAAAAGAACCTCTCAAAACTGCAAATACAATTAAGCATTTACCAGCTTAATAAATACATATATAAAGGCCAAGAATAGTCACAATAACCATACACTTTATAACTAGACATTAAAATAAGGTAGTGAAGCGTACAATAACCGTAGGACGCTAAGTGCAATTCATTTCAGAAATACTGTTGACAACTTACAGGACGCCTTAGGCAGGGTTCAGTCACACAACAAGAAAACAAATAGTAGTAATAATAAGCACGCCTGCGTGAAACCAAGAAACGAGTACAAGGACGAGAAAAAAATTGATTAGGCTCGGTGTGCTTATTTATACAAAAAGATAAATTTATAAACAAATAGCGCAACCACGCATTCATCCGCAACAGCACGACAGCTTCTATAACAAACGAGCACAACTTAAAGCGATTGGTAAGTACATAGCCGGGACGGTCGTGGTTCTTTTGTTTTGCATTAGTTCTAGTCATGAAACCACAAGCATTGCAAGCTGCCTGCGCCATTACCTGCCACGGGACCTCCGACAAAAAAAAATAATAAATAATAACAATTGAGTGAAAGTACACAAGCGACATTTAATACGGTTGTCACACTGCACACTTTTGGCCGCGATCGATCCTGACTGGAATGGAATTTCTGGACGCGTTTGGCCTCGTTGCACAATCGGTGGACGGGAGCCAATCGCGGTCGAAAATTTCGATCCAGAACGCGCTCAATCGTGCTCGAAAGTGGCCGTGTGACCCCGGTATAAGTCCGCGCCCGTCTTTGGTAACAGAAAGAACGAATTAGTCAAACCAAAGTATTATTTCCCTGCCTGCGCCGAATACTGACGCGTAGCAGTACTTAATTCTCTACAACTCTAGTTGAGGACACGTGAACAATGAAACATTCATTTTTTTTTTCTTTTTCACATTCGGTGCCCATAGGCTACGCCTGGAGTACATATACTACACTCGCATCCAACACACCTTGCGCTGTCCTTTAAATAAATTACGCGAAAATTACTACCACAATGACGCACCATAAAAAACGCGACGCTGAACATGGCTACGTACAGCCTCCCTGATTTTTAATAATATAGCGCGAGCGTCGACTGAACTGCTTATAACTGCTTATAACGGCGATAAGCGTGCAACAAGGCGAGAGTTCGCGCACGAGCCTTGTTGCCTTGTTGCACTCGCCTTGTTGCACGCTCTTTTTGCACGCTTATCGCCGTTTTAAAGCGCTCACCAGCAGTTCAGTCGACGCTCGCGCTATATTATTAAAAATCAGGGAGGCTGTACGTACCTTTTATATGAGCAGTTCATGCGCCTTGCAAAAGGCCCTCGGTTTGAAGGCGGAGCGCCGTCACGATCTGTACTCTGGGCACGCCGTTTCATTTACGTAGTGGATGGACCATGTTGACGATGCATTCCGCCGAAAAACAAAACGTCCACTTCATCACTGTTCAGGCCGAATGGAAGATGTTTTCTCCTTCGCCACGAATGACGGCCGTCGTAGGCGTAGTAAACACACTGTCACAAAGAAACACCGATGTCGTAGGCCGCTGGTGCCCTTCTTTCTGACGCATAATCGCGTCGCCTTCACTCCGGACGCTCACTTCGCGTCGATGAGCGCAAAAGTACACGAAAACAACGAGGTGGTACAACCTAAACGCAGCAAAAAACAATCTAATTACTCACAACTTCAAGAATGTCACGGAGAACACACACATGTGCTCCCAGCGGCCCGCCGCGAGACGCAGGAAATGACGTAGCGGCGATAGCGGCGACACCCGTCGGGGGAAGTTATTTCAATTTCGGTTTCGTTTTCAAGGCATAAAAACAAATATTCTTTTAAACTATGTGTGTGTATTACTTTCAAAACTATTTATTTTACGCTACCTCTAAGCCATTTTCTGTGTTTACGGGTAGTTTCACTGGAAATTTATTTCCAGAAACATGGCCTGATATCAAATCAAATGGGGCAAAGGTGGGCTGGTAACTGCGTGTAAGTGAATTTATTTGTCGATGCTTTCTTTTTTGTTTGTTTGCTTGGACGTTCATTTGTAAAGAGACGTGGCCCTTCCTGATTGTATAAGATACAGAGGTACTTGCGAGTCTGTCTTTTCTTTTATGCACAGAAAAACAGAGAGAGAAAAAAAGCTTTAATTGGCATTTTCAAGAAGTTCACAATGCTCATATTTCTGAACTGGAGTGCTCACTCAAATTTTAAATAGCTTGGATTAACGGCAGATATAAAAGTACTTGCATAATAGCTTTCTAAACGTATAGGCGACACCACGAAATTTCACATGTGCAGAATTACACGAAAACCTTAAGTTTCCAAGTACGAAAAGTCTTTCTTTGCCTGCTGTCGTGAAAGTGCAACCGAAGCGAATCCAGATCTCGGAGTTTTTTTTTCTTTGTTTTTATGAGCGGGTGAGCGAGTGGGGCCTATGACCGCTCAAAAGAAAGAACAAATATAACAACGATTCCCCTCTGGTGGACAGCACCATGAGTTGTCGTTGTCATAATCTGATGTCGGTCTTTGTCTTACTGCAGTTGCTTATAATAGCAGTTTGACGGGTAATGAGGAAGATATATTCAAAATCGAGGTATTTTGTGCATGCGGTAGACAAGTCATTTTCGACCCAACTACGCTCGCCCTCAAACTACCACGAGCAGAGCAATTTAGTATTGTTCCCATTCAATAGCTGTGCCTATACCATCGCCGAACCCCTTTGCTCGGCGAGGGTGCAGCTGTGGTAAAGGCTATTGAATGACAACAACAATTTCCTGGCAAAGTGTGGGAACTGTGATGACATTTCGTCTGGGTGTTGGCTTTAAGCATTTTCTTGTCTCCCTTTAGTACCATACTGTCTCTCCTCTGCGCTGTTGCATGTGAGTACAAAAAAGTAAGTGCTGCACCTTCTGCACTACTTTTGCGGTGGGTGGGGGTGGGCAGTAGGGGGCTAACGCGTAATTAGTCTTCCAGAGGGCATTGTGTCGATGGCCAGGGTGTTTCAGTGGGCATTGTGACGGCCAAAGAGGTCCAAAGAGTATTGTAGCGATGCCCACGAAGTTCTCGCTAAAAGGACTCGCACACGCCTTCCCCGCGTCCCTCTCATGTTCATTATGCACGCTCCCAAACCACCCACCGACGCGGCTGGCAAGCCAGTGACAGCAGCAGCAGCAGAATTGGAAAAAGTGAGGGAGGAGGCACAGAAAGCTTCGCTTTAAAATCTGGCAGAGCGCCCCTGTGCACGCTGTAACCTGCAATCCAGAGCTCTGGTGTTTTGACAAAATTCAATTTCATTCTGCAAAGTATTTCTTTCCCGTATTCAGCATGTGCACCTGTCCTACCCGTCTCGCGAGGGGAGACGGGCGAGTCTCGCGCAGGTCTACATATGCCAAGACATCGCGAACGTACTTGGCAGGCGGGCAGTAGCGCGCACACTTGAAAAATGCCTCACCACTGTTCCGTGAACAAAGATGGGTCTGCAAATGCCCCGCCAATTTCTGGAATCTCGTTATATCTACAATGATTGGCTTGTTATCCTATTCATGCATGCAATAATACTGTCTCCAATTTGGGAGGGGAAATATTTCAGTAAATACCGTTGTTAGTCGGTGTTGTAAATACTTTATGCATCGCAAGTTGTACGTTGGTTCTCTATACTTTCTTAGATTATTCTCCCTTTCTTTTTGAGCACTCCGTTCAGGCAGCTGTTTGTAAGCCAGTAGAACGTTCCTTTACTATACAACTACAAACTTAATAGTTTCTTTTTGTACAGCCAGCTTCGTAAATTGACGCAGACGTGAAGCCATGAGCGTTTTGCACGGCTCTTTCTGCAGATGCTGCTTGAGCAAAGCATTGTGGTGGGTGAGAAGGCTCAAGTTTGCCAACGAACCTACCTTGTTCATAAACTTGAGAGAAGCAGAACGAATTGGGGTTATTGATTCGGCGAAAGAAGGTCAGGTGGGGTCAAAGCTTCTCGAATCGGCGTATCTTTTGTCCGCGTATGGTTCGTCGCACCCTTTTCTGCCTGTTTTGTCATGCTTGAAAGAAACCTAGACGACCGCACTGCTTTAGAGCAATTGTGGCGCGTCCAGCTGCATGCTGTCACGTGGCCTATTCATTTTGCTAGATTCCTGGCGTCCCAAAAGCAAGAGCTGCACTAGTTCTGCCTTGCTGATAACATTTTGAACATTTTTCTTTTGGTTAAGTATTCAATACTAGAAAAAGTAGGTGCGCGCTTTTGGATTCCGCGGAATTTGTGCGTGACGACATTTAGGAACTGTGTGCCACCTAGAACACTGTGACATAATAGATAGTAGTGCTTCAGCAAAAGGTTTTTCCCAGGACATGTTTAAAATGGCTTATCAAAACAGGCAGTGAAACGGAGGGGGACTCTCTTCAGGAGTTTTATCGGCTTTGAAAGCCCGACATGTCTCGGGGGGGAAGGGCTTGGGGTAAGGCAGGGCCCATTTGTGGATCCGCCACTGGTCTTTAGTGCCGTGGGACACGCCGTCTCTTCGTGCAATTGTATGTTTGTGAATGTGATAAAAACAAACAAAAACACCCTTGCACCCACCCCCAATATTCTTAGTCAGTGCACCCTTTCGGTGGGTAAAAGGGTGTTATGGCATCTAGAACTGCCCTATGCTTCGCAAAAAGTCATGATGATGGGATGTTTCTTGAATGAAAACACCCTTCAAGGGTGTTATGATTCGCAATTCTCACCATCAAGGGTGTAAATTATTTTACTGTGTAGAGCGCGAAAAGACACGGATTACATGTAGACGCCGCGTAGCGTGAATGCGTGCACATTTTGCATTGCACATTTATAATTTTTTTTAATATGGCAACAGTTAGAAGGCCTGGAATCCGTTGCATAGGAAGTGGTACAAGGACGGTGTACAGTTTCACACTTAGGGGAAAACCCGCCACGTATTGCATCGGCGATGCAGCGAGCGCTGGAGTCGAGCTGCGGCGCAACTCGCGCAGGCGCAGACGCTCGAGAGGTGGAGTCGTGATGTGCATCGTCTGCTACGGCGGCGCGTGCAGGCCGCATTATCGGGAAGCGTGCTACTTTCAGGGACAGTGCGCCGATGTCCTTATTGCTGCGGGAATACTAGTAATTACTAGTTGCAATTATTTGTTCAGACCTCCCTCCGTATCTCTATGGAAAAATAAACCTGATTTTATTTTATTTCATTCGACAACGTAGTATGCCTACTGTCAGAGGCTGCTCACAGAAACTTAACGCTTACTGACAGTCCATCGTGCCTAAACATTCCCGGTTTACTGCAGGCGATTTCACTTATGTGATACATCGATTGTGAATGTTTATATCACATAATATACGTATAAAGCATTCTTATTGAGCGAGTAAATATTTAATCAATGTGATGCCTTACACCTATCCTCTACCTTAAGCACCGAGGTACTCTGTCTAACTTGTTTAAACTTAAGAAAACTTCGATAACCTGCATTTGTAGAAAAAAAGAAGCAGTGCTCGACAGATACGGTGTTAAGCCCAAGTTAATAAATAATAGGTAAACAATAAAAATGTGTTACCGATAAGCTAACAGTAAATGCCTTGCCGAAGTATAAGCACGCAAGAAATATTAGATGTGCAATCGCACGAGCGTGGAATGTAAAAATTTCCAGCTTGGTTTCATGTGTAACGCTCCAAGTGGCTGGCTATGAATCATTAATAATGACATATTATAGCTTACGGATATTATTCATGATTGATGATTTATAACGTAGCCATACTGCCCTTTGCACTTTTGATATTTTTGATTGGACATGACTTGAATATGGAGCTTGTCAATAAATTGATACTCTAAGACGAGCGCTAATAGATTGGATGTAAAAACAACTGGACAACACATGGGAGCCGTTCACGTGTTGTTTTTCTTTGCCCCGTCCTTTCAGTACTCTTTCAGAATTATTTTTTTTTAATATCTGAGATTTTTGCATGGGCCTTTCTGATGTCTGATTCATTTTCCTGTTGCTATACATTTTAAGTGTATTATCGAAATAATATCGGTGCGCCCCCGGCGAAAGGGTTCCTCGGCTTCCCTGGTATCTGAGCCGGTAAATCCGGTTCGATCTAAAGATAACACTTGTTACGCAATTGTATGACAATTTCTGCGCACTGGGAAGATGGACAGTATTATTGAGTGCAGATTCTTTTCCAACCTTGTTCGAGTGGTGCTTATCGTGTGTTGGAGATAGGCAATGTTGTTGCAGGAATTCATTTCACCTATAGGCATCCTTTAGATCATAAAACTGTGATGTTGTGCAAAGATGGCGGCCATATCTCTCGCGAGAATTTTTTATGTAATGATAACTGAATAAAGCTAAATCAACATTGTTAATGAGAGAATGTAGTGCTATGCAAACCTCGTAAATCTTGATATAGATCATCTTATCGGCACTATTGAGCAATCATCATTACTACGAGATGCTTGAGTTTGCACTGTCCGCCGAGGATCTTGAGAGAGCATAATTATACTGCAATACACGTCGTCCGTATTGTAGATGTCCACGAGAACACATGTTCTTCGTCTTATAATGGACAAGTTCCCAGCAGTAAAAATGTCAAACCAAGAATATAGGTTAAAAGTGGCCTTGTTAAATTTTTATTTCGTGAAAGAGAAACCTGAGCCCAATTACACGCGCCTTCCCCCTTAGCGAATCCTGCAATATGGTAGAATTTTTGTCTGAAGCTAATTTTGACAAGAATATTTTTTTTTTGTAATCCCATGTGATGTCCATGCAACGTTGCGGGAACACAATACCACATGAATTTACAGCAACACTAAAGAAAAGCGAGACACAGTTCGTTCACGCCGAGGATATGTAAGCGGCTGGTGCGGTCGTATGCGAGAGTCGAAAACTTGACGCTTTTCCTACTAGGCAGTGCCAGAAAACAACGCTACAAGTCGCGACATCACCTAAAGCACGACCTCTCACTGTCGAGGATTTTGTCCTCCACTTGAGGCACAACCACCGTGGGCAGAACAGAAGCGATCCTTGCATATTCCTGCAAAGGATCATATAAGATCGGTCCGGCAAAATAGTGACGGTAACCAGTCATACAGTCAGTTGAGGCGGTTGGCAACCTAGCTCATATTTAGAGGGCACTTAGCATCAGGAGTTCTCGTAGGCTCGCTGTGACCCATTTCGTCGTTGCTCGTCCGCCTATTGGAGAGCCCGGCACCTTTATGCCCTTCAACATTCAGTGCCTAAAGCACGTCGTACTTGTTGCTTTGCTTAAACGGCCGCTCAGGGGAGCAATAAATATTTATTTATTCATTTATTAATTTATTACTGCTTGCGGGCTCGGGCAGCATGCACCTCTATTATAAATTACTCGTGGCACTAAACGCAAAGCACCACACAGCGGCGTTCAGATGGACATTAAGGCTATCGCATTCCCATCTCTTAAGATGTCCTTAGATGTACTCGGATTTCTACCCTCCCATAGATCTTTCAATTAGCGTGTCTGAAGGCTCCTGCGCCCTCTATGAAGAGTAGCAGCCGCCTAATTTTATTGAAGAGCAGCAGTCTAACTTTCCTTTTTGGTATTTTTAATAGTGTATTAGCAGACGACGCATGAACCTGGTGGTGAGTGGTTATGACGAGAGTCCACATCGTCTCCAGGTTTTTTATCACACTGCAGGCACCTGGAGGTGGTCCCTTATCTCGTAGGCCACACTAAAGAGCCCTGCAATCTGAGTCATACCTCATTGCCAGTTACTGGTAATTGTGGCGTACATTTCAGTCTCGGTATCAAGAATACAAGAAGGCTGTTTTGTATTTACACTGTTGGAATCATTTTTTTTACGCTTCCCTAACTTTTGTTGTAGTTGGGCTTCAAGGGCCGTAAAACAGCAAAAGCGAGCCGTGCGCACGCTTTGAAGCAGCTGAAGCAGGTGGAAGTACTGCCTCATCATCACCAAGCGCTGTACTCACTGTAGAAGGTTGCTGACAAGCACGGGGTCTGAGTTGGGCTGTTTGATGTTGCGCTGCCAAGCCTGAGGGTGGATGATCAAATTGTACGTGTGCATCTGCATTTTGATAGGTGTGAAATGCAAAAACGCATCTGTGCTGTGCATTGTATGCACAGTAGAGTAACCAAGGGGGTCAAAATTAATACAGATTCCCTCGTATTACGTGCCTCATGATGATATTGTGGCTTTGGCACATAAAACTACAGAATTTGGTTCAATTTATTTGTTGGTGCCCTCCGATTTTCCAGTCCTCTAATTTTCTTGCCTACAAAAGCTCTGTCCTTGCTAGAAATGATGAATTTGTTGTTACAAAAAGCTAACCTAAATCAAACTTAACTCATTATTTTCCTTTAGTGTACCTTTACCGTGCATTAAAAGCAGGGAACACTAATACTTTTGCACTAATTTTTAATTGACTCGTGCTCTACAGCTAGATGGCATAGAAGCTGAACGACTACTATGGGCTTCAAGTTAACAGGTTGCCGTATAAAAGCTTGTCGTTTCATTTAGAGATAAAAACACGCGAGCCTAGTTTTCAGTCTTTAGATAGACTACTGAGAAAGGCAAACATCACTTGCATGATAGATCAGTGATTAGTTAATTATTCTGTTTTTTTGCCCCGGCCTCCAAATGACAAAGTGAACATAATTGTATATTGTAGTTGCAAAACTCGAAACTACGAAGCGAAATGCGCATAACCATTTCTCTACTGAGGATGAGCAAGGCTTCTCATTGAAATTTGTGCCTGTACAATTGAGGCTGCGCTGGGTCAGTCAGAAGTAAAACCACAAAGTTCTGCTTCACGGTCCACAGGTTTGGCTCCACTACACACTTGTTTTTAATGCATGATAGATGATACCTCAGGCCAGTATGTTTCTGTACTGGCAGCCAACATTTCGAAATGATGGCATCATCATGTAGAAGCTCTGATTGGGAACTCGCGGAGTCAACCTTACAAAAAAAAAGAATGAAAATCTCTAGCTACTCACGTTATGGCTTAAAAATAAAATTAAATTCAGGGGTTTTGTATGCCATCACTACAATTTGATTTTAAGACGTGCCGTAGTAAGGGACATCAGATTAATTTTGACCATCTGGGGTTTAGAACGACAGAAAGCTGAGCTATGTTGGTAAGGATTCATTATGCAAAAAGGAGGTTAAGGAAGCTAACGAAGCAGGATTGTGCAGATAAGTAGGAGAACATGGAGGAGATTAAGTGCCTTAACAGTTATCTCTCACGTAGACCGGCACATATATCCGACTGACACGTGGTGATACCATTCCAGAGCTTGCGCAGATGAGTTTTGTATCTTCCTTGAAGAGATTAAGTGCCTTAACAGTTATCACTCACGTAAACGTGCACATGTACCCGACTGACACGTGGTGATACCATTCCAGAGCTTGCGCAGATGAGTTTTGTCTCTTTTTTCTTTTGTCGCCTCAGTGCTCCCTTCAGTTGATAGTCGGCGTTCGTGTTGTGCACTTCTCTACTCTTGTGTCCAGTATGCACGCCTCACCCCTTTTTTGCATAATGCATCTGGGGTTCTTTAACATGTACCCAATGTACGGTACACAGCTATTTTTACATTTCACCCCATCAAAATGTGGCGGCTGTGGCTGGGATTCAAGCCCTTGGGCTTAGTAGCGCCGCGCCATAGCCACTATGCCCCCACAGCGGGTATGTTATGGCTGGTCAGTTGCCAGTTCTCCATGTGCATCCTGCTAACTGCTAAAAGTCAAAAGACAACAAGGATACACTTCGTGTGCTGAAAACATCCCTCAGGTGGTCGAAAGATATGCACTGGAAAGGAAATGAAGACATGGTGTATATACTGCTGCATGGCACTGTGCAATATTCATTGCTTTGGTCTTCAGAACGGTCAAAGCCAAGTTACACGGGCATTCATCGGTTATAGTATGGCTCGTTTGGAGCAAAGAACACATCTTTTCAGCTAAGCTATTTCCTTGACTTCTAGTAACCCAACTGAACCAGTAGATTGCGCTGTGTGCGACAAAGATAAAAAAAATATAAAAGATACAACGAACTTTAATGTCCCTGTCATATAGCTCACATTGTATTACCAGCATTGTTCGGGCTAATAAAATTTCAGTGGATAACATATATTGTAGTAGAGCTTCTGCTTAAGCTACTCAGTCAGACAAACTAGTAGACATATAATATCACGAAGGAATAGGCACAAAGAAAGACGTTGACAGTGCTCGCACCAAGTGCCACCCGATTTTATTCTTCGAGGGAGTGCAATTATAACCACATTCACTCTTTCTGGGCTAGTGATCAGTTTGACTCGTCCAGTGATTTCATTATATCAACTGAGTGCCATATGCAAGCGGCAATGTTTTCATCAGTTTGGTGTGAGGGATGTCAGTTTCTGAGCAAACTGACATCTGGGGGCGCAGTGAGCAGGAATTATGCAGAAGTTGGCTTCCCTGGGTTTTAAAAGTGACCGTGCAAAGTGAGGTGGCTGCAGTGACAAAGGTTGCCTGTCCAATGCAAGAATCCCATATTATATCAAAATATGTCATGTATTTGTTCATCTGAAGTAAAGAAATGAAGCTGGAAAACTAACAACTCATGTTTGGAGCTTCAACCTAATACTGATGATTGGGAGGAATATTTGGGCCCCTGGTGATCAGTTTAGAAAAAAAAAACTGCTTTTTTTCTTACTGCTCTGCGGTTTACTTATCGTGCTGCACCTGCAATAACATATAAGAAGCCAACAAACACTGACACCAAGGACAACATAAGGGAAATTATTTCAGCTTACTAAATGAAACAACGAAACGATATATTAATGGAAATAAAAGTGGATGAAAAATCAAGTTGCCGCAGGTGGGGAATGATCCCACAACCTTCGCATTTCGCATGCGATGCTCTACCAATTAAGCTACCGCGGCACCGTTTGCCCGTCGACTTTCTTAGGTATTTGTGTTTCCTCGTAGAACCCTGGGAGTGTTAGCCAGCGCCACCACTCACAGACCTTGGCGGCGAACGTTGAACATTCCTTCTGCCGCAGGCTTCACGAGAACGTGATCTTTTTTGGATGAAGGCAACCGGTCAATAAACTCACACATGCTACCTCAAGGCATCAATGTTACTGGATTCGAGACCCTCGTTATTTAATAGACGAGAAGAAAGAGGGTTAACCGAGGGGCCCAGTTTTTATTAGTAATATCATAAGAAGCCAACCAACACTGACACCAAGGACAAAATAGGGGAATTTACTTGAGCCTAATAAATGAAATAACGAAACGATAAATTAATCGAAATGAAAGTGGATGAAAAAACAACTTGCCACAGGTGGGAAACGATCCCACAAGTTGTGGCAAGTTAATTTTTCATCCAAAAATTGCTCACGAAATATTTGGGAAATTTCGGTGGTTTTCTAAAAATAAAGTTAGTATGGAAAAGGTTAATCTTGTATGGGGCACTTAGAAAAGTAGCGAAACAAATTACCATATTTATTCGAATCTAGGCCGATAAATTTTTCCAAATCATATTCCAAACTCTAGGGTTTGCTTAGATTCGAGGATATTAAAACAACGCACCAGTTTTTCATTGAAACTGCTAAATGTGGTGCATAGCTGGCGCCATCTAGAAAAGTCAGTATCGCAGCCGCTACTAGTCGTGCCAGTAGCCAACCGTACGCAACCGAGGTCGCCATTTTCCCCTTTGTCGAGTCGGCCGTATCGGTGTGGGGCGTGGTGTTATCGCGATGGCACCAAGCAGGAGATGCCACTACAGTGCCGCTTTCAAGCGAAAAGTTGTGTTAGCTGCAGAGGCATCGTCGAACCTTCAAGCCGGGTGGGACTTCAGCGTCGACGAGAAAAACGTCCGTCGTTAGAGGGGACGACGACAGCAGCTCTTTGCGTGCGCCACAACGAGGATGTCATTTAGCGGACCAAAGAAAGGCCATCAACACTAAGTGAAGACAGGTTCGGCCGACTGTTTGGACGCAGAGAGCAGCTGCTCTTCTAGTGACAACAGAAGTTCTCCATGCGAAAGCTAGGGAACTTTCGAGGAAGCGAGGCCTAATGCTGAAGAAAGCCTAACGCATGATGAAATTCGTGAAGCGCTTCGGCTTCAGCCTCCGAAGTTGCACTTCAATCACTCAGAAGCTGCCAAGCGATTTCCAACAATATCTGATAGCTTTTCAGGGCTTATACGTGCTACAAACGAGAGAAGCGGCAGGCTACAACCTTGGGCAAATCGGCAACGCCAACTAGACGGCTGTGTATTTTGATATGCCAGTGGCGTGCAACGTGCATGAAAAGGGTGCCAAGGAGATGAAGGTGCGCTCTGCGAGCTACGAGAAGCAGCTCGCAACTGTGATGCTGTGCTGCACAGCTGATGGACATAAACTCCCTCCTTATTTGATATTTGAAAGGGAGCCCCCGCCTGCTCGAGAAACTTTCCCAAGAAATGTCATTGTGCGGGCAAATGAAAATGGGTGGGTGACGGGTGTGATGGTGGTGATGGTGGAAGAGTGGGTTAATATTATGTGTCGACGGCGTCCAGGAGACCTTTTGACAAAGAACTCGCTCCTTGCCATCGACTCTTACCGTGGCCACTTGACCGACAACGTGAACGCTGCACTCGCCCAAGTGAGCACAGACCTCATTGTCATACCGGGTGGCATGACGGGCCAGTCGCAGCCACTTGATGTCTTCATGAACAAACCTTTCAAGGAACGTCTGCGGAAATAATACATGGATTGTTTGCTTGACGAAGACCACATGCTAACGGCAACGGGCCGCATAAAAGGTGCATCGCTATCGGAGCTGGAGGGTTGGGCAGCTGCAGCGTGGGACGACATCCCAGATACTTTGATCGTGCGCGCCTTTAAAAAGTGCAGCATATCTAATGCGCTTGACGGTACTGAAGATACTGCACTGTTTGAAAGTTACACTCACAAGGAACACAGCGACGAGTCTAGCAGCGACGACGACGTTGAATGAGCTCTGCACGTTCAGATTCAATAAATGCTGTTTGCATTTTGTGAACGCTGTCCTCGCTTTTTTTGTTCGGCCTACATTCGAGGTTATATATATTTTTGGGGGCTTCGGACTTTATTGGGTCAGCTTGTAATTGGGGTCGGCTAGATTCGAGTAAATACGGTAGTCACCTTACGCAATGTGTATAATTAATAATGGGGTTTTACGTGCCAAAAGCACTTTCTGATTATGAGGCCCGCCGTAGTGGAGGACTCCGGAAATTTCGACCACCTGCGGTTCCTTAACCTGCACCTTAATCTAAGTACACGGGTGTTTTCAGATTTCGCCCCCATCGAAATGCGGCCGCCATGGCCGGGAATCGATCCCGCGACGTCGTGCTCAGCAGCCTAACACCATAGCCACTGAGAGAATGTGTGTAATGAATCGAGGGTAAATGCTCTAAAAAAATTACATGTTTTTGACGAGAGATGGTGATCATTTTCTGACACATGTCGATCTTTGCTAATGTGGAAACCTCAATCACTTCGCTCTCAGCTCTCTCAGGGCTCTTTGCAACTAACCTCATGCGCTGGAATATAGGGAAACACCCACGGCTCATATGTGCAGCCATGTGGCTACTGTAGTTATTCTTCATGCAAGTTCTGGGTTCACCCATTCCCCCATTGAAACAATGATAATAATTATGATTACCAATACTCGTTCCCATCGAGGAGCAATATCAGCTTGTAGTTGGTGCTAGTCCTGTTGACAGGTACTTCTCCTTGTTTTTTTTATGCTATTATACTTCTAAAAATATATAATCTTGCATACTATTGCTGAAAGCTGGGACAGTTGGCTACTGGCATTAGGAAACATATTTACTGTACTATAAGATGAAGCACATGAAATGGACAGGCTGAGCACTGCACATGTACTTGTTTTAGTACATGAGTGCGATTATATGGACGCATGAAAGGCTCACATTTGCAGCAAAATTTGACTATACGTGACATATCAGATACATCAAACATTCTATTTTGCGTGTACCGTACATCTTTTTGAAGTAATCAATTTTTTCTATTCGAGATTTCAATTGAAGGTATGCTATTGCATTTCTTGGTTTGTCTGGGAAGGTCCTTAAATATCAGTGTGCCCTTTTAGCCTTACATTTTCTGAGTATTTTGTGCTGTTATATTTTGCCACGTATTGACATCCTTTACAATGCCCTCCAAGTTTTTCAGACCCTGCTAACACGCTAACCTGCTCAGAATGCCCAGGCTGTCTTTGAGGCACCTTTGAGTGTCTTTAATGCCTTCAGCAGCAAGTCTTACATAGGATAAACCTGGATTTGTGACAATGGCACGCTGCAAGAGCATCGTGCACAGATGGAGGTGGTAACAGCATCTGGATATCTCACAAAACATTGCAAAAAATGTCAAACTGTGCCAAAATGTGACTGTACACATGCACTTTGCAAATGTAAGGCAGAGAAGTGCAGATTTGCATACTAGGCCTTTTATTTATTTATCTTTATTTATTTATTCAATACTGCCAGCCGCCATTTGGTAGCCAAAGCAAGAGTGGAACAAGCATACATCACTGTACAACGCGATCCAACAAAGCGAGCGCATACACAATAAAAAGCGAGCAAAGGAGCAAGAAAAATGGTTGCGTTTTTCGAAAAAAACTAAATGCAATAAATAAGAGCATTAACAAACACACTGCGTCTATAAAAGAGACACGACAGCAGATAAGAAGGAATCTTGGTTTGTCAAGCTAACCACGTCACGCGGAATCCCGTTTATTCTGATATTGTTTTTCGAAAGAAAGAAAACTGCTAAGCTTTAGTTTGGCATCGCGGCACTACTATTGTCGAATTGTGTTTGCCGCGTGTTGGGCGAGAAATATTATATTCTATGTAAAAGTCAAAATTAATGTTTCTTAAAATAATAATAATACCATGCAGCAGTTCTAAACGGCGTAATTTGGAGCGGGATTGAAGCCTCTGGAGCTCAGGTTGTCGTAGTAAATTAGTAAGAGACACATGTCTACCATATACGTTGTAGATGAATCTTAGTGCTTTATTTTGAACACCTCAGATGCGATTTATATCTACTTGGGGTGCGGATCCCAAAGAATGTCTGCATATTCCAGCAACGCGCGTACTAATGCAGTGTAGGCTGTTAATTTTTTGTAGTTGTGCAGTGCTTTAGGCGGTTTATTAACAGCCAAAGCCTCTTGGACGCCTTTGAAGCTAAATGCCCGATATGCGGGCTCCAGCTTAACTTAGTGCTAAGTACAACCCCCAGGTATTTGTATTCATTTACATGAGAAATGGCTGTGCCGTCAATTTTGTATGTGTAATTACGAACATGCTTCTTGCGTGCAATGGTCATTTTTGCACACTTTGAGGTATTTGAAGATATTTCCCAGGACAGACACCACTTCGAAACCTCTGACAGGTAATCTTTTAGTATACTATGATCCTCAGCATTTTGAATAGGTAGGTATACAACGCAGTCGTCTGCGAAAACACGGTATCACACTGGAGAATCGAAACTCGTCATATAAATAAATAAAGAACAGAAGTGGACCAAGCACGGAGCCTTGGGGGACTCCCTAAAGAACTGAAGCTGGTGTAGAATTGGTACCAGAGATCTGGACATACTGGTGCCGTTGAGAAAGGTAGGAGTCAAGCCACTGAACAAGACGATTATTTTGCAGTAGATGTCGTAGTTTTACCATCAGCTTACGGTGCGAAACACGATCAAAGACCTTCGCGAAGTCTAGAAATATTGCGCCTATTTGCCCACCTTTATCAAGGCATGTCAAGAATTTATTGGTTGAGTGAATTTGTTGTGTTACAATGGACAGGCCACGCCGAAACCCATGTTGGCGACTAGAAAAGAAGTTGTTACTTTGCAAAAAAGAACTCAAATGCTTGAAAATGAAATGCTCCAGAATCTTACCCGAAGTACACAATATTGAAACTGGCCTGTAGTTACTGACACAAATTTGTCGTCGGATTTGTGAATGGGGACGACCTCCACAACCTTCAAGTCAGTTGGAACCTCCGAATTTAGAAGGCTTTCATTGCAAATGAACACAAGGTATCTAGCACACCATTCTTCGTAGCGGGAGAGAAACCTATATGAGATGGCATCTGGTCCAGGAGACTTTCTTGCGTTTAAATTAAGCAGCGCAGCAACAGCTCCTTCGACAGATATTAGTAAATCTGGCAAGATAAGGCACGGAGACTGAAATTCTGGGGTGTACGTACTATCTGTTGTAAACAATGAAGAAAGGTAATCATTGAAATCTGATGCAATGCGATAAGGGTCATTATTTACCTGTGATCCGAGCGTGTTTTACTGACTCGATCCTACTTCTGTGTTAACTGTGTCCAAAATTTTGCGGGTGTCTGTAGTCAGAAACTTATGCATTTTAACATTTAGAAAGTTATACTTGGATTGTTTTATTTTCATGTGCAGCTCTAGGCGAAGGGACTGCAAATAAACGTGTCCTGTTCTAAATCGTGTGGGTCCTAGGAGCTTGATGCGGTGTTTAGGCTGGATTAATGCACACCTAATCCATGAACTAGTGCGATTCATTTTACTATATTTCTTTGGCACCTATCTTGCGATACAATCGTGTACAATTGTCTTGAAGTGAACCCGTAGGTTATTGACATTCATGAGACCAGCCGCGTGTTTTTCGACGAATTGATCGTAGTCTTGCTCCAATATATCTAAAATACTTTCGTCTTGGGCATTGTTAAAGTCGAGAAACGGTTTTCTTAACCGCCGTGGTTGCTCAGTGGCTATGGTGTTGGGCTGCTGAGCACGAAGTAGCGGGATCGAATCCCGGCCTCGGCGGCCATATTTCGATGGCGGCAAAATGCGAAAACACCCCTGTACTTAGATTTTGGTGCAAGTTAATGAACCCCAGGTGGCCGAAATTACCGGAGACTTCCACTATGGCGTGCCTCATAATCAGAAAGTGGTTTTGGCACGTAAAACTCCATAATTGAGAAAAGGTTTTCTTAACTCAAGGGCAGGCGGTCACACCATGTTGCTTTTGAACAGCACTGATTCATGGCCAGAAATGCCCGAGATGATATAAATAGAGAAGCCGAGTCTCTCAATGGCATCGCTAATAAACACAAAATAAAGAAGCGAGCTTGCTCCTGATGCAATACGTGTCGGCCCCTGCACGACCTGCTTTAAACTGAATGCAAAGGCAATGTCGAGCAAAAGATTGGCGTGTTGACATGAAGTTACTCCCGCCAGAAGTTCCCAATTAATTCTTTGCAAGCTAAAGTATCCACACATAATTATGTCAGTATAACGTCTACGATGTTTACCCATAAAATCGTGCAATCATTCAAGAACCGAAATGTCAGCATAGGGAGGCCTGTACACAGAACTAATAAAGATATTCAGATGACAAAACTGAAGCCAAATCCAAACCATTTCGATGCCTGCGTTATGGGGAATAACTGTGTAATCTAATTCCTCTTTTATCGCTATAGCTACGCCCCCTCCCTTTGGGCTGTGATCATGCCATACTATCTCGTGGTTGTTGGATATTTCTTCTGTATCTGAAATTGCTTCGTTCAGCCACGTTTCAGTTATAATTGTGACGTCTGGGTCGTGTGTGATAAGGAGAGCGTCTAGGTCATCGCATTTATTCCAAATGCTTCTGGCATTGATGATCAACAAAGAAAAGGAAGAGGGTCTGCAGTGGTGTGGACTTCTAGTCGTTGGCTGGGTAATCCCGCAGTCTGCGCATGTCTGATATGTTTACGAGAAACCGGACAGGTTTGTCATTCACCACTTACAGGCACGAGTTTTGTCCCATCTGAACAGCTTTCCGTTTATCTTTATCTTGTCAAAAAACAACCCGACCTTTTCAGCGTTTGCTTTCTGCTGTTGGGCGCTGACCCAAAGCTTCTTGCGTATCGACTTAACCCGTGGTGAAAAGGTTTCAGAGATGCTGTATTCTGTGTTTTTCAGTTTGCTGCAGTTTTGAAGAATCCTACACTTGCCCCTTCCATCTTCCTTCCAACAACTTAAAGATCATTGGGCGGCATTTATTTTCAGCGGGCCTTCCAGTCCTGTGGATTCGCTCGATGGATACATCAGGAGCCTGCTGCATGTCAATCAAAATTCATTTTGACACAAATGCTTCTAGATCCTGGTGTTGCTCTTCATTTTTTTCGTTCACGGCATAAACAATAAGATTGTTTCTCCGACTCCTGTTTTCCAGGTTGTCAGCTTTCCGTAGCGGTTTCGACAGTGTTTTGCAGTTCATCGACTCTCTGTGAATAATCACTGACAGTTGAGGTGAATCCGTCGAGTTTCCTTTCCATAGACGCTATCCTGTCATTTGTTCCACCTAGTTATTGACTTACAGACTGTGTGGTTTGTTTCAGTTCACTCAGTTCATCAATATTTTTGTTTAAGTATAGTTTCAGTAGTATTAGGGCCAGGATTAGGTTCCACATCGCCACAACAACAGAGCAAGTCTACGAAACAATGGTAAGTTGCAAGAAGCACTCCAATCACGGGCAGTGAGCACGGCAGAAGCAAAAGACAGACATCGTCACTATGGTAAGCACCAACAGGATCGTTGTCCCTTACCTGAATTAAAAACAAGAAGGGTCTTATGAGACGCATAATCCTTGGGCTTTCGCCGTGCCTACTGACTGCACAGCACGGGAGGTCCGTATATATAGGCATCGGAGCTGGTGACGTAGTAGATGGCGCCTCGCGATAATCAGAAAGCTGAAGTTTCCAAGTGTGCAGGTCCGGATTTTCTGTTCCGCAGGTGTTGTCCATTGACTGGTTGGTCCAGGGTACGTCTTGCTCGGCCGCTTTGACAGGAAAGCCGAAGCATGTTTCGCCTGGTGAACGATTTGCAGCGATGATGTGCACGGCCTGAATGAAAAACAAGAAGCGGCTTGTGAGACGCATAATTCTTGTACGTTCGCCGTGTCCATTCAAGAAACCAATAACTGCATTAACAATCCTTCTACAGAGGTCTTGAATAAAGGAGTTGGTTACTTGAACAATATGACATATGACATGGGTGCATCATGAATCACGTAGTTTATATGTCGTGTATAGTGAAATTTCCTGCGAATGTGTCGTTTTTATGAATGTAATCATTGTTTATTGAGGTGCCATGATGTCCAGCACCCATTCCCTGCAGATCATGTTGGTGTTTTGTTTTGTTTTAGAACTGTAATTGTGTTTCATAAAGCCTTACGTAGCTAAAATTAGACTTAGGGACAGTTTGGTCTTTCCATCCAGTCTTGTTTTTGTCATTTCCCTTAGCAGGTAAGCATTTTTCTGGAGCATTTCCATTATCTCGTCATGCTACTGCTTTACAAGCCAGACGTCTGTCCCTGAAGAGTCCAAACCACTTGTAGCATGCAAATCTGACGCATCCTCAATAGAAGTCCATGGTGAATGTATTGCTAAAAATATGTTTCCAGGGGATGAAGCGCTTTCGTAACTACCGAGTTTTGCAGCCATAAAGAAGCAGAATGCTTGCATCTGTGTAATCTATATATAACGTTTTCTTTGTATCATCTTTTATCTGACTGTCTGTCAGCATGGTAACATTGCATGTTATCTTCTTTCTTAACATTCATAGGTTCCAAATAGCTCCGATAATGCTTTTGTCCGCACATTTTCTGAAATGTCCTTCATCGGAAGGACAACTAGCCGTTCACCTGGTTTACCACTTTTACAGGCAACAAATTAACCACAATATTAGTGTCATGCCCACTGCTTACAGCTCGTAAACAATTTTGCACATCTGAAAGTTACTTCAAATAACGCAAGCAGGTGCTGTTTATATGATGGCTGAATGCTCATGTGAGTGGTTTTTTAGGCCAATGTGAAAGGAAAAGCCCAGTACCTATGTGTTGCTTTATGATGTTGACCTGTATTTATTGTTACGTTGGTGAACTGTGTGTGTACACTGAAGATATGCACATTAGTGCTGGTGTTTTGTATAATCTGTGCATAATAAAACAACACATTATATTATCAAGAACACATTCATTTTGTTAGTTTTTGTAATGTGTTGTCATAAATGCCTTTCATTGTCAGTGCTTCTAGGCATCCTAACACCTAATTAAAGAGCTTCAGCAGATATACATAGTTGATTCAAGATTTCAGAAGCATTTAATCACTGCAACTATAGGTTCTCTTTCTTCACTTCAAAATTTTCTTCACTACAACGCTTTCTTCACTACAAAATTGTGGTTCCTAAATTGGTTATTCGCACCTATATACCACCCTATCTGTATGAACATACTTTTCAGAAATTGCTCCAAGGTCTATTTTACTTAATCAAGTCGGAATAAGAAGATACTCTTTGCAGATAAAAAACGTTAATGGTCCATCTCAATGAATGAAACATTCTGGAAAGTCTTGTGGTCATTTACTTGTTTGTAGCTTTGCCAGTACCATCATATTTCAACCTTAGCCTACAAAATAACGATGCTCACACGATGTGAAATTTCTGTGGTTGCATTCTGCAACCTAAAAGGAACAGGTGCGAACACTGACAAAAATGATTTAAAATAGTTATTTGCATTTTGGCTCCCACACGGGAGCCTTATTCAAAACGTAAATAACTATTTTAAACCATTTTGATTCGTGTCTGGACCTATGCATCATCCCGACCAGAGGGGCTTTCGTCATACTCTCAATTTCATCTAATCTGCAACTCTACAATGGCCTTAATTTTTCCTAAAATCTGAGGGGGCCAAGATAGACTTGGCGTGGTAGCATTGAATGGCCCAGCACTGCCGAATAATTCGCGATGCTATGTTTAAATACTCATGCGGTGTTAGTTTGCAATGCAATAGTACACAATCTATTTACGTCTGGTTTTTCAAAATGCTCCCTATCATGCACTGCCATCTCAACAGTACCATGGTGTTTTGTGTGGATTCCTTCCCTTTTGAAGGCCATCACTGCTTGCACAGCATCGCAGCCTGCCTGTCTTGATCTTGCGGAAGAAGAAAATACAAAATGCCTAGTTTTTGAAATGCATGCATGGCTCCATGGAACACCACCTTCCGTCGGGGTGTTAGGGCTTCTTGCAGAGAAAATGTTTGTAATGACGCCTTATGTGTGCCCTGGTGGCTAAGTGTTGGCCTCATTTTTTGTGTAAAAATTGCACACTCATGGATACTGGTAAGGGTTCCTGTATTATATTTTCTTTCACATACTATAGAAATTTTTCTTTCATCATAAAACTAAAAATTATAGTTGAATTGCCTGCTTTGTGTGATATGGAATATTCAGCTGAAGGTGATCAGCAGAGGTCGAAAAAGTGTTGTATCATTCATTCATTATTTCATTCATTCATTCACAAAACTTTATTAGAGTCCTGAAGCCCGGTCCTTTCAGACTGAAGCGGGCCGCATCCAGGTCGGCACCACCAGGCCGAGCCTGATGGAGTCATCAGGCTCGTAGCATGACTGCCTGAGCCATGTTCAATTGCCTACACCCCAAGTAGTAATATTTAGCGAAGTTAGTAAGGGATCTTTATGCTCCCCGCAATGGTAGTGGGCGTCGGTTCGGTTCTGACCGGGACGGCAAGCAAGTCCTCGTGCCAGGTCGTTCGTCACCTCGTTGAGGATGGCCTGAGTCTCGTTCACTTGTCCCATATATGCAGGAAACCATCGGATTGCAGTTTTGATAGTTTCGACCTTTTCGATAATTTTAGCCGCAGTCCCAGTGACATAGCCTTTGTCAAAGCTCTTAAATGCTGCTGTGGAATCGCTATAGATGAAAGACCATTTACGGTTCCAGATGGCTAGTGCAATCGCGGCTTGCTCCGCCACCATGGAATCCTTAGTGAAGATGGTGACGGCGTCCCGTACCTCGCCCCGGCTGTCAACCACCACGGCCGTGTAGGCCTCCTTGTCTTTGACCCAGCCAGCGTCTAGAAGGGCCGCCTGTTGTCCTAGCTGTTCAATTTCTTTCAACAAAGCTTTTGCTCTTGCTTTTCTCCTACTAACATTGTGTTCTTAGTGCATATTTCTCGAGAGGGGGGTGGTTCCGATCGCGTCTCTAAGGTTCGCGCTCAATTCTGCCTCGGATTCCTTCGCGTTCATCGATATATTGGGGTCTGTCTCTATCACTTTGAGTATAAGCCTGCCCGCTTGCGTTTTCATCAGTCTTTCCTGCTGCGCCATCTGTTGCGCTTCCGCCAACTCTTCTATCGTATTGTGCACACCTGGGTTCATGAGCTTCACGTTCGAAGTGATGATGGGTATACCTAGGGTAGCCTTGACTAACTTTCTGATTTTAGTGTTGAGCTTGTCCAGCTCGGCCTGCGACCACTTAAATATACCTGCCACGTAGGTGAAATGACAGAGAGCGAAGGCGTGCACTAGCCTTAGAGCGCTGTCATCACCCAAGCCTCTGTGTCTGTCGCTGATTCTCCTTAATAACCTGATGACTTGGTCCGTCTTGTTTGAAATGTGTTGAATGACATTGAGGTTGGTACCTACCGCTGCTATGTGGAAGCCTAAAACTCTAATCTTTTCCACCTGCGTGATCGCGGATCCGTCGTGACAGCGTAAGATAATCTTAGGTTCCTCCCCGGGGACGTAGACCCTGGAACTTGGAACCCTGCACCGACGTTTTAGGACCAAAGCTCCGACTTTACCGCCGAACAGTTTAGTCCCACCTCGCCTAGCATGCTTTCCACGGCGTGTATGCTCTCCTGCAGCCTCCATATGGTTGTCATCGGCGTAATTGCAAAGTGTATACTTTCTATACTCTCCAGTTTGCTCGCAACTCTCGTCATTGCTAGATTAAATAACATCCGCAAAAGTACGGCCCCTTGCAGGGTGCCCTGTTGCCCATGTTCATCACCTTCGGTTTTAGTTCTCCTAGCGTGAGGCTCGCTAGCCTACCACCCAGAAACGCCTTGACTACGCTGAATAGCCTCTCGCCCAATCCCAGCTCGGACCAGGACCTCGAGGATGGCCTTGTGCTCTATGCGATCAAAAGCTTTTTCGACGTCTAGTCCCAGAATCGCTCTCGCGTGCACCGGGCTAACGTGTATGAGCTGGTGTTTGATCAGGAGCATGGCGTCCTGAGCCGATAGTCCGGGGGGCAAACCCATCTTGTCATACGGGAGTATGTCATCTTGCTCGACGTATCTAGTGAGTCTGTTGAGAATAACGTGTTCAATAGCTTTACCTATGCACGGTGTAAGCGAGATTGAACGTAGGTTATCCAGATGGAGCGGTTTACCCAGTTTTGGTATGAGAATGGTGTTGGCGATCTTGCATTCCTCCGGATAGTCTCCCTTTCTCCACAACTGGGTGAAATGATCCGTTAAGAAAGTGATCGACTCATCGTCTAGATTCATCAAGTGTTTATTGGTAATACCGTCGAGCCCGGCTGCCGATCTATTAGAGAGACCATGAAGGGCGACCCTAGCTCACCCTCGGTGAAATCTTCGTCCATTTCCTCGCACGGTCCTCTCATGCACTCCACGCGTTCGTCACTATCGCCCAGTTGTTTTAGCGGAGATATTTGTCCTCGACCTGTCTCATGACTACCTCCTGAGTCGTGTACTGGATGACTTGATGGACTAGTTTTGTAATTGCCGTTCTCTGGTTTTACTTAGTGTCGCTTTCGTTTAATAGATGTTTGAGGATGTTCCAACTGCCCCCATGTTTGATTCTGCCGTCTGAAAAGTGGCATACTTCGTCCCACTGCTGTTTCGCGAGCGTTCTCGAATTCTCCTCGATCTGTCTGTTTCGCAACGCTGTCTTTTTCCTTAGCTTTCGGTTCGGACTTTGCGTTTTCCATCTTTGCAGGATGGATTGTTTGACCTCGATCAGATGCGCGAGCCTACTGTTTATACTCTTTATGTTTTCTTCGGCCTTCATTTCTTTAGTGGCCTTCCTGAGGCCCTCTTCGAGCTGATTGATCCGGGTCTAGAATGACTGTCTACCCGCTTCGATAGGTTCCGGTTCTAGTCTCTTCGCTCTATCTTTCCTAAAAAGGTCCCAGTCTGTGCACCGAAAGGTTCTAGTCTCTTGTTTCAGCATACCTCTACCTATGGCTTTGATATAGTGGTCGCCGCCTAGATTGGTGTCCGAGTTTCTCCAACTACCTTGCTCCGAGTTGTTGGCAAAAGTTACGTTGGTTGTAGGGTCCCTGCATGTGGACGTGCCACAGCGGGTGGGGGAAGTCGGATCGGAGATCAGGCACAGTCCCAGATTCGTGGCAAGGTTCCATAACCCCTCACCATTCTTCGTATTCCAAGCATATCCCCACGCTTGGAAGGGGGCATTAAAGTCCCCGCCGATGATGAGCGGTGAGGTCTTTCCGACTGCGAGTGCCTTGTTGAAAAGTGCCCTAAAGCTTTGTTTCTTGTAGGTGCGACTGCTATAAATGTTTACGCAGAAGGTACTCTGTGCCCTGCCCTTGTGGCTTTTGAGTACGAATTCTACATGGATATACTCGATTTTACTCCATCCTAAATGGATATCGTGTTCGATAAAGGGTAGCTTTTTGTCAACGAGGGTGGCCAATCCCTCCCGCAATCTTTTTCTGTACATACCGATTTGCACCCGGTTAGCTTTACTTCGTCCCCTAAAATTTGGTTTTACTTTCACCCGCAGGGGCGTCTGCGTAAGTAGGCGTTTGGTGGGTTGCGACACCACGTACCCGAGCACAAGACGGTTGGACCCTCCCGCGTTTAACCGTGCGTGGCTTAGCCGTGTCCGGGGAAAAGGGGATCCTGGGGGTTGAGCCGATGGCGGTTGTTTGGACCTTTACGGCCCCTCGGCGGAGGCAACACACCCCTTTGGCCTCGGCTTCACGTAGACGGCACCCCCGGACTGACCCATCAGGGGGAAATCGGTAGTTGCCTTTTCCTGTCTCTCTCGCCCTCCAACCTTCGTCTTTTTCTCACTTTCCATCTTTCCTGTCTTCTCCTAGCTTCCCTTACTTCCAAGTTTCCAGGCAGCAAGGGTTAAACTTGTGTGAATAGCCAACCTAGGTTATTTCATATTTGGTTATAGTGATGACGTACAGCTGGCGTTTACAGGACCTGTTCATACAGTCCCTGTAACGTCCCCTCGTAGGGCTCCATGGTGGGTGGCTGGCGTTTTTGCCGAAAACTACATTTTTCTATGGCAAGTTCCTTTCCTCCAATTCCTGATCGCCCTCAAAAAAGAGGGCGCACCGAAGATGTATTCCAGTTCTTTGGTCGTCAAAGACCGAATTTCTCACGGTACCATGTCATCCACTCTGAAAAATCCGATAAACAAGTACGAAATATCTCCCCTTTTCTAGTTTCCAAGTCCTTAACTGATGTTCTTGGTCCAGGCTACAAGGTATCAAGGCTGGCAATTGGTGATCTCCTGTTAGAACTGCATGACCATAAACAATACGAAAAGTTGCTCAGTCTAGTGTCATTTGGGGATGTTCCATTGACAGTAACTCCTCACCGCACTCTGAAAACCACCCGCGGCGTTGTGTCTGATGACGATTTGCTCCAGCTGACAGAAGCTGAGCTCTTGGAGGGCTTCAGTGAGCAGAACTTTGTCAATGTCAGAAGAATTAAGATAAGAAGGGATGGTAAAGAAATTCAAACGAAGCACCTAATGCTCACATTCGGTTCAAGTATTCTGCCCGAGTCTGTAGAGGCCGGGTACATCAAGCTCCGTGTCAGACCATATGTGCCCAATCCCCTAAGGTGTTTCAAATGCCAGCGTTTCGGCCACAGCTCGCAGAGCTGCCGAGGCCGCCAAACATGTGCGAAATGTAGTGCCCTTGAACACTCCACTGAAGCATCTAATAACTCTCCCCACTGTGTAAACTGTGACGGGGATCACGCCGCGTACTCGCGGTCGTGCCCCTCATGGAAGAAGGAAAAAGAAATTGTAACTATAAAAGTAAAAGAGAATATATCGTTCAAAGAGGCACGAAGGCGGGTATCATACCTGACCAAGAAAACCTTTGCCGATGTGACGCGTCAAGGGGCAGCGTCACAACGGCCTCCGGCGGCTGTCCGACCCACAAGCAGTGAGTCGGCAGTTACGGCATCTGCCCCCGCGGTGGTTGCAGCTAGCGCTGCTCCGTCAACCGAGGAGAAGGGATCACCGACCCCGAAGATGGGTGCAGCCGAGGCTGCCTCAACCTCCCAGGTCCCTTCCAGCGCTGGCAACGGCCGGCGCAGCCAAATCTCCCAGGGAGACCCATCGACCTCCGGGCTGGTGGGCTCAGGGGTCTTGCCGTCCAAAGCGCGACCTTCCCTGGTAACTTCTCGCTCGCAAGAGCATGTTTCCGGCGCCTCACAAGAGGCAATGGACACTACACCTATCCTCAAGGCGCACCAGGCTCCTAAGGAGTGGCGAGGTTCCCTCGAACGATTCAAAAAGAGCAAAACCCCGGTTACAGGGCTTCGAAAGGGCTCTGTAATCTAAGACATCCTTTCCGTTTCCGTAAACACAGCACCAATTTAATTTAAAATATGGATACACAAATCATTCAATGGAATGTCAGAGGTCTACTTAGGAATCTTGATGACGTACAAGAGCTTATCCGAACACACAATCCAAAAGTGCTGTGTCTACAGGAAACACACCTAAAATCTAAACACGCAAACTTTCTCCGTACGTATGTTACGTTTCGCAGAGATCGCGATGATGCCGTCGCATCATCGGATGGTGTTGCGATTCTCACTCATAAAAGTATAGTATGTCAACCTTTACAGCTACGAACGGCCCTTGAAGCAGTGGCGGTGCGAGTTGTTCTGCTAAACAATCTTATCACTGTCGGCTCGCTCTACATACCCCCACACTTCTAATTAACTAAACATGAATTTCACTCCTTTATAGATGAATTGCCAGAACCTTACGTTGTGCTTGGGGATTTCAATGCGCACAACTGCCTGTGGGGCGACTCTCGTATAAATCTCGTATATAAATCTCCAGTATATAAATGTGCGAGGTCGTCTTGTTGAACAGTTCCTTCTCTCTTCTGGTGCGTGTCTGCTGAATAAGAAGGCACCCACATATTATTCTCTCGCAAACAGAACATTTTCTTCAATTGACCTCAGCCTAGTTTCCCCGTGTATACTGCCCGAACTCGAATGGGAAGTTATCAACCATCCTTACGGAAGTGACCACTTTCACATACTGCTAAGAACACCTACAGAGAACGAATATCCACCAAAGGCTTCTAGGTGGAAGATTGACACAGCTGACTGGGAGAAATTCCGAACCCTAACTAGTACATCATGGGATAATATGTCCTCGCTAGGAATCGATGCTGCTGTTGAATATTTTACAGCCTTTATAATAGATGCCGCATCAAAATTCATATCAGAAGTGAATGGACTGGCATGCGAACGGCGTGTCCCGTGGTGGAACGACGATTGTAGGATCACTCGTAAAAAACAGAACAAAGCGTGGGGGTTGCTACGCGCGTCTCCCACTGCGGAGAATCTTATTAACTTTAAGAAAATAAAGTCCCAGGGCAGGAGAACCCGCCGACAGGCTAGAAGAGAAAGTTGGGAGAAGATTTTATCGAGTATAAATTCCTATACAGATGAGGCCAAAGTCTGGAACAAGATTAATGGGATAAGAGGGCGACAAACATATTCACTACCTCTGGTAAACACACAAGGCGATACACTAAAAGACCAGGTAGACTCACTTGGGGAGCACTTTGAGCGAGTGTCGAGCTCAACGCACTATTCCCAATCCTTTCTTAAACATAAAGAAATAGTAGAGCGTAAGCCAATCATAGGAAAGTCTAGGCAGAATGAACTGTATAATCGGCCTTTCGGTATTGCCGAGTTGAGAGCTGCCTTGAAGACATGTAAAAGCACTGCACCGGGACCAGACAGAGTCATGTATGACATGATCAGACACCTACATACTGACGCACAAGTTACACTTCTTACACTATACAATACTATTTCGGCTTCGGGATACCTCCCATCCACATGGAAAGAAGCAATTGTGGTTCCTGTCCTAAAGCAGGGAAAAGACCCTTGGCGGCAAGTTACCGTCCGATAGCTCTAACTAATTATCTGTGTAAGCTTTTGAAAAAATGATAAATCGCCGACTTATACATTTCCTTGAGCTCACCAATATACTCGATCCTTCTCAGTGTGGATTCCGAGAAGGGCGGTCCACAACCGATCATTTTGTGCGCATGGAAGGAAATATGCGCGATGCCTTTATACATAAACAGTTCTTTCTATCGATATTCCTCGATACGGAGAAGGCATATGACACGGCATGGCGTTACGGGATCTTGCGAGACCTTTCAGAAATTGGCATCCGTGGAAATATGCGGAACACAATCGAAAGCTATTTGTCAAATCGTACCTTCCGAGTAAAAGTCGGCAATGAACTCTCACGTCCCTTTATGCAGGAAACTGGTGTACCCCAGGGAGGCGTGCTCAGCTGCACTCTCTTCATCGTCAAGATGAACACGCTACGTACTTCACTACCACCTGCCATTTTTTATTCCGTATACGTAGACGATATACAAATAGGCTTCAAATCCTGCAACCTCACAGTATGCGAAAGACAGGTGCAGCAGGGCTTGAACAATGTTTCCAAGTGGGCAGACGAAAACGGATTTAAGGTCAACCCCCACAAAAGTTCTTGTGTTCTCTTCACAAGAAAGAGGGGCCTGGTCCCAGATCCTCGTGTAGAACTGGGCGGACACCAAATTCCTGTCACCAAAGAACACAAATTCCTTGGTGTTATTCTTGACTCTAGGCTCCCTTTCATTCCTCACATAAAACATCTTAAAGAAAAATGTCTAAAAACAATGAACCTACTTAAGATCCTATCCCACACAACATGGGGTAGCGACAGGAAGTGCCTGTTGAATCTTTACAGGAGCCTAGTTCGGTCACGAATAGGCTATGGAGCCGCAGTATATCACTCTGCCGCCCCGAGCGCGCTAAAGATGTTAAACCCCGTACACCATCGGGGAATCCGTCTGGCCACTGGCGCATTTAGAACAAGCCCTGTTGAAAGTTTGTATGTCGGGTTCGATGAGTGGTCACTCCATTTTCGGAGAACTTACATCAGCTTCAACTATTTGCTGAAAGTGCCCTCTAATAAGGAACATCCGTGTTTCACAACCGTTAACGACTTGACATGTGAAACACTTTTATGCGAAGCATATTACGAGAGCTCAACCCAGCTCCTCAGGCGCGGCGGTGTCGCCATGAAACCACGTGACACTGTGACGTCACGACAGAGGAGAAGTGGCTTTGGCTCAACTCTTGCAAGACGGGCTGGGTGGGAATCGAACCAGGGTCTCCGGAGTGTGGGACGGAGACGCTACCACTGAGCCACGAGTACGATGCTTCAAAGCGGTACAAAAGCGCCTCTAGTGAATGCAGTGTTGCCTTAGAAACGAGCTGTTTCTAAGGCGTGCGTCTCTTGCTCAGGCGCACATTGCGTTGCCGCGCCCAACGCTGCTTTGCTCGACGCTCACCGCGTCCAATGCGGGGCGCGTAGTCGCTGCCCTGTAGCCCATTGTCTTACACCCCTTGGCGGGTCGACGGGAACGCTGTCGCGTTCCACTCTTGAAGGCGAAGCAGTAATGCATGAGTTGTTTCTTCGTCTAGCCGAACCAAATATAGCCAAGCAACAGCAGTTCACCAGGCTAAACAGTGGTTCAACAACTAAAATAAAGGCTAGTATGCTTCGCATCCTGGGCTTAACCTTACCTAAGCCACAGCCATTTTTTTGTTTCATAACAGACCCTCGAAGAGACTTCCTTTCTCACTGCGTGCAAGAGAACTTAGCACGGAAATGGATGTCCCAGTTCTCGAACGACGCCTAATGCCTCCAGCTAAGCTAGTACCGCCTTGGGAGTGGCAGCTGATACAGTGTGACACATCCTTTGTACAGGTCACTAAACATGCGCCAGAGACACATATGAAAATGCACTTCTCGGAGCTCCAGTACAAGTACTCGTGCACAGAGTTTTATACAGACGCTTCTAAGTCCCATGCCGGGGTGTCCTACGCAGCCATTGGCCCATCCTTCTGGGAATCCCGTGTACTGCACCCTGAAACAAGCATATTTACGGCTCAGGCGCATGCACTATTGTCGGCTGTGAAACATATCACAAAATCAAATATTCAAAAAACAATTTATTTACAGACTTCTTAAGCGACGTAAAAGGCTTGAAGTCACACTGTAAACACAGAAACCCCGTAATTACTGAGCTCTATTACATCCTCTGTAGAGCGCAAATGTCTAACCAGCATGTCATTATATGCTGGGTGCCTGGGCATAGGGGCATCGAGGGTAACCTTCTAGCAGACCAGATGGCCACATCAATTTCATTGCATACAGTCAATCCTATTGCTTCGGTCCCTGTCACGGACCTGAAGCCTTTTTTAAGAAGGAAACTGCGAAACCACTGGCAACGTAAGTGGGACGCAGAAGTAAATAACAAACTGCACGTGATAAACCCACAGTTAGGTTCTTGGTCCTCCGTAACAAAATCACGGCGAACAGATGTCCTATTCTGTCGCCTCAGAATTGGACACACATTTGGCACACACAACTTCTTACTCACTGAAAATAATCCTCCAACCTGCGGTAGATGCGGGGAGAGGCTGACCGTCCTCCACGAACTCCTGGAGTGTTGGGCAGCCGAATCTGGGAGAAAGAAGCATTTTCCCCTAGCATACCGGCAGCAGATCCCCCTTCATCCCGCAATGCTACTCGGCCCAGATCCTTTATTTGACACCAACGCAATCCTAAGTTTCCTGAAAGATGTTGTCCTCCATGTTTTTAGGCCTACATGTTCGTAGCGGGTCCTCTCATCAGAGGATGCCGCTGTGATAGCTCTTTCGTATAGCACGCGCCTCTAGGTCCTGGTGTTTCAAGGGCTCTGGCGAGGCAGCAGTGCTTCGAGTAATTTTACCATCCTTTATATTTTATATTTCGCATAGTTCTTCTACGATGGATTTTAATGTTCATAGTATTTGCCATTAGTCATGGCCATAATTTTATAGCACGCAGATTTTACGCACTTTACAGTGACTATTTTAGGCCACTTTACAGCCAAGCCACATCTTCCATAATTCATCAACATTACCACGTGTCATGGCGCTCTTTGGCCAAACCTGGCCCTTGCGCCACAAAACACCACAGATCATCATTGGTTATACTTTTGTTTTGACCCCTATCGATGTAATTACTTGGCGCAGCGATGCCTTTATGTTGAGGAATCCGCGACAATTCCACTGCCACAAAATAAGAAACTGTGGGCGCTATTCATGATAATTGGATGGGTTAATTTTGCTGAGGTGAAGAAATATTTTTTGAGAAGGGGACTTCTTTATTATGGTAACTGTTTCCCTTGGCAGTATTTATATAGTTCACTTTTCTCCCCTCCATGGATATCCAGCAAAATGGGTGATTGCATAGAGAGGATGAGGCAAGTTTAAATGCTCAACATGGAGGCTTAGTTGGGAAAGCGAGGTGGGTAGAAGTAGGGGAGTTTGGCGTGTTGTTGACACCGATTTGTATGAGTGATATTGTTGTTTGTGTTTATGTCGGTTATATAATGCGAGGCGTCTTCGGAGGCCAGAAATTTTGAAATAACTCCTTATATTTATGGAAATTCAGCACGTGCCCCTGGGGCTACTATAGGTATCAGGGGCGTAGCCGGGGTGGGGGGGGGGAGGCTCAAGGGGGGCCCCAACATTTTTTCGTGCTTTCAATGCACCACCGACGAAAGCAACCCCCGGCGCCGGAAATCATTCTGGATTTTGTCTAGAATGTCTTTTTCATGCTCGAAAAGGCATTTCACCGCAAAAAAATTACAAACTCGGGCTGGATTTCGTGGCAACGCCCATGCACCGGGAGTCACATAACGCAAGCAGCCCCATCCAAGCACAAACTTTCAATGGCGTTTTGATGACAAACGGGCTCAACGCGGCATCTCGCGGAGGCCGCAGAATCTAGGGAGCGCATGGATATCAATTCCGAAATTTTATGGGTATAAATCTCCATAGAACTGCGGATGTTAAAGGTGCATTGACATCTCCAAAGTAGTGCTTTAGATTTTCGATTGCGGAACTTTGTGAGTCTAATGCTGCTATAAACATTTGACGCCGAAGGTGCATTGACTTTTCAAAAGTTTTGCATTGGAACATACAGCGGGACAAGTTAAATCAACACACTATTAGACAAGTTGACAAACCACGCAACGAGGCCCGCTGAGACGAAGTGTTGTGGTGGTTCATTTGTGCCATCATGTCTCATCAAAATATCACTTTTTTTTTCACCTACGCCAAAGCATCCATGTTAAGACACTAAAGCCAGCCACGGTAACTACGTTCTTATTTATTTTTCCTACTTTGACTTTTATTCGTGAGGACTCATTGAGCGCCTTAAATTTTTTTTTGTCTTGCTACCCTACCCGCGGCTTGCCAGGGCCAGCCAGAGCGCATACGTTTTTCTCGTGTTGTCCTGATCACCGCGCGGCGCACTGCGGTGCGTGTTCCGTTTGCACTGGCCGAGTGGATATTCGCCTGGCAGAGTTTTAGACGCTTTGTGCCTAGCAGAAAAGAAAAAGAAACAATGGTAGCTCGCCGACATCACTGTGGGGATTCAACGGATTGCACCGCGTTCGCTTGAGGGCAACTCTCCGGAAATCTTGGCTCGCCGGCATAGGATACCGAGCACTAAGCGTATGGTTCTCTGTGGACCAAGCGTCTCATGTTTTTTTAGATATTGACACATGTACTTTTTTACCTTTATTGGGCGATCACTTCTCACCACCTAACAAATGTTATCGCACAGCGCAAGGCGTGCCTGCATGTAAAAGAAATTTCTGGAATGTTATCGATGGGTCCGTCCAGTGTCTTTCACCGAAACTTGTGTAATGTGAGTGCAAGTATGCGCGACGCGAATGGTGTAAAACTTTGTGGAAGAAACGCGGGTCGCAGCGGTTACTCTGGAACATTCGACGACTGATCTATGAAAGCCGACGCGCTCGACCCGCTGATGAGATTTTCGACGATTGCCGACTGTTTTCGCCGCTATCGCCGTGCTATAAGTGTAGCCTGTTTTTGTGGGCACAGGTTCGCCCAATAAAAAGTTAGTTTTGTCTTTCACAGTATTGCTACTATGTACTTCAACGTCACTAGCACGTGATATCTGGTGGAGGTGCTTTTCGTTCATGTACCAGACGCCCTCGACAAGCCGTAAAATCAAAGCCCGGACCGCAAAGAGAACACCAACGTAGTCACGGAACAAAGAGCAAGCCGCCGTCTTCAACAGCTGCCCCCGGAGCACGGACTTCTACCTGAGAAGACCAAGAAGATTGTGGCCAAGGCAACTCCAATGGCAGCCCGAGCGTCTCCCATCGTGCTGCAGCAGCCCAGAGAGCCTCCGACGTTCCGCGGTTCAACATTCCAGGACCCGGAAACCTGGCTCGAGACGTATGAGAGGGTCGCTGCATTTAACAGCTTGAACAGCGATGACCAACTGTGACATGTCTTCTTCGCATTGGAAGACGCTGCCAGGACGTGGTTCGAGAATCGAGAAGCCACCTTAACGACGTGGGACCTGCTTCGAAGCGGCTTCTTGCAAACATTTACAAGCGTTGTGCGAAAAGAACGGTCCGAAGTTCTACTAGAAACCAGAGTGCAGCTGCTAAATGAGACGAACGCGATCTTCACGGAGGAGATGGCCCGTCTTTTCCTGCACGCCTGCCCGGAAATGTCGGAGGAAAAAAAAGACCGCTTTCTGATGCGGGGCGTCAAGTAAGAACTTTTCGCCGGGCTTATTCGTAACCCACCAAAGACTGTAGCTGAGTTTTCTGCAGAGGCATCGACGATCGAAAAAACTCTGGAGATGGTCATCCGGCAACATAACCGCCAGGGACTCACGCCGCAGTAGGCCTTCCAAGGACTGGGTTATGCCGACCTTCAAGAGACCATCAGGGCCATTGTGCGCGAAGAACTGCGCAAGGTCCTGCCTTCGTCGCAGCCTCAAGTGGCCACGATCGCCGACATCGTGAAAGATGACGTTCAGCGATCGCTTGCGGTTCCTGAGGTGCAACCTCCATTACCGCAGCCCCAGCCAGAAGCGATGACCTACAACGCCATCGCACGCCGTCAAGTCCCCCCCCCCCCCCGCGACCGCGCCAGGGCCCTGTAACGCCGCAATTCCATCGTCCGCCGCTGCCAGCACTCCCACCTGTCGCCCAGCGAACGTACGCGAGAAAGACGGGCATTTGGCGAGCCCCCGACCACGGCCCGCTCTGCTATCACTGCAGAGAAGCCGGCCATGTATACCGCCGATGCCCATACCGCGACTTTGGACTGAGAGGGTTCGCCGTCAATGCGCCGCGTCCACAGCTTGGGGAGCACCCGCGTGACATCGCCGATCACCTAGCCGTCACTCAGTGCAACTGTCGAGGGGTCCGAACGTGCACGACCTCCGACCCATCTCTCTCGCGTCCTGCGTCGGGAAGGTGGCGAAGCACATCGTCCTCAACAGACTGAGCAGACATCTGGAAGGCAATAACGTCTCTACTAACACATGAATGACTTCCGCTCCGGCCTCTGAACACAGGACGCCATGAAGATGAAACGTCCAATCATCGACGGCAGTACTAGGGAGACCAAGGGCCTGCTCGGACTAAGCCTAGAGAAGGCATTTGAGAACGTTTTACACCAATACATCCTGACCTTCGTCGCAGACCTCGAGCTGGACCCCAGACTTTATAACAACATACGTTCGTTCCTGACGGCAACGAGAGTGATGCTGCGGATTGGGGAATTTTTCTCTGGCGAGGTGCTCCAGGGCCCACCGGACACGCCGCAAGGTCCAGCCATTTCGCACACTCTCTTCAACATCTGCATGGTTGGCGTCTGAAGGTATCAAACACAGCATCTTCACCGATGACATCACGTTCTGGTGAAACAGCGGTAGCGAAGTGCAAGTGGAAGGCACCATGAAAGAGGCCGTAGACGTCAGGCAGCGCAAGCCGCTATCCACCGGATTCAGGTGCTTCCCGACCAAATCCGAGCTTCTGCTTTACAAAAACGAGAGAGGTGGCAGATTCAAGGGCTGGAAACCGGTATCTGAAAGTGGCATGCACCTGTTCACTCGGAGCGGCGATCCGATGCCCAGGGTCGACACCATCAGAGTTCCGGGTATGTACATCGAATCGGGTTGTGGCAATGGCACGGTGTTGCGCAAAATTATTGTAAGACCCACAATGCTTTTCGCCTTGTACGAAGCGCCACGAAGAGGAATCGTGGCCTTAAGGAGGACAACCCGCTTCCGCTCATCAATGCATTTCTGTTGGGCGGAATCACCTGCACGGTAGACATGCACAATTGTCTCAGAGCATAGCGTAAAAAGTTTAATGAGCTCCTTAGAAAAATGTCAAGAAAGCCCTCGCACAACCAGTCAGAAAGCATACCCAGGGCCTCCTCCGGCTTGGCATACACACCAACCTGGAGGAGATAGCCGAGGCTCTGCAACGGACCCAGCTTACTCGGCTGACCGGCACGCCAGCCGAGAGGAGGATGCTCGAGGATATCGGATTCGCCCCAACCAAGAACTTGGCTATCAGCACTCGAATCTCCAGAGCAATAGGGAAGGAGCTTGTCGTCGCCCAGTTGACCCACAACGTTCATGCTGTGCACAAAGCAAGAGCATGGTCAACACTAAAGCAAATCCGCAAGGTCAAAATCGTAGCAAGCTTCGTCTCCGCCGCCGCGTGACGAGACGGCAAGAATTTTGTGGTTTCCGTCGTCGAAATGCTGGCCAAAATCATCAACTGTGCCTTGGTCCGGACGATGGACACCGTGGTGGCCGAGCAAGTGGGCAGTACACTCGCCATGCAAGACGGCCGGAGAGACAGAGTGTATAGCGCTTCCAAAACAGATGGTGGGGCAGATGGTAGGGCGCCCTACCACCTGCTAGCCCCCTGTTTAGCTCAGATGGTAGAGCGGATGCCCCGGAAAGGCGGTGGTCCCGGGTTCGAGTCCCGGAGCTGGACAAATTTTGCTTTAACTGCGAGGCTTTTCTTCCGAGGCACCTGTATGGGTTTTCTTTGGAGCAATTGCTACGAACGGGTGGATGTCTGATTTCCCCTTTAATAATTACTTCTCTCCACCTTGCGGGTTTCAGCAGAACTATTACGAAATTCTACTGAGGCTTACTGAAGATTGCTGTCCGGAGCAATCTTTAGGAATTGATACACTGCCTTCAACTTACGATGTCGCTCGCTTTTTACATGCATCGTCATTTGTTCACTTTTTTGGTTGCAGTTTTTCGCGCTTTGAGTGCTTTCAGCCCCGTGACTTTCATTTACGCGCTCTAGTTTCAAGCACCCCGCACCTTGTGCTGTTCTGTACGATCCCGGGTGCGCTCTGGAATCAACGAAACACGAGTCGTTGTTGCTGCTGTAGTTTCTATTTGAATGTGAGGACCGCCATTGCTTTCTTCATTTTTCGCTCCTTACGAATTGAATTGTAAGGTTTCACATGCTAAAACCACGATTTTATTATTAGCGACACCGTAGTGGGAAACACCGCATTAATTTGGACCAACTGAGGTTCCTTAACGTTCCCCCAGTGCACGGGGAAGGAGCGTTCTTATATTTCTCCTCCGCCGAAATGCGGCTGCTGCGGCTGGCATTCGATCCCGTGACTATGTGCTTCGCAGCGCAGCACCACAATCGCTAAGCGACAGTGGCAGGTTTCGCGGGAAGTGAGCATTTTCTATCCTTCTCTAAATATTTCTCTCTTTTTTCCCACACTCTCCGTCTCAAAACATGAGGGAACCAACACAATGTATGATGGAACTTGAGCTCGCGTGTCAGCAACCGTAGCCGAACTTGAGTAATCCAATAGGAAGTTCAGACGTAGTTGCTTCAGGGAGCATTTTGAGATCGGGTGTATAAGAGAGTTACTGATGCTTGAAGTATACAGTCAGACAAAATGTCTGGCCGTAAAGAGTTATGAAGAAAGCCGATCAGACACCCAGTAACGCGAAGAAACCAAATGCTTTTATTTCTTAACTTTGATAGGCATCAGTTATATGTTCTTCAATTATTTAGGTTTCCATTTCCTTACCTCGGTCTGCGGATGGATAGTTGGTGTAGACTGGCACCTAACGGGACGGCATGTGATCTCTTGTGCCAGGAATACGAAAGAATCACACAAAATATTTCGCCCTGGTCATACAGGTCGCTGCCTTGCTGCAGTTACGCTTGGCAACAGTCCATGAGACCATGCTTTAAAACAGCTTAAGGCCGTGTACAAGCAATACCAGTCTATTATAAAAGATTGCGGGTTAACAGTTGCATCTTTCAACCTCAACATATAGTCAAATACGTACATGCTTTAGTGCATGTACTCGCAATCATATTGACATTGCATCAGATACGGATTACGTGTATGCATCAACTAAAGGCTGGGTACATCGCACTTTTTTTAACATGAAACACGAGAAATTGTTACTATCTTCAAAACGAACCACATCATCATCAATATTCCTCGCCAGGATCAACCCGGCAAGCATCATCATCATCAGCCTGGTTACGCCCACTGCAGAGCAAAGGCCTCTCCCATACTTCTCCAACAACACCGGTCATGTACTAATTGTGGCCATGTCATCCCTGCAAACTTCTTAATCTTATCCGCCCACCTAACTTTCTGCCGCCCCCTGCTACACTTCCCTTCCCTTGAAATCCAGTCCGTAATCCTTAATGACCATCGGTTATCTTCCCTCCTCATACATGTCCTGCTCATACCCATTTTCTTTTCTTGATTTCAACTAAGATGTCATAAACTCGCGTTTGTTCCCTCACCCAATCTGCTCTTTTCTTATCCTTAACGTTACAGCCATCATTCTTCTTTTCATAGCTCGTTGCGTCGTCCTCAATTTGAGTAGAACCCTTCTCGTAAGCTTTCAGGTTTCTGCCCCGTAGGTGAGTACCGGTAAGACACAGCCATTGTACACTTTTCTCACGAGGGATAATGGCAACCTGCTGTTCATGATCTGAGAATGCCTGCTAAACTCAACCCAGCCCATTCTTCCGTCATCCATCCGCCCATCCGGATACACCGTCACTACCTGTCCTAAATAGATGTATTCCCTTACCACTTCCAGTGCCTCACTGCCTATTGTAAATTGCTTTTCTCTTCGGAGACTGTTAAACATTACTTTAGTTTTCTGCAGATTAATTTTAGAACCCACTCCTCTGCTTTGCCTCTCCAGGTCAGTGAGCATACATTGCAATTGCTCCCTTGAGTTACTAAGCAAGGCCATATCATCAGCGAACCGCGAGTTACTATGGTGTTCTCCATTAACTTTTATCCCCATTTCTTCCCAATCCAGGTCTCTAATAACTACTATAAACGCGCTCTGAATAGTATTCGAGAGATCGTATCTCCCTGCCTGACGCCTTTCTTTATTGGGATCTTGTTGCTTTCTTTATGGAGGACTACGGTGGCTGTGGAGCCGCGGTATATATTTCGGTATTTTTACATACAGCTCGTCTACACCCTGATTCCGCAATGCCTCCATGACGGCAGAGGTTTTGACAGAATCAAACGCTTTCTCGTAATCAATGAAAGCTGTCTCTAAGGGTTGGTTATATTTCGTACATTTCTCTATCACCTGATTGATAGCGTGAATGTGGTCTATTGTTGAGTAGCCTTTACGGAATGCTGGCTGGTCCTTTGCTTGACAGAAGTCTAAGGTGTTCCTGATTCCATTTGCGATTACGTTAGTAAATAGTTTGTAGGCAACTGACAGCAGGCTGATCGGTCTAAAAATTTTCAAGTCTTTGGCGTCCCCTTTCTTGTGGATTAGGATTATGTGAGCGTTCTTCTGTGATTCCGGTACGCTCGAGGTCATGAGACATCCCGTACACAGGGTGGCCAGTTTCTCTAGAACAATCTGCCCACCATCCTTCAACAAATCTGCTGTTACCTGATCCTCCCCAACTGCCTTCCCCCTTTGCATAGCTCCCAAGGCTTTCTTTACTTTTCCCGGCGTTACCTCTGGGATTTCGAATTCTTCTAGACCATTCTCTCTTCCATTATTGTCATGGGTGCCACTGGTACTGTATAAATCTCTATAGAACTCCTCAGCCACTTAAACTATCTCATCCATGTTAGTAATGATATTGCTGGTTTTGTGTCTTAACTCATACATCTGATTCTTGCCAAATCCTAGTTTCTTCTTCGGTGCTTTTAGGCTTCCTCCATTCCTGAGAGCATGTTCAATTCTATCCGTATTATACTTCCTTATGTCAGCTGTCTTACGCTTGTTGATTAACTTCGATATTTCTGCCAGGTCTATTCTAGCCCGGAAAGCAATCTATTGCAAACTGACAGAAGGACAACGCTTGGCAAGCAAAAATCACATCAAAGAAGTAAATTGACACTTTTTATTGGCAATGGCAATGAAGCACATCTAAGCCGCTGATTAGGTGGAAGCTGTAACAACAAAGAGGAAGTGGACAGCGAGCACCTTTCTCCTCTTCGCTGGCGCAGCTCCAGCCAATCAACAGCTGCCCAAACGGACAGTTGATCAGCTGAAGTTACACAGCACCACTTTGCATCAAACTTTAGGCACGTGTTTGGTTTGCGCTCGAAAGTTTCAAATTAACTTACGAAAAGAAAGGACGATTGCCAAAAGTGTACTCGACAGGTAGTGTGGACAAGACGTTGCAATTGTTTCATCTTTATTAAAACGTGGCAATAAAAAGCACCTACCGCAAAAATGAAATTTGCTAGCAAACATTGTCGCTTTTAGGTAATAGACCACAAACTAATCATATTTCTGCTAAGCAACTATTTCTTAGCTGGGTCAATAAATGCTTCATCATTAGTAGACTACATGGAAAGGCAATGGACGTATTGGAGACAACGTTTCCTACAGAAATTCTGACAACCCTTAAGTACGAGGTTAATGGCAATAAACACATGCATCATGTTTTCTCTTTGTTTTCAGCCAAGCTCCATAAGGCTACAGTTCCGTTTGTTTTTCGTGTGCGTAAAGAAAAGCATCGTCATCAATGGTTCATACCCCAGTAAGCTCTCGTACCGCGTAAGCAAGCAAACATTCAATGGTTCAATACCCCTAAGGCAGAGGCTGCAAGTATACAGCAAAGTGAACCAACAGCGCTTACATTCTTTCTAATCATGCATACATCATACAGAATACTCTGTCAGAAACTGTCATCATCCATGGCTAATACCCCACAAGCAACCGAAAAATGCAATGGCTCGTAGCCCCGTAAGGTTCATGGTTACCCTGTTTGGGTGAGTTGCGATTATACTAAACCTGTGATCATTATCGGTGAGTTCAATGTGGATGTGTCAGAACGAAAAAGGGACTGGTGTAGGCGTTTGATGTTGCAAGCAAATCGTTTGCGAGGTCACACCAATCCGGCCCAACCAGCCATCTAGCGGTAAGCGTACATTGATTTGATGATATCAAAGAATATGTTTGTGGTTGAAAGTATGCCGATATCGAGAAGTTCATGACCACGCATTTCACATGGGTTAGCCATGATGTCAGTATCCTTGTGATTATCATTGGAGACTTCAGTGTGGACATTTGAAACCCACACAAGAAATGGTTCACTCAGTTTATGCAACACCAATCCAAGTCGCGCATCTACTCAAGAGTGGTCATCTATAGATTTAAATCTGACCAAGATTCTGTCTAAGTTTGTAACTAAGCCTATCAATCTATATCCCAGTACTCGCAAAGCTATCGTCACTGCCATGACGGAATGATGAAAATTCATTTACCCGTGTCGGACGTTGTGTATTGTACTACAGGTTCGATGGCCACTCACTTTCAAAGAATGAAATAGCTCCTTAATCTTTTCTTGTTGATTAGATTATAAAAATGCATATTTCACCCTTCCACGTGGCTTTACCACTGCAAAAGATTGCAGCAGTTCTCATGAACATGTCATAAAGCGAAATCAAAGGAACGTACGAAATGAGGGTAGCAGCATAGCTTTTATCACTTCGCCGTCACGGCTCCTCCGAAAGACTGAGGGCTTCCTGTCGAATTTACTCCCACAGGCTCATGAATCAAGCTCTGTCACCTTCTTCCACGATTTTTGCTTCAAAGCGACATAGCTGGTCTGATGTGAAAGTGCCTCTCCAGCTGCCTACCTTGGCGTTTCTAATGATGCTGTATTTGTTTTTGTCCCCCTGGTAACCCGTGCTGCTAATCACTTGGTTACGCATTGCCTGCCCGCACCATCCGGTATCTCTAGCATTCTCCAAGTGAATTACCATGGCATCATTCATGTGTAGTGGCGTGCATATTTTCAATGTAGCATGCCATTGTTCATGTCTTCCAAACTTCTGCTACAACGCTCTCCCAGAAAGTACGCGAGACGGAGTAGCGCTCCTTTGGTATCCCTCTTAAGCTCCTCGTACGTGGTGAAGACATGCGGCTCGTTCTTCAAGGCCTATCCGAAGGCTACGTGCCCAAAAAGTAGCAACCAATTCCGAAGTCTGCCACCAGGAAACCCTCAAGGAAATCATCGAACGAGCCATCCTGGAACCGGTAAACACTGAGATCCTTGACCATGTCGTAGCAGGAAACGCAGACATCCCAAGGGTTCCTAGCAACGTACACGAACCTTGCTGCTTCACCTATGTTCTCTCTGCAGAGGGGATGGTGTGTGAAGTGCATTTGAAACGCCAGCATCGTCGGCCAGTCCATGTCGCCCATGTGCTCGGTAGCACGTACATTGTCCAAGAAGACCTCGTAATTATTCACGGCTTTGCCTTCCTTGAAGATAAGTTGCATTACGTAAATGAGCCACTTTGTTCCACACTTTGGGCATGTCGACAGGAGCAGATCACCTTTCTTGAATTTCAAGTTGAGGCTCTTCTTGAACACCACTGGGTCAAAAACAGGGGTCTCGGAACACATCGATAAGTTGAAAGTACGGCCTTTTGGGTGACATGAAGCTTCGTTGATATGTAGACAAAATGCACAGGGAAGATCAATGTACTGGCTCCTAAACATAACAATCATTTTTTATGCTTTCGAACACGCCCTCATTCCGAAAAAAGAAAGTGGCAATCAGTTTTCGGTGAAATGCATATTGCTACGGAACAATATGTGCGATCACGAAAAGGCGAGCAGTGCGAAGACGACGACGACGACGATGAGAAGCTAGAGCGGGCTGTTGCCTCTTGGCGAAGCGCAGCGTATTTTCTTGTAAATATACTTGTACATAGCTTTTCGTCTGCGTCTTCCTACGTAACATATCTGGTGAAGGTGGACGTTCGCTGTACCTCGTCACGGAGCTTCGCAGTGGACGGCACGTCGAGCCTTCCTGGCTCCCGGCGACGACAACCGGACTCCCCCGGCTCCAACACCTGCTGCCACTTCGACGACCTACATCACTCTCCCTGCTCCCCGTGATCCTGGCCTATTCTCGGTCAAAGATGGGGAAGACGTCGATGACTGGATCAGCCTGTATGAACACGTCAGCTGCAATAACCAGTGGGACCCCACTATTATGCTCGCCAACGTAGTCTTTTACCTCGGTGGTACACCTAGAGTTTGGTATCGCACGCACGACGATGAGCTCACCAGTTGGGATTCATTTAAGACACACTTTCGGGACATGTTCGGCAACACCTACGGTCACCAACTTGCCGCGCAGAATGCGCTTTCCGGCCGTGTGCAGACGTCAACAGAGCCCTATGTCAGGTTCATTCAGGACGTCCTGGCTCTGTGCCGCAAAGCTAACACCCACATGAGTGAGTCAGACAAGGTTGCCCACATGCTCAAAGGAATTGCCGATGACGCCTTCAACTTGCTCGTTTGCAACAACGTAGCGACTGTGGATGATGTTATAGAAGAGTGCCTTCGCCTGGAACTCGCTAAAAGCCGACGTATTGACCAGCAGTTTGCCCATCAGCCCAGCACCGCGGCGACATCTTCCTGTGCCGACACTCCTCGTCCCAACAACACTGCCGAGGTTACCAGGATCGTCCGGCATGAGATCGAGGCCGCCTATCCGGCTGCCTTTGACTCCAGTCCCACCAACACATCTGCAGTCACGGTCTCACTGATCCAGGCAGTTGTCCGCCAAGAGTTCGAAAACATGGGTCTTCACACCATATGCTCGGCCCATCGTCCTGATACCCGCCCGGCTTCTTCGATTCAGCCCCGTCCCGCACCTTTTTACCCACCACATTTCCGCAACCCATCTGAATGGCGCACTGCTGATGACAAGCCCATTTGTTTCCACTGCCATCGAATCGGGCACATTTCTCGGCACTGTCGCAGTCGCTGCAGTTCCCCGACCCGGTCTACTTATACCGCCTACTCTCGCCCCTCAGGTGGCCCTTCTCGTCCCTATGCCGCACACTCAAATAACGCCACCGCTGATTCGCCTGCACCGAACCGCTCCTATTCTCGTTCGCCTTCGCCCCAACAACGACAATCTCGCTCTCCCCAGCGCCGTCGCTCCTATTCGCCGACTCCCTTCGGACGCCGCTCCCAGCCGGAAAACTAGACGATGCAGCGCCTCGAGGTGACGCTACATTGCTCCCTACGCCGCCAAATCCTCTACTGGCGCTGCCCACTCATCTGAACCTTCTTGGCGTGCAAGTCGACGGTGTTTCTGTGTCTGCACTCATAGACACTGGCGCGCAATTGTCCGTAATGAGCGCTGACCTTCGTAACCGGCTCAAGAAAATTATCACGCCCGCCACGACGCCTGTTGTCCGTGTGGCCGGTGGCGGAACAGCCCCCGTAATTGGTATGTGTACCGCCCGCGTCTCCTTCGCCGATCGCTCAACAATCGTGCTATTCACAGTCATCGCCCACTGTCCCCATGACATCATCCTCTGCTTAGACTTCCTCTCCGCACATTCTGCTCTCATCGATTGTTCCGCCACTACTCTCCGCCTTGACCTGCCTGTTCTGGATCCTGTTGAGCCACGCCCCAGTCGCCTCAGTTCCGTCGACTTCGTTCGCTTGCCACCTTCGGCACTGACCTGCGTTGACCTAGTGTCTTCCCCACCAGTCCCCGACGGTCAATACATCGCGGCTCCTATGCAAGACGTCCTCCTTGCACACGGGATCACAGTACCTCATACAGTCTTATCTATTACGGCGAATTGCGCCTGCCTGCCAGTGCTCAACTTTGCCTTGACGACACAAGTGCTGCCCCGCGGGTTGTCTCTGGCCCAGCTTTGCTCAATCGAGGATCACTCAGTAGCATCCATTGCAGTAAACGACACTTCATCCGGTGCTCCTCTACCATCGCAGTTGGCAAATTGTACCATCGCTGACTTACAGAAAATGATTGCGCCCGACTTGCCATCCGAGCACGCTCGTGAACTCTAGCGCATTCTGTTTTCCTACCACAATATTTTTGACTTTAAGGATCGTCCTTTGGCCCAAACTACAGCTGCCAAACATCGCATTAATACCGGTCATGCCCCTCCTATTCATCGCCGCCCGTATAGAGTGCCACCAGCTGAGTGTCAAGTTATTCACGCAGAAGTTCACAAAATGCTTGCCAAGAACATTATTGAACCATCATATAGTCCATGGGCGTCACCTGTCGTACTGGTCGAAAAGAAGGATGGCTCATGGCGCTTTTGCGTGGATTATCGGCACCTTAACAGTGTTACCAAAATGACGTGTATCCCGTACCTCGGATTGATGACGTCCTTGACGGCTTCCATGGTGCTCGCTATTTCTCCTCTATTGACCTTCGCTCCGGCTACCGGCAGATTGCCGTGGACGACCTCGACCACGAGAAGACTGCTTTTGTAACACCCGACGGTCTTTATCAATTCAAAGTGATGCTGCTCGGTCTATGTAACGCCCCTGCCACTTTTTAACGCATGATGGACTCCCTTCTTCACGGTTTGAAATGGTCCACGTGCCTGTGCTACTTGGATGACGTTATCATATTCTCCCCAACGTTCGCTACGCACCTCGAGCGCCTCTCGGCAGTCCTAGACGTTTTTCGTCGAGCCGGTCTGCAACTCAACGCATCGAAGTGTCAATTCGGCCGTCGCCAGATTACAGTCCTTGGACATCTCGTTGACGCGAATGGAGTGCAATCGGACCCAGGCAAGATCCATGCTGTTGTGCACTTCCCTGTTCCGAAGTGTGTCAAGGATGTGCGCAGCTTTATCGGCCTCTGTTTGTACTTCCGCCGTTTCGTGAGAAATTTCGCCGCCATAGCACGACCACTAACCGAGTTTTTCAAAAAAGACGCCCCTTTCCAGTGGGTTGATAACGAGGCCTCTGCATTCTCACATCTAATAGACATTCTCACAACGCCTCCCGTTCTGGCCCATTTCGATCCTTCTGCGCCTACCGAAGCCCGTACTGATGCCAGCGGTCACGGAATTGGCGCAGTACTCGCACAACGCCAGCATGGCCACGACCGCGTTATCGCTTATGCCAGCAGGCTCCTCTCACCCGCGGAGCGCAACTATTCCATCACTGAGCGTGAGTGTCTGGCCCTAGTTTGGGCGGTTGCGAAATTCCGCCCATACTTATATGGCCGACCCTTTTCCGTTGTCACAGACCATCACGCGCTTTGCTGGTTATGCTCACCGAAGGATCCTACAGCAAGACTTGGTCGCTGGGCCTTACGCCTCCAGGAATATTCGTATACTGTCACCTTTAAGTCTGGCCGTCTACACAAGGACGCTGACTGCCCGTCTCGCTACCCGGTCGACGAGCCTGACGATGCCGACAGTAGTAGCGCCAACGGCATTTTCTCTGTGTCTGCCTTCGCTAACATCGCCGATGAGCAGTACCGAGACCTTTCGCTGCGAGCACTTATCGAGCGTCTGCGCTCAACACATACCGACGCATCCGTTCGCCGATATGTCCTCCAGGGCGGCATTCTGTATCGAAGTAACTTCCTCCCTGACGGCTCTGATCTTCTTCTTGACGTGCTAAAACAGCTACGACAGACTGTGCTCTTTGAGATGCATGACGCACCCACTGCAGGACGTCTTGGGGTAATCCTCACGTACGGCCGCGTCCGCCGCCATTTCTACTGGCCTGGTCCCTCTCGCTCCGTTCGACGCTATGTTGCTGCCTGTGATCCCTGCCAGCGTCGGAAAACACCTCAGGTGCTACCTGCCGGTCATCTCCAGCCGATCACCGTCCCTGTAGAACCGTTCTTTCGTGTTGGATGAGACCTGCTCGGTCACTTTCCCACATCATCCTCTGGGAACAAATGGGTAGCCGTCACGACTGACTACGCCACTCGATACGCTATCACTCGGGCTGTCCCTACCAGTTGCGCCACTGACGTCGCGGACTTTCTCTTGCGTGACGTTATCTTGCTTCATGGCGCCCCGCGACAGCTGCTTACTGACCGTGGTCGAAACTTCCTCTCGAAAGTTATCGCTGACATTGTGCGTTCCTGCTCTATTCAACACAAGCTGACTACCTCATACCATCCTCAAACGAATGGCCTGACAGAGGGGTTAAACCGTACTCTTGCCGATATGCTGTCCAAGTACGTTTCCATACCACCACGACTGGGACATTGCTCTTCCTTACGTAACATTTGCGTACAATTCTTCACGGCACGACACCGCCGGATTTTCTTCATTTTATCTACTGTACGGTCGCGAACCTGCCTTGCCCCTAGACACGGCACTTCCTCCTGCTGCGATCTCAACAAGCGAGCATGCGCGCGACGCCATCGCCCTCGCCGACCATGCACGTCAGCTTGCCCGTGCTCGACTGACGACCTCACAAGCGACTCAGCAGTGTCATTACAACGCCCGGCATCGTGACGTACAGTTTTCGCCTGGTGCGCTCGTGCTCCTGTGGTTGCCCTCCCTTCACGTCGGACTTCCAGAGAAGCTCCTTTCGCGATACACAGGGCCCTACCGCGTGCTGCACCAGGTGACGCCTGTGACTTAAGAAATTGCTCCTGTGGGTTCAACCTCGTCCTCTCTTCTGGCATCAAGTGATGTCGTGCATGTCAGTAGGCTCTAGGCCTACTACACTGCTTCCGAGTCCGATCTTTAGTCGCACCGGGACGGTGCTTTTGCAGCCGGGGTTAGCGCTACGGAACAATATGTGCGATCACGAAAAGGCGAGCAGTGCGAAGACGACGACGACGATGAGAAGCTAGCGCGGGCTGTTGCCTCTTGGCGAAGCGCAGCGTATTTTCTTGTAAATATACTTGTACATAGCTTTTCGTCTGCGTCTTCCTACGTAACATGTCACTCTGCGCACATTACATAACAGTAATATTTCGCAACATCAGTTTCGGCAGAAAATATGCCGAGCAACGTGGTTGTTTGTATATGAATGCTTTGTTGATGGTATCGTAAATTTGCTATGGCAATTTGCTATGCTCTGTTTTACCTCCATGAGGAGTTATTCTTTCCATATTGAAGAAACAAACATTTTATCCTAAAGTGAAACGGAGGATTTCAATGTACATCCATGTGAGCGCCGCGCTTACCGAAACAGCCGTGTCAAACGCGAGTGTTATAAATTTCTACTTTTACGTGTATTACTTCACAGTTTTTCCGCATCCAAGTAAAACAACTCTAAGAATTCGAGCGGAACCATTCACATGACTGCGGATTAGCCAGCGAAGCTGTTAGTTGTTGGAAGTTGTTCGCGGGCTCCAGTCCGTTACCTTCATGGCTAGCGTGCGCACGATGTTGACGACTTTGCTCTCCCATCGCCTCTCGCTGACGTTCTTTGGAGGCAGAGTCACTGGCCGGATTCTCCGCTTTTGCACAGGCAGGTTAGTTTTTGTCATAGTCAAGTGCTAAAAGCGGGCACGTCCAGTGCTACCGGGGCTTTAGCGCAGAGACGAGAACTAGAAGTAGGATTCCTTATTAATAAGGATTTAACTGATAACATACAAGAATTCTATAGCATTAACGAGATGGTGGCAAGTCTTGTGAAGCTAAATAAGAAGTACAAATTGAAGATCGTACAGGTCTACGAGCCGACATCCAGTTAGGATGAAGAGCAAGTCGAAAGGGTCTATGAAGACGTGGAATCAGAAATGGGTGGTGTCAAAACAAAATACACTATATTGATGGGCGATTTCAATGCCAGGGTAGGCAAGAAGCAGGCTGGAGACAAGCCCGTGGGGGAATATGGCCTAGTTTCTAGAATAGCAGGGGAGAGTTATTAGTATAGTTTGCAGAACGCAATAATTAGCAGATAATGAATATCTTCTTCCTCAAGCGGAATAATCGAAAGTGGACGTGGAGAAGCCCCAATGATGAGACTAGAAATGAAATGGACTTCATACTCTGCGCTAACCCTGGCAACATACAAGATGGGGACGTGCTCGACAAGATGCGCTACAGTGAGCATAGCATGGTAAGATCTCGAATTAGCCTAGACTTGAGGAGGGAACGGAAGAAACTGTTACAGAAAAAGCCGATGAGTGAGCCAGCGGTAAGAGGGAAAATAGAGGAATTCCGGATCAAGCTACAGAACAGGTATTCGGCTTTAACTTAGGAAGAGGACCTTAGTGATGAAGCAATGAATGAATACCTTATGAGCATCGTTAAGGAGTGTGCAGTAGAAGTCGGTGTTAACTTCCTCAAACAGGATCCCGGTAAGCTATCGCAGGAGACGGAATATATCATTAAGAAATACCAATGTATTAAACCCTCTAACCCTATAGCTAGAATATAACAGACGGAACATTTCACGTCAAACGACAAGCGTAACGTAGCCCATAGGTAGCTAATAATAGGTATGGAATTCAGCATGCTCTCAGAAACACATGAAGCCGAAAAGCAGTGAAGAAGAAACTAGGAATAGGCAAGAATCAGGTGTGTGTACTAAGAGACAAAGCGGGCAACATCATTACTAATATACACAAGATAGTTCAAGTGGCCGAGGAGTTCTATAGAGATTTATGCAGTAGCAATGGCACCCACGACGATAATGGAAGAGGGAATAGTTTAGACGAATTTCATATCCCACAAGCAACGCCGGAAGTAAAGAAAGCTTTGGGAGCTATGCAAACAGGGACGGCAGCTGGCGAGGATCAGGTAACAGCAGATTTGTTGTAGGATGGTGGGCAGATTGTTCTAGAAAATCTGGCTACACTCTATAAGCAATGCCTGATGACCTCAACTGGGCCCGAATCTTGGAAGTGCACCAACATAATCTTAATCAATAGGAAAGTGGACGCCAAAAACTAGAAAAATTATAGATCGATCAGCTTACTGTCCGTTGGCTACAAAGTATTTACTGAGGTTATCGCAAATAGAATCAGGAACACCTGAGAATTCCGTCAACCCAAGGACCAGGCAGGATTTCGTAAAGGCGGCACAACAATAGCCCATATTCATACTATGAATCAGGTGATAAATAAATGTGTGGAATATAATTAACCCCTGTAAATCGCTTTCATTGCTTACGAAAAAGGGTTTGATTCTGTCGAAACCTCAGCCGTCATGGAGGCATTGCGGAATCAGGGTGTAGACGAGCCGTATGTAAAAATACTGAAAGATATATATAGCGGCTCCCCAGCCACCGTAGTCCTCCATAAAGAAAGCAACAAAATCCCAATAAAGAAAGGCGTCAGTCAGGGAGATACGATCTATCAAATACTATTCACAGCGTGTTTACAGCAGGTATACAGAGACCTGGATTGGGAAGAAATGGGGATAAAACTTAATGAAGAATGCCGTAGTAACTTGCGGTTCGCTGATGATATGACCTAGCTTAGTAACTCAAGGTACCAATTGCAATGTATGCTCACTTACCTGGACAGGCAAATCAGAAGGGTGGGTCTAAAACTTATTCTGAAGAAAATTAAAGTATTGTTCAACAATCTCGGAAGAGAACAGCAGTTTACGATATGTAGCGAGGCACGGCACGTGCTAAGGAAATACATCTACATAGGGCAGGTAGTGACCGCTGGTCCAGATTATGATACTGAAATAATCAGAGGAATGAGCTAGGGTGCGTTTGGCAGGCATTATCAGATCATGAACAGTACATTGCCATTATCTTTCAAGGGAAAAGCCTACAACAGCTGTGTCTTACCAGTACTCACCTACGGGCCAGAAACCTGGAGGCTTACAAAAAAGGGTTCTTCCTAAATTGAGGACGACACAACAAGCTATAGAAAGAATAATGATGGGTGTAACGTTTAGGGGATAACAAGAGAGCAGATTGGGTGAGGGAACAAACGAGAGTTAACGAAATCTTCGTTGAAATCAAGAAAAAGAAATGGGCATGGGCAGGGTATCTAATGAAGAGGAGATAACCGATAGTCATTAAGCGGAAGCTTTATCTCGGGCCCAACTCCGGCGCGGCCTATTATATTACATGTAAATGCAAAAAACGTGTTTCTGTGATAACCCCGAGACCGATTTTAATGAAATTTGTTGCATTTGTAAGAGAAAGTTATATTACAGTGACCGCCGGAAGCGGAATTTCGAATTAGGGCTTGAATTGTATTAAAAAGATATTCAAATATTCGATTGTTTGAAAAAAATATAAGCACGAAGTTTAAAAATGACTGTGGCTTAGCGAAGGTTAAGCCCAGGATGCGAAGCATACTAGCCTTTATTTTAGTTGTTGAACCACTGTTTAGCCTGGTGAACTGCTGTTGCTTGGCTATATTTGGTTCGGCTAGACGAAGAAACAACTCATGCGTTACTCTGCTTCGCCTTCAAGAGTGGAACGCGACAGCGTTCCCGTCGACCCGCCAGCGACTACGCGCCCCGCATTGGACGCGGTGAGCGTCGAGCAACGCAGCGTTCGGCGCGGAAACGAAATGTGCGCCTGAGCAAGCGACGCACACCTGAGCCTTAGAAACAGCTCGTTTCTAAGGCAACACCGCATTGACTAGAGGCGCTTTTGTATCGCTTTGAAGCATCGTACTCGTGGCTCAGTGGTAGCGTCTCCGTCTCACACTCCGGAGACCCTGGTTCGATTCCCACCCAGCCCATCTTGCGAGAGTTGAGCGACGCCACGAGCGACGGCGCGAGTTGGAGCCCCGTTTCTCCTCTGTCGTGACGTCACGGTGTCACTTGGTATGGCATGGGGTCAAAGGTCATTGAAGGCGACACCGCCGCGCCTGAGGAGCTGGGTTGAGCTCTCGTAATATGCTTCGCATAAAATTCATAGCCGTGCATCGAGAATAAATATCGCGGTTCTGTAACCGGCATCCATTAGATCATTTACAGCGGACAAATTCGATATGTAATTTTAAATCTTGATGATGATGTATAGGGCTTTGTGGCGCAAGGACAAGACATGGCCAAAGGGTGCCAAGCAATGGTGTTATGTACTCGGCGGGAAAAATAATAAGAAAGGGTATGGTGGCTGTCTGTGACGTGATAGTGTGACTGCATAAAGGCACAAGACAAGAAGCAAGATATGAACATGTTAACGTAATGCCAGTGGCTTGTGAGGTGTGCTGTTAACTTAAAAGTTATACCGTGAAGTTGTGATATACTAAAAACGTATTTCATTTCATTTCATTTATTTACTCTCAGGGCCGTTCGGCGTTACAGAGAGGAGTGGGTATACAAAAATGCAATGGCTATACACGAATACATTTTTAGTAGGAAGCTTAATGAAGGTGATCGTATACAGCAGACTTGAAGACTTCGGGTACTGCGATGGACACGACGGAGGCAGGAAGGTGGTTCCAGTCCGCGCTTGTCTTCGGAACAAACGAATCAAAATAAAGATTAGTCCTGCAGCTTGGCACGCCAACTTTGAACCGGTGGTCCATGCGTGATGAAAAGTAAGTAGGAGTAGTAAAGAGTGATTGCTTAAGAGTGTCAGAGGTGAAATATATTTTGTGAAAGAGGCATAATCGAGAAATATATATGTCAGTCAGTAGCATTAGTGCCTCAACGAGGTCCTTAAGTGAAAGGGCCCGGAAGAAAGTGCTATACAAAGCGCTGCTTTTGCAGCAGGAGCCTCTGATCAGAGTCCGTGCTACGAAACTTGTGAGCCTAGTATTTGTAATGCGTCAACATTTTATAAAATGTTACAAACTGTTTTGGGTTGAAAAGCAGGTCAACACTATGGAACGTACGTGGGTGTAAAGGGATTTGCTGTCGGTACGCTAAAGTGCTTTTTCCACTGAGATTCCGCTTCCCGGCACTCCAGCGGGACATGGAGGACGGTCAGTGTCTCGCCACATATACAACAGGTTGGAGCTTCGCTACCGGTCAATAGATAAGAATGTGTGCCATAGCTATGGCTTATCCTAACGCGGCAGAAAATGACTTCAGTTCGCCCTGTTTTTTATTGGTGCGTAATTTCCTAAATGTACCCGCCGCGGTTGCTCAGTGGCTATGGTGTTAGGCTGCTGCGCACGAGGTCGCGGGATCGAATCCCGGCCACGGCGGCCGCGTTTCGATGGGGGCGAAATGCGAAAACACCCGTGTGCTTAGATTTAGGTGCACGTTAAAGAACCCCAGGTGGTCGAAATTTCTGGAGTCCACCAGTACAGCGTGCCTCAAAATCAGAAAGTGGTTTTGGCACGTAAAACCCCAGAATTTTTTTAAAATTTCCTAAGTGTGGCCTAATTAAATGGAATTTATTGGAAGTTTGAGCATCCTACATCTGTTGCCAATGCCTTCAAAAATAGCTTTATGTGTGAAGGTGCGATACCTATGGAAAAGTTGTCAGCTTTTCTTGTAATGGATTTGGCAATTTCATCAGCAAGCGTGTTGCCCTCGATGCCTCTGTGCCCAGCCACCCAACATACTATGATGTCTTTGTTACACGAATATAATTTGCACAGGAGTGAATATAGATTAGTGAGTATGGGATTATTGAGGTTCTTGAGTGACATCAGAGATTTTACGACAGATAGGGAAGCTGTAAATACAATGACTTTCTGTAGCTTCGTTTTCTGGATTTGTTGAACAGCAGACAGTATTGCGTAAGCCTGTGCGATGAAGATGCTCGTTTCCGGGTGCATAACGTTGGATTCGGAGAACGATGGGCCGACAGCTGCATATGAAACGCCAGCGCGCGACTTCGAAGAGTCAGTGTAAAATTTCGTGTACGGGTACTTGTGCTGGAGTCCTAAGAAATGGATTCTTATGTGTGCCTCTGGAGCATGTTTTGTAACCCCTACGAAGGATCTATCGCATTCTAGGTGCTGCCACTGCCATGGCAGCTGTGGCTTCGGCAGCGGCAAAACCATAAGGTTTTGCTCAAGAGCCAGAACTTTCATTTCCTCAGAAAGTTTTCTAACGCGCAGAGAAAATGGTTCTCTAGCTGCAGGTCCATTATCAAACAGCTTTGCAGATGCGAGGTCGTTTATGGTTTCGTAACACGGATGGTCGCGGTTCGCGTTAACTTTTCAGAATGTAAAGGAAACTGCAGTACGACCTCTGAAGATGAAGCGACCACTCGTAGGCTTTTACGTAGAGGCTCTCTACAGGACCCGTCCTGAAGGCACCGGTAGCCAGGCGGATACCTGAGTGACGAATAGGGTCAAGAATCTTTAAGGCGCTTGGAGTGGCGGACTGGTAAGCCACGGCCCCGTATTCTAGGCGTGTACGAATAAGGCTTTTTTAGACATTCATGGGGCATTTCCTGTAATTGCCCCATGTTGCATGCGACAAGATTTTCAGAATATGAATTGTTTTAGGCATTTGTGCTTAAGATATCTTAGGTGCGGAATGAAAGTTAATTTTTTTTTATCTCGAGTAATGCCCAGAAATTTGTGTTCCGTGTTTACAGGTATGCGCTGTCCATTTAACTGTAAATTGGGATCTGCGGTCAGTCCTCTCTTTCGTGTGCATAACACACATGAGCTTTTATCGGGATTGATTTTAAAGCCATTTTTTCTGGCCCATTTAGATACTTTGCTAAGTCCAATTTGGACGTGCCGTTCACAGATTGCGAGGTTACATGGCTTAAAACTGAGCTGTATATCATATACATATAGGGAGATAGCACAAGCCGTGCGGTATTGCTGAACGCTAGGAGTTCATTATCATGATCAAAAGTGTACAGCTGAGTATAGGCAGGTTGCAAACGTAGTTCCCGCGCCTACAAGGGCACCCCTCGCGGCGGCGAGCGCGGAACCGGCAGGATACGACCGGTCCGCTTGCGTTCGTTAAGCCTGTCTGTGCACTATTTCGCGCGTAGCTGTTGCTTTTTCTGAGCAATGGCGAAGTGCAACGCGAGCTGTTGCGTAGTGTGCTGCAACAGCACGTACACCAACTCACGAGGAACAAGGTTTTACAGGTTTCCAAGCCGAACGTAGGAAGCAGAACGGCGTTAACACTGGATAGCGCTCGTCCGACGGCATGGACGTCACACTCTAGAGTTTTGCAAGACGCGTAGCGCCACTTGCCGTTGCGAAGAGGCAGTAATTGAGCAGTGCGAAGCTCGACTCCCTTGCTAAGTTGCCTATGCAGCTAGCGACTGCGAAACAAAGATTTGACTAGATTTTGGTCCATATTGCGAGTGTTTTGCTCATTTAACACCCAGACAGAGAGCTATGAATTTCTACCTTAGTCGGAACCGCTGCTGAACTGCCATAAAGCGCTTGCTGGCTCACTCTTCAGACTGATGGCGGAAATGACGGCAACCGCGATAGCTCCGCGCGCTACGAAGAAACGCCGCAATCGACGCTACTGTTGTGTTGTAAACTGCCATGAACGTGAAGGGCGGAATAACAACGTTCAGTTTTACTGATTTCCATCGAAATCGAATGAAGGGGAAGGGTGACAGCGCTGGATACGGGCAGTTCATCCTGTTAGGTAATCGAATTACTTGCATTTCCCACAACACAGCGGCTCGCATGAGAAAGTGCGACAATATTTTTCTTCTGTAATTGTGTTGCGTAGGCCTACGGAGGACCATGGTAACCAAGCAAAAACTCAAGAATCTGCAGCCGCCGCTTCGTTGGTAACAGAGAAAACAACGTTGCGAACTATCCTGCTTATGTGCCGTCGTTATCTCCATCTTTTAACAGACGTCCACCTCCGCTTGACTCGACAAGTGGAACGGAGAGATTTAGCAGGTCAGCTTAACCAAACATTTTGGTTCGTTTATGAATTCAAAATCCTGTTCTAGAGCATCGTTGTATCACGAGGTCATTTCAACT